>NC_143534.1:14431971-15631971 GCF_031878675.1 Megascapheus bottae | reverse complement strand
AGGGGACACGCATTCTGCTACTGTTTATGAATTTTTCACTTGTCTGCCTTATCTATGACTTTCTGCCATGAGAGACAATACCACAGGTCTCCTAAACCTCTTCTCCTCTCATCCTTCATTCAGATCGTTGAATGAAGGTAATAGTGGTCACCTTATCATGATAGTATTTGGTGAAGTTGTACATTTAATTGATTGCACCTTGCACCCTGTTAACTCTTGCTGAAAATATTACAGACGTCTGAGCTTTTCTCCTTCAAGACAGAGGTTTTCAGGTGTCTGATGGCTTACTGCTATCAGTTCAGATTTCAGACTGAGACTGCTTGTTGACTGGTAGATGTCTCGGGAACATGCAGCTTTCATATTGTTGCCCAAGGGTGGCATTTTCCCTGTTTTTTGTTTTTTTTTTTTCCCTCCAGACCTGAGTTCCACAGGTTCCCTGAGGGAGTGGCTGGGACCAGATGTGGCTGCAACACAGCTGAACAGAAGGTAGAGGCTCAGATCCTGTGTACTTCAGGGCTCTACAGTGTTTGGCCCTGCTCTGTGCTTACCCAATGGAGCATGAAGCCTCTAGGGGCTGAGTCGCAAGGAATCAATCTCCCTATCTCCCTCTTCTCCCACCCCCTGTGTCCATGGAAGGGATGGGGTGGTTAGCAGCAGGCAGTGCACCTCTGTCCCCTGCCTGGACTCAACCTCCATGGCTACCAAAATGGCTTCTGGAAGCTAGGATAGAAGTTACTTTCTGTTGCTGTTACTTTCTGCCCTCATCATGGCTTGGGGAAGGATGGTTGTTTTGTTTTTCTACTTCTTTCCACCCCACCCTTCCTCCATGGTCATTTAGGGGAGTTTCTGGAACAGAAGGAGATAAAAAGACATAGGTAATTCATCACCTAAAGTGGGAATCCCGGAAACAACAAGAACCACATAATGGCAGCCTTCCTCATATTGTTCTCTTAGAGCAGGACTTGGGCAGAGAGACAGGTTGGCCTTCTGCCTTTCCATGAACACACGGAAAGAAAACTAGAAGCCCAGATATAACAAAATAGAAAAATCCCATGATTCCTTTCTGGAATCTTTATATAGATCTAAGCTATGAAGTTGGGTAGAGAAACTTAAAAATTAAAATAAACTGAACTGTGTCTGTCCATCTTCATCTCTTCATCATCTGGCAGGTTTTATTAGTGATGTGTGTGAGAGGGATTTGGTTTTCTAAATGCACAGCCATCTCTCGTGGCTTACTTTTCAGCAGACATAGCTCTGTGGGATACTAGGGGTGGTTTGACTTCTTAATCTGGGACAGAAGATGGGGATCTCTTGTGCCTAGAGATCCACTAAGTACAAGAATTAAAGTGACATCTTCTCCATCTGGCTCTTGTCTCTGTCATTTTGGATATCAGAAGCTGTTCTCAAATCCGGCTTGCTCTTCAAGTCTTCATGGTTATGGGCAGGCCTATCATCTAGCATCCCTTTCATGTATTTATTTCAAAGAAGGACCAGAAGCATGTGTGTCTTAATTAGAATATTCAAACGGTGCCTTTTCTCTTACCGTTGGCCCTTCTTAGCCACGCTCATAGAAACCAGCCTTATTAAGAGGTCATCTGTGTCTTCCAGGAATGAGGTGAGTTCTGTGAAATGTCATGTGGTGACTCATTTATGTTTGTGGGAATGCCTCATCAACCCAGCCACCAAAATCTGGGATAGCTGCAGCCCGGAAAAACTGGAGTCTAGAAAGTGCTGGACTTCTGCCCACCTAGGGTATGCAGCTCTGAAACCACCAGGCCCCAGAGGAGTAGGGCCACGCCAGGGCCTGGTCAGCACCTTCTTGTCCTTAAAAGAAGCTAAGAATCCAGATTTGTATGCAAATTTTCTGAATCCTGAAAAGATTGGTAATTAATTCAGGCATGTTCTCAAATCCCTCTCCTGGCCAAAAAGCACATTATTTGAGATCTCTTCTCAAAATAATTTTTAAAAGTATCAGATAAGATCCAGAGGGCCCGAATCCTGGACAAATAACAGGACCAACTCTTAGTCATAGGTCTCCAAGGACATGAAGGATATGAGCCACATTGTAAGCACTTGGTTTCACTGGCAAAGCTTAGATTTGGGGGTGGAGGATGGCTTGAACTCCAAGCCTCACAACCTTGCTTGGCTTTTTTTTAAACAAAAGTTTACTTATTGTTTATGTAGTACCAGGGAAGCGAACCCAGGGCCTCATGCATGCTAGGCAAGCACTCTACCACGAAGCCACATTTCTACCTCCTTGCTTGCCTTTTTTTCCCTCAAGGATAGCACTCTACCACTTGAGTCATGTCTCTACCTGTGGCTTTTTCTGGATAATGGGAAATAAATCTCAAGGATTTGTCTTCCCAGGCTGTCCTGGAACCTGTATCCTTAGAGCTCAGCCTCTCAGTAGCACTAATCCGTGTTTTGAGTCTTCATTGGGTAGTTTCATGTCAGATTCTGAAATAGAACCTGAATAGCTAGGGTTATAGATGTAAGCCATAGGTACATGGCAAGACTCCATTCTTCTTCTTTTTTTTTTTTTTTTTTTTGCCAGTCCTGGGCTTGAGCTCAGGGCCTGAGCACTGTCCTTGGGCTTTTTTAAGGCTAGAGCTTCACCACTTGAGCCATAGCACCACTTCTGGCTTTTTCTATGTATGTGGTACTGAGGAATTGAACCTGGGTCCTCATGCATGCTAGGCCAGCACTCTACCACTAGGCCAAACTCCTGGCCGCAAGACTCCATTCTTTTGGATGAAATTGGTATCGGGTCTGTTCATCAGCCACACCCACATCTGGTCATCACAAGTTTTGGGGTAGCCTATAGATATTCCATTTCCTAGTGGGAGAGTTTGTGTCTATGTTGTAAATTAAAGTAAGATTCTAAGTCAGAGTTTAAATATTTCTGACTTTTTAATTTTAGTCAAGTATCCATTAATCCATTAATGGCTCTTGTTCAATGGGGAAAAATTTCCTTAAGTAGTAATTTAGCTTTTGAGTCTGTAAATACTGAGAGGAGAGACCTCTGTGCCTTCATTCATATTTCTACTCAGCTTTCTGTTTCATTCACCTTGTCAAAATAAAGCATTTATAGCCTAGATATTGGAAGGCAGCTCACATTTCAGATGCAGATTTTAACTAAAATATACTCCAGTCTTTTATTCTGTCTTACCTGCAAACGCAAAGATACTAACTTTAACAAAATGGTCTTAGAAAATGAATATTAATGGAACAGCTGTGGAAACGTGACCTCTTGCCCCAAGAGAAATAAAAATACATTTCACAAACATTTTCAAACTGCCTGTTTTTTTCCTACCTCTGTAATTGACTCTAATTTGCTCTGCCTGTCCCTCTGAAACCTCAGAACTTTCAAATTGCCCTTCAATTTGCAGAGTAAGTTATAATAAGTCATACAACCTCAAGTGCAGGCAACAAGCCTGAGTCATACACACACTTCATTTTTTTAGCATCCTTTCAACCTATATTCATTACAAGATTATAAAAGTTATTTCCAAATGATTTTTAATTAGTAGAAGAACTTCTTCCCTTATATGGAATTAGAAATTATGAATGAGAGTCAGCGGTCCACTCCTGTGATCCTAACTACTCCAAAGGCTGAGATGTATGGATTGAAATTTACAGCCGGAGGAAGAAAGTTCATGAGACTTTCATCTCCAGTTAAGAGGTAGAGTGCCAGAAGTGAGGGGAAAAAAAGCTTAAGGGATAGTGCCTTCACCCTGAGTTCAAACTCTAATACCAGAGTACACACACACACACACACACACACACACACACACACACACACACAGTACAAATAAGACACCAAACTGTGAAAATTAGTTTTAAAAAATTTGCCAGTTTGCTACCTCTAAAACTTACTAAGAATTCTAGTAGAAAAAGCTGAGACTTCAGCCTGCCTGTAATCCTAGTTACTCAAGAGGTTCAACGCCAGCCTGGGTAGAAAGCTCTGTGAGATTTTAATCTCCAGTAAATTATTCAGAGAAAATAGTAAGTGATGCTGTGACTCAAACTAGTAGAGCACTAGCCTTGAGCACAAATAGACAAGGGACAGCACCCAGGCCCTGAGTTCAAGTCCCAGGACCCACAAAAAATAAAAATGCTGGGATAGTTTTAGAGTTTTTCCTTTCCTCTTCCCCTTCTCTTTCCTATCTATTTTATCCAAGATACTCATGAACTCCTGGGCTCAAATAGCTTTATGATGCTAAGGCTTGACTTGATTACTGGCCCCTATACACCCAAAACACAATGGCAGTAGACATAGAATTTTTATTTTTAATCTCAGTTCTTGGAAAGAGTAAATCATAGGTATTGCACTTGAGTAAATCTTATGTAAACTGAGCAGCCTGACCACTTTGCAGCTGTTTCTTAGGATAACTCTAAAAGCTGCATGGTTCTTGGCTTCTCTGCTTTCCCTGCCCATCCCTGCCTAACCCCATATCATAAGTGCAGGAAGCCCTGGGGAAGAGTACAGCAGTGATAAGGAATTTGGTGGTGTTTGTAAGTCATGTGAAGGTCATTTTGTAAGATGTAAATTAAGGGAGTGTGAGCAAAAGTTCCCATCTCACATACTTGGTTAGAGAAGGGGTGAGTGAGAACTGGATAGAACAAGTCAGAAGTCTGCTGTGCTTCACTCCCAGACTCAGTGAAGATTCTTGTCTCTAACTCCTAATAGTTCTAATTATAATTTTCTTGAAGTCAGTGAATACTATGGCATAAAATACTGCAAGTAAATGATGTGGAGAGAAGAATCCTTGCATATTCTATCATCGACAGAGCTACACAGAAGTTTGTGCGTGTTTATTTGTTTATAGGCTGAGGCTAGTGGAAAGTATTTACTTTCAAATACTGATAGGCAGAAATTTTGGAAAGAAGAGAAGAGAATTTTAACAGAAATGACAAGTTTGTTTTGTGCATGTTTGTAGTTGTTGTTGCTTTTTACATGAAGTTAAGTTACTTTGGTAGAAGCCAGAAGCAATGGAAAAATCCAGAAAAGTCTAGGGAGTCTGGTAATGGCATATTTATTATTTAATTTCCCTAAGAAATATATTAATTTTTAAATCACATATAATAATGTCAAGTTCCGCATTGCCGTTTTCTCTTTCCTACTGAGTCCTTGCTTTGATCTGGAATCCTTGATGGTTTGTTGTTTTTTTTTCCTGTTCTGATAATCACTTTGCAAGACTCAACTTTATTCTTATTATTGAATTATATTTTAAAATTTGCTGTCATGTGTCAGCAGCAGGAAGGGCAGTCTGGAAGATAGAGGAGGCCCACTTCTGTATTTTGGCATGTTTGTGTATGTGTAAGTTTTTGGTGGTACGAGGATTTGAACTCAGGCCCAGACAGGTACTCTAATGCTAACCTACACCCTTAAACCTTTTTGCTTTGTTACTTTCCCTGTAAGATTTCTTATATTTGCCGAGAATGGCCTGGAGAATATTCCTTCTAGGCATGACAGAACTACCCAGCTTGTCGGTTGAGCAAAGCTTTTGCTAACTTTGTGCTTGGCTGGCCTCAAACGGAAACTGTAGCTGGGGATACAGACATGTGCCATCACATGCAGCTTCAGTGTATATTTTAGACAGGAGGAGGGTCTTAAAGGATCATTCGCACTCCTTGGTTTCCATCTCCCTCCTTGTCCCAATCTCAGGTGGACTTACTGCCTAGAAGCAGTTCTGCCCTCTGATAGTTTACACACAGCAGTGCCCCCACCAAAGTGCTCCCTGCTCATAATTTGTCATAATTTGTGGGGAGCTGTCTTTTCTATAATCAGATTAAGTATGCCAGTGTCTCCTGTATGTAAGGAGGGTTTGTTCTGTATGAGGATTTTCCAATATGGGAATGAAAATCGATTGCTAATTACATAGTGGTCTGAGAGCTTGGCCATTTAGAGTAGCTGAATTAACTGTCCTTACTAATGCCTAAAATGTTATGAACATATTCTTTTCTTAACCTCAGAAGCATCTTAAGTTATTAAGTTTTATGTCTTTATTTTGAATCAGGATCTTAAGATTTAGCACAAGCTGGCTTTGAACCCACAATCCTGCTTCAGTCTCAACATGTACAAGAGTGATGTCCACTTCAATTAGCATATCTGACTCCCTCTCAAACAAATCTGTTGTACAGTGCCGGAGATAACGTGTATATAAATTTGAGTGTCTTGTGGATTTTGCGGTATTTTTAAAGGAAACACTCATAACTTGCTCTCCTTTGTGTTAATTGTAACTTTCATAAACAAAGATTCTCTTATAAATAATTGCTTTGGAACTTAGTTTTGTACTTTTTAAGGATAATCTTTGTGATTGATACAGATCTAGCATTGAAGAATATTTATTTCCCCTTATATGGCAGTGGCAAGACATGTTAAAAGAATGTTAGCTAGTCAGGACACATTATCTGTAGGCCACAGTGCATACTTCATTAAGCATGGTTTATGCTATTCAATCACTACCTACAAAAAGAAATCCTTTAGGAATTTTTAGCAAAATGAGGGCATACATTTCAGATCATTTTATGAACTTGCTAGGAACCCCAGCCCTCTGGGAAAGCATTTGAAGGGATCTTAGTTTCAGCCTGTCAGACTCCCTGAATTTTTTAATCTGAGATAACTCTAATGAGTTGCCTTGACTGAGGAAAACAGCTTAGTCTAGATTCCAGGTACCATTCAGTTGCTAGTATCTTACATACCCTTATCTTAAAAATGAGGAGAATGGTAGTATATATCCCACTTGTGTGACATCTTTTTTTTCCAGAATGGGGTTATAGGTTTCTTTTTTCTTTTTGTCCTTTTGTTTTGTTTTCTCATGTGTATATGTGTGTACCAGTACTTGTGGTTGAACTATAGGACTAGGTACTCCCTTTGCAGTTTTGCTCAAGTCTAGAGCTAGCTTAACCACTTGCGCTATATACCCCCGCTTCCTGTTTTTGGTGGTTAACTGGAGGTAAGAGTCTCATGGACTTTCCTGCTTGGGCTGAACTTCAATCCTCAGATCTCAGCACCCTGTGTAGCTAAGATTGTTGGTGTGAGCCACTAGCACTACAGAGTGTTTAAAAATCGGTGCTTGGCACCTGTCCAGTATTAACAGTGAGGTTAGAGCTGAGTATTAAAGTGAGCTGGGGCCATGCTGAGCTGAGACCTGGGTAGTACTCGAGTCGCCTTCTTCCACCACTCCACTGTGCCAGCTCACCCCACCCCCTCCCCTGCCCCTTCCCCTTCTTCAGTCTTGAATCATACTGCAACCACTAGCAGCCCTCCCCATCCTCCTCTGCCTTTGTTTCTGTTGATGTTGACCACAAGGCTTCTTTATTTGGACCTGGTTGGACCTCAGTATTGTCGGCAGCTAGGCTAAAAGGGGGCTCTGATCCACACCCGTGTTTTGAGGGTTCCCCCCAGGGCCACAGGGAAGATCCAGCCCATGGCTCCTCTGCATGGATGTATTTCTAATACTCGTACAAAAGTATGATCATAAGCTGGACGTGGTGGCTCACGCCTTTAATCCTAGCTACCCAGGAAGCTGAGATCTGAGGATCAAGGTTCAAAGCCAGCCCAGGCACTAAAGTCTGAGAGATTCTTATCTCCAATTAACCTCTAGTAAATGGGAAGTGGTGGTAGCCTTGAGCTGAAGAGCTCAGGGACAGCACCCAGGCTGAGTTCAAGCCCCATGACCCACAAAAAAAATTTTTAAAGTATGATCATAAATATGACTGTCAACACAAACAGGATTAAAATGTTTCAATTTAACAACCATTGAGTGCTTTACAAGTATAAAGTCATATTGCCCTTTCCTTGTAAGAGTTCATTAAATATTTGCAACCTGAAAGAACTATAAATGTGCTCTAAATAATATAACTAGTGATTTCCATTTATTTGGCTAACCTAATAAAAGTTTAATAAACTGTGAAACCATCCTTATTTCCATCAATTAAAAACAATTTGGATTTTATAAGATATACTTTTTCCTAAGGCATAGGGGTATATTGTTCATTCCTTCAAAATATCAATGGCTAATACAAATATATTTGTGTCCTTTCATGAATATTACATAACCTACATAAATATATATGTGCACCCAATTTAAGTATCTACCAAGACAATCAGAAAGTAAATGCTTTATCTAAAAAAATAAAAGAATAATAAAAAATAATAATGGTAGAGCCAGGCACCAGTAGTATGCACCTGTAATCCTATGTACTCAGGAGGCTACATTCTGAGGATCACAGTTAGAGGCCAGCCTGGACAAGAAAGTGTCTGAGACTCTTATCTCCAGTTCACTGCCATAAAAGCCAGAAGTGAACTATGGCTGAAGTGGTAGAACACTCTAAACCATGAGTGGACTCTGTCTCTGGAAAGACCAATCCCATTTCTGTATTCAAACTTGTTCTCTCAGATTCCCAATACTTTGTGCTCCCTAAGTCTCACTCCTCTTCTTCCAGCTTTGGCCCAAGAAAATGTGTAATTTGGCATCGGTCCTCAGACTTGCTTACGGATCATCCTAGCATGATTTAATCACTGTGGACTAGAATCAGCAGGGAAGGGAAGAGAAGAGATTTCCTTTACTTTCTGTGAACACAGCAATGTGTTAAAAAACTGGGCTCTATTGAGGAACTCGGTTTTGTGTAGGGAACCATTTTTTTGCCTGGGTTTTTGTTTGTTTGTTTTTAGAATTGAGTATCTTTCAGAATGTCTTTCATTTGTTGGAGGTATCAAACTTTAAAGTAGCTGGGTGAGGTGGGTCGTGCCTGTAATCCTAGCTACTCATGAGGCTGGAATCTGAGGATCTCAGTTCAAAGCCAACCTGGGCACTAAAGTCCATGAGACTCTTATCTCCAATTAACCACCAGAAAACTGGAAATGGCTTTGTAGTTCAAGGGTAGGGTGGTAGCCTTGAGCTGAAGAGCTCAAGGACAAACACCCAGGCCCACACTTCAAGTCACATGACCAGCCCCAAAAAACAACAAAACAACAACAACAAAAAAGCAATAAAACAAAACCTTTAAAGTGGTTTTCCTTGTTAACAACAAGCAGACAATATGGCTTGGGACCCAAAATGTAAAAACAGCTTTTACAGAGAAAGGACAGGTTTGCAAACTCCTACATCACAGGTATACCTGCTGCTCACCAGCTGTAAATGGAACTGGACTCTACCTTTTGTCCTTTAGAATACCATCTTTGCCTTTTCGTTTTGGGAGGTGTGATTTTTTTTCTGTTTTGTTTTGAGACAGGATCTTACTATGTAGCTCAGGCTGGCCTTAAACTCTTATCTTTCTTCCTCCATTTCTCAAATGTTGGAGTGTACCACACCTAGCTCAGGTTTTGTTATTAACCCCTGTTTTCCTTCCCTCAGTAAAGATTCCTCTATTGGCAACTTCATGCCTCACTATAGTATTTAGTTTTAAACCTAGTTCTGCCAGCCTAGACCTCAGTCCTCCTATTTATACTTGCTCCATGGCTAGGATGACAGACAAGTACCCCCATGCCCAGCTTTTATTGGTTGAGATTTGTGGGGGAGGAGGGAGCTGTCTCACAGATACTTTTGTCTGGGCTGGCCTCAAACCTTGACCTTCCCAAGCAGCTAGAATTAAAGATGTGAGCCATTGTACCTGTCTGTTCTAGACATTGTCTGGAAGTGTAATAATCAAAAATGTGTTGGGTTGAAGATCTGGAGGGGAAGGGGAAAGGGAAGAAGGGGGAAGAGCTGGGAAAAGTGACCAGAAGGATTGGCCTCCGATCAGCAGACAAGGAAATTTGTGTCCACCAGGTTTTCATGGAAAGCATACATTCAGGTCAAGCCCCACCAAATGGTAATAACTGGTGCTATTTATTTTCTATTTTTTTCTAGATCAACGAACTGAGCCATGTTCAAATCCCAGTCATGTTGATGCCAGATGACTTCAAAGCCTATTCAAAGATAAAGGTGGACAATCACCTTTTTAACAAGTAAGTACAAATCCACCCTTTTAGAGGACTATGGTGGCTGCTCAGAGTATACTTGTGTGAATTTCTGTAATCACATAATTTTTCAATGGGTGGGAGTAAAGTTTTACTGATGAAGTTAATCCTGTGATAAACATAACCATCTGTCATATTCAGAGAAGTAACAGCAGGCCCTCTGGGATAATATCCTTTTGCCATATGGCATATTGTTCTCTATGAATATCTTATACATTATACAGAGATGTTCTCATTACAATTTAAATTCTTGAAACTGTACATTGCTTGGGTTTTTTTTTTAAAGCAGTTATGTATCTCTGCTCTCTTATACAGAACTTTGAAGTGACATTATGGTCCAAAATGACTGTGTTGTAGAACAATAAAGAATTAAAGTATATTTTTCTAAAACATTATTGGATGCCATTTTGGATATGAAGCATATTCTTTAAATGTCATTTTAGATGTCATGGTAGGGCACCTGTTAGATATTAGGTAGTCCACTGAGAGAGCTGGAGACAGTGATGACAAATGCAATATAGCCAGTCCTTGCGCTCACAGTCAGGATGGTGGTAGGAACACACATACACACACACACACACATTACTGTAATTCAGGTGTGAATCATGATGACAGAGGGGTGTACATATGTGCATAATTTATGTACGTGGTTCTGTGGGAACACAAAGGTGGGTCTCTCTTTCCCTTTGTCTCTGTGCATGTATATCTCTATCTTAGGCTCAGTTTCAGTCTGTCTCTCTTTCTCTCTCTCTCTCTCCCCCTCTCTATCTCTCTTTGCCTTTCTGTGCCAGAGAATGAAGCCAAGGCCTCACCATACATACTAAGCAAGGGCTGTACCTCTGAGCTACCTCCCCAGTCCACCTTGAGACTCCATGGGACACTGTTTAGAGGCTAACTTTTCACAGTGTGCATTTTCTCAGTATGCATTTCAAGTGTGGCATTCCTATAAAAACCAGTCAGTGGGGACATACATGTGGGTACACCCCTGTTTTCTCAGCTCTAATGCACAATGACAGAACAACACAGGCCCGCTACTGGGCTTGCTCTGCTGTCCTTCCCTCAACATAGCCCGTCTCCAGTTTCTTTAATTTTCTTTCCTGTTTTCTTCCATCTGACTCATTCCCCTCCTATCTCCTTCCTAAGGAATGACTTCATGTGTGGCCAGGATTAAAGGGCTACCCTGTTCTAGTGTGCATGTGATGAGGGAGACTATATTGTTGATCTGTCTCCTTCTGCCTCCTGAATCTTAGTACTGGGTTGTCAGGCCTGCCATGAACAGTGAATATCAGGCCCTTTCTGCTCCAGGTGGGGCAGTGTCAAGTCTGATGGGTTCTCCCTCTGCCTGAGCTTTAATTCTAATGTGACTATTTCAGAGAAAACATGCCGAGTCACTTCAAGTTTAAGGAATACTGCCCGATGGTTTTCCGGAATCTTCGGGAGAGATTTGGAATTGATGATCAAGATTTCCAGGTGAGTGCTTCAAATAGAAAATGGGTTTCAGGCTGGGTGTTTGGCCTAGTGGTAGAGTGCTTGCCTAGCATGCACAAAGACCTGGGATTGATTCCTCGGTACCACAAACATAGAAAAAAGCCGGAAGTGGTGCTGAGGCTAAAGTGGTAGAGCTCTAGCTTTGAGAAAAGTCCAAGGACAGTGCTTAGACCCTGAGCTCAAGCCCAGGACTGACAAAAAAAAGAAGAAGAAGAAGAAGAAGAAAGAAAAGGGGTTTCATTGTATTTTTTTTCCTCTTTACAGTTTTTTTGTCATTACAAATGCTTTTCATGTACAAAGTTTTCAAAGTTTTTGTGAAATTAAGTGTTCCCCTAAGGCCAGGGCTCATTCCTGTAATCCTAGCTACTCCAAAGGTTGAGATCTGAGATGAAGTTTCAAATCCAATTAACCACCAATAAGCTGGAAGGGGAGCTGTGGCTCCAGTGTGGAGACAGCAGTATGACTTCAGTGCAATAGTCTGTAGGGAAGAAACTGGGCCCCTCTGGAAGGAGACAAGTTTTGAGGGTCTCTTGAACACTGATTTCTGGTGGTGAGTGTGTCACTCGTGTATATATGTGTGTGTTTGAAGTCACCTTTCCCACTTTTACAAAGGCTGTTTTGGAAATCATTTTCTTGCTGATTTACTGTGTTTCAAGTTGGCAAGCTCATTGCTTGCCCCAGCATTTTTGCCAAAGGCCACACTTTGTGTGCCACAATGTAGGATGATGAAGTGACCATAGCCTTGTTGTCACTACCAAAAGCCCCCCCAGTCCTAGGCACAGTCCTGAGAGCACTGTCCTCTATAGACAGAGCACCCTTCCTCATACTTGCCTAGTGTCCATTTTCACTGTGAAATATGTTTTAACTTTTAAAATACCTCGCAATCCATAGTCATTTTCCTAAAAAAAAAAAAAAAAAAAAAGAGTCTGACCATGGTAATCTGAGTTTCCATATCCATAAATACCTAGGGACTTAAAAAAACAACCAAAAAGCAGAAATCTTGGTACTGATTTATTTTAAACTTTTTTTTTTCAAATCCAGCACTTTTCTCTCATTGGCCCTAAATCTACAGTCCTAAATCATCCTGCATTCAGTACTAAAGTGCTACCCTGGTGAGCTTTACAAATTGAATATTAGCAATGCTCATGCATTCTTATTACTACTACTAATAATAAGGTCCCCAAGGAAAAGCACACTTAGGATGAGTTACTAAAGATCAGTATTTCTGCTCACTCCCATGTGAGGTGTTTCTAAGAGTTTCTCACATGAGATATTGCTAGCCCTTACTCTCCTGGTCATGTCATCCTTGCTATGGGCAAGTGTCCTGGTCTCCATGGAAACCTGAGTTCTGAGCTGTGCTTCCCTGAACCCAGGGTAGGCTGGCAGCTAGTGAATGACCCAGGTAGGGTGTGGGTACTCCGTTCTTCATCTGCCAGCATCGACTGTGGGACTGTGGGATTTTGTGCTCTCATCTGGCTTGTTTGCTTAAATTTGGTGTGCTGGCTCTCTACCACTTGAGCCACACCTCCACTTCTGGCTTCTTACTGGCTAAATAGAAATAAGAGTCTCAGCGACTTTTCTTCCCAAGTTGATTTCAAACAGAGATTTTCAGATTTCAGCTCACTGAGTAGCTAGGATTACAGGCATGAGCCACCAACCCCTGGCAGAAACTGACTGTATGGCTCCACTATTATATCTTGTATGGCTCCCGAATTCTTCACTGAAAGGAAATCCTGACATTTCTTCACATCAGTTTAAAAAGTTCATCAATGAATCCATCACACTCTGAACTCTGTCCTGTGGTAGAGAAAAGTGGTTCTTATACTTTCCTAAAATAACTGATTAGGTTGATGAAAGACTTAAACACCATCTTCCCCCCCAAAAACAAAACCATCTAAGTTGATAAGGAAGTGCAGGTTGCTAAGCACAACTTGGGGAGGGGGGACGTGTGATTCATGAGTAAGTAATTGGCAAGTCTGTTGGACTCTGAGCATGACAGAGTAGTGTTACAAAGTGTCAGTGTGAGTGTAATTAATCATCTGAACACCACTCTTTTTCTCTGGCTCTGCCTGTGTTTTTGGCATTTTAAATTACTGCTTTCTCTTTGGCAACTGTATTTCTATTTAAAAGAAAGAAGAAAAAGTGGGTGTTCAGAGTCCCTCTAGTAAACTAGAGACATGCTTCGCTTCTCTCTCCAGCCCTTCATTCCTTTCCCAGGATCTATGTTTGCTTAAACACATACACATACCTTCTCAACAGTCTGAGAGGGATGGCTCAGCAAGTATGTTGTTTGCCTAGCATATATGAGAGAACCTTTGGTTCCATCGCCAGACATGAATATTAATACTAATAATAGTAGTAGTAGTAGTAGTAGTAGCAACAATAACCTGCAAAATAAAATTGTTTTCAGGAACATGAATATTAATACTAATAATAGTAGTAGTAGTAGTAGTAGCAACAATAACCTGCAAAATAAAATTGTTTTCAGGAGGGGCAGGGTCCTAGGGGCTTGAACTTAGGGCTTGGGTGCTATCCATGAGATGTTTTGCTCAAAGCTAGTGATCTACTACTTGAGCCATAGTTCTGTTTCTGGAATTTTATTTTTGGTACTTAATTAAGGATCTCTTGGACTTTCTTGCCCAAGCTGGCTTTAAACTACAATCCTCAGATCTCAGCCTCCTGCATAGCTAGGATTACAGGCATGAGCCACAAGTGCCCAGCAAATGTTTTTGGATTTGTTTTAGTGAAACTTACTTTCCTTGCTGTTACAAGACAAATCTAAACATAGTTAAGGTTTGCTTTGACCTGATGGTTTCAGAAATTTCAGCCCCTAGCCAGCTGGTCTAGTTGCTTTGGGCCTGAGATGAAGCAGAACATTATAGCAGTGGAAGAAGGGGCTCACCTCCTGCAGCCAGGAAGCAGAGAGAAAGAGAGAGGAAGGGGGTGGGCCCATCCCCAGTAACCTTTTTCCTTCAACCAGGTCCCACTTTAGTGTCCATCACCTCTCAATAATCAAAGCCCTCATGACTCACTGGCCACTCAATAGCTCTACCATCTGAGGACATTTCCCATCCAAACAACATCATTTAACCTAAATATATAAATCTATAAACCTGTGTGTGTGTGTGTGTGTGTGTGTGTGTGTGTGTGACTAGAGATTCCAGAATTAGAAGACTTAGAACTTCCTCCAGTATGTTAATAGTGTTTTTTATTTTTTTAATTATATGATTAGTTTATAATAATCCCAGACTGGAGCATGCTCTTCCGATTGGTTTGACCAGTGAGACCCTTCCCTTCCTTGGCCCCTGCCTCCTCCTGAATGCCTTTAAAATGAATGCTGCCTTAACTGGCTCACTACTGCCTCTAAACTATTTTTACCCTACAAGTGCCACCTAAAACTGGTCCTTTCAGTCATGAATTCACCCAACATGATCGACTCAGTGTGTTTTTATTTGCACCTAGTGCATGTCAAGCTCTATGTTAAACATGTATACATCCTAGAGAATGTGGCAGAAGAGAATGAGAAGTCTGTACCTCCTTTTGCAGTTTTGTGGGATGTTAAGGCCTCTCTTAACAGACCTGGGAAGTCCCATAGAAGTTTTAGTTTGCTTGTGAGCTCCTAGACAGAATTGCCCACCAGAAGTCAAAAAGTTGCACGGGGTGAAGTCAATGCTGCTAAAACTAAACACACTGCATAATTTGAAACTAAACCTCGTGTTCATTGCGTTGGATAATATCAGGTTTACTTTTCCCCTACTGCGCCTCCTGAATTAGAATCTCTCATTATTCACATTCGATGCCCTTTCTTCTCTGTATGTGGAACAAGAGAGAAGTCTAATTTTAAAATGATTCATTTTAAAGGCTAGCATTTTAAACTTTTGATGTTTCTCTTTCCAATTTGTATCCTAAAGTCTTAATATGTATGAAGTATACTAAGTTTTGGGAAAAGACAATTCTGTCAGTTTGGCTGAAGTATCAAAGCTATCAAATGAGTGTATGAGTGTGTGTGTGTGTGTGTGTGTGTGTGTGTGTGTGTGTGTGTGTGTGTGTGTGTTTTGGAACTAGTACTTGGTACTTGTCAATCCTCAAGGCCTCGGTGCTTCCCTTAGCTTCTTTGCACAAAGCTAGCACTCTACCATTTGAGCCACAACTCTATCTCCATCTCTTTACTGTTTAAGTGGAGTAAGATTTTGTCTGCCCAGTTTAGGTTTACACCAGGATCTTTAGATCTCAGCCTCCTGCATAGCTAGGATTGCGGTATAAGCCACTGGCATCTGGCTAGAAGTGTTTTTCAAATGCAGATTTCCTAGTAGTTAGCATAGAGACAGATCTTGAAGAGACTTACGAGGGGGGGGGGGGAGCTCACACCCTGAGTTTGAGATCACACAAAAGACAGGAGAGTTCCTGCCATGGTAGCTGAAGATCAGTAATGGACATGGATAGCCAGGGATTGATAGAGGACCTAGAAACAGAACTGAGACCTCAAGTCCCTCCTATGGTAGACAAATAGCCCTGGTATTTTATGCAGGGGAGAAGCAATGTGATGAAAGTCTGTTTCTAAAGATAACAGTAGGGTTATACATAGAGTATATAAAAAGGGAGATGCGGAAATGAGGAAGCTATAAGATCCCAGTGAGAGGACGCTTGAGCCAGGGCACTTGTCACAAACACACTGAAGCAGGGAGCCTCTTCACCAGAGTTTGAGGGAGGTAAATGACCTGTTAGGAGCAAAAGATAGGATCCAATTGGTGCTGGGCCTGAGCCGCTGGGTAATGGAGTGACGTGGATTGTGTCGGGATTGGGTGGAGGGGAAATGCGTGTGAGCTCTGTCCCTGTAGGTGACTGAGATGTCCAAGCCCACCTGGCAGTCTTGGGAAATCTCGGGATGGGATCAGGAGCAGAGACCCAGCTCTGGAAGGGACAGGCACAGACTCAGTTGTGGGGAACCCTCTCTGGTCTTAGCCCCTGACAGTCATTACCCAGTAATGTGTGTAATTGCTCCTGGCACTGTCTAAGCACTTTAGTCCCTCTACCATTGGTTGTTTATGTTTGTTCATTTGACTTTTTTTTTGTGGCCTCTCCTGAGGCTTGAACTCTGATCCTGGCCACTGTCCTTGGGCTCCTTTTGTTCAAAGCTAGCACAATACCACTTTGAGCCACAATACCACTTCTGGTTTTCTGCTGGTTAATTGGAGGTAAGAGTCTTAAAGTCTGGGCTGGCTTTGAACCATAATCCTCAGCTGTCAGCCTCCTGTGGAGCTAGGATTACAGCCATGCCGGGCCTTATTTGACTCTTTTACAGCTTTTATCCCCAAATTAGCTACCCTGCCACTACTTTACCCTGAGTCTTAGAAGGATCACCCTGCCCAGAGACTCACCTGGGCTGAGACCTGAAGGAGTTCCCTCGGATGCCTAGACTCTTGAGAGGCTTGGAAGGCCTTGATAGCGCATCAGCAGCAGATTCTTTCTAGTGCTTTTTCTCCTTTCATAAGCTAAGAAACTTGCTATTGCCCACCACAACCTGCCCTAACTTTGAGCCCAAGCTTCCTGCCTGCCTATATTTCCTGCTCCGAGCCTGCTTGGGGTTGTATCTCAAGATGTGTAACCAAAAGCTGTCAGTCAGCCGTCCTTGCTACTGGGTGTTTCTAGAAAGTTCAATACTAATCTTTGTTTTTTTTGTGAGCCCTGAGGACAGGTCTCTGGAGAGAGCCTAAGACATTTAAAAGGCACTCTGTGGAGTTCCTACAGCTCTGCTGCTCTCCTTCTCTTTCTGTTGCTTGTTACCTTTCATTTCTATGTCCTACTTTTCTGGTAAGTTGTTTCATTATTGATAAGCATTAAATTGCACCATGTCTTGCTTCCTCTCTAGTGAAAGCCATTCTGTGCCAAGGATCATAGCTCAGACTTTCTTTGAAATTCCCCAAGAGCTTAACATTGGACTTTGAACACAGTATGCATTTAATAAATCCTTGATGATGATGTTCAAGTTAGCGTGTTGGTCTTTAACTCCCTGACGAGGTCAGAGGACCATCTGTGCCCACTCAGATAGGTTGCATACTAGCCCAGAAAGCACGGCTTCTCTGGACAGTTGCTTCTGTCTCCCGGGCCGTATGATTTGAGGCATGTAATCGTAATTCTGAGCTGTCAGCAGGACAGAGATTGGTTTCCAGGTTTCAAGTCCATGAAACTGATCGCTAGAGTTAGTCAAGAAACATTTCCTGGGTTCTGGGAGGCCTGACCTGATCTTGTATTTTCTGTCACCAATGGAATGAACTTGTTTCCCCATCTATAAAATGAGGAGGAAAAAACCATCCTGTTCCCTAAAATCCTCTGTAGATAAAGTACTCAGATCTGAGTCTATTGTCTTCAGGAGTATTTGCCTTTGAGGATCTTATACACACTGTTGACGTGGTAATGCTCTCCCAGTAAGATGACAGCTTCTCCACATTTGAGCCTAGCCAAATTATTTCAAAGTGGCCTTTCCTTTGATGAACAATGAAGGCATTTCATGTGTGATTTTAGCATGAGGTACCAACTAGATTCAAAATTTAAAAAGAATCAAAAATTTTGCCAGTATGTGATTCATTCCAGAAAATTCAATGTATAAATGTGCAGTGTTTTACTTTGAGGGAAAAGTATGGGGACAGTAAACAGTGGCTAAGTCATGACCTTTTTATGAGAGGTATAAAAGATGGGTGGTAGATAGGAGCTAATTAAATTGACCTTTATGTTTCCTCCACCATTCTGGAGGCTCCACTAATCCTGGACTCCCCACTGTGGAAATAAACATCTTCAATGGGGACGATGGGGAGTGAGGTGCAGCACCACTTCCTAAGGGAAAAGACAATTTCTAGTTAAAAATGGAAGAATACCGAAGGGGGGGCCTCATCTGGCATTTATCTTTCTTTGTTCCCTTTAGAGGACGCACATGGTACCAGAACTTGAAACAGAGCTGTGGAAAGTTAGAGACAGGACATACAGTGCTAGAAGATCAAATGTATTTGACTATGCAAAATAGCTTACTGCATTGCAAGATAGTCAGGCAAAATGGACTGGTTTTATATTCTTCCTAACATCTCAACCTAGAACCAGAACTTCCCGTGTGTGTGTGTGTGTGTGTGTGTGTGTGTGTGTGTGTGTGTGTGTGCCAGTCTAGTCTGGTCCTGAGGCTTGAATTCAAGGGTTTAGGTACTTATTGTCCCTTAGCTTTTTTTGCCAGTCCCTGGGCTTGAACTCAGAGCCTTGGGCTTTCTCAAGGATAGAGCTCTACCACTTGAGCCACAGGACCATTTCCAGCTTTTTCTATGTATGTGGTACCAAGGAATCAAACCCAGTTCTTCATGTATGACAGGTAAACACTTTACCACTAGGCCAAACTTCAGGCCCCAGATCCAGAACTTTACACAAGGCCTAAAATCCAATATATGCAAGGCGTTCAAGAAACTAACCCCTCCCAAACCTAATAAACCAATCACTGAATGGGCCAGGAAGCTAAGGAGAAACTTATTAGAAAAAGAGGTAAGAATGACTAAGAAACACATGAAGAATGTTCAAGTCAGTCCTTTGTGTCTGGTTATTTGAAATTTCAGAATAGACAAATACAGAAATGCAAAAAGGAGAGTTGGGGAAGGAGTAAGAGCAACCACAAATGAGTGGTAGCGCTTCTTTGTAGAGTGATAGAAATTTTGTTAAGGAATTGCTGTGTGGCTTTATGACACAACACAAGTGCTATACTTTAAACAGGTGAGTAGTGTAGTATGTGTACCACATCTTAGCAAAGCCTGTTAAATGTAGAACAATATGATTCAATAAGAGACTCTTCCCAACACCTATTTTTGACTGCCAGTTCCTTGAGGCAGGTCTTAATAACCCCATTTCTATGGAGAATAAGTATTCTGTTTCTTTCCCAGCTTAGTATTGTACAGAAGTAGTCTAGAAGTCAACAGAAAATGTAAAATATTACTTTGGGACACTTTGGAAAGACAGGAGGTAGACAGGCTTCAAAAGATGGGAGGCCAACTGGGTGCTAGTGGCTCATACCTGTCATCCTAGCTACTGGGGAGGCTGAGATCTGAGGATCGCGGTTCAAAGCCAGCCTTCGTACTAAAGTCCATGAGGCTCTCATCTCCAATTAACCACCAGAAAGCCAGATGTGGCACTATGGCTCAAGTGGTAGAGTGCTAGCCTTGAGCTGAAGAGCTTAGGGACAGTGTCCAGGCCTAGAGTTCAAGCTTCACAAGGGGTAAGGGAGGGCAGTGATAGGAGATTACAAGCCTCCAAAAAGTTCCAGTCCACATAAGTAATTAACATATATATGGCAAGTATGCTACATGGTCAGAAATATGAGGCAGTCTTAAGGTTGATGTAGCTTGCTACAATCTACAGGACTTGTAGAAAATATTAAGTTCTAGATATCCTTCAGCCCAATCTTCATACTGTAAATTGTCAGACTCAAAGCTTTCTTGTCCTCATGTCTTGCTGGATCCACAAACACTTATCTTGTCTGGAGAGACACAGCCCCTTCTCTGTTCATTCAGTTGTAGTCAAGCAAGAGACAGTCTTAGAATGAGCCAAGAAAGCTTCCACACACAGGTTAATGAAGGCTTCTGAGCTGCATTAGCACTGTAGCTGTTTCTGATGGTGTTTTCTGCACACTTTCCTTGGAAAATTGAAAACATACAGACAAGTTCGATTTTTTGTGTGCCAGCTGACTCACACTCTAAATTGGTATTAGAAGGTGTTTGCCACCATGAAAAAATCGATATTAACTATTCCATGGAAATGCCTGTCACCCTCCAGAGCTTAAGTCTACTACATAAATTGTCCCAACTACATATTTATAAGAAAAGGTGAGCAACTCCTTTCTGTTCTCAAGGTCTCTGTTTTCTTCTCTGTAAATCCAGTGGTTTGGAATAATCTCCAAGTTGTTCTGAATACATCTGGAAACTATGAAGCGTCATTTTCAAGGGGCTCCATGGACTCCTGTCATCTTCTCTTAAATCTCATCCCAGAAGTCCTAACACAGTATTTGCCACTGTGGAGATGTTGGCATATTGTCTTCCGAGCAGACTCTTTGCCTGTGGTTATGATGTCCCATAATTGCCAAAGTTGAGCCCTGATTTTGCGTGTTGCCTTTTTCATTTACCTTAGGCAGGAACCTTACATCAGTAATCTGCCTCCGTTGTTCACCAGCTTCCTATCTTCTATCGGGAAAGTGTTTTGGCTTTTGGGGGTGAATACATTTAAAATCATGAGTTGGATTTTGCCAGACTTTAGAATCATTCTGGAGATCCAACAATTTATGTAAAATCTGATTTTCTCCTTGTCTAGCACAACTAGTAAATTAAATTTGATTCATATATTTTTATGTTTATAGTGATGTGAAAGGTGCATTTTAACCAGATGTCAGTGATCATTGGAAAACCTAGAACCTTAAAAGTATTTTCTTCACATCCTCAGATTAGCTGCTATAGGTTGAAATGACACGTGTGACTACTCACAAAGTAATAGGAGACAGAATCAGGATTAGGATTTACAAGATTTTATAAGCCAAGATTAAATGGGGCCAATATCCTAATGCAAATGATCTTGGAAAGGCCAAGAATCTAGGAGGAGGAAGCATAGAGGATGGATTCCTCCAGGGTTCAGCTATACTTTTTAATTCTTTATAAACTTATTTATTGTTCATTACCAATGGCTCACTCCTGTAACCCTAACTACTAGGTAGACTGAGCTCTGAGGCTCTAGGTTGGAGCCAGCCCAGGCAGGAAAATGCTAAGAGCACTAGATTTGAGTGAAAAAGCTAAAGGAACAGTACCTGGGCCCAGAATTCAAGCCCCAATACCGACAGGAGCATGCATGTGTGCACTTGCGCACACACACACACAAAGGGAGGGAGGGAGGGAGGGAAGGTAGGAAGGAAGGAAGGAAGGAAGGAAGGAAGGAAGGAAGGAAGGAAGGAAGGAAGGAAGGAAGGAAGGAAGGGAAGGAAGAAGGCAGGCAGGCGGGCAATATTGCCTTGTCATACTCAGAATACTTAAGCAATTCATGAATTCAAATATAAAATTTTCTGTGTTAACCAAACTAGTTTTGGAGAGAGTAGATAAGAAAGGCACTAACACAGGTAAGTGTGTAATTATCAGACTCTGAATACACAACACATTATAACCATACTTCAGTCGACCTCTGCATCTCACATTTTAATGTGGTTCTTGAGTGATGTTGTTCACTGAGCTTGAGAAGCGCAGACTATGCAGATCCTAATTTTATTTTGCCCTAAAAGAATGGTCTACATTCCTCTCTACTACACATAAGAACCTATTTCATGAAACTGCCTCTGCTCTGATTCCATCCCTATGTGAATACTTCAGTCCCTCACTGTCTGCCACTCTCCCCCACACAAAGTGTGTTCTGTGGATGCTGGTTTTACAGAGTTTACAGTCTGACTGCCATGAAGCTCATTGTTTCTGCTTTGATTTTATGCCTGAGATAATTTGAAGTTCCTACAGTTCTCACTTTACTTGTGGTAAATACCTTTTGGTATAAACTTATTTATACTAAATAAGTTTGGCAAGTTAATGTTTGGGAGGAAAAAATAACGAGAGCATTAGCAATGAATGATAATTGTTGTTGCTGACTCCTCTCTCCTCCCCTTCCTCCTCCTTTGCCTTTTTCTTTTTGCTAACCTTTAATCCACAAAAGAGGACATTTGCTTTGATTTTTCCTTTTTACTCTAAGTAGAATGTGGTGTAAAGGAAAAGGAAAAAACATATAAATTAGACATGAGCTCTTGAAATCTAACTATTTTCATCCTGAAAATCTTTTTCATCATTCTTAGTCTAATGAATTTCAGTATTTTTTTCATGTTTTTTTATGTTCAGTATTTTTTTAGGAATAATTTAACACTGCTGAGTCCTGCTGGTTAAAGTAATTGGTAGTTACATTGATTTTTTTTTTTCTAATTAGGAAAGGAAAGCATGATTCAGTTAATTGACTGTCTGGGCCCTGCATTTGGCAGGTATGCCCACTTGCATTGGGTCTGAAATGCACTGTTTCAGGATGGCTGTTTGTGCCACAGTAATGCTGGGTCTACCCTGAGCACTGAGGGTGGGCTTGGGGACACTGTCATTTCCAGTCCTGGTGTCCCATGAGCCTCCCCATCCCTGCAAGTCCACTCTACCTGGGATGGCTCTGTCCTGCTGGATTTCATTTTTAAAGGAAGGAAAGGATAAGAAGGTTGAAAAGTGCCAGGCAGAAAGGGACCCTTTCATTGAAAATCCACGAGGTACCTACCTCTCCAAAGGCCCAAAGACCTCTGTGTTCCCTGACTGTCGTTGGTCCACTGGGCCTTTGAGTACCCATGTTTATAGAAGAAGCTGAGGGGAGAAGCATCTTTGCCTTTGAATTCTCCAGGCATGGGCCTGTGAGGCTGGGCAGATGATGATGTCATTACTCAGAAGCACAGTTCACAGCGATAGAGGCCAGACTTCCCTCATTTGCCTGAGGTTTGCTCTTCCCACAAGTCTCTCAACCAGGGGGAGAATGACTGGGGCAGACAGGTGAGATTTCTAATGACTCATAAGTAAGAGGCAAAAGAAAATATAGACAGACATCTCTAACTACAGTGTCCACAGCATGCATCAGACCCTTGAAGAACCTCTTTCCCTATCTGGATAGTACTCAAAAAATGGCTGAAAAAGTGTAGACAATGGACCAAACCAGAATCTTCTGAGGAACTGTTGTAGAATGTTCTTGTCCAGGTTCCTGTGTCTTCCACAAGCCATTCCTATATGTTAGTTAAGTAGTTTGCTAGTTGACTTAGTTGGGAATTTGGGTTCTAAGCCAGGCACCCTGAGGTAGAATTTTAGCTCATTCTTTACTAAGTATGTGACCTTTGTCCTGTTACTAAATCTCCCTCATCCCCATCTCTTACTATCCAGCACCTCATGGTAGTCATGGTAACCATTGCTCTTATCAGAATGTAGTGAATTATTCTGTGTAACATGGAGGTTCTTCCCTGTCATCTAAGGGTTGCTATTCCATTTCCTTTTGTTTCTTGTACTTAATTTTACGAGATATGGAAGGCATATGCCTGTAATCTAATTTACTCAGAAGGCAGAGATAGAAGGATCTTGGTCCAAGGCCAGCCTGGCAAAAGCAGGAAACCCTATCTGGAAAAAAAAAAAAAACTAAACCAAAACGAGTATTTTTAAGGAAAAAGAAAAAAGGTACATACAGCTCAAGTGGTAGAACACTGAATTCAAGCATCATTCTCACCGAAACTAAATAAGCTTTGAGCCCTTCCCCAACTCTGTGAAGAAGTGTAGTATGGTCAATAAAGTATGACTGTGATTCTGGATGCCCACCAACTTTAAGGACACTAGAATCATATACTTACCCAAGCTGTTTTCATTTGCATTTGAAAACCTTGCAATCTGAGATATGATAAACATATGATGACATTGTCAGCCACTTACCATGTTTTGCCAAACATGAATAATCGCCCTATAACAGCAGATTATCTGGGAATCCAAAGACATACCTCTAACCAGCTCTCTTCCCTACTCCCCTCCCCTTCCTGCGGGAAGAACTCCTTGACCAGAAGTGCGCCCCTCCCCAACGACTCCCAGGCCCGCAGTGGCGCTCGCTTTCACACGTCCTATGACAAAAGATACATCATCAAGACCATTACCAGTGAGGATGTGGCCGAAATGCACAACATCCTAAAGAAATACCACCAGGTAATTTTTCTTTCTCTTTATTTGAATCTCAGAACAGTCATGTCTAATTGTAGACCAAAGATCAAAATGTAGAGTTAAGAAATGTTGACAGTATATTTGACATCAGCATCTCCTCTGGCCTGCTATCCATATAAAGGTCATGCGTTACTTACATAATAGTCTTATTGGTGCCCTGAGTCAGGTGTTGATCTGCTATGTCTTTATCCATTTATACATCAAGTATCCTACTCTTACTGGTCCTTCTTGACCTGGCCCAGAAAGACCTATCCTCAACCCCATTCTACTATGGAGAAAACTAGCTGATTGTAGAAGTGTATGACTCTGTTTCTTCTCCCTTTCATCCCCAAGGATGATCTCTTTGTAGATAGATTCCTGCAAGTACAATGAACCAACCCTCAAGAACAACATTCTCCTCCTTCTTATAACAGCTCTGCAAGTTGAGCACAAGCTCATAGGCCTGATCTGTAAGAGACCTCACTTACAGTAGATCCATAAGAGTAGAATGTCCAAAAGCAGACAGCCCCGGGTTCAAATCCCATCCCTGTCACTAACTGTGTGATGTCTAGGCTTTTAAATTTTCATTTCTTAGGCTTAGAAACCTTTTTTTTTCTGCCAGGGGCCATCTGGAAATGTATAACCTCATTTTAAGCCATGCAGATTTGTCAGAACAGGCAGATGGCCAAGAGGAGCCCATGACATGCACGTGTGTCTATCCTGTGTTGTACCAGGCTCCCGTGGTGGGTAGCCTGCCATTGAGCAAAAGCATCAGAACTGAGTTCAAGTTAGGGTTTTAGGTCTCATCTCCCAAGTGTCCGGCTCTTGCTCTCAGCTAATGGTCTATTCTTCTGTTTCTTTTGTTGTTGTTACTTGTACCTTCCCATCAGCTGTGCTTCTGAATCACGCAACTCTGGACAAATAATAAGCCTTATTGAAATTGCATATCCATAGAGAGGAAGTATTCTTCCATGACGCATCACACTCCTCTCTAAATAGGCTGTCTGACAACTTTGTTAACTCACAACCTTCTTTCTCCCCTTTGTCGTTTTTTGTTTTAATGAAATACACTCACTGTTGTTCTAGAAGGCTAGAACAACCAGGAGCCTCCCCCCTGGAGAGGATACTTGTTTGACTAAAGCCTTCCTGGGATTAATTTTCTGATAAACTTAACGGAACAAGTGAGACTCCAGGGAGGAAGTGTAGAAAAGGAAGGTGGTCTCCACCCGGCCCGTGGGTGCTGAGTTTGTGAGGTTGTTGCCAAAAAAAAAAGAATTGGATAACACAAGGTAGAGAGCAAACAGTTTATCAGTGAAGAACAGCAAAGGAGAGACAGACAGTCCATTCCCCAAATGTGTGTTCAGGAGCACCCGGTAACAGGTACTGGGTGTGTTGATATCACAGGTACATCCAGTGAAAAGTAGGTTGGAGGTTTGTTCCACATTTACCTTAAAGAAAATACTGTCCTTTGATTTGACACATGGTATATTTAATCACTTTTACTGTTACATTTTGTGTAATCGATTTGGCCCAGAGATTTCAAGGCTGCTCGACTCTTTAAATCTGGGTTATTATGGCACAGGTAACGAAGCATCACTGTGAATAAAAGATGGCTCTTCTAGATATCCCCTTCAAGACAGATCTCTATCCTTGAGATAGCATTTTCCTTGGGAAACATTTTTTGTACCTGGAAAAGTCATTTCACTAAGTGTTTTGTCCCCCAAGGATAAGAGCAAGAATTTGGAACTAAACGTTTTTCAACAGACCAGTGTAAATGCAGTGTGGCTACTGGGCTTCTGGCAAAAGCCATCAGTGCTTAGGGTAGAGTACTTCAGGGGTGTTATACCAAGTTGTTTTTTGCTTGTCTTCTTTGTGTGTGCATGTGGTACTAAGGATTGAACCTGAAACCTTATATGTGCTAAGCAAGCTGTCTACCCCCAGCCCAAGTTACTTTGGTTTCACTGTTATTTACAGGTCTTTACTGTAGTGAGAAACACATGGAATTCAGAGCGTGCATATTTGCATTTACAGATCTTATGCGTTATCTCAGGGTAGGAATTGCTGTAAATACTACAGAAGAATTTTTGCTCCTTTTAACCCAGATTTTCTGAAACTATGAAAAGCAATTTTGTTCACATACATGTAGTCATTCCTAAGTTGTTGTTACTTCAAACTATTTTAGATCCAAATAAATTGTAAAGCTGGGCACTGGTAGCTCATATCTGTAGTCTTAGCTATTCATGAGGCTTAGATCTGTAGATTGTGATTCAAAGCCAACCCAGGCAGGAAAGTCTCTGAGACTCTTTATCTCCAATCAATCACAAAAGAGCTGGAAGTGGAGCTATGGCTCAAGAGATAGAGAGCTAACCTTGAACAGAGAAAGTTAAAGGATAGCTCTCAGGCCCTGAGTTCAAGACCCAGTATCAACACAAAAAAATTAAATAATAATAATTATTATTATATATTTTATTAAATGACACTTATAGACCATTATCCCAAAACATAAGACAGGAAGTGAAAAAAATGATTTATTTGATGAAAAGAAAAGTAATCCAATGCCAGGCGCTGGTGGCTCACACCAGTAATACTAGTTACTCAGGAGGCTGAAAAGTCCCCATGAGACTTATGAGACGTTTATCTCCAACAAAATAGAAAAGAAATCCATCCTTCTAGGTGGTCTTGGTTTCTTTCTGAAAGATCCTGACCTCCTTCCCTTCTTTCCTCTGTGCCTGTCTGTCTTGTCTGTCTACCTGTCTGTCCATCTGTATATGTGTGTGTGTGTCTCTCTCTGTTGAGGTGATATCTCAAGACATATCCCAAGGCACAGTATAGATTACAGCATGTCTTTGTTCCTGACCTCTTTCTCTTCTCTTTCTTTCTATATGTGTGTGTATTTGTTTGTGTGTCTGTCTCTCTGTTGTTGAGGTGATCTTAAAACATAGCCCAAGGCACAATACAGATTAAATAAAATTTAACCTTTCAAAAGCATTAAATAAAACAAGACTTTCCATGGAAGCATTAATTTGATGCTGCACTAAATTGTCACTTCAAGCCTATAAGGAAAAAAAAAACTATGAGTGAAACATGATAATCACAGCAATTTCGAAAAGCCAGGCCCAGGTTAACACTACCGCACAGAGATATAAATATTTATCTGTGCTGTGCCTCACTTACAACCTGACTACCTAACCTTTCAGCCACAGCCAGCTGTGGCTCTCTTAATGGCATTTCATTTTGCATGAGTAGAACAACAAATGGAAGATTCATAATACTTGTTATTCTTGGTGACTGCCTTGGAGGGAAGGGAACTGAGAGCCTATGGATATTATATTTAATATATTCTTCATAGTCTGTTTCCAGGATGTCACCTTAACAGTGCATTATGGCTCTAACAAGCCTATAGTTATACCAGAAAAATGAAACAAAGGAAGAAAGGAAAAAAATGTCTTCATTGGTGATGCTAGGGTATCATTTATGAGTAGATTTTTTTTTAAAGGACATGGAATGCCAGGAGTTTTGGGCCTAGTGGTATACTAGGCCTAACGTATGTGAAGAGGTGGGCTCGATTCCTCAGTGCCACATACATAGAAAAAAGCTGAGATCTGAGGATCACAGTTCAAAGCCAACCCAGGCACTGAAGTCCATGAGACTCTTACCTCTAATTAACCACTCGAAAACTAGAAGTAATGCTGTGGCTCAAGGGTTAGGATAGCAGCCTTGAACTGAAGAGCTCAGGGATAGTGCCCAGGCCCAGAGTTCAAGCCCCACAACCGACCAAAAAAAAAAAAAAAAAAAAAAAAAAACAAGAAGAAGAAGAACATAGAAAGCAGTGACAACTATTGTGCTGGAAACACCAGGTACAGATCAGATGTTATCAGCAAATGTAAGTTTTTGAAAACACTCAGGAAAAAAAAATACAGAAGTGACTACATGATAAATAATGCAGGAAGGTGACCTGAGATGCCCAGCTATGAAAAACAAGCAAGAGTGAACTGTGCTAAAAAAAAAAAAAAAAAAAGGAAAGAAAATTTACCAGGGGCCAGTGGCTCACACCTGTAAACTCAGCTTACTCAGGAAACTGAGATCTGAGGATCACAGTGGTAAAGCCAGCCAGGGAAGGACAGGAAAGTCCATGAGACTCTGATCTTCAATTAACTACCAGAAAGTCAGAAATGGAGCTGTGGCTCCAGTGATAAAGTGCTGATCTTGAGCCAAAAAGCTCAGGAACAGCTTGAACTCAGCCCAAGCCCTGAGTTCAAGGCCTAGGACTGGAGTGTACATGTGCAAGCATGTGCACATACATGTGTTCTAAAATGTAAAAATTAGCCAGGTTCCGGTGGCTCACAGCTGTAATTCTAGCTACTCGGGAAGCTGAGATCAGGAGGTTCAAGACCATCATGGGCAGAAAAGTCTGTGAGATTCCATCTCCAATTAATTAATCAGGATTCAGTCTACGGTCACTTTTCTCATTGCTCCAACTATGGGCTACAAAGGAGGCAGAACTGCTGACCTCATGGCTGCTGGAAAGCAGAGAGAGAAGAGGAAGGACTGGAGACTCCCTGCTATGGCCTCCTCCCATGACTACTTCCTCCAAGCATGCTCTACCTCCTAGTTTTCATCACCTCCCAATCACATCACCAAATTATGACTCCATTGATGGACTAGGCCTTTGATGAAGTTAGAACCCTTATGATCTAATCACCTGTCAGCTCTTGGAGCCCATACCTGGGATCCAGGCCTTTACCTCATGAGCCTATAGAAGACATTTCATATAAAAAAAGCCATGGCACTTTACAAATAAACACACATCTATACTACATCATTTGGATTAGGAAGTATTTTCTGGAGTGTCCTTGAAACTGGAATTTCCCATCATCACGCACTTAAAGGATCCCCACTACTCAGAGAATGCTGAGGAACCAACCCCATGCTCCTAGATGTCTCTCTTCCTCACCCTTTTCTTCCCTCTATCTATTCTCCCTGAGTGTCACACATCTTGATCATCTTATTCCTGGCAGAGTCATCTGCAGGCTGCCTCCCTGTCTTCATGTTCAGAATGGGGATGTCTTAAAACAACGGATCTTTCTCTTGCTGTGTGGAAAGCCTCTCTCCCATATGAATTCATTACACCCAAAGATTCTCTCTAGCTGTGAGAACGGGCAGGAACCAAGGAGGGAAAGAGACAGAAGCTCTCAAATTGTCCTACATTTGATCTGAAGGCTGAAAGAGTCACTGTTGCCAAATGCCACTGGCCCACACCTATAATTCTACCGATTAAGGAAGCTGAGATCTGAGGATCAAGGTTGGAAGCCAGCTCAGGTCAGAAAGTCTGGGATGGTCTTATCTCCAGTTAATCATCCAAAGTGGAACTATGGTTCAAATGGTACAGTGTTAGCCTTGAACAAAACAGCTAAAGAACAGCACATAGGCTCTGACTTTAAGCCTTAATACTGGCACTTGCACACATGTACACACATACACAATTAATTAATTAATTATTCAAAACTTGTTGGCCAGTTTTACAAGTTTATTCCCACTTAGGGAAGTTGGGAGATTTCCAGGTTGGTTTATTAGCATTGTTCATAGTGCTAAGCATATAATGAGATGCCCAGTAAGCATTTCTTAAATCAATCTAATGCTTCTAGATAATTCTTCATGGTCAGACTCTAAGAATGTTGTAATTAACTAATTTAACCATCACAGAAACTCTGTGCCTTCAGTATTGTTATTCCTCTACTTTTCCAAATGGAGAACACAAAAGCTGAATAACTTGCCTGTGATCATACAGCTACTTAGCAGCACCAGACCAAGAAGGTCCAGCAGATAAGGAGACTGGGCCATTCCCAGAACTCAGTTAAAACTATAGCCACAAATTTATAATCTTAGTGTGGAGAATTGGGGTACAGCATTTTCTAAGTCAGCCAGGGAAGAACCCACCATCCTCTTTGCATTCATGTGTGTATAGAGCAGCACCTCATGCTAATAAAATGCAATAAATATTCCTAACTGTGATACTCACCAACCCAATGCATTGTTCCTTGGCCAAAAGGAATGCTGCGTCCTTTTCCCAGGGCCCCAAACCAGAAATCCAGCCAATGGGTAGAAGTTTCTCTTCTATTAAAATCATGACTCCAAAATACTTTGTAAACCTTTGACACCAGCTGTGATTCGGTAATACTAAAAAAAAAAAATTATGCTTTCATTTAATTTGTGGTATTGTATGTATTATACATGTAAGAATCTGAAGGTGATTTAACCTATATGTATATTTTAATATTCAATAAAGAACCCCCCACAAGTAAGCCAAACCTTCAAACATATGTACATGTGGACACATGTTGATGGAATTAGGAGAGATCGGTTTGGGCTTTTGTTTTATTTTTTGTTTTTTATGCCTGTTCTGGAGCTTGATGAAGGGCTTGCACAGTCTCCCTTAGCTTTTTCACACAAGACTCCACCATTTGAGCTATAGCTTTATTTCCAGCTTTTTGGTGGTTAATTGAAGACAAGGAAACTAAATGAAAGAATCTCTAGGATATGGAAACAAGTGCTTTGTCTTGTGTGATTGTTGTTCTTAATGTACTATGTTATTTCTCTTCTCTTTTGTTGCCCTTCAGTTAATCTCATATTGTTACTGTATCTGACTTTGTTACCTGGTATATTGTATATAGGTTTGATTATTTGAAATAGGAAAGAGAAGAGGGAAAAACAAGATGATTGGGGGGGAGGAAAATGGGGACAAAAACATGAGAAGGGGTATGAATGTGTGAGAAGTAATGCACCTACTATCTGTCAACTGTAACTCTAAGCCCTCTATGTATTACCCCAACAATAAAAAAAGTAAAAAATTAAAATAAGAGTCTCACAGACAGACTTTCGGGTCTGAACTGCCTTCAAACCTTGATCTTCAGATCTCAGCCACCTGAGTAGGCAGGATTACAGTGTGAGACATTTTTATGAGTTGTCTAATCTTTAAGGTGAGAAATTCATACAGTATAATATAGATGACTTCTTCACTGCCCCCCCTAAAAGAAGAAAAAGGAAAGAAGGGAGAGGAAAAAAAGAAGAAAGGAAAACAAAAGCACTTATCTGTGATATTCTGTGCAGTTCTCTAATACATTTGTCAACATAATCATGGTTAGTATCCATGTTGAACCAGGCTATGTGTGGCTCTGTAGAAACTGTGATCAGACATTTTATACAGGCAGGAACTCCTAGAAATGAGAATACTTTTGAGTCAAACATCACACAGAGGAGTTGAACAGCCAGTGCCTGGAGTGGAGGCCTTGGCTGTGGGCCTCAGATATTTTCCACACACGTAGAAATACATACCTACCACTCAGAGACTCCCTCAGAGCAGGCCCCAGGATGTGGCTGTGGGTTGGCTTGGAGCGTAAAGCAGGCAGGTGTACCATGACTATGTTATAACAGGGGTTTAAATGGAAATTCTTATTCTGTGCAGGTGGAGGAAGTGTGGTTGGGTACATGGCACTGCATGAGAGATTTTGGTTTACTGTTATTTATCATCAAAGGTGGGGATTATGATGCTCATTTTTTTAGAAAGTAAAACTAAACTACAGAGTGATTTGTACCTTGCTCAAAATTCCATAGCAGGTAAACGGAAGCCCAGGACACTTGTATGTATTGTCATGGCTCACACTCTTCCCTTCTTTCCACCTCTCTGATATCATACTAATAACACCAGTAGCCTGTGTGAAGGCCCACTCCGCCATCTTTCTTCAGCATGGGAAACAGAAAAACTTTTTATTCCTTAGCTCACAGGAGAGAAATTTTCTCTTCAACCAAGGACTGTTGCCAGCAATAGTGCGCCAGGAAAACTCAAGTCAATTTATTATACTTTGAAAATGAGAAAACATTGTGCTCATCTGATTTTACTTAACAAGCTAAGAAGACAGAGGAAATAAAAATAATATAGCTCAAATATTGTTAATGATAGCCAGGCCTCAGTGTTCATGCCATAATCCTACCTACCCGGGAGGCTGAGATCTGAGGATCACAGTTCAAAGCCAGCTCGGGCAGAAAAGTCTGTTAGATTCTTAGTTCCAATTAAACAGCAAAAAAGAAAGCAAAACAAAAACAAAAACCTGCAGTGGAGCTGTGGCTCAAGTGATAGTGCATCAGCCTTTAAGGGACAATCCCCAGACCCGGAGTTCAAGCCTCAGTACTAGCATACACAGTCAAATATAGTATGCATGCATGTATGTATGTATGTTTATATGTATGTATTAAAATGTGTCCAAGCTGTTATCAAAATCAAAGTCAGACATTGATTCTGTTAATCTTTTATGTAATGACTTTAAAATAAAACACTAAAGGCTTTAAGCTATGAAAATAACCAAGATGCCCTACTAACAACAAATGAATTTAAAAAATGGCATATATTTGTGTATACATATATATAACAAAAATATTATTTAGCCATAGAATAGAACTATAACATTCTCTTTTTTGCCAGTCCTGGGCTTGAGCTCAGGGCCTGAGCACTGTTCTTAGGCTTTCTCAAGGCTGGAACTCAACCACTTGAGCCACAGTACCATTTCTGGCTTTGTTCTATGTATGTGGTACTGAGGAATCAAACCCAGGTCTTCGTGCATGCTATGCAAGTCCTCTAACCACACAAGCCTAGAAAACATAGTATTATGCAAAGTAAGCCAGGCTCATTTGGATATAGATTTCATATTCTCTCTCATATGTGGCTGTTAGACCTAAAATTTAGACATACATGTAAGCAACATGCAGGATCATATGCATATGTAGATAAAAGTTAATTAAGACATGGCTTTTGCATATGTGAGTGTCCTTGGTGAAATCTCTTTGGACAATTAACATGCAGTATAATAAGAAGAGCATCAAGAAGTGTCTGGACCAGGACGTGTGGAAAGAGTAGCTGGAAAGGGCAGGCAATGAAGACAGGGAAGAAAAAGTGAATATGACCTATGCACAGGTGTCAGACTAGAATAAAGAAACTTGATGAGACTGGGGAAGAGAGGGGTTGGAAGAAGGGCCCAGGAGGGAGAAGGACAGAAGGGGTCAGGAAGATGCATTCTTTCCATGAATAGACAGGTTAAAATAAAATACTTTTGCACACTAATTGATGCTAAAAGTAAATAAGTTGACTATAAAAGTACCCATGGCTCAAACAAGACAGAGAGAGGAAGAAGAAAAGGAAAGTTTTTTGATTAAAAATAATTAAATATTGCCAGACCTACCTAATCATTAAAGTGATATCACCAAAAAGATTATTTAGACCTTTTAATTATTTTTACTAAATGTTCATAATTTAAAGGGGGAAAAAAAATCAAGCCATGTAATTTTTTAAGGGTCAAAATGGCCTAAAATACAGCCATTGCCATTTGTAAGGACCAGTCTAGGCATTTCTTGTATGTACAGTATGTAAGATGCTCACAGTATTGAAATCATTATTCTGAGAATTTGACACAGAGTATGGTTTTGGAGTCCTCTATTCTCCCATTTTAAAGACCCATATTTAGGGACCCTTGTTTCAAGGAGAAGTAGCGCCCTCTTGTGGCACTATGGACTATGATTATTAAAGACCTCAGACCACGTTGTGTTTTTGCAACTGTCTTTCTCAATGCTGTCAACCCTGGGTTTTGTCCAATGAACTGAATGGAAACCAACATAGTTTTGACTTTACAGATTCATTTGAAATGTAAGGTAACAAAACTCCAGTGATAGAATTGAATTTTCTAATCTCTCCACAGTGGAGGCGGGGGGGGGGGGGGGGTAGCAGTCCAAATATGGCTTCTTTCTGTAAATAACCTTCCAGTCCTTGCAATTTTTTTACTGTATATAGTAAACATGAGGGGTAGGCAGTTTTTCTACATGTAAATGAGCGCCTTTTTATTGATTCTTTTTCTTTCCCTTCTCTGCAGTATATAGTGGAATGTCATGGGATCACCCTTCTCCCTCAGTTCTTGGGAATGTACCGGCTTAATGTCGATGGAGTTGAAATTTATGTGATTGTTACAAGAAATGTGTTCAGCCACCGTTTATCTGTGTATAGGAAATATGACTTAAAGGTGAGATCAGTTTCACTAATTTTCACTACATGACTCAAGCTTATACATCCACATAAATGGTGTAAATGATCGTATAAAATGCTTCAAGGAGGTGGTGTCAGAACTCAAAACTAACAGGGAGCTAGCAGCGTACCTCTTCTGGTTAAACAACTAATGTTGGCTTTATCAAGATACCTTTTTCATATTAGAGATTTCATGTCTGTTTATTCGACACTAGCTTTATACCAGTGGTGATAGTGTAATAAAAAAAAAAAAGACTGAATTTACTCAGGCAGGGGGCTAACATTTCCATTTGTAATGACAAACAGTAAATAGAGTAATAAATAAGTCCGGGAAATTATATAGCCTATAGATAGAAATCAATGTGGGGAAGGACAAATATAGTTTACCTAGACTATCAAGGAAGGGACATCTGCAGTGACATTAGAGGAGACCTAAGTTGAAGGAGGTGATGAAGAGCAGAGAAGGAGCAAAAGACTTGGAATACAAAATGCACCACTGGCAATTCTGAAAAACGGTGAACATATTCTGAGTTCCAGCATCTCTGACTCACGAGCAGAATGTCCAGGTGAGACAGCAGCAAGCAATATGACCTCCAGTCCAAATCCACTGAAGAACTAAGGTTCTATTGGGATACTGATTTGATCATTCGTTTCTGCATTGTCCAGTGCTGCTTTTGAACTACGTAGCCAAGTTGAGCAGTAACCTTAGAGACTTCCATGAAACACAAGGACTAATATATTTAAAATACTCTCTGACCCCTGGGAAAAAAATACATGTACCTCTGGTGTATGGCATATTATTCATTCTCTAGTTTTTTATTTACAGAGTCCTTTCACATTCATAAAACAGGATCTTACCTAGTACCAGTGGTTCACATCTGTAATCTTTGCCAGTCAGGAGGCTGAGATCTGACTGTAGTTTGAAGTCAGCCTGAACAGGAAAGTTTGTGAGACTCTTCAATTAGCCAAAAAGAAGATAAAATGGAGCTGTGGCTCAAGTGATAAAGCCCAAGCCTTTAGCAAAAATGCTCAGGAACGCACCTAGACCCAGTTCAAGCTCTCAGGACTGTCACAAAAAAAAAGAAGGCAGGGAGAGAGGAAGGGAAAGATAAAGAATGAGAGAAAAGGAAGGAAGGAGGAAGAAAAACATGAAAAGTGTCTTAAAAGCTTTCCTTCACATTTATGGATATTTACAATATTAGAGATTCATACAAGTATTAGATTATGTATCTATTTAAAATAATGACAAAACCATATGTGTCAACATATTTTTATATAAAAGTAATTTAAAATTAATGAGACAGCTGCCACAGTTTTACATTTTTGCAACTCTCTGGAATACCTGAATGAAGATGAGATGGTTGAGAGTTCTGATTCTGCTGTCTGTCCTGCTGTCATTTGATTGAAAATCTGACCTCACACAAATTGAGGTAATTGGGAAAGGAGAGGGGTGTGTCAGTAGTTGGGGTTTTTTTTCTAGATTATTGTAGCTATCTTCCTTTGAGACTACACTGCAGTGTGAGAGTTGGTAATTTCTCAAACCTCAGTTAGTTACATCATGGAATCTATATTAGTAATTTTAGTGGCAGGGTAGGGGATGGAGGTGGTTGGGTTTTTGTTTTCAGTTTTTTGTTTTTTATGCCAGTCTTGGGGCTTGGATTCCGAGCCGGGAGGTGTCCCTGTGCTTTTTTCTCAAGGCTAGCACTTTACCACTTTGTCCACAGAGCCTCTTCCAGCTTCTTGGTGATTAATTGGAGGTAAAAGTCTCATGGACTTTTCTGCCCCATCTAGCTTCAAACCCTGATCCTCAGATGCCAGCCTTCTGAGTAGCTAGGACTACAGGTGTGAGACATTAGTGCCCGGCTACATTTTAGTGTTTTTATTGGTCTGTTGCAAGCCTTTCTTTGTTGAATGCATTGGTCTGAATATGTTATTTTGTACTCTTCTAATTCTCATTAGGAACATAGTGCTTTCCTGAGTTTTGTAACCCTTCCAAATATTGGCATATTGCATTATGTAGTATCAAAACATCACATTAGTATCACCACCAATCTCATCAGAAACGTCTCAAATGTATTGGGAAACTGACAAGCTCCCAATTCTGCTTGTACTTAAAAGCTTTTTATCATTCACTGACAACAAACCCTATCGGGTCTTTTGTGAAATGACAGCACACAGCTTTCAAGCACATGGCTTTGTTCATTCTTGAAGAAATATTTGTCTGTTTCTCAGATCTAAGCAATTATAAATTGTCCATTGTTCTTTCACGTAAAAAAGTTTGGTCCATGAAAAAAGATGGCTAGTTCGGCTCATAACTGTAACTATCTCTTTGTTCTCTCTCTGCCAGTACTAAGGTTTGAACTCAGGACCTTATGTATAATTATTTCACAGGTGCTTTACCACTTGAGCAACACCTCCATTCCTTTTTGTATTGGTTATGCTTGGGGAAAAGGTCTTGCTCCCTTCCTGGGCTTACCTCTGTTTTCAGTCTTTCTGTTGAGATGGAGTCCTATGGATTTTTGTGCTCTAGCTAGCCTGGAACTTTGGTCTTCTGGACCACATAGCTTAGAATACAGATGCATGTCACCACACTCAGCTGTTAGTTGAGATGGTGGTCTTGAATTTTTTGCTCAGGTCGACTTTAAATCTCGATGCTCCTGTTTTTAGCCTCCCAAATAGCTAGGATTACAATAGCCTGAGTGATTGGTACCTGGCTTCTTCCTCCTCCTCTTCTTTTGCTGCTGCTGCTGCTGCTCCTGCCACCTCTGCCTCCTCTTCCTCCTTCTCTTCCTCTTCCTTCTTGTTGTCATTGTCTTCTTCTTCTTAATCTTCTCCTCCTCCTTCTCTTCCTCCTCTTTCTCTTCTTCCTCTTCCTCCTCTTCGTCTTCCTCTGCCTCCTTCTCCTCTTCCTCTTCCTCTGCCTCCTTCTCCTCTTCATCTCACTCCTCCTTCTTCTTCTTGTCATTGTCGTCTTCTTCTTCTTCTTCTTCTTCTTCTTCTTCTTCTTCTTCTTCTCCTCCTCCTCCTCCTCCTCCTCCTCCTTTTCTTCCTTTTCCTCTCACTCCTCCTTATTCTTGTCATCACCATCGTCATCTTCTTCTTCTTCTTTATTATTATTATTATTATTATTATTATTATTATTATTATTTGAGGCTGGTTCTCTTCATGTAGCCAGCCAAACCCCAAACTCTCAGTCCTTCTTCTTAGCCTCTGGAATGCTAGAGTAGCAGCACCATGGCAGCCACAGAAGTAGCTCCTAAGAAAACTTTCTTTACAAAAACAAACATATGTATTTTGGTTATTCTCTCTGTATAGAATACTGAAGATGTATGCTCCAAGGTCAAAATTTAATGAAATTAATTCTATGGTTTCATCAAAGATATACTTGCATAATGTTAGGAAATTTATTTATTTATTTATTTATTTATTTTTGTCAGTCATTGGTCTTGGACTCTGAGTCTGGGCACTGTCCCTGACCTCTTCAGCTCAAGGCTACCGTCCTACCCCTTGAGCCACAGCACCATTTCCAAGACATGCATTTTTGTCCTACTAATTTTTTTAATCCCTCCAAAATGCCTACAAGTTGGCATCTCATGAACATGCCTAGCCATGGTGGCTCATGCCTGTATTTTTAGCTACTCAGGAAGCTGAGATCTGAGGAGCCTGGTTCAAAGCCAACCCAGGCAAACAAATCCCCAAAAAAAAACTCTTTATCTTCAATTAACCAACAAAAATCATAAGTGGAGGTATATCTCAAATGGTAAAGCACCATCCTTGAGTGGAAAAGCTAAGCCAAATCAGGAGGCTCTGATTCTAAGCCCTAGTACCAATGCCACCATTCCCTTAAAAACTGTAGCTCTGAACTATACTTGCAGATTGGATATTATTGTTTTAATTTGCCTTGCATTTTATAATTCTATCTCCCTCTTTAGCCTGTAGATTTAAATAGTAATAATAATAATAATATGTTCTTGCCAAAACTTTCATTGAAGCATACATTTGGCCTCATTTCATGGCTTTAAGTAATCTTACTTTTCTATGTTTACTTTAATTTCTTTTTTTTTTTTGCCAGTCCTGGGCTTGAGCTCAGGGCCTGAGCACTGTCCTTGGACTTTCTCAAGGCTAGAGCTCTACCACTTGAGTCTCAGCACCACTTCTGGCTTTTATCTATGTATGTGGTACCGAGGAATCGAACCCAGGTCTTCATGCATGATAGGCAAGCACTTTAACCACTAGGCCAAACTCCCGGCCCTACTTTAATTTCTTTATTGTATATTAATGTAGACTTGGATAAGTACCTTTTTTTACTCCAGGCAAATGATCTACATTTACAATGATTTGAAACATCCCTGAGAGTCAGTGATAGGGTAACTATTATTGAAAAAAGGAGAACACACAAAACCCAACAGTCCAGTTAAGTATACACAGCAGCATAGAACTCAGATATATGAAATATGTCTCCTCACTCCTTTTTTTTTCAAACTTTGAGGATATTGTTAGAAATTACTGCATAAAGAAAAGTGTTAGTGGCTACATTCAGAACTCCCAGATAGGAGGAGAGTGGCTGGCCAAGGTTTTCTTCACAAACGAATATCATCCATCTCTATCTGGTGGGCCATTCCTCTGGCTTGTCCCGGGGAAACTGAGTATGTTCTCTAGGCCACCAGGATCCTCACATACCCCAGACCTCTGAGCACAAAGGATATGGAGAATGGTGGAACTCTAGTCCGCTCCTGGTCCATTTCTCTAATGTGAGATGACTCGGGAACCTGATGCTTTGATATTGTGAATGTCAAGCGACATACATCCTTACCAACACTATAGCTGCTTAGTAAAAACTGACAGTGGCGTGAAAATGTGGCTCTCTGCAATTGGCTAAGCTAGAAGCTACTTGCATTTTGCCCAATTCAAGTGCCTTCACGATTGGCTGATTTAAGTATTCCTGGGCAGCTGTGTATTTGAGAGGTGCCTAGGATAACAAATACTTAGCTTCACTGGCTTCAGAGTAGCCCAGGCCTCCTCCCTTTGCTGGGGCACAGAGACCAGGAACTGAGGTGAACCTTCTCCAACCACAACAGTAATTTGTATTAACATATTTCAGAATCTTCTGGACCAATTTGTTTCCCAGTGTTTCTTTTGAATTAAAATCTTCCACAAGAAGTTAGATCTAAATTATGAACATATATGAAAATATGCAGAGCAGGGCCCCAGTGGCTCATAACTCTAATCCTAGCTACTCAGGAGGCTGAGATCTGGGAATCAAGGTTCAAAGCCAACCCAGGCAAGAAAGTCCACAAGACTCATTTCTAGTTAACCACTAGAAAACCGGAATTGGCACTGTGGCTCAAAGTTGTAGAGCAATAGCCTTCAGTGAAAAACTCAGGTATGGTATCCAGGCCCTGAGTTAAAGCCCCATGACTGACCAAAGGCCATATAGTATGAAGCTAATTGAAAGGACCGCCAGGATATTGAAACAAAAGCCATTGTAATGAATGATTGTTGTCCTTAATGTACTATGTTATCTCTCATCTCCTTTGCTGTCCCTTGGGTATCTCATATTGTTACAGTATCTCATTTTGTTATCTGATATATTGAATTTATTTGTATTTGGTTATTTGAAATTTGATAGGGAAGGGGGGAAAACCAAGACGGGTGGGGGGGTGGGGGGGAGGGTAATGGGTACCAAGACATGTGAAGAGTATCAATGTATGTGAATTAATGCACCTTCTATGGCAAATATCATGTAACCCTTTTATTAATTACAATAAAAAATATATTTTAAAAAACTGCAGAACATATACAAGGTTATTTGCATATGCACAAATACATTAACTAAAGTATGGGAAATGCAGCGATGGAAACAATCCAGATGCCCTACTGCCAATGAATGGATACAAAAAATGTGGTATATATAGCACACATACAATGGAATTCTACATAGTCAACAGACAAGATAAAATGATGGCATTTGCAGGGAAGCAGATAAATCTAGAGCGAATCATGTTGAATGAGACAAGTCAGGACCAAAGGAACAAAAGGCACATGGTATTCTTAATATGTGGCTGTTAGACACAGTACAAGAGAGAGGACTCACTCAATATTTGTGCTATGGACATGGTATTGGAAATATAAACACAACTACATAGACATAAAAATTTATGACTCTATAGACATAATGTTTTATTACATAGATTAATATGTATCTATGACATACAAACCTTCAGCCTAATTTTATGTTCTAAAATCTAAGTGCCAGTGATTATATAGAGATTCCCTTCTTGAATACTTGTTTGTTAAATATATCATTTGAAATATGATGTAAAAATCATTGTTAATAAATTCTTTAATAAAAAAATGTATGGGAGATGCAGAGAAGGATTCCAATGGTGTAACGCCTTTGAATAATTAAATTTACCAAAATGAATATCCAGAAGATGTGTTATTCAGTTGTGGGAACAGGAAGATAGAGGGGTGGGAGGGTAGACAGGCCTATGAAGAGAGGGAAAGTAAGTTAAATGTAACTATAATATTCAATGTACCTCTGAAAATGGAACCAGGTCACTTGCAGGGAAGGGTCGGTTTGGGAGAAATGAAAAAGGACAGAGATGTTGTTCAAGGTGTCAAAGCGATAAACTAACATGTGTGATTGAAACTCCTTTGACCAACTACTTAGAGATCATTTGATAAAAGTAAAATAAGATCTTCCCCACACAGGAAATTTTCTCTGTTTGAAACTACAGCATCTTCTACCTCCTTTTCAGCATGGGAGGTGGATTGGGTCTTGCACAACCCAGAGTGCTGAGGTTGGCTTTGAAAGCCTCTGCAGTAGACTACACCCCGCTGAGATCAAGGGCTGTGTTTTCTGTGTGCTCAGCATAGGGCCTGGCACAAAAGAGGTGCAGGCCCCAGAGTGTCTTTGAAGGAGTCTTGGAAGTAAAGGGGGTCAGAAAGTGTTCACAGGGGACTTGCGTAGAGTATCAGAGGAGAAACTGGCCCTCAGTGCATCTCACAGGGAGGAAAGGGACGGGGGTACAGAGAAGGCATAGTAGGGGTGGGGGCAGGCTCACATCTGGAGAGGTGACATGAAGAAAGGGACATTTGATCCCCACAGCTAGCCAATGAGCCACTTCCCTCATTTCTAGCAACTGATGTAATTTTGATTCAGTAAGTGTATTGCTCAAGTGATGCCAAGTTTTCTGATTTCTAGCAGATAGAAAGAAATCAGACAAAGACAGGACAGGTGAGCACAGTCTGCTCAACCAGACGTGATAAACAATGCCATTTGTGTGTGCATTTTTTTTTAAAATTACGATTTCCTTGTGTTTCAGGGCTCTACAGTGGCTAGAGAAGCTAGTGACAAAGAAAAGGTAAGTCCCCTTGCATGTCCTCATTGAACTCCTGGCAGTGGGCTGGCACAGTATGGTGACTTTTCCTTGCCCCAGTGAGAAGTGCATTTTTGAGTCCCTGCCTGGAATGATGACATGAGCTGGAGAATGTGACGAGGTACAAAGAGACTTGAGGAGGAGGATTGACAGAATTCAGAGATGGGAAGTAGGAAGTCACTTGAGCCAGCTCGTGGATATGGAGGGTTATAGGTGATAGCCAAGTCCCTTGAACAGTTGTCTGGGGGCTCATTGCACTTGGTGTCAGAGGGAATGATGGAAAGAGTAGTTTGGGACGCAGGTGTGGTGTCACCTCAGCAGAGTGGTGACAGAGGTGTCCTGGAGACATCAGCAGCTGAACAGAAAGAGGGCTCTAGGATGCTGATCAGCAGGCAGGCAGGGCATGATGTGACCCTGGGAGAGCAGGTGCAGCAGAGGACAAGCCTGGCCAGCAGCGCAGACCCGAAGCACATCCCCATGGGAGGGAAGGTCAGACAAGAGCATCCTGCAGCAGGCCAGCCAGAGGTGGGAACTGACCATGACAGTCTGGACTCTTTGCTCCAGTATTTCTTGGACATCTAGAGACCAAGCATTTGTCAAACATTGCAAGAAATGCCTTAGGGAACAAGACCAACCCTGTCCATAGAGCCTCACACACTCCAGTGCTAGAAACCACTTCCCTGAAGCCAAGGAGGGTGAGAACTAAGAATCCTGATGTGGATTTAACTACACGGAAGTCCCTGGGGACCTGGTCACTGAGGATGATGGGAGAGGAAAAAGAAACCACAGGTCTTTCTTTGACTCTGTGTGTGTGTGTGTGTCTGTGTCTGTGTGTGTGTGTGTGTGTGTGGTCTTTCACCTTTGGGCTATACATTTTCTCTCTCTCTCTCTCTCTCTCTCTCTCGCTCTCTCTCTCTCTCTCTCTCTCGCTCTCTCTCTCTCTCTCTCTCTCTCTCTCTCTCTCTCTCTCTCTCTCTCTCTCTCTCTCTCTCTCTCTCTCTCTCTCTCTTGCCAGTCTTGGCACTTGAACTCAGGGCCTGGGCACTGTCCTTGAGCTTTCTCTATGCTATTCTACCACTTGAGCCACAGCACCATTTCTAGCTTTTTCTGTATATGTGGTACTAAGAAATCAAATCCAGGATTTCTTGAATGCTAGGCAAGCACTCTACCACTAGGCCACACTCCTGGCCTTTTTTTATTATTATTATTTTTAAGCAGTTATACAAAGGAGCTGATGTTTAACAACGCTGTTATGGTTTTTTTTTTTGGGGGGGGGGTTAACTGTGTATTCATGAATGTGTATTTTAACACGTCAGCCTTTTTGTACCTAGATTCCAACATTAGCCCTGGCAAGCAGTGACAGTGACTGCCCATCTCTAGGCTGCTGTAAGTGAATTTTTCTTCCCAGGAGCAAATGTTTTCAAAGGGCCCCGTGTGTGCGTCAACCTCCTATCCACAGTCCCAGAGCATGACCTGGATAGGGAGGTGCTGTTTCTTTATTTGTTTCCAGTTCCTCTGGTCTGTTGCTGGCAGCATCATTTTCATCCATTGGTTTGGATTTCTGCAAGTTTAATCCATAATCTAATGACAGTTGTGTCTGTTGATGTGATGAGTGTCAAAGCCTAAGTGGTCCAACAAGGATGTGTAAGAGTGCAACTCACAAACACATCAACAGCTTGTAGCTGTGACGTGTCTTTTGAAGCAGTCTGCATGGCTCATCCTATGGGTGATCCCCACATAGCCTCACCTTTCTAGAATAAATCCTCTTAATCCCTCTCTCCCTCAATACCTTCTCTGCCTTCCCCCCTTGACAAACATGGTCAGTCAGCCCTTGTGTATACTCCTACTGGTTTGTATGTACTCTACTGGTTTAGCTTTCTGTAAGATACGAATCCAGAATTTGTTTAAACAGAGCATCACTCTTCTGAAGTCTGTGAGGATGCTTTCTCCCACATCTAACAGGACTGCCTTCCCTGGGCCACATCTGCTGTGTTCATGGAAGCCTCACAGAGCTAATGGCAAGGGCAGAAAACCTTACCTTGACCTGGATTGTACGTGTTGTTCATGTGAATGTGTTGGGAACTGTCAAGCTAGGTAATAATAACTGACATTAGTTGAGCACAAGCTAGATGCCAGAGACTTTTCCATTGTCTATGAATTTGGACACATAGTACTTAAAGCCACGGGACGATATGGAGGCAATTGTTACTTCCTCTGTGTAGATGGAGTTATTTCACAGATGGATTCAGCAACATGTCTACAGTCCCAGAGTTAGGAAGTGACCAAACCCAGGTGCTCCCGCTCCAGTGGCCTCATTTTTAACCACTGTGCTGTACTGCCTCCCACATAACTGAGTGTTCTCTTTTCCTCCCTCCTCCCCCCCTTTCTCTGAGGCTTGAGGGGTAGGGTAGTACATTCCTGTAAGTCCAGCACTCAGGAGATGTAGACAGAAGATCTTGAATTTGAGGTCAACCTGGATTCTACGTCCTATAATGATCTTGTCTCAAAAACAAGAACAACAAAAATGTTTAAATCATCTTAATTCCATTTAGTCGTGAAAATGCGGGAAAGTTTACTACATGGACTTACATAACTTATGTACACTTACATGACTTACATGTAAGTTATATTCATTAGTGAAGCACTACATCTTGAGGCTTGACCTTTTAAAAAATAATGAAATTATTTCATTTCATACCTTCTTGGCACAAACAACCAATTTGTATTTCCTCCATTTGAGCTGTCTGAACATCGTCCACATCATTTCAAGGATATGTTTTGGCACATTTTGAACACAGACTTTGCCCCCTGTATATTACACTGTGAAAACAACAATTTTAAATTGTTGTCACTCTTATCCTGAGGAAGGGCCCAAGGCTTGGTTCTCATCTGAGGACTTGGAGATTTTGATAGCTCTTCTGTATAGAAGAGCTAAAAGCCACCCTGTAAAGGGAGAGGGAATAACTATCAGGTGCAAAATGCATAAGGAATAAAAATTGATTATCAATGAAGACAGGATGTAGCACCTGCTCTCTCCTGCAGTAGAGTTTATATGTAATCTATGAACACTTACAAACTGTAACAGATTAAATTAAATGAATTCATGAAGCAGAGCGCTTAAATACATTGGGTTTTAAGCTGTGTTTCTTTGCTTTCCTTTTCCTGCCAACTTTTGGGTGTTCTTTTCATGACCAGTTTTGACTCTTCCAAAAAAAGCCACACACTCTTTGTATCTGCTTTATAGAAGGCTATAAATGCTATTAGAAGGATCACTGCCACCTTTGCTTTGCAATAGTTGGAGAATAAAAATATTCTCCATATTAGCCTTTTAGAAATGAAAGCAAGTCATGTGCAAGAAAATTATTTCCCTTGCAATCACAGTGTAAGGTACATTCCAGAAAGAATCTCTACTGACGTGGCTTAATTAGTCACCTTTATGCTTTCACTTCTTGGATTGTCTTTCATCGGAGTCATTATTTCATTTTCCATACTTTTAACTTATTGATGACAAGTTTTGAAACTGTCACTTCAAATATTTCATGATATAAGTGCAGGCAGGTCTTATCCCTTGGATTCCATTTTTGACACATAATTAGTGTGATTTGCATTAGCATAATATCCTAACAATAATGGAATCGCTTTCATGGCAACAAGTATCAGAACATGCATGTACAGATGTCTTGAAATTTAAAAAAAAAAAAAGAGCAGAAGAGTGCTTTCCATTTTTTTTAACCATTGTCAAATGCTGACAGCTGCTATGACTTGTTTTATTCCTTAATTCTTTCCTTTTTAATGGAAGGGCATCTTCCATTCATGGCTCCAGCAGTTTTCGGCTCCTCTAAATGAGACAGAGAAATGCGAATCTCCCTGGTGGTCGATCTTTTCACAGCTGCACAGCAATTCCAGTGTGACATCAAATTAGTAATTATAGCTGAGCGGACTGCTTTTTACAAATGACAGTCTTAGCGTGCCGCCAGCTAGCAAGCTACTCAGCAGGGAATCGGGGCAAGTAAAAGAAAACATAACTGCACTCACTTGATCTCTGGGGAATTTGACCTGACTCTAAAAGAAAGGGAGAGGGAGAGAAGGAGGGAGGAAGCGAGAGAGAGAGAGAGAGAGAGAGAGAGAGAGAGAGAGAGAGACAGACAGACAGACAGACAGACAGACAGACAGACAGACAGACAGGAGAGAGAGAGACAGGAGAGAGAGACAGGAGAGAGAGAGAGAGAGAGAGAGAGAGGGGGGGGGGGGGGACAGGAGAGAGAGAGAGTGAGCTGGGGATTTGCACAAATATGCCTTTTGTACATCATTCTCCACAGTTCTTCTCCAAACATATGTCTGATTTTTATATTAGGTAAAGGAAAGTCTGTATAATAGTGTCATAGAGTCACAATAAGGAAATACAGCCATGAGTTCTCTCTGGAACCCTTGAAAGAAGACAGCTGCCCTGCAATCAGCATTCGTATAACTATCTTGACTCGGGGAAATGGCCAACAAAAAGCTGCCTTATAGGTTCTTCAGCATTGTGAATTGTACTGGCAATTAATTGGCCGACATGTCTCTGGACAAGTTGCCTATGGCTGAAGGTTCAAAAGAGCTCATCATTAATACCACCTTTGTACTTCAAAAATCCTCTCCAAAAGCAATTTTCTGCATTGATTTCATGATATTTAAATTGTCATGAGTTCTAATGAATTGCTATCTCTACGTGGTCCTTTAGACTGCAATTCAAGAAACACATCAGTGTGTTCCTGAAATCTCTCTTCATCTCTTCCTTACAAGCCAGGTAGTGGTGGCTCATGCCTGTAATCCTAGCTATTCTAGAGTTTTAGGATCTAAGAAGTACAGTTCAAAGCGAGTTTGGGCAGAAAGTGTACAAGTTTCCTATTTCCAGTTAACCAGCAAAGAGTCAGAAGGGAGATGTGAATCAAGTGGCAACAGCCTTGAGACAAGAAGCCAAGTGAGAGTATAAGGGCCTGAGTTCAAGCCCCAATACCAAAATGAGAGGGGGGAACAGGCTCAAAACTTCACATGTGCTAGGCAAAAAGAGCTATGTCACTGAGTCACGTCCTCTACTATAGCCCCAGTTCCTAAAGGCAACAGCAGTAACTCCTGCTTCATAAACCAGAGATGTTTTGTGAAAGGAGAGAAGTTTATTGGGGGGAGGGGAGTGGGACAAAGGTACTGGAGTCCAAGAATCTGAGAAGAAAGGAGAATACCATTATTGGAAGGGGGGGGGTTAGAGTTTGATTGTTTGTAAAGCTAAAGGATTTGTTTCTTTCCTTGGTTCTTTTGCTTTGGTGTTCGTGAGAATCTCATTCCAATCATTTCTGGACTTCTTCAGAAGTTCTTTTCAGAAGTTGACCTCACTTAGAAAGTCTTGGACTTGACAGTCACTCAGATCCCATCTGTTCTATGAATAGTGTGTGTTGGCGGGGAAAGGTTGTTGCTACTGATAGAAAACCATTCTGAACCATTCCATCGGCAGATGTCTAAGCAAATGGGAAGAACACTATGTGTAAACCACTAGGGTATTTTGGGATGTGATCTTTTTGTTTATGGTTCTGCTTTTGGTAGTGTGAGGACCAAACCCAGTTTCTGCATGCTATACAACAAGCACACAAGCACTGTGCTATGGAGGTACAGAGCCCAAAAGTAGGAGAGTTTTTTGTTTTACTTTGTCTCTTTGCCTTAGTGCCTTTGTAATTTTTTTTCTGACTGGTGAGCCTGGCATGAGAGGAAAAGAGAGGATCTCATGCAATGATGCTTTTGGTCATTTTCCAAATTCTTCCTCAGCTAAGAGCCTTAAAGTCCTCAAGTTCCTTCAACTTTCTGGCCCAAAGTGATGCATAAACTCTCAACCTCCTCAATTTTTGTCACTGGAATGATTCACACATTAACAAGCATACCTGAAAGGTGGCAGGGAGCAGGCTAGACATGTAGGCAGCTAATTGTTATAAAATAACATGTTTATTAAGTATGAAATGAGGAACAACCAAACTCCGCAAACTTACTGAATTTTCAGATAATCATTATAGACATCCAAGCAGCAGAATCTTCTGGTAATTTTGAAGGTGCGATTTTGTATGCCCAGTAGACAGCTTGAAGTATGGCATCATAGCTTGTGTCATTTTTTTATATCACCACTAAGAGTTATACTCATAAAAGTATGATTGTTAGGGGTAGGGGATGACTAAAATTCTCTTTTACTCTATCAGCTAAGGAATTTTAGAGAAAACAACTAACAGGTAGGCATCAGCAGCCTTAGCAACCCTGAATGGAAACCATGGAAATTATCTAGTGTGTTTGGGATCTTAATTACAGTACTATTCCAGTAGTATGTTGAAGAATATTTTCTTTCTGCCATGTAAATGTAGATAAACAGGTTCAAAATTAAAAACCTACAACTGTCAAATCCAATGCTGGTCATAGATCCTGCATTCTCATGGTTTTTCTTGTGGACATTAGAAATTGGTAATGGGTAATTTCCCAAGCCAAGAACTTGGACAGTTATCTCACTTATGTTGTATGTTCTTTTGCCAGCAGACACCTGATAGCCTTGCCACTTCTTTGTCAACTTTATCCACGTTCACTAATTTGCCTTTCCATGTATCAAATTTGTGGCTTAGCTGCTTTGGGAAAGCAGAACCAATTCTATTATAAATCTCTAGCATCTCTTATTACGCCAAAATTGATAGCACACATATATCAGGATTACTAAAATTCTCTCCCTCTCAGAAATACTTGTAGAGTATATATTTCCAATTTCATCGACTATGACTTTTATGAAGTTTTATTTTGCAGGCATATTGAGAGGCACTCTATCCTGTCTCACAAAGTCCTTACATGTAGGTAAAGTAGATTAAAAAACAAAATGGGGTCCTGGGCAGTCCCTGCTATAAGACAATTAGTCTTTATTTTTCAAGTTATGCATCCAGTTTGTTGTATCACAGAAGCAGCCCATCAAAGGGGTGCTGGACAGCCGTCTTTGACATCGAGGCTTACAATTAGATTTATTTTAAAAAATGGGTTACCAAATGAGCACATCGAAGAAAAATTCATTTCGTTCTGCCATGTAAGTCCTTTAATCACAGAGTGCTCTGATATGTATTATCCTTTGCATTGAAACCTTCTGGTGCCAAAATCCTGTTTGCATTAAACACTCAAGTGTGACCGGGTTCATTTCATCTTTCCAGTGAGGCTTCCTTGCAAAAACTTGGCTCTGCATTCCATCAATATGGGCTCTCAGTGTGGTAAAAGAAGTTGTTTTTTTTTTGTTTTGGGGTTTTGATTTAGTAGGGGGAGGGTTGCTTTTTCTTTTTGCTTTCCCAGAGTTAATGGTCATTTAGAAGAATATAGTTGTCCCTTTGGGTGTATAAAATGACAGTAAAACTCAATAGAAGGCTATTTTTACTTTGAATACTGTGTATTTAAATGTTTCTAACTGTAGATACATATTTAAGAATTATGAAATGATTTTTGAAATATTTTTGTGATCTAAAAGAGAATTCAGTTTTTACATCTCACCCAAATCAAATTTCTGTATAATTTCTGATTTTATTAATAAGCCAAGCACCCTAAATTTCATACAAATGATAGCTATTTTATAGCTAAGCACAGAAATAAGTATATGATCACATTCCTATTGAAATAAATACATTCAAATCATTTCACTAAACACATTTATTTATTGTATATTTGTAGAGATTGCAAAAAATGTATTTAATTTAAAATTTCTAAGCATAAAAGGGCTAAGTAATAAGTATTTTTACATTCAACAAACATCTGTGAATCCCGGCTTCCTTCTTCTTTCCTTCCACTTTTTCTAAGAGAAGCAAGCAGTCTTGTATCTGCTCCCATGTGATTCTGAAATTTCTCTCTGGTACATTGCCATTCTATGGGTTTTGTCCACTGAACTCTCCATGGAGACTTGTGGTCATTTCTAAAAATGAGAACGTTAACCTTTGTCACTGCTCTGAATATTTTTAAATCTTAAACTGCTGGCCAAATCTGTCCTTGGGGAACATGTATAACTTTTATTGATCCATGGGGAATTATCAGTAACTATATATGCAAGAACTTTTATATCATTAAAAAAATTATCCATGTGCTGTTTCTTCAAGCTGTTTTATGTTTTATTTATACATAAGTCTTTCTGACCAGGAATGATATTGGTACATATTGTGTGTCTTTTGCACTTAACAATACGTACTTACATGCAGACAGTATTTTTTAAGTTTTTCTTCCTTAAATGAAGGCAAAAAGTTGTCAGAAATATTCATAAGTAGGCACCAGAAGCTCACACCTATAACCTTATCTATGTATTTAATAAATATCAAATTTTACATACTTTGTTACTGCAAAGAAGTTAACATGTCCTATTTTTATTATTCAAACCGTATTTTTATTCTTAATATGGGTATTAACTCTTCTGTAAGCAAACAATCCAGACTTTTAAAAAAGAGTAGAAGCCATTGCTTCATTAAGACGTCACTACCCACAGTTAGTTTGTATTGCTCTGAGAATATCAGCGTTATGGGCTGTTTATTCCTTTTTGGCAGTACTAGAAATTGAACTCAGGCCTCTCACTTGCTAGGCAGGCACTCTACCACCTGAGCCATGCCTCCAGCCTCTGTGCAATGATTATTTTTATGGTAGGGTCTTGCTTTCTGCCCAGGCCAATCTTTAGTTGTGATTGTCCTACTTATGCTTGCTTGTACTTCCGGGGATGACAGGTGTGTGTCATACACAATCACTGAGTGGATTCAGTTCCTGCAACATTTATGGCCAGGCCAGCCTCAAACTGCAATCCCTCAGTCTCTGCCTCCCATGTAAATATTACAGGCTGGAGCCACCATGCCTGGTCTTTGTGGGTAGTTTCACATGCAGAGTTTGAAGGCATTAACTTATAAGCAGTAAGGTTTTCCTGGGTATGAATCGTGTCATGTAACTTAATGTTAACCATCTAGTTCTGGGGGGGGGGAAGGGGTGGGAATGTGCTTTTTTTAAAGAAAACATTTCATCTGCAGTCATGTCTCTCAGTATGTCATACTAGTCTTGAACCCAGTTGAATCCAATACAATTTGTTGAATCCTTGCATTGATGATTATGATGTTGATGCTTATGGTAGTGATGGTGATGCTGGTGTGATACTGATGGTGATGGTGCTAGTTACAGTGATGGTAGTGTTTATAACTACTGTGGTGGTGGTCATGGTGGTCATGGTGGTGGTGGTGGCGATGGTGATTATGGTAGTGCAGAATAGTGCTAATTAACAGTGGTGAGGGTGGTCTTACTGGTGGTTGAATTCCCTTTGGCAGAATGATAAAGTCTGGCTGCTTGGGTTCCCATCTCAGCCCCTGGGTTGTCAAGCTGTGGGGCTGTGATTTTGGTTGCATCATTTTAGTTCCCTGGGCTGCAAGATGTGGTTAAGGGTGTTGGTGGATATTGTTGCAAAGAGTAAAGGGAACAGTGGGTGCAGATGACTCACTTGAGATACTTAATGCTACAGGCCTTTCTTTCCCATCTTCTCATCTGTGTACAAAACGAGTTGTTTATGTAATGGTGTTGATGCTGGGGTTTAAACTCAGTGCCTTCCACTTGCTATAAAAGTACTCTACCCCTTGAGCCACACCCCCAGCCCCTCCCCCTTTTTTTTACCTTGGCTCTGTTGCAGATAGAGTCTCGTGTTGTCGCTGGTACTGACCCCAGACAGTGGTCCTCTTAGTTATCCCTCCCACTGACAGAACAACCGTCCTGGCTTATTGATTGAAATGGAGTGTCAAAACTTTTTTGGCTGGTTGGCCTCTAACTTGGATCTTCCTGGTCTCTTCCTCTGTGTAGTTGAAATTACAAGGCTGGTACACCACACTCAGCCTTAGGCAACTCTTTACTCCTTACTCACCCAGTTCCAAAGCATCCTTACACAGAAATGTCCAAACTGTCTGCCTGGAGCGTCGCAGTCTGTCTGCAGCACCTCTGTTTTGGGGGTGTAGGTCTGGCTGCAATCCTCCACTGTCAGCTACCCCAAATGTCATATTTGGGGTAAAGCCCATTTTCTTAGTACCTTCAGACTGAGTTCATTACACTCATTAAGACCTTGCCTTGTATTTACTTCAGAACTCTCCTCTTTATGGTTCTAAATCCTATGTGTGTGACACATCCATGAAACAGGAACAGCTGTTTTCTGAAGAAAGCATTCTGGGTTTTATGGTTTTCATTTATTACATTACTTTTAAGTTATTAATGACAGATTTAGATGGTTCATTCGCAATTGTTTTATGAAGACTGATACTGTGTTTTTATTTCTTCATGACTCTGACCCAGAATAAACGTTTTTAAAAAGATCCATCTTCCCTCAGAACCTTGATTTTTTATCTCTACATCTTCTGTAACTCTTGCTGACTTCACTTTCCTTCTTCCTTTTTTTCTTTTATTTATTCATTTTGGGGAATGTGGAAGTGCTGGGGATTGAACATAGGACCTTACCGACTAAGCCAAGGGCATAACTACTTGAGCCCCCTTAGTTTTTAGTTTTATTTTTCAAATAGTGTCTCATCAACTTTGCCCCACCCATCTCAACTCTGATTCTCCTTTCTCTGCCTCCTGAGCAGATGGGATTACAGGTGTGTGAGGTCAGACCTGGTCCCGTACTGTCTCATGTTCTACCTACTTGGCTGTCATGTCTTTCTCCCATACAAGCTTACAAAGGAAAGATGCTTCAAAAGATATATCCACATGTTATCTTTAGCAGGGAACCATGTGGAGCCAGAAAGAAAAGATTGTTTCTTTGGACCATTCGTTTTCTCATCTGGTTTATACTTAATGGTAAAATACCCATTCTGGCTTCATTATCATATTACACAAAGAAAGGCAGTATAGTACATTGCATTCCTTTCAAGAGAACAAAATAAGCAATGGTTAGCTGGAAGGAATTGAGGATGGAGGTTTGATTGTTGGTATTTTTTTGAGCTCTCCCAAAATGCAGGTTGCTCAAAGTAAAACTGAATAGTAAACACTGTTTTAAAACGACATGCCAATTTACTGCAGCAGCACAAGGTGGTTGAGTCTTAATTTTGTGGGTTTTTTTTTCCATAATCCACATTTTAAGTTGCTTGTTATCACTTGGTAGGAGTGTGGTTCTCCTCTTAGCTGAACTTCTTTATTTACAAAGGGTGAAATGAAACATGATTCTTATAGCACTGTGTTGAGAGAAGAAATGTGTTCTTTGCCATTGTCCAGACCAAGAGCAGAACTTGATGGGGTGGAGAGTAGAAGGTTTAGAAGGGCGGACGGTAAGCCTCTGGCTGAAGTCCCCCCCGGACTCAAAATGAAGATGTGATTATGCCATGAGAGAACATATTATTTGTAACCAAAGTCCAGCAAAGCCCAACCAGAAGTGAGGGAATGGTAGAGTTGGGGTTGAGCCAGTAAGAAAATTGAAGGTTCTTGATAAAGTACCAAGAACACAACTCCTGTACTTGGAGGACTTCATGTAAGGATAGACTTGGGTTTTCTCTTTCATAATAGGGAGCATGTTTAACCCGGTTCCCATTGGGCCTGCTCCCTGTGGCTGCAGCTCACTGGTGCCCCCTGGCGGTGTTGAGTTGTCTCTCACTTTATTACCCTGTTGTACAGGGCAAACTTCCATTTCCAGGGTTAAGTATGTACATGATTTTTAGATTTTATTCAAGCTTTTCTTTCTTTTTCTTTTTTTTTCATTTGTTTTAGGCCAAAGAACTGCCAACTTTAAAGGATAATGATTTCATTAACGAAGGCCAGAAGATTTACATTGATGACAGCAACAAGAAGGTATTCTTGGAAAAACTGAAAAAGGATGTTGAGGTAAGAAGAATCAATGAGAAAGACATCTCCGTGGCATTGGGATCAACTCTGTTCATTTTTAGGAGCTTTTTAAGCCATCTACTTAAATCTACCACCATTACAAACCATAAATATACATATGCATATGTGTGTGTGTGTGTGTATATGTGTGTATAAATGCACATTCTATACATTCCAGCTCACATACTACAGATAGACATCACATTATATGATCTAGGTTTAAAATGCAGTATGCCAGAGTTCGGGCTGATAAAGATCAGACAAGCCTGATACCATCTTCTAGGTGGGGACAGCCTTGGGGTCCCCTGCCTGCCCGCAGCATCTGTGCAGAATGTGAGAGGACCAGGGCTGGTGTGCCGGAAACTCGGAACGAACAGAGCATGGAAAAATGAAATGTTTAGTGACTCACAGAGTCTTGGCACTCTTCCTTCTGGTGCCCCTCTCAGGGCTAGTGAGCCTAGCCTCACTCAGATCTTGGTTTAATATCACCACCAGTCATCGTGAACAGGGTCCTGGGCCCAAAAAGCCAGCCTTGCTCTATCATAGGACTTAGCCCTGTGGGCACAGAATTATGGAATAAGACCCAATGTTCTGAAGGGCTTTGTCTATCGTGAACAAGATTCCTCCTTAAGTACTGTTTTGTTTAGGACTTTTTTTTTAAATCTACTTATCATTTTGCTTAGTGTAAAGGCATTGCAGCTTTCCTATTGGGCTTCCATATTTAATTATTTTAGAAGTAAACTCAGAAATGGTTGTTACTCAGTTAAAATACCATGCCACAAGAATTCTAATTCAGGCAGTCACTCAACTGGGGTTCTCTTACCTGTATGCTCCCACCTAGTCAGATCTGCTACTTAGAGGGAACTCTGTGGAAAGGAAAGTCTTTCCACGTCACTAAACAAAAATAGCCAAAATGATTAGAGCCAGAGAGTGAATGCCATGCATCTGATTCTTCACCAAGGGCGAGGTGGTATTTTAATTCAGTCATCTACCAGCTCTTTTCATTGCAAAACATTCAGGCTGACCGAGTTCATTCCTTTTGTTTTTCTTTTTTTTCTTTTAGGTGCCCATCTTGGGGCTTAAACTTTAGGGCCTGGGTGCTATTTCTGAGCTCCTCCTTCCTCCCTCCCCCCAAGGCTAGCATTCTACAATTTGAGCTACAGCTCCACCTCCAGCTTTTTGGTGTTTAATTAAAGATTAAGAGTCTCAAGGACTTTCCTTCCCAGGTTGGCTTTGAACTATGATTCTCAGATCTCAGCCTCCTGAGTAGCTAGGATTACAGGCGTGAGCCACCAGCGCCCTGATCGTTGCTAATTATTGTTCAGGCATTTAACAAAATTTTCTACATCATTTTAATTGCCATGGTGTATATGCTTGGATTAAAACATTAGTATTTTATTCTGGGAAAAAATACACATTTCTAGTTTTTCTTTTGCCAGGTAACATCTATTTTCCAGTCTCTTATTAATAAGCATTTATTTCGTTCCCAGTTGTCAGTGGTGATTATTTAAATGCATATTTGTTAAGTATTTCCTATTTACACTGGGGTCAAATTTGATCCCAATTGATAATTAAACACTATGCCATAGCCAACAAGAGAAATAGTCTCTTTTGAGTTTTTAACTGATTAAAAATCTCTGATCTTGAGAAATAATATTGGTTAGGCAATTATAGTAAATAACCCTTCAGGTTATCTATGACTTGCCCCCCCCCATATTTTTTCTCTTTTCATTTTGGCTTTGTATCATAAATCACATGTAGCCTCCAGAAAGAATGTAATTCAAGCGGTTCAGACTGGCATTTGAACTACATGAGGATCCTCTTAAGTCTTTTGTTGTCTCTAATAATGTTGTTGATTAAAGGATTGGATAGTTTAATCCTCATACATGGCTCTCACACTTGGCTGTTTTGTTGAAAGGCAGGCAGGGCATAAAGTGTTCTTTCATTAAAACAAATTTTCTCAATGGCTGATAACAGTGTCTTTAGTTTTAAAATTCATGCAGGAGCATCATTAAATTTTTAAGCAGGTAATTGTGGTAAAGTAGCTTGACATTTGATCCTGACAATGAGACTAGAATTTAATCAAGTTTTATTTTTCCATGAGCTCCAGGCTTGCTAATTTAGCTGACTGGTCTAACTGCTAAAGTTGAGATATGTTTGGGGAGTTGGTTTTGTTTTGTTTTTGGTTGTAGATGTTATTGGCTTTTTGCTTTGAGGTGGGATTCTTTTTATAAGGCTTAATAGAATATTTGAGTATTACAGCTCAAATGATTTTTTTCTCAAGAAAAGAATTGTCCAGAGAACTTTGCACAAAAGTAAACTGATATAAGCCCTTTGAGAGAGAAAAAGAAGAACGAGAGAGAGAGAGAGGAGAAGAAGAGGAGGATACTACATTCAGATCAGAACTTGAAGACACATTCCCACCTACATTGACATAAAACATAAAATAGGCATAAAATTATACAAGTTAAAGATGTTTGTGATAATTCAGTGGATACTTTGCACTCTGAAAGCAAGCTCCAAAGTGTGAGGTGATAATTTTAAACAAGTGGTCAAATACTACACAAGGCTGACAGGAATTCTAGTTTAACAATCAGACATGTTGGGATGTAGCAGTGGAACAAGTATGTTAAGAAAGTTAACAAGTTAAGATAATTGAAACCTGTTGTGAAAATAGTTCATTCGCTGTATCTTGGCCACACCATTTGGTAGAAGAGTTGGTGACAGAACTCATAAAGATGGTGAGAAGACAGTATCCCACAGATGTGGCACAGGCTGGGTGTATAGGTCAATGGTAGAGTGCATTCAACACTTGGGGCCCTGGAACCAAAAAGAACAAAATGGGAAAACAAAACACATTTGGCATAATCATGAATTAATTATTAAAGGCTCCAATTAGATGAGACATTCTAGGTGAGAAAAAGAGGTAGATCCTTAGTCCAGGTACAGGTAATTATGAAGACTTTAAGAATGAAGAAAACCAGGACTGGGAGTGTAGCTTAGAGGTAGAGTGTTTGCCTAGTCATGCATGAATCCATGGATTCGATTCCTCAGTGCCACATAAACAGAAAAGGCCAGGTGGCACTGTGGCTCAAGTGATGGAATGCTAGCCTTGAGCAGAAGCAGCTCAGGGACAATGTGTAGGCCCTGAGCAAGTCCCAGGACTGGCCAAAAAAAAAAAAAAAGAAGTAAACCGGGGAACTTAAAAGATTTTGTCTTCTGTACTTAAAAAATAAATATTAGATGGATAGATAGATAAGAATTTTATAGGAATGAACAGTAAAAAAAATTAAAAAGTGGATATGTGTTAAGTTCCTGATATTCACCAGAAACTGGACCAACGTCTAAGCCCCAGCCCAAAACTTGGTCTTTTCCCATTTCTACCCAGTCCTCTAGACCCATGCCTAAGAGATGGCATGGTATTTCCCTGAATCACTGTGTTTTACTTCACCCAGGGCTTCAGGGACATCATCATAGGAACTCATCTCCCTTTATTTCTTCTTTACTAGAAGAGGAGCCAAAGCAGGGTCTGACCACAGGTTGGAGATCCAGGAAAGCTGCTCAGGGAAGCCTGACATGGCGAGACCAGGCTCAGGAGGGACACAGCTAATGAGTCCAGCCAGCTCTGTTGCCCTCCTTGCTGGTCCTGTAGGTTACTCAGTGTATTTGGAGGTCAGCCATGTGAAGGTCAGAGGTGGTTTTGAAGATCAGTCATGGGCAGCTTAGCAGTGTTATTTAAAAGTCAGCCCTGGGAAAGTTGGAAGTCCTTTGGGTAAGCTATGTAAAGGTCAAAGTAGATGCAGAGGCCAGCCCTTGGAAAGTCTAGGAGTAGAACACTCATTGCAGACAAGCCAACTACATCGTGATCAATCTCACTGTGCTTCACTTCATTGTTGCCTCTTGCTGCTGCGAAGGATTTTTGGTGTTGCTTTGCTCCTGGTTTTTATTTCAGGTGGGTAGTTTAGTGGAGGGAGTGGGTTGGTAGAGAAGAAGCAGAAATCGCATTCACTCAGTTACTTGCTTGTTGGGGAGCCCCACACCTGCCAGGGGACAGGAGTGCAAGAGAGCAAACACAGACAGACCTCTTCTGAGGCTGTGGTTGACTGAGACACCCCCACAAAACGAGCTGAGCCCCGGGTGTGGAGGGAAAGATACCTAAGCAGAAGGTTCTGAAGGAAGCCCCCGTGTACAGATGAGAAGGTCAGAGAGAATAGACTAGGGGAGCCAAGATAGCCATGGGAGAATATTGTTGCTGTAGGTTAATGGGGCTAAGCCAGATTTGCATCTTGAAAACACCTTCTGTCTCTAGGAGGCTAGAAGGGAAGCTCAGAGAACCCCTAGTTCTTTACCATCTCCCTGGGACTTCCATGTGCCCAGACTGAGAGAGCAGGATGACAAGGGGACTTTTCCCATCCCACAGGAAAGCTGAGCCAGCCCAGGAAAGTCTCCATCCTCCCCTTTTGCCCCCCCCCACACTCTGAGGGGTGCTTTTGCCACCTGGTAACTCAGCACTGCCTCAGCCCCTGTGCCTGGAGTGGCCTCCAGCTCTGGCTGAACCAGCACAGAATGAGAGAAAGGAACTTCGGTGTGTGGCTTCTCATGGGTTGCAAAGTATCCCATCTTCTGTTCCCTCCTCACTTCCCTCTCAGAGGGGCTTCCTTGCTCATGAAAGCAAATGATTGAGACATGTGGGCTTTTGGACAGCACAATAATCTTTCCAGGCAAGTGTACTGAATTTCAAAGTGCTTTCCAAGCTACGCAGGGGCTCTGCCCAAGCTACTTGGGAGGTCCCAGCTATTTCCCATTAGCTGGCTTCATTGCTGGGAGAAACTTTCTCTTCCCTCCCTCCTGGGCTCTTTCACACTGGGCATGCTCACTGCTCTTCCCTGTAACCGAGCCTCCAGGATAAATGCAAGCTTCTGCTTCCAGCTTCACATCTCAGGGCAACGAATCCAAGATCAGAACCAGCTGGAAGTGTGAGGCTGGGTTTTAGTTGAAGAAACTGAGACTTCGGGAGCCTCGTGGAAGAGGATGGGGGAGGGGGACCTCTGTAACACCCTGTACCCCTCCTTCACAGTCTTCCCTCATGTATGTTAGCTGAGTTTGTGTTCCGTGTGTGTGTGTGTGTGTGTGTGTGTGTGTGTGTGTGTGTGCGCACACCAGGCCTGTGTCCTGAACTCAGCACCTGAATGCTGTCCCTGAGCTGTTTTGCTCAAAGCTAGCACTCTACCACTTGAGCCACAGCTCCACATCCAGATTTTTGAGTGATTTATTGGAGTAAGAGTCTCCCAGACTCTTCTGTCCCAACTGACTTTGGACCTCGATCCATAGATCTCAGCCTCCGGAGTAGCTAGGATTACAGGTGTGAGCCGGCTTCGAGTCCATGTTCCTTAAATCCTGATGGTTGTGAAGGAACAGATGACTGACGTGATGCCTCTTCCTCCCACCTCCAAACCCCAGTTTCTTGCCCAGTTAAAACTCATGGATTACAGTCTTCTGGTGGGAATTCATGATGTGGAGAGAGCGGAGCAAGAAGAGGTGGAGTGTGAGGAGAACGACGGCGAGGAGGAGGGGGAGAGTGACGGCACACACCCCATCGGGACCCCACCAGACAGTCCTGGAAATACACTCAACAGCTCACCACCCCTGGCTCCCGGCGAGTTCGATCCAAGCATTGATGTCTATGGAATTAAATGCCATGAGAGTAAGCTTAATGACTAGCAACTCTTGCGCATGTGCAGTGGTTTTATCTTTACATTGTGATCTCCCACTGTGAAAACCCCAATTCCAGGTGCATTGATTTGGGGACTGGGCTGGGAAGAAGGAATGGAAACCTCTGCTATTAAATTCTGTGATGTTAAGTGGTGGACTGACACTGTCACAGTCTTCTAGTACCTATCTACCTAAATGTATACATAGGTGTGTACGTGTGTATAATCATATACCCACATTTGCAGATAACATATAAAAGATTTAAATCTTACTTTAAACTATTTCCTTTCTGTTTTATTTTCATTATTCTTCTTTTCTATTTTTGCCAGCAGGTACTGGGACTTGAACTCAGGGCCATAAATGGTTGTGCTGGTCTTATAGAGCATTTTTGTTTATACAAAAGTTGTCATTAAAGAAAGCTGTCATTAAAGAGTTGGCAAACAAAGATGGGAATACTTGTTTCTGCCAAGTATTTGTAGCTTATGCCTATAATCCTAACTACTCGGGAAGCAGAGTGAGGATCTAGATTCAAAACCAGTCTGAGTAGACAACTCAGAAACACCATTAATCTCCCATGAATCAGCAAAAAGCCAGAAGTGGAGGGCTGCCTCCAGTGGTAGAGCACCAGACTTGAGTCAAAAAGTCAAGCAAGTACACAAGGCCAGAAGTTCAAGCCCCAGGACCAAACCCCCTTCACTCCCCAAAATAAAGAGGATACTTGTTCCCATTTGGACCTGCACTGTTGTGGTGCTTCTTTGTTTTTATTAACTTTTTAAACTGAAGAGAACTGGGTACAAAGAGCCAAGTGAACTGTGCAGGAGTTGAGTTTGTTTTCCAGCTCTGTCACTCCTGATACCCCAACTCCTCCTCATCCCAACCTCATTCTTCCCTCCCTGAGTACCTCATGCTTTTTCCAAAGTAATCATGCTTTCTTCCCTTTACAGACTCACCCAGAAAAGAGGTGTACTTCATGGCCATTATTGATATTCTCACTCACTATGATGCAAAAAAGAAAGCTGCCCATGCTGCAAAAACTGTTAAACATGGCGTAAGTATGGCTCTCTATTCTGGAGGCGGGGTGGGGGCCACCTCTGCCTGCTCTCTGCTCCTTTCTGCCAAGTTGTTTCAAGTCCTCTTCTGATGCTTTTCTCTAGAGGCCAGGAGTCTTCTCAACTAACCCTAATCCCTACTCTTACCCCTCTCCTGGCCCCTGATGAGCCCCTTAGACTGGGACTTCCACACAAGGAATAGTAATAGCCACCTGCGTTCCAGAATATTCTATAGATCCCCCTGTTGAGAAGCACAGATTGAAATGCTGGAGACACTCGGGTGCTGCAGGGTTTCACACTGAGGCGGCATTCCCAGCGATCTGTCCAATTCTGTTCTCATCTGCAGAATTCTATTTCTTTTCTCATAGTGAATTTTTTCTGTATAAGGTCAACATTTCATGATATTAGTTCTGTGGCACTTATTCAGAATCATTATCCTAAGCATATTAGCTTGCTCCATCCCCGTGACAAGCCAGAGGGAAACACTAGTGTATCCCCTTTTGTCAACTGGAGAACCTGAGGAAGACAGCCTCAATCAGGAATGACTTGCCAAAACCCATCACTGGGCAGTGATAGAGATGAGGTTCCAGCCTGAGCCAGCACTGCGCTTCTGTCCCGACCCTTGACTGGAATCCCCATCTGTCTGAGCGAACGTAACACATGTCTATTTTATGTGTGTATTGTAGGACTCCATTCTGAACTTCTTGGTATTGAAAGGTCCTAGAGCAGAACCCACACAGCTCGGCCAGGCTATGTGCATTCACACTGGCAGGAGAGGTACCTCCCATTATGGCATGGAGTCAATTCAAACACACCAGAATCAACACTCAACTAAAGCTGTCATCCCAGAAATGGAAACAGCTTAAAACCAAATTCCATTTGCCAAAGAACTATTTCAGTCACATTCTCAGCAGCTGTGGTGTTCCTGCCATAACTGAACCCAGACTCAGGCCTCCTGGGCCCAGGCCCAGAGAGCACAGTGAGAGAGGCAGGCAGGGCTCCATCCCCTCAGAACCTTCTGAGTAGCTCTTGAGTCTACGCTATGCCAGGTCTTGGTCTAGTCCAGAAGCTGAGGGACAGGCTCCAGAAGGCCCTCTGGCCATTCTCTGATGCACACCACTGGTTGAAAACACATACATTGCAGAGCCAGAACTGGACAGAACCTGTGTTTCACCTTTCTCTCTGCAAACCAAGTAAGCAGTCCTGGTGCCTTGTCTGATGAAGTTCACGAGTGGATAGATGAGGTAACCAAGCCAGCCACTGAGTGGATGTTTTATAAGTATTCTAGAGTGTGTATCTTATGAAACCAAAGTATACTGCAGCCCAGTCCGTATTCTTAGTAAGTGACCAGTTTCGCTCTGGACTAAGATCATAGGCAACATACAAAACCCAACTGTTACATTTAGCAGAGAACTATTGGATTGGACTGTTATGGTGGGGAGCCATGTTCTGCTTTCAAGACTTGCCTCCTCAGTGAACACTCAAACAGCCCAGGCCAGGAAATTACAAGTCTGCCCGTGAACTTGACTGTCTAAAAATAGTTCTGGTGACTTAGTTGAACTCTGCTCTTGCCCTTTGCAGGCAGCTCAGGAAACTGGCCAGGCTCTGCCTTGTGTGTGTTGGCCAGTGCTTGGTATCTAACAATAGAAGATCTCCCACTGGGCTTCTGCCAAGGGCCCAGCTTCCTTGTCTGTGCAAGGTCTTGGTTAAGGGGGAACAGAAAACACCCCCCATTCTTTACTGTCCCTGTGGGAGATGCAGCCAGAAACATGGATCTTACTGGCCACGAGGTCAACTGGAAGCTGGGGCAGTGGTCCCAGGATCCATTAACTGCTGCCATCTGAGTTTGGAGCACTGACCATTCCCCTCTGTCTTCACTGAAACTGTCTTGAAATGTAAGACAACTTTTGTGGTATTTAAGGCTCCCTTTTCTCCACAGGCTTATGTTTTTGTCATTTTCAAAGTCTGCCTTCTTGCCACAAACATGTATTATCCCTGTGCCTGTGAATATAAGCCTCACAGATGCCACTGCTTGAGAGGAAGGAATGTCTCGAATCTGGCTAATTTGATTTTGGTTTTTGTTTGGGATTCTTTTTCAAGTTGCAATTGTCCTAGATAGGTCACGGATTCATAAGAACTTGGATGACTCAGATAAATAGCTGGGGTATTTTGAGAGCAGAGGCTATCTAGGTATGAATATTATTAGCTTTATGGCTGGGCTGGGGCTTAGATGACTTGCCTAGCATGCTCTATCCCCATCACATGAAAGAAAAAAAGGAAATCTTTATATATACATATATATTTTTTAACAACACTTAGTAAACTAAGTAATTTGCGGAAAACCATGAATAATATATCAATATTCCTTTCCTTTAAAATTGACCAGGCTGGTGCAGAGATCTCAACCGTGAACCCAGAACAGTATTCAAAGCGCTTTTTGGACTTTATTGGTCACATCTTGACGTAACCTCCTGCACAGCCTCTGATGGACATGAGCATGTGACGGACAAAGGTGGCTTTGGTGTAGGACAAAAGAAAACCAAACTCAACGAAGCACTCATCTTGCAGGAAGCAGACCTCTGTTTACATCCTTAGGCTAAGATGACCAATTGGGGGGAGGGGGACTACTTGCTTTAACAGGTACCTGATACTCCCCAGCCTCATTCTAGCTACTTCAACTCTGTGTGGGTGCGCTTGCGCATACATGCACATGCTCTTGTGCACATTTTTAAAATAATCAGAATCGACTGGCTTGAATCAGAATGTTATAAGGAAAAACTCTCTGATTCCAGCTGTGGATGGGTGGGTGGATGGATGGATAGTTGGATGGATGGATGGATGGATGGATGGACAAACACACTGGGGGAGGGGGAACAGAAATGCACATAGAACAACTGTTGGCATCATGCAATAAACTGTGGATCAGTTTATCTTTGAGTTGCAAATGGGAAACAGTATTCATAATAATAATGAAGAGAATAATAATGAGGAGGATAATGATGCTGATTAAAAAGTAAAAAAGGAAATATTTTACTTCAAATGTTATACTAATACACCACACACACACACACACACACACACACACGCACACACACACACACACACGTACACACACTTCTTAATAATTATCACCAGAGCCCCCATTCCTGGATGGAAGGATGCTGGCATCTTCATAGCGTGGGGTTCTGTCCCTAGAGTGTTGGAACCCCCGGTCCCCCCCAGAATAACCACCCTCCTCTCCACCACAGGATTTTGTTCACATTTCCAGCTCTATAAAGATGTCTAGGAAAACTGCTTGCTTTTCTTTCTTTCCGGGAGACTCTACATTGTTACACCAGTATGTTTTAGGAATTCATGCTACAAAATAAAAAGGCTTACCTGAAAGTAAGTTTGGGGCATAGTTTGGGCAATAGTAACTATATCTCCCTGTAGGAAGATGAATAGAATTAACATTCAACTTCTCCTGTCAAGAATGCGAATCTGAGTTGCAAAAGGTTTCTGTATGGCCATTGTTTAAAGGATGGTATTTTGTTACCAATTATGATCCCTTTAACTGAAACTCTCAGTTTAACTGTTTACATTATTAGGAAAACAGGGATATTTTCGAAGCTAAAAATGTAATATATAGCATGTGATTTTTGAAGTTTACATGTAAAGTCATTTTACAGTGTTGGTGAAAATGATTGTCATATTTACAGATATGTCCTGCAGTTGTGTTTTATGAGCAAATGTTTTGTTCAAAGTACAAGAGAGATGGTCTTATACAGTGTAAAAAAAAAAGGAAGAAGGAAGGAAAACAGAAAGGAGGAAAGAAAAAGAAAGAAAGGAAATGGAAGTATTCTTCCGTTCTTCCAAATGAACATTTATCAACCTCATTTTTTAAGAGATTTAACCCAACTCTGGTTATGTAGATTCATTGCCCTAAACTGTGCTGATTCTGTTTAATCAAGTTAAATATTGCCCACATTGATCATGTATCCACCAACTTTACTGCATTTTGCTAAAAGACGTCAAGTTATAATGTTATTAGACTTGCTTAGAGTAGGTACTCAGCTTATACGCTGGGTTAAAGCTGTGCCTTTAAAACTCCTTGTTTAAAATGTAAGAAGGTTTTTGTAGGCAATTTCAAAAAAGGGAAAAAAATAATTCACCCATTAATCATGACTTACAACTCAACAAGTCTTCCTGTAAGGCTTCTTTTTCCAGTCACTTTTACTTTTGGGTTCTGCAGTTTGCAACTATACCCAACATGAGCAGGCAGCCTTCAGAAGCAATGACATCCCACCACTCTCTACCAACTGGAAGTCCATTCTCCCAGGAAGAACCTGTAACATAGTCATACAGCTCTGTATTCTATACATCTTAAGTTCATCAGTGCTATGATTTGATTCCCCATCATCACCAATAGTAATTCTGGCCTACATCTTGTTTTGTTGTTCTGAAGTTCTGCTGTGGTTCTTTTGACCTGAGACATACAAATGTGAAACCCTGAATTAAAGATAAGGTACACATAACAGAATTGGAGTAACTTGTTTCCTTTCTGGCCATTCTGTGTTTGCTTTTAGAACTTGACAAAATGCTTTATTTTTGTCTGTAACCATCTTTGTTGTTCATTTTGGGTGTAAAGCTGTTTGGACAGGAGCAGGAAGTTTGCCTTGTATCTCCTAGTGCTAACAATACACTCCAGCCATGAGCCAAGCTTTACAAAATAAAGCACTTTGAGGCCTCTCAAGTTGGATTCTTTGCTCCTCTGTCTCCATTGCATCTCTTTCTACTACAGACAAAATATCACTACCATTTGAGAATATCTTTAGCCAGTCCATGAAGAGGTAAAAAAAATAATAATAATAAGCTCACTTGGCATCTTTTTAGTTTCTACAGCCTTGCCCTTTCTCTACAAATTTAATAAATTTCAGAAACTTCTATGACACAGTTGGCTCAGTGGAAGATGGACAGAGAAAAAAAGTCATGTAATGGTCACCTTCACAGTGTTTGCTGGTATTTCATTAGGTCCCAGTGGTGGAGAGAAGATTGTTTTCATGCATTTCACCTTCACAGCTATGCACAGTTCTGCTGCAGTATTCATCCTAAAAAGTGTGTGTGTGTGTGTGTGTGGTGTGTGTGGTGTGTGTGTTTGTTTGTTTTTTGGTAAATCATGGGGCTTGAACTCAGGGCCTAGGTACTGTCTCTGAGTTCTTCTACTCGAAGCTAGTTCTCTACCACTTTGAAGTCCCACTTCCAGTGTTCTGGTGGTTAATTGGAGGTGGTTAATTGGAGGTGGTTAATTGGAGGTAAGTGTCTCACAGACTTTCCTACCTGGGCTGGCATTGAACTGAGAGCCTCAGATCTGAACCTCCTAAGTAACTAGGATTATAGGCATGAGCCACCAGTTCAAAATATGTATTCTAATATGATTCACAGGCTAGGAACTAATTTAATCAAGACACATTGCAAGTTGGGAGTATATAGTCTGGCATGCAAGGAACCTTAGACCAATACAAAAAAATGTTTCCAGCTGTACTAAGCCACAGAGGAGATAACACACAAACATATACACCCCACAAACACCTGCCAGGCCTCTCTCCACTAGTATCTGTAGAGTTACAGTTTCTGTCTGACATCAGATCACCTTCCTCCTCTGTAGTTATTCAGAGCTGCAAAACTGAAAAGCCACTATAAATAGCAGCATTCAGGCATTTGGCAAGGATAACCTGTGTTGTTTACTTTCTATCCTAACCAGCCTGAGCGCTGTCCTTGGGCTTTCCTCAAGGCTTGTGCCCTACCACTTGAGCCACAGCATCACTGCTGGCTTTTCTATGTATGTGGTACCGAGGAATTGAACCCAGGTCTTCGTGCATGCTACGCAAGCACTCTACCACTAAGCCAAACTCGAAGTTCCCGATGTTCCTGTCTTCTTAAATAGCATTTTATTCAGCCTCAGACATATGATGTGGAGATTACTTTGTTAAAACCACAAAATTTGTTCTCTCTGAAGAACAGAACATGCTATGCTTTTTTATTATTTTTTTATATTTTTTATTTATTTATTTTTGCTTTTTTTAATTCCTTTACTCAGGAATCACCTGTTATTTTATGCTTTGAATGGCCCATCAGGGCTAACAGTATGGTCTTCCCTCTGGACTACTATTGGAAGCCATAGGACTTTTAGAAGGCAGGTCCTTGTGGGAGGTTAGGTCACTGGGCGCATGCTGTGAGGTATTGGAATTTTGGCTTTTTCCTGTCACTCATTTTACTTCCTGGCCTCCCTGAAGTGAGTAGCCATCCTCACATATGCTCACACCATGATGTACTAGCCCAAAGCAGCAGGACCTTAGACTAAACCCTCTGAGCCTTTTTAATAGCCTTAGGAAATAGAAATCTGACTAACACACCCATATAACTTGGTTCAGCCTCTGGCTAGTCTTCCTTTTGGTTCCCTTTTCTTTTTCCTGAACTTGTATCTTTACACTATTAGCATAGTGGAGAGACACTCATAGTAAAGTGGGCCTGCCCATGGACATATGGGGAAAATGAGAGTTCATGACTTAGAGTGATTATTGAAAATATTTACATGAAAGAAAACTCTGGGGAATGTGGTAGGTGCATTTTTATCAAAATGTAATGCCTTTCAGAAATTTATCCTAGTTCTGTTTTTGTAGTTCTGTGAAAATCCTGCCAAAGGGCAGTTAAACACCCATAGTCTGTAATTTCCTCTCACCCTTGAATACTTTCCACAAGAGAGGACAAAAGATTATAGTTTCCCAGAAAGAGCTGCACTAGATGTGTTTTGTAAAATCCCACACTTGCTGCTGAAAGAGGTGTTATAGATAAGAAAACTGTCAAAACAAAATACTGTTGGTTGAAGATTTACAGATTATTTCCTTTACAATTGAGCAGAAAGTTTCTGTGTGGAAACAAAAAAAGACAAAGTTTTTAAAGGTAAAATTAGGAAGGTTTTATAAGCTGTGTTGAAAAAATTACCCTGGACTAAAAGGATAAGTAGCAAAGTTTCTACTGTTCTGTGACTGAACAGGCAATTTCTGAGCAAATGTTTCCACAGAAATAAAAATGGCATGCATGACCAATGAATCTAGGATTCTCCTGGGATTCCAGAACCTCACAGTTGCTCTAATGAAAGCTAATCCTTAGTATTTGATCTACCTTATCTCTTTCTAACAACATCCCAGCAGTTTTTGTTATTGTTGTTGATAATCAGGGAGTCTCCCTGAGAAAAATAAAAAATATTCATACATCCAATGAATGGTAATTTCTGAGTGTGGAATTTAGAAATCTGTTCTTAAAATATACTTTCTAAGTGCTTCTCACAAATGGCTAGTCATTGTCTTCAATGGCTAATCTTTCCCACTGGTCACAGTTTTTTGGGTTGTTTTTGTTTTTTCTTGTGTGTTTGCCAGTCCTAGGGCTTGAACTCAGGGTCTGAGGACTGTCCTTGAGCTTTCTCAAGGGTAGTGCTCTACCACTTGAGCCACAGCACCACTTCCAGCTTTTTCTGTGTATATGGTACAAGAGATGGAATCCAGGGTTTAGTGCATGCTAGGCAAGCACTCCACTGCTAGGCCACACTCATAGCCCAACAAATTTTAAATACTTTTTATTATCAGACATCGGGCTTGAACTCAGGGCCCAGGTGCTGCCCCTGAGCTTTTCACTCAAGGCTAGCATTCTACCATTTTGAGCCATAGAGTCACTCCCAGTTTTCAGAGTGGCTTTGAACTGTGATTGTCCAATCTGTCTACAGAGTAGCTAGGATTATAGGCATGGGTCACTAGTGCCCTGGTAACACATTCTTCTCTTCTGTCTCTCTCTCCCCCTTCTCCCTCTCCCTCTCTCCCTCCCTCCCCTCCCTCACTCTCTCCCCCTCTTCTCCTCCTCCTCCTCCCATCCTCCCTCCCTGAGTGCCAAGTCCAGCCCACTGCATTTTTGTGAATAAAGTTTTATTGGAACACAATTCACACACATTCAGTTAGTACTTTCTATGGCTACTTTCAGGCTACAAAGCAGTTAGAACTTGTGACAGAGACTTATGTCCTATGAAACCTAAAACATTGACTACCTAGCCATTCACAGGAAAAGTTTGCTGACCCCTAAAGTAGAGCCCCTTTTAATATTATAGAGTTGTTTCTGCAAAACTGTTTTGCCTACAGTTCCTTCGTATTTTTATTCATCTGCGATATACTATAAAAGAACATTATATCAAAACTTGGCAGCAGAATTTCATAATAAAAGTTTGGAATGTTTTAGGATTGAGTATTAATACTCAGATCATAAATATGCAGTTGGCTTTGATGAGCACTAGTTTTGAGAGTCTCTGGTTTTTAAATCAGGCTGATAGATTTTGGAGGTTTGAGGGGGTTTTTTTTGTTGTTGTTTTCTCTTTTAAGAAAAGAAAGAAAAAGAAAAGAACCCCTGAAGTTTGGTATGCCTAGATGCTAGATCAGCTTTCTTTGCCTCTCCTATCCCTCACACACATTCTAGCAGAGTAGTGATAATGAAACTCCATATTGAGTATTTGTCTCATCTTCCTGTCAAGTTCCGGGACTTTTTGATCATGCAGTGTATCCCTATGCTGTTCCCACATTGTCACATCTGTCTTTACAGACGTCTGTCATCCACAGAGAACATGGACCTTCCATCTAGAGATGAGGTATGGCTCATTGTTTTATGTAAGCTGTCCCTTGCAACTCCATGACTTTTTTTTTAATGGAAATTACACCTTTTGAATTTGTGTTTTAGGACATTTGCTAAGATTGTCGTAAATTAACATGACAGTTCTGGGCGGAGTTGTCTGTCCACAGAAATCATTTAAAAAGGGTAATAAATTTGTCATTCAATCCTTTTGTTAAAGTCTTAACAAAAACAGATGGTTGAGCTCTTCAACATATGTGACATCTCATTGTTCTGTGAGGAAAAACTTTAATATCACTATACATACTTTTACATACTTTTCGTTCCTTTTTTTTTTTTTGGTCTGTTTTCTTTTATCCTGAGGTCTTGTACATGCTTTCCAGGCAAGTGCTCTACCACTAAATTATACCTCGCACACTTGGAAAAACTTTCGGGCCTCTTGGAGTTCTGGTTAAGGCTTTTGTAGCAACTAATGTATGCCATTTTGGCTTAATTTTGCCAAGATGATTGTTCTAAAAATGAAAACATTTGTATGAACTGTGTTTACCTAGCATTTCCCCTCTGGAGTTTTCAATGGCTAACTAGTCTGTTCATGCCTTTCAGACCCAGATGGTCTAAGGTTTTGTTTTGTTTTGTTTCCCCAAGAAATAATTCCAGAAGGCAATTTCCCACTTTGGCTGTACTTCTGCATCTTAAAATTAGGGTTTAACCAAACAGAAGGAGAGTTTTCTGAGCACAGAACCCATTCTTCTCCACTCCAATTTTTAAAATTCTGGATTGTAGAGTGGATTTGGAAAAAGTCAGCATGGTTTTAAGTTTGTATTAGTAAAAATAACAAGTTATGAGTGAAGAGGTGTCTTCCCATTGCCAAGAAGGAGGCTCCAACCAAACACGGGAGGCTCTGCTGTGAAGAGAGTCAGTTTTAATGTTAACATTTACCATTGGACTGTTTCTAGTTGAACAAAATGTCATAAACTGCATTGGCTATTTTGACCCAATCTCAAAATCTCTGGATAATCAATGCATTGTTTAGACACAATGGACCACACTCAGATGATACAGGGTATTTGGGATTTTCTGCAGGCTCAATTTCACACTTGCTATGCAGCTGTAGACTATGTGTGTCATGGTTGTATAAAAGATAATACATGTGGGCCGGGAGCATGGCCTCGTGGTAGAGTGCTTGCCTAGCATGCATGAAGACCCAGGTTCAATTCCTCAGTATCACATACACAGAAAAAGCCAGAAATAGTGACATGACTCTAATGGTAGAGCGCTAGCCTACAGAAAAAGCCCAAGGACACTGCCCAGGCTCTGAGTTCAAGCCCCAGGACTGGCAAAAAAAAAAAGATAATACATGCTCCTGGCTTCTTTCAATCTTTGGGTTATTTGGTATAAGGTCCAATGTTTTCAGTTTTTTAAAACCATCACTCATGTCATACAAGTCACTAAAATCTTTTTATTTACTCACACGTGTGGATTGTGCTTCACATTTGTGTGTGTGTGTGTGTGTGTGTGTGTGTGTGTGTGTGTGTGTGTGTGTGTGTGATCCCTGGAACTTGAACTCCAGGCCTAGGAGCTGTCTCAGCTTTTTTCTCAAAGCTAGCACTCTACCACTTGAGCTGCCACACCACTTCTGGTTTTCTGGTAGTTAATTGGCAGTCAGTCTTAGGGATTTTTCTATCCAAGCTTGCTTCAAACCATGATCATCAGATCTCAGTCTCATGAGTAGCTAGAATTACAGGCATGAGCCACTAATGCCTGCTTTGTGATTCATATTTTACAAAGCCTTTTCTTCACATTCTCCCACCAAAATTGCAGCTTCGTAATGCTTAACTATTTCACTTTCACAGTTGAAGGTAAGTCACAATCATGTCTTCAGACATGCCTCCTGGCACCATATTCTCACAGACATCACACCACACCATCTCTACTTTCAAGTCCCTGCATATCCCCACACCCCCTCCTTCCATTGAACACTCATGGATTCAAAATGCCTACTTTAAATCTGCACTCCCTCTGATGTAGACATTCCTATTTTACTTTCCTTGTCTCTAGCTTGGGTGGAAATCAGTGAGTTTCTGACCCTCATTCCAATGGCCTCGCCAGAGCCCAAATGAACTTATTCTACCAAATACTAGTCTAGGTGGTGCTCAGAAGGTATGTTTCAGTTGTCTTCTAGGTCTCTAATCAGTTTCACTAGGGAAGATTACTATCAGTAATCTGATAGGCCAGATCCAATCAGTTGAAAAGCCTTTCAAGCAAAACTGAAGCTTCCTAGAAGAAAGCCCATCCATGGGCAGTAGCTTCACCTTGTGCAAGTGTGACTGCACACTAATCAGTTTCAAATCATAAATGCCAATGTCTGGTGATAAACTAACATCTACCCCCTATGTTTGCCTCTCTGGTGCATCCCTCCAGATTTGCATAATCAAAAGGAAGTGACATCATGTAACTGGAGATGTGAAGGATCATGTGCCAAAGAGGGCGGGTGGTGGTGAGGTGGCTAGTAAGAAAGGATTGTTCTGACAAAGAAAATCATAGATTGAGAGGTTTGAGAACAGCAGAGACTTTCATAGTGTCTTTCTAACCCTCGGATATAAAACAGAGGCCAAGAAGATTAGTGACTGGACAAGACAAAGCAGCATGTACAATTGGAGTAAATACGGAATATAACTGCACATGTGAAATCACTGCACAGCTCTACTGCAAAGGATGGTGTGTGGAACCTATTCTCTGGCCCAGCAATTCCTCTGATAGGCATTTGTCCCATGCATAACTTCAAACATGGATGAAATTATACCTGCACTTTTATGAAAGCACGATTTATAATTGGCAAAATCCCTGTGGGATCTAGAGTAAAGAGACTAGTAGATTCCCCAAAAGGAATACCGTGCCACCCTTAGTGAAAAGAAGGGTGATATCACTGTGGAGATGTTGGCATGATCTGACCAGGACAAACTGACAAATGAACCAATAATACAATCAACAATGAACCATTACAACAAAAGCCTGGCATCAGACAGTGTAGGAAGGACAGTTCCATTTGTGTGTTAAATGCATGCAAGTATATCCATGACATGCAGTGTGTCTGCAGCAAGCACAAGGTACCAGATGCCAAGTGTGCCCTGGGTAAGGGAAATGTGGGACTGAGTGGGGGAGGGGGTAGAAGGAGACTTTCTATACTTTAGGCCCCCTTTTGTAACTTTTCCATGCATTCATCTATTAAATCAAACCTGTTTATTTTGTTTTTGTCAGTCATGATGTTTGGACTAGGTCTGAAAGCTGTCCCTGAGCTTATTTGCTCAAGGCTAGTGTTCTACCACCTTGCACCACAGCACCATCTCTGGTTTTAGATGGCTAACTGGAGATGAGTCTCCCAGCCTTTCCTACCAGGGCTGGCTTCAAATCATGACCCTCAGGTCTCAGTTTCCTGAGTAACTAGGATTATAGACATGGACCACCAGCACCAGGGAGGACTCTACATATGTTTTTAATAGTGGTGGTACTGAAGTTGGGGCTGAGATTGTGATTTTCAGGCTATTCTTTGTCATCACTATTTCTCTCTTTGTGGCTGTTTATTTCCATTAAAATAAAAAAATCCAGAGGCTGGGCATGAGCGGCTCACAACTGCGATTCTAGCCACTCAGGAGGCTGAGAGCTAAGGATCATGATTCAAAGCCAGCACGGGCATGTAAGTCCCTGAGACTCTTACCTTGAGCAAAAGAAGCCAGAGACAATGCCCAAACCCTGAGTTCAATCCCCATATCTGACAACAACAACAAACAAACAACAAAAGGAAAACCAGAATGAGGTTCAAAGGTCAGGGTAGCTGGGCTATGGCCTGGACTACACACTCAGCCTACATTAAAGTAGCATGATGCTAAGATCTGGAGGACAGAGATTCATAACCAGCCCAATTAGAAAAGTCTGTGAGACTCCATCTTCAATTAACCCACAAAAATCTCATCTAGAAGAATGGTCCAAGTGGTAGAGCATCGGCCAAGCAAGCAAGCTTGATCAAGGCTCTGAGTTCAAACCTCCATAGTAAGGAAGGAAAAAAATAAAAGCATCATGATGCACAGGTATAATTCCAGCACTCCCAGCGGAGGCAAGAAGATGTGAAATTGGAGGTCAGCTTGATCTACATTTAAAATTCAAGAGGGAATAGACAACATGGTTCGCAGACCGGATTCTCTCAGAGCTTCAGTCTGGAAATGGAAAGTCGTTCTTGCTGGCAATTCAAAGGGCATTTGGAAGGCATGTGTGCACATCCACCCACACTGTCCAGGAACAAAAATTCACTCCCCTGTCTCACAGGACAGACTGCCTAGATACCACTCTGACAGAGGCAGCAGAGAGAATAATGAATGCAGGAGGACATTTCAAGCCCTTGGATTCATAAAGGAGGCAATAAAGTCTGAGTTGAAATCCTCACTTCCACCTTCTCAGCAGCCCCCGGCAGGTTTCATAAATCTGGTCACACTCAGGTGATGACTGGTTGATGGGTCAGACGTTCTCATAGCAGGGTTGAATCACAGGAGTCCAGGCTGGCGCCAGATGCAGATCCGCTGCCTCATTATTCTTGGAGTTGGCTGTCCATTCAGCACTTCCAACTTGTGAAAAATCGAATATTGAAGCTTTCTCCCCTCCTCTCCTTTCTCATTTTTATTTCTCACTTCTTTTATTTATTTATTTATCATTCCTCCACCGTAATTCTCACAGAGGCAAAGCAAGCGATACGTGCGAATCAGATGTCAACAAAACAGCCTTGTGTCTACAGGCTTTAACCCTCCACGGAAGAAAGTGGCCTGGATCCGGGCTGTCAGACAGCGGGTGCTCCCAGACCCACAAAACCAGGGCTTACTCAGGAAAAAGGGCCAACGAGTGAGATCTCTAGATAGATGGGCAACGCAGCCCTCCCGGACTTGATTACACGCACTGTACATCATAGCCTCTCATTTAACAAACTTTGATTGGGTTTCTATTATGTGTTAAGCCCTGTGTGAGCCAGTGAGGATGTGAAAGGCAAGCATGCCAGAGCTGTAGGTCAGTGGGCATCACCTGGCTAAGCTTCACAGTGCCTGCCTGCCGCCTGCTGCCTGTGGCTAGATATGTGTCTTCCCAGCATATACCTCCTAACCAGAAAGTCTCACAACCCATAAGAGGGCAGACTTAAAGACATCTCAGTCTGCAACTGGATCCCAACTCTGTCCAGTGCCTGCAGCCTTCAGAGCTTCAGCTTCTGAAGAGGAGGATGTTCTCCAGCTAAACAGTTGTAGCAAAGCAATGAGATAAGCCTAGGCTCCAGTGGCTCCCGCCTGTAGTCCTAGCTACTCAGGAGGCTGAGATCTGAGGATCACAGTTGGATGCCAGCCCAGGCAGGAAAGTCTGTGAAAGTCTTACCTCTGGTGGTACTGGGGCTCAAGTGGTAGAGTGATAGCCTTGAGAAAAGAAGCTCAAGGACAGCATCTAGGCCCCGAGTTCAAGTGCCAAGGCTGGAGAGAAAGGGAGAGGGAGAGAGAGAAACAGACAGACAGACAGACAGACAGAGACAGAGAGGCAGAGACATAAATAGAGACACAGAAAGAGGGAGAGACAAGGAGATAACATTATATACTTGTTTTTAGGACGTTAGCACTTAATAGGCCCCAGTGTTTCCCAGAACATTCAGGACTGCGTATTTTTCCTTCATTCATGATTAGAAAGAATCACTGAATATATCATACTATCTTCTGACATGGGGAGTGAATACAGGGCACAGATGCTGTGTAGTTAGAATAGATGTGTCAGTGTTCTAGCTTCATCCTTAGTTTCTGCTCTTTCCACTTGTGAACCACATGACCAGAAAAGGACCTTTTTTCTCTTATTCACCTTCCCTTTCACAGTTTCTTAATAAATATTTCTTAATAAATATGCTCACTTTTGTTTTTTGTCAGTCACGGGGCTTGAACTCAGGGCCTAGGTGCACTCTCCCTGAGCTGTCAGCTCAAGGCTAGTGCTTTACCACTTGGAGCCACTGCTCCACTTCCAATTTTTTCTATTTTCACTTTAATATGTCAGCATGATGTCTGTGTGTGATGGCTGTGCCAGGGCAGGAACCAAAGTGAGTCAACCAGACAACTTCAGATTGTGTCCTGTATGAAGAGATGTCTTTCCAGGCAGTTGTAGTAAGCACACTGATAAATTGTAATATCTTAGGTCCAATGCAATAGCTTCAAAAGGCTAGGGCTCTGAGGGGACCGGAGGGAGAAGGTGTAAACTCATGTTCGCCTCTCACCAGCCTTCTAATAAGAAGCTTCTTTTAGGTAGACAATACAGAAGCTCTCACTCCAGTGGTAAAACTCACCTTTATAGACCCCAATATATACACAGGCTTGATGGGATGAGAATTTTATTTAGAAGATTGTCAACAACACCTTAGACCAATCTTTACATCGCTTCATTGATTTAACATCTAATCATTCTTGTTCAAAATTTTCTTGGGAACTTTTTTGGATTCAATGGTCTTTACCTTCATTTTTCTATAAAGGCAAAACTTGCACAGACCCTATATAATTAATTAAAATAAGATACATTTAAATAGGAGCCCAAGACATACCAACTAGTGGCTTTGTCTTGAGGGAGCCAGAGACACTGAGGTAGGAGAGTGTGAAATCATTCTCAGCTTCTTGGGCACTGTGATTAGGTGACCCTTGGATATTTAACTAAAGTAAAATTTGAATTGGCAGGGGTTGGGGGAGGGAAATGGGGCCCAAGATATGAGAAAGGGTATCAATGTTTGTGAAGTAATGCACCTTCTATCTGGTGAATAATTACAATAAAAATATATGAAAAACGGGAATTCTAAAACAACTGAAATGAAAAATAAAAACTTTCTAAAATATTTTTGAAGGAGCAATAAACAAGTTAAAAGCGGAGGTGGGGGGGGGCGCAGGAGTTTGGCCTAGTGGGAGAGTGCTTGCCTAGCATGCACGACGACCGGGATTCAATTCCTTGGTACCACATACATAGAAAAACCAGAAGTTGTGCTGTGGCTCCGGTGGTAGAGCACTGGCCTTGAAGAAAGCCCAAGGACTGTGCTCAGGCCCTGAGCCCAAGCCACACAACTGGCAAAAAAAAAAAAAAATTTAAAGGACAGCAGAACCCAGTACACACCTATCTGTAATCTCACCACTCAGGAAGCTGGAGCATGAGGCTCACAATTTTTTCTGTTGCCAGTGCTAGGGCTTGACTCAGCATGGGCACTGTCCTTGGACACTTTTGCTCAAGGCTAGTGCCCTGCCAGTTGGGCCACAGCTGTTTTTTTCTGTGTATGTGGTACCAAGGAATCGAACTTGGGTCATCGTGCATGCTAGATGAGCACTCTACCACTAGGCTATGCTCCTGGCCCAAGACTCACAAGTTTGAGGCCAGACTGGGCTTCATAGTGAAACCTTTTAACCAAATAAAAAAAATTAAAGAGCAAAACTGAAGAAAATTAAATTTTAAATATAAATAAAAGGAATGCCTGTTCATCAGGAACCCAAGTTACTGAGAAGGCTCTTTCTGTGCATTGATAAATGATGTTAAGGCCTTGCAATGTCCTAAAGGGTTTTATGGCTCACAAAAGACTCTCATAAATCATGATTGTCTTGATCTGTGTAGTGTGAATGTTACTAAGTCCTTTGAGTGGTTTCTTTTTAAAATTAAGTGGTTCTTTTAGGGCATATACATCAATTTAATCAGAAGTCTTCATTTTCCAATCATTTGAAGAGTGTCCTAGAAAAAGTAATGAATGATCTTTCGTGGTGATCACAGAATCTTTGCTTCTGTCTGTCCAGGCATGCCTCTAACCAATGAATCCTTTTTGAGGCCTGTCCTAGGTGCTAGGAGCTCTGGCTCACCTGTAATTCTGCTACTCATCCAATCCCTTCCCTGATCTGACTATCCTTTCCTTCCTAACCTTTTTAATTACTTCTCATTGGTACACAAATTTACTATTCAATGCTTAGGGCTGAAAAATTTTGCACAATGTACAATGTTCTAGAAAAAAAAATTGAAGCCTTAAGGAAACAAATGGTTCCTTTTATGCTCTACTTCTAGAATGTCATGTTTTTACAATGATTTCATGCTCAGAACCAAAGGCAGACATCACCTCATTTGACTGTCACCTCAATTTCACATGTCCACCCTCTGCTTCATGATCCTCAACTGACTACTTAAAACCTCTTCCTGCCCAAGCCTGCTTAATGTTATAACACCTAGAAAATACTCTTTAAAAATAATATTTATCAAGAAGAAAAAATCTACTTTCCTTTCATAATTCTTCAAATTAAGGAAAAGAATTCATGATGCATGAAATCTGTAATAATAGGATTACCTCCTAAGCAATTAAAACACTTAACCATGTTAACCCTAGCTGGGGAACTCAGCCAAATGCCACTTTCACATCGAATAATATTTTAATAAGATGAGGTCTTAACTTTTTTGGATGCAGACACTTAGGGTGAGCTTTAGGACGAGTCTTTATTTGCAAACTTCTGTCAAGGTTCACACAGCTGCAAGCCTTGTCTGGCATTTTGATTTTTGTTTTTAACTAAGAGGATCTGGATTCTCCTTTGTGTCCCAGCAGCTGGTGCTTTCTCCCTTTAAATGACATCGTTACTTGGAAACGCTGATCAAGTTACTGTAAGGCATTTTGGAAAGTCAGAGCAGTCAAAATAAATAACCATGATGCTTTGGACAGAGCTAGAGAATTATAGTTGGACTTGCCACACCCGGTTGTGTGGTGCTGGGGTGATCAGTTTATGTGTTAAGTCTCCAGGAAGATTATGTTCTCATCTTTTCTGCTTTAGTTGCAATGCAATTGTTTTGCCAATAAGTAATAATTATTGATCCTGTATGATGATTTTATTGACATGCACATCTCTTGATGTGGTCTCTGGGACTTAAACTAATCAGTGTCCTGTCTGGAAATGCCGTACGCTGTGCTATTGCCTTAAGTATCTCTTCTGTAGTAAATTCTGTGTGTGTGTGTGTGTGTGTGTGTGTGTGTGTGTGTGTGTGTGTGTGTGTGTGTTGTGCTGATACTTAGGCTTGAACTCAGAAACTAGGCAGTGTCTCTCAGCCTTTTCACTGAAGGCTAGTACTCTACCATTTGAGCCAGAACTTCACTTCTGGCTTTTTGCTGGTTAAGTAGAGAGAAGAGATTCACAGACTTTCTTCCTAGGCAATCTTTGAACTTTGATCCTCAGATCTCATCCTCTGGAATAGCTAGGATTACAGGTATGAACCACAGGCACCTGGCTTCGTTATAACAGGCCTGGGAGAGGGGGCTTCCCTGACTTCCAAGAAGAAAGATGAACAAAGGTAAATGATTTCTCCAGCCTCACCTCCACCTAGCTGCTTAGATGATTAAACTTGGACTTGTCTAATGCCTGTTTTCACCTTTTGCCAGGAGAACACACTCCCGCTCCTTAGGCCAACAAGTCATGAACCAGCGATGGCTACTGCTCTTCCAATTTAGTCATAAAGGTCACTTGCAGAAATGGGAAAAGGACACATTTGAATATATCACTTGGAGTCCATTGTCCTGCAGACAGTGCCACAAGCTAAACAAAGGCCTCATTGGGCAGTGTAGTCACTGGGGACATCAGAATTCTTATCTATCTCCATGGTCCTGAATGTACGGCCTGTATCAAGGACAGAAAAATGACTATCAACTCAGTACAGGTTTGTGCTAATTCAAATGCCACAGTAAGGGGTGTGTGTGTGTGTGTGTGTGTGTGTGTGTGTGTGTGTGCAAAACCACACTATTTACTATAGATATTTCCACCCTCTGTGGCCCTGTCATCTCTTTAAAAAGGGAAAGGGAGACAGAATGACTTGTGTTGGCATAAATGTGTGTGAAAAAAAGTAGAACTATATGCATTGATTATTGTGAACAGCAGAATTGGCTTTTATTATTAGTAGTGGGAGTGGAGAATGTTTATTTGTTTCCAGTCCTGGGGCTTTAACTTGGGCCTGGGCTCTGTCCTTGAGCTTCTTTTGCCCAAAGCTAGGGCTCTACCACTTGAGCCACAGCATCACTTCCAGCTTTTTTCCTGCCCGGGCTGGCTTGGAACCTCAGTTCTCAGATCTCACCCTCCTGAGTAACTAAGATTGCAGGTGTGACCTACTGGCTTGGATTTTTATTGGTTTTGCTTTGCTTTTTAGTAGGGTTTCCTTATGGGTAGGGCAGAATTCCTGGCAGATAAGAAAATAGATGTCATGGCACACACTTTTTGCCTCGTTCCAGTGGTGGCTATAATGAACGCAAGCACACACAAGCTTGGGGGGAAGACCTCCTCTCAGGGTGTTAGTGTGTTTGTCTTCCATTTGCGCTATCTTCAAGCAGCATGGCTCCTATTTCCTGCCAGCCTCCAGGTTAAACTTCAGACTTGAGAAAGAACTGAATTGGCTGCTAACATTGGAAACTTTTCTCCCTGCTCACCTTTTTTTTTTTATGGTTTTGGCAGGAAATGTAATACCAGGAGGGAGGGAGGGAGAGAGGAGGGAGGGAAAGAGAGAGAGAGAGAGAAAGGGGGAACCACTGGTGAGAGAAATTAAACCCTTAGCATAACTGTAACAGCCCTGAATGGTGTTTTACATGTTATTCGTACTCAAGATTTATGTTAAAAATCAACCTTACAAAAGGGATTTTTTTAAGTCTATCAATGTGTCAAAATTTAAGCAGCTCTCTCTTTACTATCCAGTAACAGTAGGTTTTAACAACTTAAATGACCTGATATAATCTGGCCTTTCCTGGCATTCAAAGATTGTTTCAGGCTGCTCTCATTTCACCAGGTAATTTTTATTCTGTGTGTTTATTTTGTTTTATGGTGTCTGAGTCATGATCTCTCTCTCTCTCTCTCTCTCTCTCTCTCTCTCTCTCTCTCTCTCTCTCTCTCTCTCTGCCTCTCTCATCTCATCCTCTTTTTACACTCAGTATTCTTTCTATCCAAAACTTGGGAAAGATTCAAGTCATATGTAGCTAACCCAAAGTCATTTTGTATTAATTTGGGGAAACACATTTTTTGTGCTGGTACTGAAGCTTGAATTCATGGCCTCACACCCTCTTGCTTGGCTTTTTTGCACAAGGCTGGCACTTTACCATTTGAGCCATTTTACCATTGGAGATAAGAGTTCTGACTGGCTTCGAACTGTAATGCTCAAATTTGGGCCTAAATAGCTAAGACTACAAGCGTAAACATCAGTACCCAGCTTGAGGAACACATTTAGTCATCTTTCTTCATTCCCAAATTTTCCCCAGACTGCTCTGCCAGGCCTGACAGTTACTACTCATTACTCCTACCTGAGTGAGTGAGCTGTCCTCGTCCCACGGCAGCACTCCCCAGCTCAGCCCACTCTCACTGGTCGCAGCCAGTTCCCCCATCTCAGAGCCAGCATTCAACATCTGGGACTTCTAATGTGCTGGGCAGAGCAAACACCTCTGCGTGTGCATAAAAAGCCATGTTCACACTTCCCTGAGTTGACTGAGTTACTAACCCAGCAACTTACCATTTTTCACAAAGAAATATTATTTCCACTCATGAATCTTCTCCATGTAGCTCAGAAAACATGACCAGGCCTCTAATAATACCTGGTCCTTCTCTTTCTTCTTTCTTCCTTCATTCCTCCTTCCCTCCTTCTCTTCTTCCCTCCCTCCCTCTTTCCCTTCATCCCTCCCTCCTTCCCATCCTTCTTTATTCCCTTCCTTTCTTTTTTCCTTCTTTCCTTTTCTCCTTCCTTCCTTCCCTCCTTCCTTCTTTCTTTCCTTCAGCCTCTCTTTTCATTTTATCGCTCTGCAGCTCACCCAACCCCCACTCTTTCTCTTGTCCCTCTTTAAATCTATTCATCACCTATAACCCAGGGGCCTCCTGTCTCCAAGAAGCCGCTGAGCCAGCAGGACACGGTGGCAGTGGCAGGTAATGAGTTTTCATGCTGACGTGCGCCTCAGATGTCCAGTAAGTGACGAAGGGCTAGACATACTGAGGGAAAATGAAAACCGGCAGAAGTCGATAACCACCTTCCAGAGAGAAAGAGGTCGAACAGCTGTTTTCCATTCGGAGCCAAGCCAAGAGAGAAAGACATACACCAAAGCAGTGACATGCAGGGAGAAACAAGATTGCAGTCTGTGCTCTGGGTGTGAGGCTGGAACCCCTGGCTGCGGCCTCACCAGGAGACACAGTGAGAAGATTCTCCAGCCTCTGGGCTCTAGGCAGCGCTTCTGGATTCCTTCAAGGGCTGTGGCTGCTTGCTAGTTCATTTGAAGGAGTTGACCCTCCACAGTTTTATCTGCTGTTGTTTTCAGAATTTATAAGCCCAGGACAATGAGCATGTGCATGGAGACAGAAGAGATGTGGGACTTGTCCGGCTGCAACTTTATGTCCTCAACAGGGCAGCTGTGTGCAGTGTGCAAAGCAATCAGTCAGACTTGTCTTTGTGGCTATCATCACAGAATTTCCCCACATAGGACTTCCAGGTTGAAGTGTCCCCCCATGACATGTGAAGGCTTCTCTAAGGAAGACTGTGTCTCTTGAGGACAAATCAAAATGCAATGTTGCAGCCAAGCACCAGCTACTTAGGAAGTTGAGAACTTGAGGATCAAAGCCAGCCTGAGGAAGGAAAGTCTATGAGACTTATCTGCAATCAACCACCAGTGCCCAGACCTAAGTTCAAGCCCCAGCACTGGGGCTTGCATTTGTTGCATTTATTTTCACAGTAGAAATGACTGACCCTTTGGCTCTGGGAAGGGGAGGGGGTGAGGAACATTCATACCACTTCTTCCAAGAAATCTGTGAGCCACTGACTGCAACTTTACAGGCAGGGAGGAATTTGGGGGTCGTCAGAGCCAGAATATTGCAAGAGGCACACTGAAAATTACCATGGCCAGAGATCTAGAAATTTCCCCAGTTATCTGGTAAATTCTAGATCACTCTGCCAATAGTTCTTTACCCTTAGCTGGTGGATAAGCAATATAATTGCATGAAACTAGACCTGAACCAGAGCTTTGCTGCACTGGGAATGGGCCAGGACAGAAGGAAATCTATCTGATCTGAAAGACACAGATTAGAAACCACCAGGTACCAGTGGCTCACGCCTATAAATCATAGCCATTCAGGAGGCTAAGATATAAGTTCAGAGCCAGCCCAAGACTCAGGAATGGCACAAGAAAGGGAGGGAGGAAAATAGATTTATGATATCTCTGAATATCCCAAGGAAACATTCTAGGGGGAGTCCAGATATCAATCAACTGCTAAAAGTCTGAGCATTTTCTGGATCTCTGAGTGCCCGGGACACCAACACTAATAAGTGAAAACATCTCCAGTGGCTTCTGAGGCGATTCAGCTCCCTGCCTCCCCCCTCTTGCTTATCAAAATCTTCTAAAAAATGATCTCATCACTTTTTATTAATTTGTTAAACAAAACAAAATCTCCTCCTTTCCTCTAGTTCCTGGTCTTTGAGGAGGCAACATCTGGTCTCTCCTTCCTCTTCTTCTGCTGCTGCTGCTCTGATTTAAATGTGTTCCTCAGAAAGATCATGGGCTGGGAACTTAAGCCTTCTGTCCTCCACCCAGATTCGTGCATTAACGAGAGCTCTGGCTTCATGAATGGGGTTAATGTCCCTCTCGCACAAAAATTACAACGGAGGCTTTGTTTAACAAGCCACTCTCTGATCCTCTTGTCTTTCCCCTCATTCCATGGAATACCCTGCGCCATGTTTGACAGCGTGAAGGCCCTGGCAGTGTTAAGTTCTTGAACATATCATAAGGAATAAACCTCTTTTCCTCATACATTACCTGGTCTCAGCCATGGAAAATAGAGACAAGTACAAAAAAAATGTTCTTAGGAATTTTTTCTATTAACAAATTCAGAAGACATAATCCAATGTCCACCATTGGACAATGACTAAAATCAATTAAGATATGTCCCGACAATAGAATACTATACAATGAAAAAGAGATAAATGGATAAATATTTTTTAATCTATAGTAAGTGAAAAAGAACCATGGACTTTTGCCACATACTCTATGCTTTCATTTATATGAAATTCCTGAAGAAAAGGAATAGGAGGAAGAAGAGCAGGAGGAGGAACAGGAGGAGAAGAGGAAGTAGATCTGTAACTACCAGCTCTGGAGACAAAGAGAAGGAAGAGAAATCAAAAGGGCATGAGGAAATTATTCTAGATCCCATTTCTGAGGGTAGAAGTTACATGGATGAATGCATTTGTCAAAATTTACTAAAGGGCATACAGCACTTCCGTGCAGTTTTTGCATGTAAATTAACTCCAATAAAGCTGATTATGAAAAGGAAGGTTTGTGTGTCTACAAAAAGCATGCATTTTACCCCCAGAGTCACACGGAGCTAAGTGGGAAGCAGTGAGAGCGAAGGTGAGACAAGGGATTTGTGCTTGAGAAAGATAAGCTGACAAACCAGGCAGAGTAGCACATGCCTGTAATCCCAGCATGCAGGAAGAAGGCAAGAGGATTGAGTGTTGAAGTCTAACCTGAGCTTCCTAGCAAATCCCTGAATTGTAGAGGAGAAAAAAAGATCTGGAGACGTAGCTCAGTGGCTCAATGGCATGTGCACCCTGGGTTTATTTCCAGCACCAGGAGAAAGGAACAGAGGGCTGGAGGGGAGAAAGATGGGGTGAGAGCAACATAGCAAGGATAACAATAGAAGTCGTTTCACAGAGCTGCCCCTGGGGCTTCCTGACCTCCAGGAGGCAAAGAGGGTTTGCATGCAGGGTCTCACTAAATTGAGGCTGCTTATCTAATGTCCCTTTACTGCACTCCCATGATATCTCCCAGCCTGGAGCAGCCAGTGACTGACACACATGGAGACATACTCCTGTCGATTTCGGCTCCTCGCTCAGGCGCACAGACTAAGCCTGTGGCGTAGTCTGTTTAGATAGCAGCTCTGAAAGCCAGTGGATGGGGTGGTGAACACACAGGCAAGGCTGGATCTGCTGTCCCCTGTCCTGGACTCCAGTGAAGACCAGTGCACTAGACTGTCATAGAGGCATGTGGCACGGGTCACGAGGCTTCCTAAACTCTTTCCAAGATTTCTGCTAGGATACAACTGAAACACAAGCCTCCCCTTACCTGGGGGAGAGAGAACAGCAGTACTCACCCGTCCGTGTGGTCCTGGGTAATTTCAACTAAACATTCAGCATCAATATCAGCAAGGAATCTGGAGATGTAGCTCACTGGTAGAGTACTTAATTGCATGAATTGATCCCAAACACACACACACACACACACACACACACACACACACACACACACCCCTATGCATATACACATACATACGTATATATGCTATATATAAATGACATATGCAAATACATATATGCACATGTATATACTCATGTGTGTTCACATATTTATACACATATGTATATACATAGATATGTATAAATACATATTTTGTGCCTGTTACATATACACATATATATACACTATATATGTGTATATGTATATAGATGATCTGCATATATAAATGATATATATCAGGCAGATTTACATTGCGTTATTGGGTGAAAAGTTTGGGGCGTTTGCACCAATGACAGGGAACACAGGTCTGCCCACTGGTGAGAATGTAAGCAGAGAACTGGCAGGCACATACTTCCTCCAGCTACAGGGCAAGCATGGCACCAATGAGCCCCAGTAGTTTTTGGTTTTGTTTCTGTTGTGTGCGCTGGTACAAGACCTTGAACTCAGAGCTTGGACTCTGTCCCTTAGCTTTTTGGCTTAAGATGTGCACTTTAGCCACAGCTCCATGTTCAGCTTTTTGCTAGTTAATTGGAGGCAATTGTCTCACGGACTTTCCTGTTCCAGGCTGACTTCGAACTGGGATTCTTGGATCTCATCCTCCTCAGTGGCTAGGATTACAGACACCAACCACAGTTCTTATGAGGGCTGGCTCGGGGGTGGAACAGTTGAACAAGACTTTTTTTTTTCTGCTGCTTCTTCTTGAATAAATCTTCAAGTCTCTACTTTCCCACAGTACAAATAGGTGCCAGGGAAGCATTGCTGATTTGTGCTTGCAAAAGCCAGCAAGAATTCTGAATGCAGGAGTCATGGGGATCCTGTAAATAAATGGGCTTTCCAAAATTTGCAGCCTAGTGGGCATTTTAGAATTCTGCAACCAAATCTTCTAAACTTCACAGAATTTATAACTACAACTTAATTACAGGGACATTGCTCTGGGACATTTTATTAACCAAAAAGCACTTCATGCAATATCTCTCATTGCAAATGTTTTTTATGTGAGAGGATTGAGCTATCTATAACATTTGGCAGGTTCTTCCTGTCTCCTGGACTCATACATGCTCACTAACTCTTACATAACCTTTGTAGATCTTAGCTCTAGCATTCTTTGCTCCTTCCTTCCTACCTTCCTTTTCTCTTTCTCTTTCTTTCTTTCTTTCTTTCTTTCTTTCTTTCTTTCTGTTATGATTCAAACCTAGAGCTTTGTTCTACCACCAAGCTACATCTCTAGCCTGGCCCTGGCATTCTCAATACTATTTGAAGGTGGTTATATGTCTATTTGTTTCCCCAAGAATTAATTTGCATTAAATTTCTTTGTCCATTTGCATGTTTCTCCCAAGTGTTTAGGTGCTGGAATTTTAATTCCCAAACTCATATCTTTTTTCTTCTTCTTTTTTTTTTTTGCCAGTCCAGGGCTTGAGCTCAGGGCCTGAGCACTGTCCTTGGACTTTCTCAAGGCTAGAGCTCTACCACTTAAGCCTCAGCACCACTTGTGGCTTTTTTCTATGTATGTGGTGCCAAGGAATTGAACCCGGGTCTTCATGCATGCTAGGCAAGCACTTTAACCACTAGGCCAAACTCCCGGCCCTTTTTTCTTCTTTTTTTGCCATGGGTTTTAGTTATTCAGTTAGGCCAGTCCTAAGGCTTGAACTCAATTCCTGGATGCTGTTCCTTAGCTTTGCCTACTCAAAGCTAAGGTCCTTCAACTTAAGCCACACTTCTACTGCTGGCATTTTGGTGGTTAACTGGAGATAAGAGTTTCATGGACTTTCCTGCCTGAGCTGGCTTCAGCCTAGGATCCTCAGATTTCAGCCTCCTGAGTAGCTAGGAGTACAGGTGGGAGCCACCAGCACGTCTTAATGGTATTTAATAGTGGAGCCTTCACCTGTCATTGAGAGGATCAGGAGGACAGGGCCCTCGAATGGTATTAGTGTCTTTATAAGAAGAGGAGAATCCATCTGGATACTTGCTCCATCTTGCCATATGAGCCCATTTATTCCATTCATCTTTTCCCACAAGCATAGTGTCTTCCTCCCTCCTGATCACTCTCTGAAGTCTCAAGGCCTGATTTCGTGTATACTTGACATTGAATTCTTACTTCCTCATTGCCTTAATCAAATAGCAGCACACCTAGTAGCCAGATTCAGGTTTAGAAAGTTAGCTTTTCGGTTTTGGTTGGTTGGTTGGTTGGTAGGTGGATTTTGGCTTTGGCTTTGGCTCACTGGTTTGGTTTGGTTTTGCGTGACTTTTTGAGATAGAGTCTCAGAGTGTAGCCTCAGCTGGCCTGAACTCATCATTCTCCTGTTTTAGTCGTCTCGCCACTGGAATTATAAGCATGTCCCTCCACACCCAGTTTAGGAGGTTTTATGACAAAGAAAGGATCTGCCTTGACTCCTAAGTATCTTCTATGAACAAAAACAAGAAATGATGTAAGTGGAGTCAATTGTAAGTACAATTTTCTACCCATTTCCACAGAAGCCGCTTTTCACAGGTGGAAATCTATACACCTTCAATACCCCCTCAAAATGGAAAATAAACTTTTTTTTTTTTTTTGGTTGATCATGGGTCTTGAACTCAGGGCTGCTGGGAGCTGTCCCTGAGCTTTTCTGCTCAAGGCTAGAGTTCTACCACTTTGAGCCACAGCACCACTTCCAGTTTTCTGGTGGTTAGTTGAAATTAAGAATCTCCTCAACTGCCTTGCCAGGGCTGGCTTTGACCTGCAGTCCTCAGATCTCAGCCTCCTAAGTAGCCAGAATTACAGGCATAAGCCACTAGCACTTGGCTGAATAGAAACTCTTTATAGTCCAATAACACATGGTGTTTTGAGATTTTATGGTAAACTCTCTTATGGCATGGCAAGCTGAGTCTAGGCCTGGCTTCTGTATGAGCCCCAGTGTTCCCAAAGTGATTCATGAATCCTCCAACAGCCGCTGCCACGCACTGCCGGCGACAGGTTAGTTACACTGTGACTTTTCATGCTTCCTGGGCATTTGGCACTTGACAGTGCATTTGCTCATTTAATTTCCCATATAAAACATTGATCTGGTTCTTAAAAACCGTGACTCTTGTTCCTTTTAGAAACTGGCTCCACTCAGGGATCAACAAACTCACCGTGATTGTTGGTGGAGCCTTTCTACCTGAGGGAAACATATCTGCACCTCTTCAATTGTTCAAAACGGTCAGTGGTGTTTCTACAATTGGCAAAGGATTTCTCAGAAATATACCCTGTGGTTGGCACCAGATACTATGCAAAAGAAGTGTGTCAAAGAGGTTGTGTCCTTATCATCCGGGGGAAACGTGAGGGGAAACAGGCAATAGAAGGGAGCAGTTGTGTTGACAAGCCTATGTGATCCTGGAGGCCTGCCTGGAGGTAGAGGATCCTACATAACTGTGTCCTAGGTAACTATGAGGTATTATTATTGACCCATAAAGACTGGTGATTAGAGGCCTGAAACAAGAACAAAAGAAATTGGTGGAATTTAAAACAAAGTGATGGCTTATAAATTATTAGGTAAAATCAAGGTATCCAGAATAAATAAAGTGTTTACAATAAATAGTCACAACAAAACATACAATAATAAAGGCCATATGGTGACTTTAGCTTTTATCATTTCCCAAGATCCAAGTCTCTTGCCTCTTTTGCATTCTTTCTAATTTTTATTTTTTGTACCAGTCCTGGGACTTGAACTCAGGCCCTGGGCACTGTCCTTGAGCTTTCCCAAGGCCAGCGCTCTACCGCTTGAGCCAGAGCACCACTTCTGGCTTTTTCTGTGTATATGGTACCAAGGACTTAAACTCAGTGCTTTGTGCATGCTAGGCAAGCACTTTATAGCTATGCCACACTCCCGGCCCTATTGCATTCTTAATATATTTCTTATTCTGGTATATCAAAGAAGAAATTGTCATGGATCTATATATAGGAGTCCAGGCCAAGAATTGGAGTTTAGCTAATGGAGCCCAGGCTCCACTGTCACCAGTTACTGGAAAGACTGGAAGGATGGGCCTTCTTAAAGCTCAACTTGGAGCCGGAGATCTCACATGGGCAGACAGTTTGGGTGATGTAGTAAGATGATGTTTGCTGTGTTCTCTGCATACCACCAAGCATGTGGGGTGCACTCACATAAATGGCAGTCATCATTGTACGGTTTAATTCCTGTGATTTAGTGAGCATAGAGTGACAGGCAGATGTTCCTTCTAGTGGGGGCATGAGACAGGCACGTAATATATGTTTACTGAATGAATGACTGCATTAATTAAACAAGGTCTTTTCACTTCATTTAAAGGCTACCATCTATGAAATCAATATGGCATTCATTTTATAGTCCAGTGACACTTGAGCTTTATTATTTTGAGGGAAATGTGTGACAGAAAAAGAGCTCTTATCTACTTCCCTCAGAGAAGATGAGCAAATGGCTCTGCTGTTTTATCAAAAAAAAAAAAAAAAGCAAAGAATTTCTGACAGAGCACTTCCATTTATCTGAGAGGCTGAAATCGAATCAGGAAAGCACAAGAACTATTTTTAATACTGCAAACAATAGCTGCTGGAGTCGAACTTGAAAACTTATGAATTGTCCTTCTCCCCCCACCCCAATAAAGATTTTTGTGAGCCTTTGCAATTAGTGATGCCCTCCCACCTCACCCCTGCAAAAGCTTTAAAAATAGATACAATACTTCTGTTTAAAATAAATCTGCTTCCTTAGAAAGGGAGATCTACCACCCAGCAGAAAACACAGTTTCCTAACTTCTTCCCAAAAAAGGGCTTTGCAAGCTAGGTTAATATATGAATGTTGAGGTTTAAAAGAGACATTTTAAGCCCAGGACATAAGGTCAGCTTGTTGGCATATTTCAGGGGGAACTGGAAAGATGTCAGCATGGGAGAGAAGGGCCAGAGGATAAACAGATTATGTAGCATAGCACATCAGAATCCCTGAGAGGAGAAAGACACACATTGGCACCAAATCTACCACAGAAATGATTCTCAAGATTCTCAGAACCACTCGGATTAAATTACCTCCATGGTCCAAAGATATCCTGTTTTCTAAGGCTACTGCACTTTGAACAACTTTGTGGTTCCATTTGGAAATGAAATATAACCTGCTCTGATTCCTTATGGCTTTGGCACTTTGCCTACGAAGTCCTCAGGAACTCAGGAAGTTCCTCGGATGATCTGGCGGGATGTAATCCATTTGAGGTGGCAGAGTTTTAGGAAAGTTGATAATCTCTAGAAGAATCAAGGGGCCTCTGTTTGCTGTCTTCATCCTGGGGCAAAAGGAGTGGGAAGAACGATGCAAACCGTAGCCAATAAGACAAAGAGCCATCATTGATAGATCTCTTGCTCGTAGTAGCTGCTCTATAAATGTTGAATTCCCGTGTGTGTGTGTGCGTGTGTGTGCGTGTGTGTGTGTGTGTGTGTGTGTGTGTGTGTGTGTGTGTGTGTGTGTGTGCGTGTGTGCCAGTCCTGGGGCATATACTCAGAGCCTAGGTGCCATCCTTGAACTCTTTTGCTCAAGGATAGTGCTCTACCAACTTGAGCCACAGCTCCACCTCCAGCTTTTTTGGTAGTTTTCATAGAGATAAGAGTCTCACAGACTTTCTTGCCCAGGCAGGCTTCAAATGACAATCCTCAGATCCCACTGTCATGAGTAGCTAGGATTACACATGTGCTCCATCAATGCCCAGCTTCCCACTTCTTTTTATACTTACATCTATCTCATGCATATTTGCTACAGAAGAACTTTCTAGATGGCCAAAGACACATATTTTCCTGAATTACAAAGGAAAAGATAGGGTCTGTCCAGCTCTGCCCAAGGCATAATATTGGGGTGTCACCTCCAGCCATAGTCCAGGTGCTTATAGGGCTATTAGAAGTTGTGGAAAAGCAAGAAGAATTTGAGTTTAACTGTTTACAAAGTAGAATGTGCATTCGTAGGAGGAAAGGGTTGAACTACATAAATGAGAGAAATTCTTACACTCACTCTACTTTTCCCAACTAACGAATGTGTTCCTGGGCCTGTGGCTAGTTCCCCACAGGTAGATAGAAACAAAATCCTTGCCAGGCATGATGACACACTCCTGTAATCTCGGTGTAATCTCTGCACTTAGGAAGTTGAAGCAAGAGTAAATTGAAGTGGGTTTGTCTAGTCACCTAGGGCTAGACAACAATGCTCTTTTGCAAATAAAACAATTTAAATCCCATTTGTGAATATGTTTTATAAGATTCAAAAGAGGCCAAGACAGCTGGGGGCTGGTAGCTCATGCCTATAATTCTAGCTGAAGGCTGAGGTCTGAGGATTGTAGAACAAGCCAACTTGTGCAGGAAAATCCCTGAGACACTTAATCTCCCATTAACCACCAGAAAAACCAGAAGTGGAGTTGTGGCTCAAAGTGGTAGAGTACTACCCTTGAAGAAAAAAAAAACCTCGGGGGGGGGGAGAGGCCGGGGGAGGGAGGGAGTTAGGCTTAGTGGTACATGCCTATACTCCAAGCTACCAAACAGCAGGCAGAAATTAGGCAAAAAGGGGAAACTCTATCTGAAGAACAAAGCAAAAGGACTGGGGACCTTGCTCAAAGGGTAGAGTGTTTAAATTCAATCCATAGTAAAACACATACACACACACACACACACACACACACACACACCCTCACACACACACACACACCCTCACACACACACACACACACACACACACACACACACATACATTTACTAAGCCCAGGGATGGTAGTGTATGCCTGTAATCCACCACCCCCTCCAGCCTTTAGGAAACTGAAATGAGAAGATCATGACTTCAAAGCCAGCCTAGTCTATATAAAGGAGACCTTGTCTCAATTTAAGGAAAAAAAACCCTTCAATATATGTGTAAGTAATAGATCATAGATTCTTTTTTATTTTCCATTTGGGGAAGTACAGGAGTGAAGATTAAATCTAAAATGATAAAAAAAAAAATGTGACCTTTTAGTTACTCATGTTGACCTGAATGGTAAATTAGATCTATGCTTTGCTTTAAGAATGTTTTTTTTTTTAATATCTAAAAGGATATTAAAATAGAGATGTCTATGCTGGCTTGTTAAAATAAAGTTATTGTTTTAATAGAAAAATAGAAAGGTTATATAATCTTTATTATATAATCTTTAAGGTTGTATGATCTTTACTTTTAAGGTTATATAATATTTATTTTTATAATCTTTATTCAAATAAAATAGACTCTTCAATGGAAGAAAATGGCACACATATGCAAAAAAGTGCCCTGCTTTAATCATGCTTAAATTTGACTTCTTAGAACAGATCGTTTACTCCCTAATGGCCATTTGGTAATAGTGTTGCATATTCAAATTACCACTGAGTGCTACAGAATTGCTCATTTAAATCCTGCAACTACTTTTTTTTTTTTTTTTTTTTTTTGCCAGACCTGGGCTTGAGCTCAGGGCCTGAGCATTATCCTTAGACTTTCTCAAGGTAGTGCTTTTGCAGTTGAGCCTCAGCGCCACTTCTGGCTTTTTTTTTCTATGTATGTGGGACTGAGGAATCGAACCCCGGTCTTCATGCATGCCAGGCAAGCACTCTACCAGTAGGCTCAACTCCCCAGCCCCTGCAACCACTTTTTTACATGGAATCTACAAAATTATTATGAGGCCAACCACAGACCAGAATACTATGTTCAGTCAAGTAGCAAAGACAAGGATTACTACAGATAGGCTGTAATGAATTCAAATCCAGGAGAAAAAAAATGACACCAACAGACACATTGGTGTCACCAAGGTGACAAAAATTGACACCAGCAGACCAAGTCTATTAACCAAACATTAGTAAACATCTAAAAAACAATGACCCTCATTTGTCGCTTAGAATCAAAGAAAAAATAGGTATTCAGAACCCCACAATCACGATGCAATTTTAAATTTGCTCATGTGACATTTTGGAAGCAATACACCATCCAGGGCTAACATAGTGGAGGTGAGAGTGATTTGATCATTGCAAGAACTATCTTGCTACTCTCTGCTAAAAGGCTTCAGCGCTGGGGTGTAGTTCGGTGGCAGAAGACATGCTTATCACAAGCAAGGCCCTGGCTTCAATCCCCGCACCAAAAACAAGCCCGCAAAGTCCAGTCAGAAGCCTCCTGCTTGCTCATAAAACATTCTCCAGCCTTTGTCATATTGACGAACCCACTCCTCCTCTGTCTGACCTGATTGCTGGACTACACACGGTCTTGCTTGGTAGGGACCTTTTCTTGTCAAGGGCTCTGCTGCACACATCTCCAGAGATACAATGCAATTTCCAAGGCAAAATCATCACTCCACATCCTGTCTATAGTTCACTATGTCTTCTATTTACTTTATAGTGACAGTGGTCTGCTTTAAGACAGACTTTCAACACCTCATTTCTCTGCATAGGACCTAAACCCCATCACTGTATCTCCCTGGGTCTTAGCTTCATCTTGTAAGTGCAGGTAAGGAGTGGTTGCAAAGCAAGAGTTGGTCTGATCTGGTCCTACAACAATGGAGGCGTTATGCTGTGTGATTCCTGTGGCAGAGCCAGTGACTGAGGGACGATCATTCAACAGAGCCCTTGTCTGATCCAATTTTTCCTTGGCACCGCCAGGCAGGGCTCAGCAGTCAGATACACACAGCAGCATTCTGGGCTCTGTTCTGGAATTGCATCATTCTGGGAGGGCGGGGCTGAGATGAAGCTAGCAGAATTCATAAACAGCTTTCAGAAAAGATGAGGAGTTGTACATGGGCTTTTGGAGAGACAAGTTGGTACGTGACTTTGATCTTTATCAAGTCTACAGATAATAGAAATACATAATTAAAAATGGGCAGATTTATGAGTGTGTATGCATGAGGAGTGTCAGAGGTAAAAAGGAAGGGGAGGGAGGGAGGAAGGGAAGGAGACCCAGGACTATTAGCAAAGAGCCATTTCTAAACACCTCTCTTGTTTCTAAGGCGTTCTTTAATTTGTGGGTGTCATCCTGTACTCTTACAGGACAAATTCTTTGTGGCTGCCCAGTTTCAACTATTACGGACCTTCACCCAGGGCAGCAGAAAACAGGGACAGAGCAGGAATTCCTCTGTGCAAGCTTTAGGCAGCTGAAGCAAAGTGTCCCTTTAAATAAGGCCATTATCTTATTGTAGTTCTGGGCCCCTTTAGTATTACTGAACACCTGCTGGAGGAAAGATTATACCCATTGCTGCCACTCTGTCTTACAGCTCATGCTGGCATCTCTCACCTCTTCTGGACACCTGGCTACAGTACAGCTGGGGCTGTACTTCTCACAAGGGTGACCCAAGGTCACGACCCTGCTACCACAGTGGTTAAGATGTGACACGATGACCCCTCCCCCTGACTATGAAATGGTATGCCCAGCTTGGGCCTCCATTCACTATTTGCTGTGGGAGATCCAAGACTGAAGACTGACGTGTCTTCATCATATACACAATTTTAATTGGCTGATCTTGCTTCTGAAGCCTCCACCAGAAACTAGCTTCAATATTATAGTGTTCAAGTATCAGAGGCGGATTTCCTTTTATTAATTCACTGGATGGGTATTTCTAGCTATAGAATGCCCCTCCCTCCTTCTCTCCCTCCCTCTTTTCCTCCCTCCATCCTTCCCACTCCTACCCTCCCTCCCTTTCTTCTCTTTCTTCCTTCCCTCCTTCCTTCTTAGAAACCTTTTCTGAGAACAAGGCAAACAACTATCTAAAATGTTAGTAAAAGGAAATGGAGAAAAACAATCTGAAGAGTAAGTATCTCAGGGCTGGCAAAGATTAATAGAGAATAAACTCAGATTGAGGTCATGAGATCAGATCTATTGACAGCACCACTAAAACAATAAAAACAAAATAAACCAAAAGCTACAACAAAGAGTAGGCAGCTCAAATGATGAAGTAAAGACAAATCAAAAACTATTATTTATCCTTCAGGCAATTTCAAAAGTGAGGTCTTAGCCAAAAGCCTTTATAGGGCCTTTGGGGGGACGGGGAGGTTGAAATCCTTTGGATTGATTAAGACCTAAATTACCCAATAACAGAGCCCTGTTTTCAGTGTGGAACTATGTTTTTAATACTGGAGCATAATTTCTTTTAAAGGAGCCTCTGCATTTTAAACTGAAATATAAAGGGTGCTAATTTAACCACTGTGGTTTTTTTTTACCTGAACCATTATTTTACATACTTTTGAACTTCCCTTGATAAGGTGTGTAACAGGTAAATGAGCAGTTTTACATTTTTTATTTGTACATTTGTTTAGAGACAGGATCTCTATTAACCCAGGCTGACCTTAAGCTCACCATTTTCCTGCCTCCGCTGGAATTAAAGGAGGTACCACAGCTCCCGGTGGGTTTGTGATTTTTTTCAACTAATATTCATAATCCTTTCAAACTGGCCAGTATCTCTATACTTTGGGCACCTATCTGTGAGTACAAGAGACCTCAAATCGAAATAAGAAGGCGAAGAATAAGGAGCGGGCTCCGGAGAACCCTAGAAACCGGAAGGTCCAGGTCTGTAAGCACAGAAGGCCTGGCCAGCGCAGCTTTCTCTAGAAGAGCCAATCTGGGCCCTCCCCGTCCAGCAACCGAGAACCTGGGTTCCCCAAGACCTCTTGTTACAGCTCCTGAGGAGGACTCGCCCCCCCCCTCAGCTATGAGACACTAAGCCAAGGTGCAGGCACAGCCTGAGACACAGGCCTTTGCTAGCACCCCCCCTCCTCCACTGGGAAAACCCCGGGGAATGGGCGCCACCAGCGAGACCCCACTTTCAGCTTTGGTGTTACACCTCCTGAGAAAGCAGCGGCGGCGGGCTGGGGCCCGCAGCAGCCAGGGGCCTCCACTCCAGCCGCCCAGCCCTGCAGAGCGCGCGGCGCCTCTCCATCAGCAATGCCTCCCCGCCCAGCACCCAGTAGCCGGACGCCCCCGGGTAGAAGGGGACCGGGGAAGGAGCCGTCGGGAGGGAAAGGGCGATGGGGATAGTGAAGCCGAGGCTCCCCGAGGTAGCATTCCACCAAACAGGCCAGGCCGACTCAGGCCATCGTCCCCCCCCCCCCCGCCCCCCCCACCACCATCAGCCACCTTGGAGCTGACCGGGCATCTGGGGACGCAGAGCCGTCGAGGCCCCCCACGCCTAGCTCTCCGAGGACTGTGGGTCACACCCGGGGCCCCCTCCACCCTCTGCTGGGGCAGTGTCGACGCCGCCAAACCCCTTAGGCAATTGCTTTTGGCGGGATAGGGACGTGGGGTGGAGCGGGGGTCCCTCCCCGGGGGGTGGGGGGCCGACGGCGGGTGGGGCGGAGCCGGAGGCTCCTGACGCCGAAGCTCGCGCACCCCGGCGTGGGGAGGCTCGAGCGGCAGCAGGCTGGGGAGACAATCAAACTTATTAATATTTATGGCGGGGAGCGCCAGGGCCATCGCTCGCGGGAGGCGGACCTTCAGGCCCGGGCCGGGGATTTCGGGGCTCCGCAGTGACTGGGGCGGGGGGGGGGGGGGAAGGCTGGACGGGGTGGGACGGAGCAGCGTCTGCCTTCGGTGCTGTCCTCGTGTAGACGGCCGGCGGGGGATGGTCCGTGCGCCCCACCCCCGAAAGCGGGGCCTCGCGCCCGACCCCCCCCACCCCCGGCGGAGAGCGTCCTCGAAGCCCCGCGGAGGTCGCTGGACGGGTCACCCCCAGGTCGTCCCCGAGAAATGGGTGGCGGATGCGGGGGGTCTCTACCTTGTTGGGGCTGCCGAGCCCCCCGGCCTGGGGGCGCCCGATTGGCCTCCGGGGGCGCAGAGGGAAAGGTTTCCAGGCTCGCGCTTCCCGCAGCCCGGCGCGGGGTCCGCGCTGCCGGTGGGGGGGGCCGCACCCTCCCCGCCCCCGCCCTCCCGAGCCCCGCGATTGTCCGGTGAGAATCGCGGGGTTCCTCCGGGGTGGGGGCGGGGCGCGGGCGCGTTCCCATGGCGACGCGGCGCTTGGCCGCGGCCCAGGCTCGCGTGCGGGTGGCCCGAGGCCGAGCTGCGCATGGAGCTCTTCGCTGTGGCCGCGGCGGCCGCCAGCCTCTTCCTACTACTGGTTTTCCTGTTCTTTATCTCCGTCTACGTGGGCTCGAAACCTCTCCAACAACCTCTGTCCCAGAACTGTTAACCGGAGGGACCAAACAAACAAACGCATTTAACACGAATCAGCGTCATCAGAAGGCACTGGTCGTGGTCGCCAGTCGTGGCCGATGGAGTCGCGGGCCACCAAGCAAGGATGGTACCGCAGCCCGCCGCGCCCCTCGCGCGCCCCGGCCGGACGTGGCCACGCTCGTCCCGGCCACGCCGCCGGGAGCGGAGGAGCTCCGACCCCAGCCCGTGAGGACGACGCCCCAAGCATGAGAGGGGAGGTCCACGCGCTCTCATCACGACCATGTTATTTCACATAAAGGCATATTTAACAAAGAGACGCGCGTGGCGTTGTAAGCGCGGTTTCTGGACACGCCTGGGGAGGGCCTGCGTGCACAGATGGAGCGCGGGGGTCGTGGCTGGTGGAGTTAGGCAGTCAGGCATTCGCTCAGGCTTTTTTTTTTTTTAAATTATTAATAGTGAGACCGAAATGACAACCTATGGTGATAATCTATTCTGCTCTAATGCTCCGTAGATTTAAAAAAAAATCCATATGGCCAGTTCACAGTGCTGCATGTTACATACATGTATTTTAAAAGGTAAGGTTGTATTTTTTTTTTTTAGAATAGTCAGACTTGCAAAGAAGATGCAAAGGTCTCTATTATCCTTCCGGTTTTACCTGTGGTTAAGTCATTAATACTTGTGAGTAAGTAAGCATATTCTAACTGTACGGTGCGTTTGTTACAGATAATGAGCTAATATAAAACGTTGATATTTAGTCTACTTCACATTTCACCTTGACTTTCCATTTTCTACTCTCACACCTCATCTAGGATATTGTATTACGATTCATAGGCTGTGACAGTTTCTTTGGCTTCTCTCTTTTACAAAAAACTAACCTTGAGAGCCAGCATTATTTTAGTTGAATTATATATTAGAAAATATGAATATCTCATTGTTGTAGGAGTCGCATACTTTTGATAGGAACCCATTTTGTTTAGCAGTAGCAACTCTGATATTAACATGTCACAAATATCTAAAGGGTGCTTGAATAGTTTCTCTCACATAGATACACATTTTATGTGACCTTTCTGTTCTAATACTTAAAATTGCTCAATTTCAAAGGATATTAACCTGATGTTAGCTTAACGAGTTGTTGATAATTTACTTTTAAATAATCTACTTTTGAACATATTAAGCTACCGACTGTTCTCTCCTATTCTAGAACATTTTCTCCTCTCTAGAGAGTACAATCCAGACCTGCCCCTTAAGAAAACAGACAAATTAGAAGATGAGTTGGCCTGGAAAGCTTAGACTGGGAAATTGTAACATAAGCTTCTACAGTTTTAAATTAAATCTTTAAATAATTGTTAAGTATTAATGATAAATGTATTACTAATAATGTATTCATGTGTGCACAGCTCTTGGGGAAATCATTTTTAAGTACATTAGAAATTTTGTTGCAGGTTTTCCTAATTGTAAAAACCATGTTCCATAGTTCCTTAAATCCTTGAGAAATTGACACATAGTATAACCCCCACAGACGGTATGTGATGTTAATGTATGTAGAAGAGATGTTTAATTATAAGGGGGGGGAAAGGAAACAGAGGTCTTACCATCTTCAGGAACATTGACGCAGTAACCCAGAACTTTAAACATGTCAATAAAGCACTACATGAATTGAATCTAATTCCCTTCTTTCTGTGGCATTTCATACTAGCAAGCTCAGTGGAGCCCATTTTTCTGGTTGGAAAGCATGGAGAGTGGCCATCAAAAAAAAAGGAAAATTAAAATTGGATTTTTTTCACCATGCAGAACTGTTTTCAAGAAACTGGTAAACTTGCACAGTGGGTGGAGACCAGCCATTCTGAATTGAATCTGATCAAATTTGAGGACGTTTCTGCCAGTGATTCTAGGAGCTACCCTTTTTTAAGTTTTTGCCCATTATCTCTTTTTAACATCAAACTGTGTTTATGCCAACACAATTTTGACCTATATTATGTTTTTCTCATCCACAAATTTAAAAAAATAACTAAGGAAAGAGACTGCTCAGAAGACAAAGCAACAGTTAAATGGTTTTCATTACTTTGGTTCATCTCCTGAACAATTAAGTTACATGACTAAATATCTTCCAGAATTTGGGTGAAGAAAAGCAACAAAAGGAGTAATTTTGAATGATGTCTTCCTTTAATTACAGCTGTAAAAAGCCATAAGCACCCTGGCATATGGGATTATTTAACTCATTGGCCTGAATTTGGATAGTTAGTTCTATCAGAAAAGATGTCAGAAACAAGATTCTGGGTTTTTCTCTTCAGGCTCAGGAGTCATATTTCATATTTCAATGACCATCACTCACTGGATGAGTTCAGCATGACACAGACTTTTGTCTGTGTCATATCACAGATTGTTATTCCACAGTCAGGATAAATGTAGGCTCTAAAGTAAGACAGCCACAACTGACTAGTGTGATCTTAAGCATGTAACTCTTCTAGGCCCTGGTGCCATCAATTGTAAAAGAGATGATAATATTAACTTTATAAATTTTAACACAGTTGTGAGGATGATATCCACCTAATACACACATTTGGAAACATAAAAAGCACTTGGGTAATAACTTATTTGGTTTGTGGGTTGTGTTTTTTTGTGACTGGTTCTAGGGCTTGAACTCAGAACCTGAGCCTGAGCACTGTCCTTGGGCTAGGCTAGTGCTCTGCCACTTGAGCCAGAGCATCAGTTCCGGCTTTTTCTACATATGTGGTACTGAGGAATTGAACCCAGGTTTCTGTGCATGCTAGGAAAGCACTCTTTCACTAGGCCAAACTCCTGGCCCTAATAACTTATCTTTTCACTAATTGCTTTACATAATTATAGCAGATGGTATATTTTATGCTAGGATTTTCCAGAGAACCTAAAAACAATCTCTGCATTTGAGTCTATTTCACGTGTCCATTGAACAAGCTTTGATTTCTAGCCTGCACTATTCTATAGTATTATATTAAGTGCTGTTGACTTTTCTATGTTCTCATTTATCATTGCAAAAGAGATACAAATGAAAAGGGAATGATGTGATTGCAGGCAAGCCTTCTCAAGGAGATGCTCTCCCCAAAAACACAACACAGAAGAAGCTGAACTATCTTCTCATTCCTCAATAGTCAATGAGTCATGACCATGTATCAGACTGTTCAGAACTAGCTATTCAGAGACAAGACACAGTCTCCTAAAAGCCTATGAAGTTTGCCTTGCATGGGGGAAGATGATGCACAAGGAATGTCTGGACAAGATGCCTGCATCACAAAGGGCACGTGCCCCACACTGAGGGGAGTAGTGGGGCATGGAGGCCTCCCAGAGAGGATGCCTAAGGCAGGTTTTGAGGAAGAAGCCTGGCACTGATGCAGGTGAGAAGGAACAAGTCTGCTATGGATGTCAAGAAGAAATTGGGTTCCAGAGGTAGAAGAGCAGATCACAGTCACCAACTGAATGAGATGGGAGAGGAAAGGGTGAAAGACTGTGTTTCTGATTAAAGAACTGGATAAATGGCACAGGAGAAATCCTGAGGAAAGTGCAAGGTTGGGGAGGAAGAAGTTTAATGTTTGACGTTACCTGTCTATGGCTAGCCCCAACCAACAGTATACAGCTCACTTGGCAGTACTCATTGATGTCCAGGGAGGAAAGAGAAGAAAACTTATAATGGATCCTGTTTCAAACATGTCTATTTTAGACTACTTTTGTCAAAAAAAAAATAGAAAAATAGGTAGTGAGAAACTCCAGCATGTTCAATGCTAAGAGATGAAGCAGTCCACTGGGTAGATGGGTGAATGCAAGGCTCTAAGGGCAAGAACACAAATGAGAGGGTCCAGAACAGTTATGTGCAGGACCTTAAAGAAAGCACCTCTGTGGCTTAGGAAAGTGGGGAGATGTACCCAAAGAAAAGCTGGGATAGGCACCAGTAGCTCAGGCCTGTAATCTGAGCTGCTCAGGAGGCTGAGATCTGAGGATTGCGATTCCAAGCCCACCTGGACAAGCAAGTCCTCTACACTCATCTCTAGTCACCAGAAAATGGGAAGTGGCACTGTGGGGCATAAGCTCTAAGCCTTGAGTGAAAGAGCTCAGGGACAGCACCCAGGCCCTGAGTTCAAGCCCATCAACCACCAACAACAAAAAAGTTGGAATAGACTGGTTGTTTGTAATTACAAGCTTAAGATATACTCCAAAGAGTAGGACCAAGAATTTTGTGTGAAACAAACCTATTTCAAGGGAGATCTCTACAGTCAAGGAAAGTCCGTAAAAGGAAAATGGAGTTAGAGGTGAGATATCTGACTTTAAAAGCATGATTCAAGTCTGCCACAAGGTTTCTCTGGGAGATTCCATATGATCATTTAACCCCTTTAGGTCTGGATAATTTCCTGTGAAAACATTGTTTTCAAGTTCAGTCATGAGATCCAAGAGGAAAATAGTATTCACTCAGCAGAAAGACACTTTAGAACCATATTTAACATTGCTTTCAATCTTAAGATATGCCGGAAGTATAGTTGGGTCTCTCATTCAGCTTAGAGGGTCTCACTGTTGTAAAATTTCACAAGCAGTTTTAAGATGTTTTCCTTGAGGGAAGACAGAGCATCAGGATGAATGCCATTCATCTGACTCACTTGGGTTGTGGATGCCGAAGTGAAGGGCTTGTGAATGTGGAATGACACCTGTCACTTTTTTAGCAGAAAAGTAAATATCAATATTTGTTGAATGAATATTCAATGAATGCATGGACCTGTGTCTGCATTACAGAAGCATTGGATGTAGCAACATTGTCTCTTTAACAACCCATGATAATACCATTTTGGACAAGCTAAATGAAACAGTTTCTCCATGGTGGTAAGGGAAGCAGCAAATACCTTACTAGGAACAGTACACAGTACATGTCTTTCAGTATCCCAAACCCTCATTTTAGAATCTTTCATGTTAAGATGGCCTCAAATAGGTAATAGAGAACCTAAATATATGCAGTGTTAAATTGATTGTTATCTTCTATTAGTCAAAAAGAGCGGAATAAATAACCAGCGATCACAGTTAATGAGTGGATCAACAAGATGTGGTATTTATACACAATGGAATTCTATGCTGCTGTCAGAAAGAATGACATCGCCCCATTTGTAAGGAAATGGAAAGACTTAGAAAAAATCCTATTAAGTGAAGTAAGCCAGACTCAAAGGAACATAGGCTCAATGGTTTCCCTCATTTGTCATAATCAGTAGAAACCTTGGGCTCTCGTAGCAAAGATTTACAATAGAACAAAACCTAGATACTTAAGGCCATATAGTATGATGCTAAATGAAAGGACCTCCAGGATATAGAAACAAAAGCCACATAATGAATCTTTAATGTACTATGTTCTCTCTCATCTCTTTTGCTATCCCTTGGTTATTTCATATTGTTACAGTATTTCACTTGGTTATCTGATATATTCTATATACGTGTATTTGGTTATTTGAAGTCGGATAGGGAAGGGAGCAAAACAAGATGAGGGGCAGGGGTGGGGGGAAGGAAATGGGGACTAAGACATGAGAAAGGGTATCAATGTATGTGAAGGAATGCACCTTCTATCTGGTGCATATAATGTAACCCTTCTATTAATTACAATAAAAATATATGAGAAAAAGAAGAAATAGCTTTAGTTTTAAAAATTCACCTTTGTAATTGGGAAAAGGTCATGGGGGTCTTTTCCAGCAGCTCGACATTAGAGAACAAACTAACCTCTTTGTAGGCAGCAAGATAGCCATTTCCTAATGTAAAAGAAAACCCTTGAGCACTGGAGGCAAAGCTACCTGAGAGTTGAGACCCAATAAAAATATTAGATCACAAGAATACGTATGTTATCATAAGAAGGGGTATCAATGTATGAGAAGTAATGCACCTACTCTCTGGTGAATGGAACTATAAACCCTCTATGCATTACCATGACAATAAAGAATAAAATGAAAAAATAAATAAAATATGTTAATATTAAAAATAACCAGAGATCATGTTTTTTACATGTTTCATATCTGGAATTATTTTTACTTCTAAGAGAACATATTTTGAACCATACAGGTTACTCAGTTACATTAATCTAGCCATGACGTATTTGGGGCATTCATTGTGTAAAATATACAAATCATAAGCTTGTTTTAAAAGTAACAATTGCCAAGTGAAGATACAGTTGCTTTTCTTTCTTTCTCTTGGTGTGTGTGTTGGGGGAAACTCTATTATGAGGGTTGAACTCAGAGCCTGTCTCTGAGCTCTTTTGCTCAAGGCTAAGGCACCACCACTTTGAGCAACAGCTCCACTTCTGGTTCTCTGGTGGTTAATTTGAGATAAGAGTCTTCTGGACTTTCCTGCTCAGGCTGGCTTTGACCCATCTTTAGATCTCAGCCTCCTGAGCTACTATGCCTGGCTAGAAATTTAGTTTAGTTATCAATTTATTACATATAGCGAGTATATCTTCTAAAAACAACTCTGGCATATGATATGGTAAATACATTTGGGGAAATAGGGCAATTTTTGTTTTTATTTTTGGTTGACACATTAAAAATAAAAATTTGGATGATTTCATTGTTTTACCAAGTGTGAAAAAAAGTATTTTGGCATGACTTTTTTAGAACAAGGCGCAATGGCTCACACCTGTAATTCTAGCTACTCGGGAGGCTAAGATCTGAGTTTCAAGGTTCAAAGCCAGCCAGTGCACAAAAGACTGTGAGACTCATAACTCCAATTAACCACTAGAAAATGGAAAGTGGAGCTATGGCTCAAGGGGTAGGGAGGTAGTCTTGAGCTGAACAGCTCAGGGACAGCGCCCAGACCCAGAGTTCAAGCACCATGACTGATACTCCATTTATATTGATTGTAATTACATCTTTTAAGTTCTTGTGTGTGCGAGTGTGTGCATTCATATACACGTGCATGTACCTGTATACACGCATGTGCTGGTACTGGGCTTGAACTCAAGACCTGGGCACTATCCTTTAGCTTTTTTGCCTTAGGCTGGTGTTCTACCATATTTTTTAGCCGGTCTTGGGGCTTGAACTCAGGGCCTGAGCCTGGTCCTTTGGCTCTACCACTTGAACCACATCACCACTCCTGGCTTTTCCTTTTTCTTTTTCTCATTTATGTTTTACTTCTTTCTCTTTTTTAAATTTTATTGTAAGGTAGAGAGGGGTTATAGTTACATTCATCAGATAGTGGGTGCATTACTTCTCAAACATTGTCCCCCTTATCCTCCCCCACCCCTCCCAATCATCTAGTTTTCCCCCTTCCCCTCCCTATTTTAATACACAAATAAATGTATATACAATATATCAGGTAACAAAGTCACATAACAGTAACCACATGAAATTAACCATAAGGGAAAAAAAGGGAGAAAAGAAATAACTGCACATAGTACATGGAGAACAACAGTCACAAAGATAAACCTCCTCTTTGCATATCCTAGAGATCATTTCATTTAGTCTCATCCAATGTTACCATACGTACATAGCTTTTGGGCTATTGTGGTCCTCTGCTAGGAGAATCCTAGATGTGTACTAATTATTACAAATAAAGGAAATCATGGAGCCTATGCTCCTTTGGGTCTGGCTTCACGTAATATATTTTTTCCAAGTCTTTCCATTTCTTTATGAATGGGGCAATGTCATTCTTTCTGATGGCAGCATAGAATTCCATTGTATATAAGTACCTACTGAGGGGCATCTGGGTTACTCCTGGCTTTTTTAATGTATGTGGTACCAAGGAAATGAACCTGGATCTTTGTGCTTGCTAGGCAAGCACTCCACCACTAGGCCAGACTCTCAGCCCTGGTGCTCTAGCATTTGAGCCACAGCTCTTCTTCCGGGATTTTGGTGGTTAATTGGAGATAAAAAAAGGACCTTCCAGCCTAGGTTTGAGCCAGTATCCTAAGCTGTCCGTTTCCTGAGTAGCTTGAGTAGTGTTGACAATTCAACCTGAGAAGTATTAAAATATTAAACATTAAACTTCAGCTAGTAGGGTGCTAATTTTTCCAAGATAAACTTTAAAATCAAACTAAATGTGTAAGTTCATTGGAAAATCATACATTTCAGAATACCAGTGTGAGCAACCACATTTTCTCTTGATTTAAAAATCTCTCTTTTCCTTGAATTATGTAGCTGCTTCTATCCATTCTGTCACTATTGTGTGTACCATTGTTTGCTTGAAAGAAGAAAGAAAAGGAAGTTGGAGAATCAAAGTAGGGAAATCTATTTACTGGACATTTACTATAGTCTAGTTTCTGTGCTCAGACTCAGAAAAAATAAAGGGAAAGGCAAACCAGAAAATGAGGAATTGCCTCCTTTTCTCCCAGGGCCTCGAAGGAAACAGATAATTGCAATATAATACAACACAGCAAGGCTCGCATGGCGACAGCCAGCTGCTTGCCCTTGTCACAGAGCCAATTCATGGTGGGTGATTAAATGAAATGTTTGAAACAACATGATCCAACCTGACATCCAGCTCACTCTCAGGGATCAGTCCTTGCAGAAATTGCCATTGAAGGATACTTCTCCAGATTAATAGGATATATGTAAAAGCAGCAAATGAGCACTGGGGGATGTGTTGGGGATGAGGCTGACACCAACTTTCATGTTTTTTATATGGGTATGTTTTTGTCCGGTGAAATACAGTGGCAAGTCTGTGAAGAACAGACACAAGAGGGCTAAGGACCACAGGCCCTGCTTGAGGATCCATCCACTGGAAGCCAAATATTCAGCCCCTTTGATGATGAGGCTAGATTTAATTTGGGACTCAAACAATGTGTTTGCCTATTTGTTTTTGTGTTTGTAAAACACAAAACTCGTGGGTGCTAGGTTAGCATACTCTTGAATATTTAATGTTGAACAAGTTCCTTCCTTCATTCCTGGTTTTCCTCATCTCCAATATTGGATAATATTGGAATTGTTGTCGGGCTTAGTGAGATAATACAGATAAATTTAGAGCTTGCCTCCCTGACCACACTCTTTAACTCTCAACACTGAGATGGATAGCCAAACAATGAGTGGATGCCGTTGAAATAATATGTCTGGAAAGAAAGAATTTGTGTTCTGAGGTTTTTCTTACTTTCTTTTAGACATTCCTACTAAAGTATTTGTGGGGAAAATATATGATATATTGGATTTGTTTAGAATAATGCGACATGGCTCCGTGGAAAGGTGTACTTAGTATACACAAAACCTTGGGTTTAGGGCTGAGAATGTGGCTTAATGGGGTAAAGTGCTTGCTTTGTATACACAAGGCCCTGGGTTCAATTCTTTAGTACCTAATCAATAAAAAGTTAAAAAGGAAACATACCTTTGGTTCAATCCCCACCACCAAAATAATCATAATAACAACAATGATACCAGTGAGGACTGGAGACGAAGGAAGTATACAAACAAAAGGCGACAGGCCGTCGTAATTGTTGAAAACAGGTGCTGAACAGGAAGCTTCCTTACACACTTCTACTTTTTATATGTTCCAATTCATACAGGAGATTAAAATGATAATAACAGTAACAATAATAAGGTCAGAATGCATAGCTGTTATCTGCTATATTGTGTAAATTCTCTGATGGAGATTGAATGTCCAATTTTCTTTTCAAGCCAGGCAAGAATCAATTTTTGTCAACTTGACGCAGAATCACGTTGCTACGGCAACTCTTGGCACATTCAATGGTTGTTGAGTCAAAAATGTAATTTTTGATATATAGTAGAGTTTTTGTTGTGGGTTTTTCTTTTGTTTTGTTGTTGTTGTTTCATCCTGGAGCTGGTCTGAATTTCTGAAAGAGGAAATTCACACAAAGACCCCTAAAAGAGGCTTCATCCCTGCCTGGCATGGAATGGAGCTGTCCTGTTCCCCAGAGTTGGGTTCGATTTGTTTCGTGTTGCATGTGCTAGTACGGAGTCAAGGGCTTGAAATCGGGGCCTGGGCACCGTCCCTCAGCTTTTTCATCCAAGGGTAACACTCTACTACTTGAACTGCAGATCTATTTCTGTCTCTGTCTCTGTCTCTGTCTCCTGTCTCTGTCTCTGTCTCTGTCTCTCTCTTTCCCCTACTTCCCGCCCTCCCTCCTCCCCTCCCCCACTTCCCAGCCTTCACAGGTCCAGGTAGATAGCTGATGTCCAAGCAACAAGTTCCTCTTATCATGAAGACAGACCATGAGTGAACATCTGTTTCTTCCCTTTTACGCCTTTTCCAACATGTGCAACTGATCAATGACAAACAACAGTGCCCAAGTCCCACTTCCTGCACGTGGGACTCTGTTTCCCTAGAGGCCCATGATGCATAGTTGTTGTTTTTTTTTTTTTTTTAAGCACACAAGAAAACCATCATGGCAGGGAATCTCTGGGCATCATTAAGTCCATCCTCTGCCTTTAGAGAGACTTTCTCTAAATCATTCCATATGGTGACTTGAACAGCACCACAAAGACAGAGCAAGAGTCATAGGGGTTAATTTCCCACTTTGCTTTGCAGCAGTATAGACTCTCATCCTCGTTCCCTGACCTGTTTGCCACAGGAAGGCCTCTAGATCATTCAACTTCTGTGTGCATGTTCTCCTTTAAGAAATGATTCCCCTGAGATCTGGGAGAGACTGCAGCAAGATAAAATATGAGGACATACTTGGAAGAATGAATGGACGTGTTTCTTATGTGAATAGAATGGCATTACAAAGCTACTAAAGTTATTGCTTCTTCCTTTCCTTCCACCCTTCTTTCTTTTTTTTTTTTTTTTAGGAATGCCACAAACCAGCTTGAAATTCATTTTTAGATCTGTCCCAGGGATACTACCTCCTATCATGTTTTTGTGTTGGCATGGGACTTGAACTTGGGGGCTGGCTTTTTTGTTCAAGGCTAGCACTCTACCACTTGAGCCACAACTTCACTTCCAGCTTTGTTTCAATTGGGAGATGGGGATGCTTAATTGGAAATAAAAAACTCATAGCCATTCCCGCCCAGGCTGGCTGTGAACCGTGATTCTCAGATCTCAGCCTCCTGCGTAGCTAGGATTATAAGCATGAGCCATTGTTGTGCCCAGTGCTATCATATTTTCAACAATTAGTTCACTTTGAAGTTTTTGGTCGTGGTCAATAAGACCTAGCACATGTCTACTAGCATATAAATTTAAGCATTCCCCAAATTCCCTAATAGCACTGACTACACTAAAATACCTTTCTCCATTCCTTTCCCTCTGGCAATCAATCAAATTCAATAGTCCCCAGTTAAGAGTGTATCACCTGGCTGGGAGTTTGGCCTAGTGGTAGAGTGCTTGCCTAGCATGCACGAAGACCTGGGTTCAATTCCTCCATACCACATACCTAGAAAAAAAAAGCCAGAAGTGGTGCTGAGGCTCAAGTGGTAGAGCTCTAGCCTTGAGAAAGTCCAAGGACAGTGCTCAGGACCTGAGCTCAAGCCCAGGACTGGCAAAAAAAAAAAAGTGTATCCTCTACCCCATGGCCAATGACATTTCTTATATCTGTCTCCCACATTCCATGGACATTTTAATAAAACAACTTAGTTTTATGACAGCTATCTTTTTAGTCAGTCATGGGGCTTGAACTCAGGGATGCTGGCTTTGAACTGCAATCCTCAGATCTTAGCCTCCTGTGTGGCTAGGATGGCCAGACATGGGTTACCAACTCCCTGTTACTCCTATTTAATAGAAGGCAGTCAGCTGTAATGACTAGAAGCATAGGCTCTAAAGTCAGACAGACTTAAGGTGTGAGTCCCAGATATTATTTCTCTAGATATCTGGCCTGTGGACAATGATTGAACCTCTATTTTCCCAGCTATAAGGTGGGAATGATCTTCTGGGACAGGGATGTTGTCAGGACTAAACGAATGGGTCCATGGGCGATGCTGTCAGGGGCTTGATTGTGGCCCTCAGTAGACGTTAGCAGTTAGTTACAGATGGCGTTCATGGACACAAAGAAGAGAACAATGTAAAAAGCATATGCTATTTGTAATATGTAAATTGTGGTATTTCCATATATGCATATATGTACTTTGATCATATCCCCACACACACCACATATTCTTTTTTTTCATATATTTTTAATTGTAATTAATAGAAGGGTTACATTATATTCACCAGACAGAAGTTGCATTAATTCACATACATTGATACCCTTTCTCATGTCTTGGTCCCCATTTCCCTCCCCCCCACGCCCACCCCTCATCTTGTTTTCTCCCCTTCCCTATCCAATTTCAAATAACCAAATACAAATATATCAATATATCAGATAACAAAGTGAAATACTGTAACAATATGAGATAACCAAGGGACAGCAAAATAGATGAGAGATAACATAGTAAATGAATGACAACAATCACTCATTATATAGCTTTTGTTTCTATATCCTGGAGGTCCTTTCATTTAGTGTCATACTATATGGCCTTATGTATCTAGGTTTTGCTCTTTTGCAAATCTCTGCTAGGAGAGCCCAAAGTTTCTACTGATTATGACAAATGAGGGAAACCATTGAGCCTAAGTTCCTTTGAGTCTGGCTTACTTCACTTAATAGGATTTTTTCTAAGTCTTTCCATTTCCTTACAAATGGGGTGATGTCGTTCTTTCTGACAGCAGCATAGAATTCCATTGTGTATAAATACCACATCTTGTTGATCCACTCATCAGCTGAGGGACATCTGGGTTGGTTCCATATCTTTGCTATGGTAAATAGTGCTGCAATGAACGTCATTGTGCTAGTGGATTTAGTATGCTCTTGTTTCTGGATGGTTATACCACATATTCTTATCCCCCTTTTAAACCTTTCTAACTTTCTTGTAAACTTTATATGGGTTTCATTATGATCTTTTCATACATACATATAATGTGCCTCGATCCCTCCCTTCTCTCCCTTCAAGCCTTCTGATGATTCCCTCCTTCCCTCTGAAAATAGCTCCTCTTTTATGTTCATGGCCTCTATTTTTTTTGTTTAGTTAGTTCTAGATTCTGTATGTGAGAGAAATCATATGGTATTGATCTTTCTGAGTGTGGTCTATTTTACTTAACAGGATAATCTCTAGTTCCATGATTAGCCTGCAAGACGTAACTTCCTCCTTTATGGCTGAATAATACTGTATAGTGTCTATATATCACATTTTCTTTATCCATTCATCTGTTAATGGGTACCTAAGCTGATTCCATAACTTGATTTTTGTGACTAGTACTGCAATGGCTATGGCTATGTAGGTAAACTCTGATTAAAAGCCCCAGATAGACAAAGCACCTAACACAACGGGCATGTAACACCTGCTTAGCACTTCCCTTCTTAATCACATGTCTGTGGTCTGAAAGATACACTTGATTATACCCACCTCCCTTACTAATCCTGGGGCTTAAACTCAGAACCCGGAATCTGCTGTCCCTTAGCTTTTTCACTCCAGGCTAGGGAGACACCTCCATCTCTAGCTTCTGCTGGTTAATGGGAGATAAGAATCTCAGGGACTTTACTGCCCTTGCTGGCTTCAAACCATGATCCTCTGATCTCAGCTTCGTGAGAAGCTAGGGTTAGAGGTGTGGGCACCGATACTCTCTTCTTATGGTTTTATTACTCTATAAACAGTTTTTTCTGTGTATGCCAGTGCTGAAGCTTGAACTCAAGGCTGGTATTCTACCACTTGAGCCACAACTCACTCTCCAGATTTGGGAGGTTAGTTGAAGATCAGTCTCACAGACTTCCTTGCTTCTCTTAACTTCAAATTGCAATCCTCAGATCTCAGCCTCTTTGTTGCTAGGATTACAGGCATTAGCCACTTAGCTACATTAAACATTTTTAAATGTTTAAACATACAACGTTATGAGCTTGTTTTTGTTTTGGATTGTGTGTGTGTGTGTGTGTGTGTGTGTGTGTATGTGTGTGTGTGTTGTTTTAACAGTTGTGCCTTCAGGACTGCTTAGTTGATTAACTTCTCCTACTATCTCTTGAAGAACTCCCCAGCCCACTGAAGCCTGATCTGTTCTCAATATGTGATTCCACTCATATAGCACATCCCTGAAAACCCACGGGTGAGCCACAGCGCCCGTCAGCCTCTCTTCCTCCCTCCACTCTGTCTGCCTAACAAGCAAGCTGCAGCTTGTCAACCAACTTCATGACAGCAAAAGGAGTTCCCAGATTGTTTTAAGCATTTCAAAATGTTGATCATTCATTCTAGACAGGACTGTTGCAAGTGTTGCTTGTAAGCTAAAACTCCATGAACCTTTACGTCTGGTAAGAAGCACTGCTACTCTTTGTTGCATTATTTGTCAAAGGCTCTGAGTTTCTAGAAAAAGTGGGAAACCAATTCATTATGACACTTCCTTTTCCATGATGGAGATGAGGTGGCAAAAAGATCTCTGCTCTGGTCAATTCTATTTTTAACAATATGAGTGTGTGTGTGTGTGTGTGTGTGTGTGTGTGTGTGTGTGTGTGTGTACATGTGTGTTAGTCCTGAGGCTTGAACTCAGAGCCTGGGCTCTCTCCTTGAGCTCAGTACTTTATTATATCTTTATATTTTTGTGATTACTCTTCCCACATTATCTGATGAAGCTCAGAATTGCGCTCACATGAGATGCTCAGAAGAATGGCTCTAAAGTCCGGAGAGTTTGTCTGTCATTTCTGCGAGGTAATTACTGCCTTCAGTGCCAGCTGCCAGGCCTCAGTTAGTGCTTGTTGTGATACTGCTTTCTTCCCTGGACTAAACATGCTAATAAATAAAGCCTGTGAGGGAGTATTTCCTTCTGAAAGAGAAACTTACTCATGCTTGACAGTGTCTAGCATTTTTGTTTACGTGTCTGCCTCAGGGAAGATACTGTGGTAGCAAAATAGACATGGAGTTTTAATTATGAATCTAGTAGACGTGTGTCACAAAACCCGGCAAATTCAGCGATAAAGTGCTGTGATTCCACAAAGAGTTTTGTGAAAGAATAAACCTCTGGTGGCTATGCTTGTGAACCATTTTAAGATTCAGTTTTTACCTCTCCTTCATAATGTAAAATAACATGGGTAGGTAAGCTGTTGTAAGATGTGTTTGACGTAAATGGATTCTTTACTGTCAGAAATAATATTGGGAGATGATCTTTAGCCCAATTATGAGTCATGCACGGATCCTTTCTCATGGGTTTCTAATTCCAGAAGCATTGTGTAGCATTTTTACTTTCAATATGTGCTCTCCTGATAGGCACATGCTCTCTGTCACTTCTCACCTGTGATGGATATTTCTGTTTAATGGAAGGCGGGGACCAGTATGAAGACAGCCTCTAAGCACCACCTCTGGGCAAAGCTAAGAAAAGCTTGACAAGTGATCCCAAATACAGGCAAAGGAGGAGTTGCATTTCTCCCACGTTATTTTGCTCACACAGTTGCTAGTGCTGTGCCTACCAAGGCAGGCACACACTCCTCGAAGTCACAAACATGAATTGGTCATGCAACATGAATTAGCATTTGTCAAGCACCACTTCGTAGCTAAACCATGAGGCCCTGCTTGCAAGGTTCCCTCTTCTCTGAGTGGCTGAAACTCTTTTCTTGGTTTATGAAATACATTTTGTAATGATCATCAAATAATCATAGGAGCCTTAGGAACCTGCCTGCATCTTATTAAGGGCAAGAAATATGTCCCCAAGATGAACATAGAAACAATGAAAGGATGAGGGAAATTAGAGAAGAGTGCAAGCCACCTGTCCAAAAAAGATGTAGAGATGCACAGAGATAGGGAGGAGAGAAGGATTCTGTGGGTTAGAGAACACATTGAAAGACTGAAGAGGTAGGAGGCACCAAGAGAGGAGAGATATTCTGATCATAGAATAAAAATAGAGAAGAAGCTGAGTTTGTCCAGAAATTGCCCTCAAACTTCAGGACTGTTCTCAAGGCTCTGGACATCAAAGGACACCATGATTGTCAGAAATATGTCATTCATGCATATATATATGTATATGTATATGTATATGTATATGTATACACACACACACTTTTTTTTCAGTGTTGGGAATCAAACCCAAGGGCTTGCATGGGCTACACAAGCACTTTACCCCTGAATTATACTCCCAGCTCAATGCAGATATATTTTTTTAAAACTGTAGTCCTAATATAATTGATGGCTGTGTCATACCCTGCTTTGCCCTCAGCTATTTTAAATTGCAAAATGGTAAGTCACCCAACTATTCCTTGTAATCAGACATTTTGACTCTTTAATGCTTTGATTATTGTAAATCAGAGAAGCTTAAGATCCTACATAACACCATTCCTCTCTTTACAAGTCACCCTGGTATCAGGACATGACCAGAGAGGTGACACTAGCCACTTGAACCAAGGTTAGTTTCCTTGATTTGATAGGTGCAGCAGCATTATCTTTCAGTTTGTGATGAGTAAAATTTAATAGGTCTCCATATTTAGCAAGAAGCTTTCATAGGGCAAATGATAAAGTTATAAAGTAATTTAGCAAGCAAATAGAATATCAATTTGGTATGTTATGCCACAGTAAATCTGTGGCCTGCAGAGAGCAGTGAAACAATCACAGACAAGGGTGAAGTTCTGTTATAAAGCTATCTTATTATTTTTTTAAAAATCAATGTGTGTTCAAAAGGCTAAATAAATTGTTCTTTCGAAGGAAGACATATAGACAAGGTAATAAACTTTCTAGACATATACAGATAGTAAAACCAAGTACCTGTGTGATTTAGATGCTAGAGTAATCTGTTCATATGGTTTCGCCACAAATCTATGTGTAAACCACAGTGTAGCTCAGAACTTGCCTAATCTACTCACAGAAACACAGATGCAAATTCTTCTTATTGACTCAGGAAGGCCTATAATTTCTCACTGGCGGGTGGTCCAGGCAGAAGTGTCAGTGGTTTTAAAACTGACTTCACTAAAGCCACTCTGCATGGAAACCTGTGTTTTCCCAGCCCATTAGGACAAGCCCTCCAAATCAATTTACAACTGTATTCATGCAAAGCTCTGAGCAAGCTTACTGTCAGAAATCCACTTCAAAGGCCAAGTTCTTAAGAGAGGATTTCTCTCCCTCCAGCAGCCTCTAGGATAGCACCCTACTCTTACAAGATTTGTTTGAAACTTAGGTAAAATCTGACTACTTTGCAGTGAAATAATCACTCTCACAGAGTAAAAGCTGGCTTTCAGCTAGAGCAGCCACCTAAGGTGTGGGACTAACTAGAAAGATAAGCCCTGAAGACAGCGGAAAGTTGTGGTGGGGAGGCAAACCAACCCTCTTCCTGGAGGTTGTGTTCCCAGAGGCCCTGATGCTAAGCAGCCTAGAAAAGTCCTGCAGATGTGTGCAGAGCTGGCCCACGGCAGGTACATACAACCAAGGACACTGGCTCAGGGACTGAGAGATTGTCTGTGCAGAGATCACTGAGCAGTAGACAGGGAAAACTGCTATCCAAATCTACCCTTGAGTCGACTGGTCACTTCCCCACTACTTAGAGACCATTTCTTCAGGGATGTGGTCTAGGGAAGCATAATATAGCCCAGACCAGTAATATCTCTGCGTTTGCAATCTTAATGGTCTAGTGCCACCAGTATAGTGACTATTTAGTCCCTTGTAAGAACTAATTATCTCAAAACTGATGTTATACATACTATTGGCGTTCCATTTGGCATGCCAAAACTAAAACACTGGGTATCATCTCTAATTTAAGCTAGTTAGTAGAAAACCACCAGAGGTAATGCTTTGCCTCTGTGGGAGATGGTAGCTTATTCTTTTTAATCTTGGAGTTACTGGCATATTATTTGGGGTCAATCTCTCTAGCATCCAGTGGGAGAAGAGAGAACATTTTGCTGAGATCTTTCACATGGAAAGTGAATGTGTCTAGACCCATCTTTCTAGATCTTGTGATTCTGTCAAGTACAGTCTGCAAGTAGAGTAGCCAGCAGAGGACTTGAGGCAAGGTGCAATCTCAGGTGTATTTTCTGCTTTAAGGGATTGTTCATTTGAGGACCAGCCTGCCCAGGCTGGACTTGTCAAGCTGGACACCACTCTGCAGAGGGAAGGTGACCCAGAGCTGGGCCAGTACAAAGGGAGGGATAATTAATCAGGTCGTTACTTGGCATGTGGCCCGAGGTACCTTGGCAACATGGAGCTTTCTTCAGCTGTCAGCAATCAGAACACAGGCCGCTTCCAATTATCAACGCTATTGGAGGGGGCAGTGATGGGGGTTATCCAAAACTGCAGATAATCCCCCCAAATCATTTAATTTAGCCTTTGACTGGTTTTCGCATGTATACACACCACTTCTTCCTCCCTCATTAGGTTTCGCTTAGACTAAAAATAAAACAGATGTGCATTCCTGGAGCAGAAACCGAGTGATAAGAAAGGTTGGTTGAAGGAAACTCACCCTCGGATTAAACACTTCCGGTGGATTGCCCACGTGTGGGTTTAATCCATTTGATTTCACAGACTCATAGCACTGGAAGGAACCAAGGAAGCATTTATTTTTCATTCCTGTGCCATGCAGAAGGAGAAACTGAGTCACTGAGTTCCCAGCTCTATGAAGAGCTAATTGTCCATCTAGCTGCCACTATTTCATCCTCAAGAATTCTCCTTCCACTGATACTTGATATGTTGTATTTTTTTTTTTTGCCAGTCCTGGGCTTGAGCTCAGGGCATGAGCACTGTCTTTGGACTTTCTCAAGGCTAAGCTCTACCACTTGAGCCTCAGCACCACTTCCTTTTTTCCCCTATGTATGTGGTACCAAGGAATTGAGCCGGGGTCTTCGTGCATGTTAGGCAAGCACTCTACCACTAGGCCAAACTCCCGGCCCCTATTTTTTTATTTTAGCTATTTTTCCGCTGAACTCATTACAAAAAGAAAAAGTAAGGACCTGACAAGTCATAATATTTGAGAATAAGAAGCTAAGCCTTTTCTAATATCACGTCAGGTGTGGATCGTCCTGCAGTTGGCAGGACTCTTAAGCACTCTGCCCACGTCCATTTCCATCCCTTGTTCCCTGGCTGACTTCTTAGGCAATGGAAAAGTGAGGAAGATGGCATTGGTTCTTGACCAGGGTGTTTCCTTACCTGCAGACTTTTTGATCCCTAGAACAACCCCAAAAGATGCATGTAACAGTTCCCATGTTAGAATCTTGCCCAGAACCCAGTATTTGCCCTATGAAATTTGCACTAGCCTAAATGCTTTGGAATGGCAGGCAAGATGAGCACATAAATTGGGAGCCACCAAAGGTGAAAATTGTTACCCAGTCCAAACATACAGAAGCAGGTGCTGGATACAGAAAGATGCATTCTGGTTTTGAAGGGTTTTTAGGGGGGGGCGGTCATGGGGCTTGAACAGCATGGGTGCTGTCCCTGAGCTCTTCTGCTCAAAGCTAGTGCTCTTCCACTTGAGCCACAGCGCCACTTCCCAGAAAGATGAATTCTTGATCATTTGAACTATCCAGTTTGTACTTTGCTACAAGTAAGTTTCCATTATTGAAAACTGACATTCACCTTAAAGTTGTCTTTTTATTTTGATTAGTTAATGCTACATTCCTGCCAAAGAAATCCTTGAGCCAGTAACTCTCACCTCTTGAGAGCTGCCTGCCCAGTTTTCTCTAGAGCATGGCCACTGAGTAATTAAGTACTAAGCAACTTTCATTTGTTGCTACTGGCCAGCCTCACCTAGTATAAGTCCTTCAAGACCATGGGCTTTAGAATTCAACAGGTACAGCTTCTCCTGCAAAATCTCAATTTCTCCAAACTGCAATTTCTCCATTGGTTCCATGAGGATTAGATAACTTGTACAAAATACACATTGAGCATGCAATAATGTCAGATAATATTATTTGCTTTTATTTAATGTTTCACTTGTCAAATATGACCTTATCAGATATCACTATGGATAAGGCCACCTGGAAAAAAAAAAAAAAACGTATTCCCTAGCAACAGGAAATCCCACTGGCACATTTAGACTGAGAAAGAAGGTTCAAGTAGTGATTCCGTTGCATCAGTATATCTGAAAAATTATCTGCTTTCTGGAACCATCAGGTATCTTGACTTGATACCAATGTTCTAGGCATTTTCTCCCATCAATTGTTTTTTTGTTTGTTTTGTTTTATTCTATTTGCTCTGCAGACTGCACAGGAATATCAGCTTTCCTGGTTGTTTTATTTTATTATTATTTTTTAACTTTCAGTATCAGTTTTTCTCAATTGTGTCTGTAATCTTTGGCATCATTCCTTTTTACACTTTTCTTTAGGTTATTTTAAGCCTCTAAATATGTTCTGATTTTTTTTCTTAAATAATTACTGGAAGCTAGATGCCCATGGTTCACATCTGTTATCCTAGATACTCATAAGCCTGAGACATAGAGAACACAGTGTGGAGCCAGCCCAGGCCAAAAAACGAATGAACAAACAAACAAAAAACAGTCCATGAGACTCCATCTCCAAGTTAACCAACAAAACGCGTGGACTGGGGCTATAGCTCTGGAGGTAGAGTACCAGGTAGAAGTAAACAAGCCTAGAGTTCAAGACGCTCTGAGTGCAAGTCCTGGATGCTGCTCTCCCTCCCCCCAAAAAAGGTTTCTTGATAGTCACACAGGATTAGTCCGAAAGGTGAGCTTGGAAAAGGCTGGCATATAGCTTTCCATTCCTGGCCAAGGGAAATTACAGCTCTACAGCGTTGGCACTTGAAAGCGTTGATAAGATTAGCTAACAGATATTTATGATGCACTCACTTGAGTTAAGCAATTGAGAATAAGACTGCTCTTATGGGGTTCACAATCTCAAAGAGAAAATGATTAATAAGATAAGGGTAGAGGGGTTAAAGATTAAACAAAGGATTCTAACATTTGACTTCCTGATTCACCTCCTACAAGCTGTGTGCCTTTAGGCAAGTTTCTTATCTTCTCTGAGCCTTCCTTTCCTCCTCTCTCTATGAAAAAAAAATAGTACAACTCTTATTGACTGCGTATTGGGAAGATTAAAAATCCTGCCAAGCACTTAGCACATTAGCTAAGTGCACTCCAACTTTCTAGTTATAAAGCCACACACGCGGGCAAACGCAATCATAAATCTTAGATGTTTAAAAAATAAGAAATGGTTTTAATTAACTTAAAAACATCTTTTAATTAACAATATTAGTTTGTTAATTTAATGCACATATTTAGCGGCAGCCATCCGATCCATAGACTCGTTCAGAGAGTCTGTAATTCGCCCTTTTTTTAAATTGTTATTGTAAAGGTGATGTACAGAGGGCTACAGTTACGTAAGTTGGCTCATGAGTACATCACTTTTTTAAATAGTGTCACCTCTTTCCTCATGTTTTTCCATTTTTCCCACCAACCTCCCTCCCTGACAAGTTGTGCATTTCATTTTCAGCATAGTGTCTAGTGCATATCACTGCTACATTTGTTCACCCTTTGTCCCAACCTTCCTGTACCCCCCTTACCCTCCCCAAAACAGATAAACCTACAAACAAGACAAAGGAGAAAAACGAAAAACAAAATGCAAAATAGCAAAAACACAACAACAAAAATCCTCTTATCTTGAGTGAAGGAAGAAAGGCAAGGAGTGTTTATCCTCACAATCAGAGATGAGAAAGTCTGACACAAAAGTACAAATTTTATGAATGAAGAGAAGTGGAGGGGAAAAAAGTATAGTTTTGTATATTTAACAAAATTAAGAGTGAGGGAATAGGTGAATGAATGAAGAGAAGTGGAGGGAAAAAAACGTATAGTTTTGTATATTTTACCAAATGAAGAGTGAGGGACTAGGTGAGTAGAGGAAGGATGGATGAGAATGTTGAAAGTGTGATTAAAATATATTGTGTTCCTAAACTGCTTAAATGGCAACTCATTTGTGCAACTACTTAAAAATAACTTTTTAAAAGAGTGAAGTTTTAAAAAAGAAAAAGGAAGTACAATTTTTTACCTACATACAATCGTAGGTTTGGAAAACACCATTTAAAAAATCAAAAGTAACATTAAGTCAAAGATGCAGATAATAAAACGTTCTCAGTCGCAATATATAGTGCAGCACAATTCAACAAAGCCGTGGCCTTTTCCCCCTAAAAATGCTGCTCATGAAGATTACTGCCAAGCCTTATTTAAGCACACTGATAAGCATCCTGGGAAACTCACTGTTTAACGCCTAGAACTTTGGACTTTGTGGAAGTAAGCAAACTTCAAGATCTACTTTATGCTCATACTGTTGGTGGTTGTTTTTAGAAACCATTTTTTTCTAAATTTGCTTTACACCTAAGGACTATCTGCAACAGGTAATAGTGTTAAAACCTGGCCTGTCCATTTCTTAATTGATAGATCACGTAGTGTGTCACTTTGATAACAGGTATGTTACTACATGGCTTTACTCATTAAATAAAACTAAGATGTGACCTTGAGAAATACTCTAGTACAAATATATAGTAAAAATCACAATAAAAAAATACACACATCCAAAAAAAGTAAATATTTTTCATACTGACATAATAGGCAATCAATATAATTTATGTGTGTGTGTACATGCATGCACACTGCTACTGAGGCTTGAACTCGGGGCCTGGGCACTGTGCCTGAGCTTTTTTGCTCAAGGTTAGCAATTACTTGTTAAGCCACAGCTACACTTCCATCTTTCTTTGGTGGTTAATTGGAGAGATGAGTCTCACAGACTTTCCTGCCGAGCCTGACTTTGAACCATAATCCTCGGATTTTAGCCTCCTGAGTAACTGAGATTATAATCATGAGCCACTTATGCCACCTTTGAAAGAGAATGCAGATTCTGAAGCCATGCCAGTAAACAATGCCAGTGAACTGGCATTCCCATAAACATTTCAAAAACATAGTTATCATCTGGCTTTTATTTATTATCACTGATACCATTTACATAACAAAATTTACCCCCTTTATAAGGCACAATTCAGTGTATTTGCAGGGCTGTGCCATCATTTTAATTTTATTAAAATAGTTATTATACCAAGAAACCTTCCCATCTAAAGTGAGTTATTGATGATGGTGCCACTGAGCTAAATAAAATGATATTCTTCCATTCCAGCTCTTCGATGTCTACTCCTGGCAAACTGCCTACTTCTTGCCTGCCTCCTTGTTCTCTAGAGAGGTTTATGGCTTTTAGCAGTGGTTATCAGTGGTTATCTTGGCCAAAGGTAGAAGTGTGAGAAAATGACTCCTAGAGCAACAGTCAAGACAGCGGGAGGTGAGGGCTCTATAACAAAACGTTGGGCAGTTCTCACTGGCCTGTTCACAATTTGGACCTTGTTCCAAATTACCAGCCAGTGTTTGGTATATTTAATATACATTCAGATCTGGTGTCAGTGGCTTACCTCTGTAATCCTAGCCTTCGGGAGGCTAAAAGCTGAAGGACTGGGGTTTGATGCTCCTCTAAGAGCTTCTGTACATGAAGCCCTGAGTCCAAATTCTGGAACCAGCACTAACACACAGACACACAGACACACACAGACACAGAGAGAGAGGGGGGGGAGACAGAGACAGAGAGACAGAGAGAGAGAGAGACACAGAGAGAGAGACACACAGAGAGAGAGAATGCAGCCTTGCATAAGATTGTTCAGTGAAAGTTCATTATTTCTTCAGCTCCCCTGGACAAGTTCTCATTTCTCTCCTCTTCTCCCACATTCACAGCCCCAGCAAACTATCATTCTGTTTGATGTAAGGCAGACATTGATTCAGCAACTATGAGAAGATGTATGTGCAGAGGAAGATGCAGGGCAGAGGGGGAGGGAAGCAAGAAGCTCTTGGGGCAGACTTCTTGGGCTAACACTCCTAAATGTCCCAGGCTGTCCCAGGGCTAAATGTCCCTCTCACTACAACGCTCCCACCCTCTCCTCTGGCTGGAGGACTCCTGTTTGCTAGGGGCCTCTATCCCTCATTCCTGTGATGCCTACTTTGTTCTCACAGCACACAGTCCACTTCTCTGTACTGTCGCCATCTGCTCGTGTCTGCAGAGCTCTTTTCTTTGACATCTTGATAGAAATGGAGTCCATCCTGAAGCCTCATGTCTAGGGTGGGTATATGAAGCAGACATTTGCCTGGGGGTTGATTGAAAGTAAAGATGTTGAAGACTTTCACTGTATCTCTTCTCCTCTTCCAGTTGAAAGAGGGAGTAGTAGATGATGATCTGAAAAAAAAATGACCTAGCTTTGCAACTATGAATTAAGGCCTAAGATGAAGGTAAAGTATTACAAGTGGGCAAAACCAGAAGGGTCTCAAAGGACCTTAATAGAAGACTCTCTTTCTCCTTTGCTTCATCAGATAAATGGACTCTAGCTAAACAATTATCCCCCTCCAAGTGTAGCAGGCACTGTTTCTTCTGACCTCTGAGTGGCCAGTCTATAGAATTCAAACAAGCTAATCACTTGCTTTCCAGGGGGTGTCTCACCCTCATTCTACAGCTTTCCACAGCCCCCATTTATTCATTCTGTTCCAAAGTCCAGCCACCATTTGCCCTTGTCTACTCTATCTTTCCCTCCTGGCTATAAGTATATATGACTAATGAACTTTGCCCAACATTGTCAGGGCTATGTGTGTGAACCAATACAGTAAGTAAGTAACTCAAAACCATTGATGGACTTATGGGTGGAGATGGGAAGGGGGACTGGGAAAGAGTGAGGGAAGGGATGATAGTGTACAAAAGGAAATGTATTCATTATCTGACTTATTTAACTGTAATCCCTCTGTACTTAATAATAAAGTAAATTAAGGGTGAAAAAAATCATTGATCACAGAGGAATGGAAATGTTGGTGGAAGTAGGAAGTGGGCAGGCAGGAAGGGTTATAGGGTTAATCTTCCTCATGAATCTCATGTCACACAGGGCTCCCAAGCCTCAAAAGTGGTACCAGTTATCTGTATATGGTTTCCAGGGGTACTGAATAAGGCCTGACCAAAATATGCAATTACTTGCAAGGTTGCTGGAATTATGAATAAAAGTGGGTTATGAAAAAAATAGGTTGGGTAGTTCAGATATTTATAAACAAGGAAGTCCTGAAAGTGGAATTGTACCTTTTAAAAAAAGTTTAACTGGGACCTTTTAGTCTAAACTAAATTTTCAGAATCATTAAACTCGAGAGAGCTCTTTTGAGCTGATTCTTTTACATCCTATATTATTTTTACCTCTTTAACCAAAGCCCTAACCAGCTGAGCTAATGCAAATAAGAGCAGCTGTCTTTGGCTTAAGTTCTTTCCATTCCTGCACCATTTCCCACCTGGTTTTAGCATTAGTGCAGTAGTTACTCTGCAACTGCATTTCACATTTGTGTAATTGCTGGCTCATCAACATTAGTGGTGAGACCAAAGCCACAACTCTGAGATGCAAATCCTCATTCAATAAAATGCTTATTACATAATAAATGTTAAGGTACAGGTATTTTAAAAAATGGGGAAGCTACACAACTGAAAATGAGAATGAAGAAAAGTCCACACTTCAGAAATCGGTAAGAGGGACATTTTCTTGAAGAAAAACTTCCCCTCCTAAATCATTCATTTTCAAATGCGATTTTGTGTAGCAAAATGTCCAGATTCCATTCTCAGTTCAAGTTCATTCTTTTGTGGGTAACTTGCCTCAAATCAATGGGCTATTAAGTCTCTGATGTTCAGCAGCAAATCATTTCAGCTGACAACTTTCTGCTATCTCTCTTAGGTGTTTTTTAAAAGGGGTTTTGGCATCTAAAGGAGTTAATCTGCTGAATGTCTGAGACAGTCTGAACAAAACATTTTTTCCCTTGAGCAAATAAACTGCACTACAAAAGCAGTTTCATTTTCTAATCCTCTGTATGCTCACATCTGCACATTATTGTAGGCACCAATTCAATCCCTAATTACTTCAACTCTACGTACTCAATGAACAATTTATAAAAGCTAGCAATAATTCTTACAAGTTTATTTAGTGAAATATGAATAAATAATGCTTCCCTAGTTCTATTGCAATACTTGTCATTTCCCACCTAAGAAAGTCAAAAATGGCACCATATTGAGCAGTTGGCTTTCACAGAGCTGTTTTCCCCCCTCCCCACACAAATGTCCTATTTATAAACATTGCTCCATTATATAGACATCATTATGTAGACGTCAGCTCAGAACAGTTGCAGGAATTTGTCCACAGTTTTTTCAGAACAAGAAACAGAGCACAGAAATCTCTACTTTTCATACTGACCCAAGGCTGGGGCTATAGCTTAGGGTCAGTATGCACCTGACCCGAGCTTAAACTCTTCAATCTCTAGCATCATAAACATACAGCACTTTTCATAATGGCCACTGGAGATCCCTGTAAACTTCTAGAGTATAAAGGGACAGTTCACACAGTCCAGCCCTTATTCCCAGTCATGCTTACAGCCAAGTGAGTCTTCGCTGACACATACCAGGAGGGCATCCTTCATCCTGATCCTACACAGAAGTGATGGGAAGACTGCAGTCGGTCTGAGTTTTCATGACTAGAGGCTGGGAATGTAGTCATCAGTATAATTCTTGACTCAGCATGCAGAAGCCCTTGGTTCCACACACACACACACACACACACACACACATCATTTTGTTCCTGTTCAGTTTACTGTCATTTTTCTTATCTGTAAAATGAACCACAGAACCTTCCAAGGTCCCTTCAGATCTATGTTTTTCCGTATGATTGTGAAAATGGTCTCAACAATCTTTCCTCCTCCTAATTCCTACTTCTTTTAAAGGTATGTTAGAATACTATAAATGGGTGCATTTTAACAAGTTTTATATTTTATTCCATGTAAACAGAATCATATATATACTGTACTCTCTTGATTGGCTTTTCTTTTGGCCTTATCACATCCCTCTTACAATGTGCCTGTACCATTCTTCCATATCAGGAGTGGAATTTATTCTCAGTGTTTGACTCCAAGATCTCCCTCTGACTCCATTTGAACAAAATGTAATAATGTGAGCTTTTGCATCCCTTTGGAAGTTGCTACATGAGAATGTTTGACTTGTTCTACTGAATTACTCAAGACCATGGAGAGAGGAGAAAGAAATGGAAAACAAGAAGGATCTAGTTGCCCCAACTGCTCCATATTTTAATACCCAACAGAACTTCTGACTTTAAAATTACTTAACTACTCAGTTGTTTTATCTAAAATATTTTCATATTCTTCCTTCAGCTGAAATAAAATATATCCAGTCCTTTTAAATGATTGTTACACTGGTTTCAAAATTGTGAAGTGTCTTTTATATTACATGTTTTGTGTGCTAGTACTGGAACTTTAAATTTGGGATCTTGAGCTCTCATTTGGCTTTTCCCAATCACAGCTGGTGCTCTACCGCTTGAATCTTGCTTCCATTTCCAGCTCTTTGCTACTTAAACAGAGAGTCTAAAGGATTTGTCTGCCCTGGCTAATTATGAACCTCAATCATCAAAACTGCCTCTTGAGTAGATAGGATATTCTATCAGCATGAGCCACTAGTGCTGGTGACACTTTTCTAAAGTATCAAGACCTTTCTCTTGTCTCTTCAGATCCAATGTTCTAGAACATGTCCTAAAGAATAGACTAGACTTCAGGAGCCTAGTGTCCTTACTTTATATTTAATGGCATTATGGTTTAAGGAAAATTTGAAACCTTCCTGGCACGGATTTTCCCTGTTTATAATAGATGACAGAGCATAAACTGAACAAACAGATGGGAAAGTTAAACAAAAGCAAACAACTTTTCATCCCCATTACTCTGGCAAATCCTCTGCCGTGATATCTGCATGCCCACCCTGTGTGTCAAGTTCTCTTTCATAGGCCTGCACGTGCAACATACATTTTGTCCACCATCTGAAGACAAAGGCATTAGTTGTCCTTATGGTTTTGTTGGGAGATGAGACAGACACATGTCTGCATGCCCTGGAATATGTATGTCTTGTCATTCTCCACATACTGTTTTGTCATGGGCTACAGTGAGAAACATGTTCAAGAAGCTATGCGTGTAGCGAACCTTCTCACCGAGCATTGGAGGACATCACATTAAGTGAAATAAGCTAGACAGAGAGCACAAATACTGCACGTTCTAGAATGGGAGAAAATATGAACTACTTGCTCTCTGTATCTAGCTTATTTCACTAAAATTTGATATCACAGAAGAGAGGGATCGTGACAACCAGAGACTGGAAAGAAGAAATGAGGAGAGCAAAGAGGCCTCAAAACATAGGAGGAATCGCTTGTGTCTGCAGCCTAGTAAGTTAAGTATAGGCTATCTATATTTCAAGATAACTAGAAAAGTACAAACATTCGTATTGTTCAGAAACAAGTTGGAGACAGAAATGTTAATTACCTTGACTTGATCCTCAAGTGTTACATATGTATCAATCATCATAGTTCCCTAGAAATTCGAGTACACTTACATAAAATTATTTAAAAGCACTATACATATCAAGTAATGAATAAGTTTCTGATTTGCACTATGATTATTTGTTTCCAATATTTTTTTCTTTTATGTCCCTGTTTTTATTAGTGTTTGGTAGCACTTGTTCTTAAAATGCATTTACTAAACCAGGAGAATCAGCATCACCTGAGAGCTTGTTAGAACTATGAATTCTTAAAACCCAGTTTAAATCTGGCCAAACCAGGCACTACAGCTTAAGACTCTACCAATGTTCTGTTAATAAGCCTTTCGGGTTATTCTGAAATACTAAAGTTTGAGAACCACTGCTTTAAATTGTTACTGAAGCAGCCTGGTATATTGCTTTTCAAATGAGCTACTTATTAAAATCTTCTGAGCAGCTTTGTAAAAACTGTCCAAACTAGGACTCCGAATTCTATAGATTTATTTGGCCAGGAATCCCGACTTTTCTAAGAAGCCTCCCCAGTGATTCCGGAAGGGCCAACCTACATGGAGAAGCTAGCCTGTTGGCTAATCCAGCTCTGGCCCCCAGACTTGAACAGTCGTGGAGGGGAGGAGTCTAGCTTGTACCCTCTCAGTTCAGACTCAAAGAGAATGAGCCGAGGGAAGGGGGTGGTTTAGAAGAACGTTTCAGCAACATAGAAATTAAGATACGGCTCGTCTCCTCTGAGAAGAAACACTGGGGTTGGATGCAGGGCGCCAAAGAGAACCCGGCTCCACAGACAGCTCCTGAGGCGGCAGGGGGCCTAAGGAAGAAAACACAAAACGAGGAAGGCAGACCGGAGTCATTGTGGCCGACCGCGTGGCTCTAATTTCACACAAACCTAGCCATAAAACCGAGCGCTGTCGGGGAGCTGGGGAGCTCCCGCGCGCGCCCCGGGCCGAGCGGCCTGTCCAGGCCGCGGCCCAGCCGCTCGGTCCCCGCAGACAAAGCCGGCCTGGGCGGCCCCCGGCCGAGGAAAACCAGGGCGGACCCCAACCGCCATCATCTCCGTCTTTCCCCCTCGCACCCCGACTACGAAGTCTCCTAACGACCCTGGAGGCCTCTCCGCACAGCTCTCCCCGCCCGTTCCCGTCCACTCCCGGGGCCCCAGAGCCAAGGAAGGAGCGGGAAGCGGCCGCCAGCACTGACAACGACGCCCGGGCCAGGGCTGGAAGTAGCGCCGCCCGCACGCGGAGGGAAACGCGAGCGGTGGCGCGGAGGGAGACGCGCGGAGTGGTGCGGCTCGCACGCCTTTATAAGCTCGCGGTGCGGCGTCCTCGCGGACTGCGCTTGGTGCTGCTCGGCGGGTTGGGTTGTGTGCTGCGCCTGGAGTGGTGGCAGGGCTGTTCAGCGGGACCTCGGGGAAAGCAGCCAACCGCGTCGGGCTGCGGCTCTGACCCTGCCTCGCGGCGCTGCCAGGCCCGGTCTTTCCCCCTCCAGCTGGTCGGCAGGTGCCCGCGAGCCAGGCTCCGGAGTGGGAGGCGCGCGGCCGCCAAGGCCGACGGGGGCCAGAGTCTGCCGCGGACTTCTTCCAAACTCGGCCTCAGGTCCCTCTGCAGAGACGGGGCGGGGGAGGGGGGGATGCGGTGTGGGCGGAGTCGGCGGAGTCGGGAGCGGTCCTGTTCCCCGACGGCGCGGGAAGAAGTCTCCAAACCCAGCCGGGGGCCCACGCCGGCCGCTCTCGGGACGCGCGTGCGGAGCACGGAGCTGCGCCACCCCGGGCCGTCTCTGTGGACGTGAAGCTTCGGAATGGATCGCAGGGCGGTGCCGGGGGGGGGGGGCGGGTGGTGCTGGAGAACAGAATGCGAAAGGAGCGCAAAGAGACCTTTCAGGAGCCGCGAAATGAGCGCAGACATTAACTAGTAGGACATGGAATTGGATTGGTTACATGATTCACTCTTCCAGCTGCACAGTCTTCAGACGGGTAGCTTATCTTCAACTTACAAGCAAGATAACTTCCTTTAAAAGTTCTGTTCCCACCTGCACCAGGCTCGGTGAGCACCAGGATAGAATTCTCTTGCTTCCCTGGCAGTTGCTTGTAGGGATGGATTGCGCCTCGGGGAGGGAGAATTAGAGCACCCCTGAGACAAGCTTCATCAAAAGCAGCAGGAAAACAAATAACACCCAGCTCAACTGCTCTCCCTCTCTACCTTCTGCCTAGGTGGTTGTGCAGGGGAAGCTGCCTTTTGGGGAGTGAGCACTCAGCTGCACTCGTGAAGTTGTGTTCAGATACTAATGCACACTTAGTCTTTGCTTTCCTTTACATTTCCCCCTCGCCCTCACTGGGCGGATTGCATTTTCTAATTCCATTTTAGTTCTTAAACTTGGCCTAAGGCTCAGCTTTTCTTTCTCAGCCTTTGGAAATTAAAGCTTTTGCTTTCCTTAAAACCTCACAATCAAAGCAATTTGGATCCTTCTCTCCCCCCCTCCCCATCTCTGTTTTGGTTCTGGCTTAACTATCCTATTAAAGTAGTGTTTTAAAATGCACAGCATTGGCCTCACTTGTTTTGTATGTACTTTTTTTAATAGGCATTCCGTTATTTGAATTTAGTAGAGATAAAAGTTGGGGCTTCTGTCTCTACTTGTTTGGTTTTTTTTTTAACTGCATGGGTTTTTTGTTGTTGTTGTTGTTGTTTTGGTTTTTTTTTTTGTTTTGTTTTGTTTTTTGGTACTGGGGATTGAACCCAGTATGTTGCTTTTGGTAGGCAAGTGCTTTGCCACTGAGCTACACCCCAGCCCTCTGTCTCTATCTTATGGTGTTTTCCTCTCAGGAACATCCTAGAGCATGGGCATTTACGAAATGCCTATGAAATATTTATGAAAGCCTGAAGAAGTTGAGATGCATGTTTGTGCAAAGCAAAACACTTTCCATTATGATCATAAAACTGTTAGTCTAGGAGTCTAATTGAGTTTTTGGTTTATTCACAAAACCATGCTTTATAGTAACCATGCTTTATAGTAAAAAATCCTTGGAAAAGGACATAAAGCCTTTTGTTCGTGATTTCTGGCGCACAATGTTTTCAAAGTAATTTTAATTATTAGAAACTTTGGCAAGATTTTTGAGTTTTAATTTTTTGTGTCCAGGTTCTTTTATTTTATGGCAAGTTTGTCAGACCTTGCACTGGGTTTTCCCTCCTATCTGGTTTACCAATCATCTGTAACTTGATCAAGGGCAATTTGAGATAGTCAGGGTTATATATTAAATAGGACATTTCCACTTTCTGACCACACAATCCTCCCTTTCCTAACCACTTTAAAACTGTTACATAATCTACAAACACATGGATCTAATGACTTCTGCTACATATCTTAGCAAAGGTCACACCTGCAGATCTACCTTTCTGTTGGTAGAGTGTTTTTATTAAATACTTATGTTTGTTGCTTGTAATCCTAGCATATCAGAGCACTTAAAATTACTTTTATAAATGTCTTGTCTACAAATATGTTCTGTCTTTACAACATCACAGTAAATTGTTAGGCAAAATGTTTCACAGAAGAAAAACATTTTTACAGTTTTTAAAGTTTGCTTTTGAAAGTTTTCAGCTGAGGCTAATTTCAGCTGCAAGCTCAAATGAATCAGGAATTTTAAAATGTATTTTTACAAAAATAAAGGCATTCAAGAATATTGTCAGACTTGCAGTATCAGAACATTCTAGTAAATGAACAGAAAAGCTTCCCTTTTTCCCTTTGAGACAGCTGTTCTTTCCAAATTTAGAGAGCAGGTAATGCAGGTTTTATATTTACTAATAGGTTTTGGCCTTTTCAGAATTAATCATAGATTGCTGTGGTTGTTTTGTCATTATTCATTTTTAGAATTCTTAAGAAATTTGCCATAAGAGTCTGAGTCACATTCTCTTAAATGACATCAATGCTAGCAAATCTTCCTCCTCTGAGAGCAGATCTAATTTTTAAAAATACCCCATCGTCATTTAAAACCACACTAAGCTTGTATTATTGTTTAATGGTGAGAAATAGGGGCAATTGAACTAGTAAGAATAAAATTCAATGGATAACACTTTGTTTTCAATTCTATTTTAAAATCTCTGTGCTTAATGATAGGAGTGTAGAGAACGTCTTATGATGTATCATTACCATGACTATTGAAAACTGCAAAATAATTCTGTAATGAGACAAAATGGAAAAACTAGATATGTATTTCAAAGCAGTGAAAAAAATGTTTATTTGCAGACAGCACTTTGGTTTACAGAATTGACTGAAAAGCTATTGTAAAATATCCATTGCAAATCAAGAGATTTTTTTCCAGTGATCCACCAATATTTCATTTTAAATCCTCTTTACAACTAATATTAGTAAGAAATGAATAAAAGGCTTAACAAAAAGAAAAGAGGGATGGAAAGATTTGAAATCACAAACATTTGGATAGATTTAGTACTATGTTTCTAGAAAATGTCTATTTGCCATTTTAAATAAAATTCCAATTAGTTTTGAAGTTGAAAAATTTCTAGAGTTTAAAACAGAGTAGCCAGAATACTTCTGAAAAGAACAGGAGATTCACTCTACCAGATATTAATATGTATTATAAAGACATAATAATTAGCATGATACTGAACTACTGAGAAAAGATTGACAAATAGATTAACATTTCAGAACAGCTTGAATTTAATATGCCAGTAAATGAAGCATCACTAATGAAGAAGATATGAATTATCAATAACCAGAATTAAGAACATTGGCCACTCATGTGGGAGAAAGATAAAATCAAATTACCCACTTCATAATACTGAAATACACCTTAAAGAGATGAATGAACCATAAAAGGACTAAAAGGAAGTACAGTATTTTACTTCTGGGTAGAAAAGAGCTAATTACAAAATAATGGAAGAAATTCGATTTTCTTTTCAAAAGCATCCCAACAGCTTTATGCTTCCTATATCCTCTAGAAGCAGTTCCAGTGACCCCCCCCCCAGCAGTGTATACTCTTCGTAGACCCATTTTCCAGGCTTTTGAAAGATGTGTGTGTGTACACAGAAGAAACAAACTGAAAAAAAATCACTAAAAAAGCCAACTCCGATGACCATGGTTTAGACAAAGAGGCAATTGACCCTCAAAAGCTATGTGCTGGGTAAGGAATGTCACATCCACCCCATTCCTGTCACAGACCACACTCGATGGCTACAAATTAGCTTACAGCAGTACCCAGATGGGAACAGGTTCCAAAGGCCTCAAGCGGCAGAGGTTGGAGTCTGTGAAGAAGCACACAGAGCTCTGGGGAACTCTATCTCTTCCCTATAAACATGTTGGCTCCTCCAAACAACTGGGACTACCAAGCTACCTTCTCACCAGGAGATTTACATGAATTGTCTCCTGTGACCATCAAACAACAGTGTGATTTAGATACTCTTAGAATTTATGGTTCTCATTTTCCACATTTTAGATTTGAAGCACCAGAAAAGGATCTTGCTAAAATTCACATAATTGGAAAACTGTACAAACTATCTGAGCCAGACAGGCAGTTGGAGCTGGAAGATCCTTAGACATGTGGCCTATAATCATGTACACAGCCTTTTCAAGCACAGGAACTCTTGTGACCCTTGCAGGAAAATAATCCTTTCCAATGTAAGGAAGTGAGAAGCCAAAAGTAGGTTATTGAAATACATTTTTAAATACTCTGAAAGAAACCATTGAGCATGGATAAGGAATGACTGCAGGGAAAACAAAGTTTCAAATGTTTGGATCAGATAAACGCTGTGAACTTCAAACAGATCAAACACAAACTTTATGGAGGGGAAAAGAGCTGGGGAACAGACAAGGGAGGTTACCTTGAGCACAGCAAGAGTGAAAATCAGACCAGTGAAAATCACACCAGTTTTTGAGCCATCAGGATTCATTATGATGTTAGATAATAGTAAAAAATCATACCTAAAAGAGTCCCGTTATTTGGGTATCTACCTACCTCTGGGAAATAACAGCTCCTATTTTTGCCACTGTTCATCTAAGTACCAAATTATATTTTACATGGCCTTTGTTTAATAACAAGACTAGAAAGTTGTGTCTAAATTACCAAAGTAGGTTTTTAATTGAGCAAAAGGATTTCCCCTAGTATTAAAACACAATCAGGGTAATAAAGTGTTTAAAAAACATTTAGAATTTGCTTACATAGGACTGAAACAATATAAGCTAAAGTCTGACCTTGTTTTTTTAATATCACATCAGTTTTCTTAGTCCAAACTATTTCCCAAAGAAACATGCAAAACCTGAAAACATTTAGAAAATTATTCATTAAAATTCATGAAAACTCAACCTACTTACATGTAGAAAGCATTCCTTTAGCTATTGATTGTCATTCATTTTATTTGGACATAGATTTTTTTTTCATTTTTTAAGTAGTTGTACAAAGGCAGATGCATATAATCTTATGCATTTTTAAATATTTAGAATTGCAAGTAAATATATTTGCTGCATGGGAATTGTTTACCTAGTTTTATACAATGTTACATAAGAATATTGTCTATTGTGAACACATTCATAAACCAGCTTCATAGAGGTTTTGTTTTGGTTTGGTTTTGCCAGTCCTGGGTTTGAGCTCGAGCCTGGATTTTCTCAAGGATAGAGCCCTCTCACTTGAGCCACAGCACCACTTCCCACTTTGGAACCTGGGTCTTCGTGCATGCTAGGCAAGCACTCTACCACTGGCCAAACTCCCAGCCCAAGGTTCTTAATCTTAAAGGAGCAAATTCTACTTAATAGGCCCTTCCTAACTTCCTGTCTGTTCCAAACACATTGTTTCCAATTCTCTGCCATCAAAATCCTTTAGCAACCAAACAGGTTTCTAGTATTTGATTTCAAATAGTTAAAAAAAAAAATTGGAAGGCTGTTCAGTCTGAAATACTTTGGCTATGCTTGAGGGAGGGAAAATAAAAGGCACTCCTAATCCATGGTTTATAACATTGTTCAGATTTTTTTCTCTTTTTATTGCTGGTGCTGGCATGAATAAAACGCAGGCTGATGATTCATCCATTGAGAATTTGAATGCTGGTAGGAAATCCAGGTGAGCCGAAGGGGAAAGATCTGAAACGTGTGAGGAAAAAGCTGTCAGAAATTGAAAAGAAAGGCTCAATGGACATAGGAAAACAAACAGTAGGTTTGAACTGTGATGTTTAAGGCCAGTGACACTAGGTTGGGGGATTAAAAAAAAAAAAGCAAAGGGTGAAAAGTTTCTAAGCTGACTATTAAATAGATGTAACTTAGTGACTAGTGTACCCATGTGGGATTTTAATTACTTAGACATCTGTTTAGCGAAGTGAACTACTAAATAGGGATCAAATACAGAGATCAAATTACATGGGGAGGGGAGTAGAGATGACATTTAGAAAGGAGAGCAATGGGCGGGGGGAAAATCAATCCCTGTTTTACATCTCACCAACAGAGAAGCAATTATTTTAGATGTGGGGCTGGTTAGCATCCTAGGTCATGAATTTAATTAAATAACCCTCCAGTGGCAGAAAACAGAACAAACCACTGTATTTAACTGTCAGTAAGACATGCCACAAATAAATGATCCAAATTCTTCCTCTTTTCTTTCTTTCCTCTCTCACAGGTTTACTGTTGTTTTTCTTCCTTTTCCTAATTTAAGTTTTTCTTCCCAATAGCACTCAATAAACTCAAGTAAATAGCTTGAACCAGGGTAGAATTTATCTCTACAATTTTTACAGTGGAGTAAACAGGGGGAAAAAAGTGGAAAGGATTAAGTTGCCATTTAAGTTCCTTGCCTAGGAGCAACAAAAAGGCTAATAATTCACAGAAATATCTTGGGAATAAAGAGACACTGAAGCTGTCTTACTGGTAGTTTGTTGACATCTCGGCTGGCTAAGGGTTGGAACAAAAACTGCAGGGAATTTGCCTCAGAGAGAAGAGCAGAAAGCAGAGCATGGATTGCTTTTGAAATGGAGATTTAAAGTCCAGCCTTGCTCAGTAGGCTCCTGCAGTCCTCTGCTTGGCATGGCAGCCTCTGGTGAGTCGCTGACTCTTCACCACCTTTGCCTTTGTTCCAACTCTGCACTCAACTCTCCTTTACTCATACTTCCTATAGTTCTTCCAGAGCCCAATCACATCAACCTGGTTTCCTCCGAAGTGTGTCTCTTCTATTTTCAAATAATAGAAATCAGCTGGAGGAGAGCCTGAGTTTCAATACAGGAAGGATGCTCCCACCATCTCAAACACTCGAAGGGAAAGTTAACCCAATCCCACTCCTTAGAAAGAATACACTAATAAGCAGCTTCCCCAGCCCTCAGAAGATGAAACTGATTCTTCCCAAGGGTCACCACTAAGGACACAGCTCCTCACTCAAAGGACTCAGATACCTTGTCTTGCTGTGCGGATCTAAAATTCATGGGGAAATATAATTGATGACATACACACAAAATACACTCAAGCTAACACTGTCGGATAACCTCTGAAGATCATCCTAGACTGGAACTCACTCCTTTTTGCCTGGCCTTTTTTGCTGTCATTTAAAAATTCTAAGAACTGCTTCAGGAACTGCTAACCTCAGCACAGTACATGTGGCTGAGTGGACAGTCAGGTTCTAATGCCCAGTGTAAACAAACGAAGTGGCAGCCAACAGAGCAGAGCTGGAAAGAGCCTATTCTTGCTAAGGAAAACTACATTTTGAAAGTCTGTCTGTTGCCTGGGCATGTGGCTTAGTGGTTTAATAGAGCACTTGCCTAATATGTGAGGCCATGGGTTCTGGCCTCAAGGTACCACACACACACACACACACACACACACACACACACACACACACACACACACGAAAGAAAGTCTTGCCTGAAGTCCCCTTGGGAGTCACTAAACAAGATGACAAGATTGTTCCTGGGACTCTTCAGTGTTATCCATTCAGCAATCACTTCTTACTAGTCTACCTAGCCCCATGCTAACACTGTGCTAAGTGTAGTGTTGGGCACAAAGATGAATGCAGAATGGTTCCTGGCCCTCCTGGTGTATATACTTCAGCCAGTATTACTTGTATAAGCAGTATTCTAAGGGACTCTATGAATAACTTTTCACGTGAATACTGGGTTTTTAGCTGCTTTTTTTTTTTTTTTTTTTTTTTGCCAGTCCTGGGCTTGGACTCAGGGCCTGAGCACTGTCCTTGGGTTCTTCTTCTCTACCACTTGAGCCTCAGCATCATTTCTGGCTTTTTTTTCTATGTATGTGGTACCGAGGAATCGAACCCGGGTCTTCGTGTATGCTAGGCAAGCACTCTACCACTAGGCTAAACTCCCAGCCCTGCCCTTTCTATGTATATTTTTTTAAAAACTAAAGATTATGCCTTAATTGGTAGGCTGTAGCAGATGAGAACTAAGAAGACTTCACAGTACTGCACAGTCCAGTGTTATTTTTAGGAAGTAAAATAGGATATGATTGTAGAAGATTTCTCCTCACCTGTTTTTCTTTTTAATTTTTTCTTATTTTGGGAGGATTTGAACTCAAAGCCTAATATGTAGTACAGGTGGCAAGTGCTCTCCTACTTAAGTCATACTCCAGCCCTTTTGTCATTTGTTATTTTTCAGTAGCCTTGGTTTTTTCCATACTAGCCCGGACTGCTGAATTTTTAGGTTGGATTCTTGTGCTGGGTCAAGTGATTTATGGGGAAAATATTGCTCTTCTCCCTCCTTTATCATCTGACCCCCACTCAGCCAGTTGAGTTGGTAGTACAACATTCAGATATTTACCACAAACTGGTAATTACATGTGTGCTTTGTTCCTATGGACACAATAGCTATACACTGGCTGGGGCCTGGTCCTGGGTCTGCCACTTCAATTTTATGATGGATTATTGTTAAACCCTCCTCAATTTTTTGACTTTGATCAGTTTGTGATCTTAAGCCAGGTTCTGAGGTCAAAGTGAATGGCAACATCATTGCTCTCCAGAAACTTGCCATCTGACAATAATCTATTATTTTTATTCTAATTTTGAATATCAATATGAAAAACTTTTTTTCAAACCATGCTTTATTTCCAATACATCAACTATGTCCTCTAATTTAGTCTTGCATTTTGTGTTTATAAGGAAGACTGACGGCTTCCTTAGTGTCTGAGCCAACTTAAACTGTAGGTTTTATTGGGAAACACACTTGCAGTGGGGGAGGCAGGAGGTAAGAGGAGTATAAATGTCTCTAGTCTATATAACAAAATGGTGGTTTTCTGTTGAGATTGTTTTTTCTAAGTACGTTTCTTCATATAACAACCTTAATTATCTGGGATTCTTCTATGAAGCACATACGTGATGCCCAGCTATGGGTGTAGTGTATTCCACAGGGCGCCAATTCTTCTTGAGTAACATGGTGTACACATTAAGCATCGTGGATTTGCATATTTACAAAGGGAATTTCCAGCAGATGGCAGTAAAGTGTCTTCCTTTATCAAAACAAGACCATTCCAACAATTACCAGATAAAAATAGCATGTCTTGGGACCGGGTTCCATCTTTGATTCACTCAAAGGCATCACCTAGACTAATGGTGACACTGCTTAGTAGATGCCAAGCCCTAAGCTCACTCACTGCCTTTTATTCTTTAGGACCCTGTGGAGTGAGTGCTAGTGGGAACTTGACCAAGGCTACACGATTCTAAAGTGGTCTGTCTCTTTAAACACTAGCTTCTTTCCTTCTACACTCCACCATGATGTTTCAGAAAACTAAGGTGTAGGAATTTGAAATGGCTTAACCACAGTGAGAAACCTAGCAAGCCTGTCAGCCAGGCATCTGAAAACCTGACTGGGGCCAGCTTGCATGATTTTTACTATATATACTAGATTCTACTGTCAAGCTAGGTGACACTGGTGGGTGAAGATAACAGGGCACATTTTGCTCATGTAAGAAATAGGAGCTTTTTGAGTTAGCAAAATGAAACACCTGGAACAATAATGACATTCTTTTTGACCTTTTAGAAATGATCTTTGAATTCAGCACCAGTAGCTCACACATATAATCCTAGCTACTTAAGAGGTTGACATCTGAGGATTTCATTTTGAAGCCACCCCAGGCAAGAAAGCCCATGAGACTCTTTAACTACCAAAAAAAGCTAAAAGTGAAACTGGGGCTCAAGTGGTAGAGTGCTAGTTTGAGCAAAGAAACTTGAGGCCCTGAGGTTCAATAAAGCCCCAGGACTCACACACATGCACACACACCAAAGTTACAGCATGGAAAGTCTAATTTTAAATGGCAGGCACCAGTGACTTATTCTTGTAATCCTACCTACTCACAAGGCTGAGATCTGAGAACAGAAAGTTTGTGAGACCCTGATCTCCAATTAACCACCAAAAATCCAGGAGTGGAACTGTGGCCAGGCCCTGAGTTCAAGCCCCAATAGCGGCAAAAACAAGGAACAATAGAAGCCCTACAACTTTGGATCAACAGGTAAATGTACTGATCTTTTTAGTCTCTGAAGTAGAGTAACTACAAATTGGCATTTTCTTAATAACAAAATAAAAGCAACATTTGCGAGTACCTTAATCAAATTGTTGTACATTTAAAAATAGAAAAAAAATCCTTTCAAAGTTTCTAAACTTGACATCACAGAAATGGCCTCCCTTGAAAGGCTTAACAGGTCAATATCCTATAAATATGAGATTGTCATTTGTTTTTATGGGCTAAATTAAATGTCTGTTTTGTGGCCATTCCACTCTATGTCTGAGAAAGCGCCATGAGGGCAGGAAATGGTTTTGCTTTACCACAAACCATCTAAACTCCTCATTTAAGAGAGGGAAGTCTGGGAGTTACTGCACAATTGCTCTCCAGAAAGAATGTGTAAACTGTCCTTGACCATCCTCTTTCTTATAAATCTTACCAGGTTTGTATAGAACCGAGTTCACTGGTACTCATACCATGCAGGCAATCTTCCTAAGCATTGCACAAGTGCCTGAGCAAGCTTTCCCCCTAACTACTTAACAGAATAGTGACTGGACCTCAGGTTTCATCATTCCATTTCATTTCACCTCTCCCTACCACAGGTATACTGATGGCATCTGTTATAAAAGGTGCAACCAATTCTAGTCTTAAATGAAGCCTAACAGCAGCTGTTCACATAAGTCGGGGATCTTTATAAGAGTTAAATAAATGGCATGGGGCAGGTGCAGGGGAACAGAGATTTTTTTGTTTACACAGAGAAATGGAGTTGACAAAATTCAAACCAGGAGTGAAAATACCAGAATATCACCCGTGACCCTATTTTGCTCTCTGAACAATTTCTTTTCTTAAAAGAATATCACAGAGGCCTTTCAGAAAGGAAAGCAAGCTTTGTGTTGCTTAAAATGTTTCACATTCTATAGTAACCCAATGGTTAACACCTCTCCCAGTGACTCAAGAGGTGGAAACTGGGAGGATGGGAGTTCAAGGCCAGCTCTGGCAAAAATGTTAGACTCCCAATCTCAACTAATAAAATGCTGGATGTGGTGGTGTATGCCTGTCAACCCAGATGTATGGGAGGTGTAAAGGGGTATCACTTGCCAGGCCAGCCTGAACAAAATCATATCAATTTGAAAACTAACTTAAACCAAAAGGGTTGTGGTATGGTTCAAGTAATAGCTCAGTTGCCTAGCAAGCACAAAGATTTGCATTTAAACCTCAAATACTGCCATAAAAAAAAAGGAAGGAGACATTTGTAACAGATATATTCACCATAATATGACCAAATCATACCCAACTGCACAGCGTTAAATATTACTTCCTTTGTCCAGTCCTATTTAGAAAGGATGAAATAATGTACAAAAAAAAGTACCTTAAAAAGTACAGAAGCAAGAAATACATGATAGGAAATTCACCCTTCCGATATTTTAAGAGGTTTTGACCTAGACAAATGTGTCTATCATGAACAAGAGTCATCTAAGAAAAAGTCTTAATGAAGAAAGATGAAAAACACTTGCATTTTCTTAGTTTACTAAAAAGGCTTAGAAGATAAACTGAGTAGGCAGGAAGGAAAGAGAAGCTTTAAAATTGAGAATAAAGATCATTTTCCTATGTAAACAGTCAAAGAAATTTCTGCAAGCCCACAAAATAGGTCCAATGAAGTATTTTTAAGTGAAAGCAGGAAGCACACTAGTAGCTCTCATCTAGCTACTTAGAAGGCTGAAATTTAGGATTAAAGTTCAAAGCCGGTCTAGGGAGACAAATGTGAGAAACTCTTTTGTCCAATTAACCAGCAAAACACTAAAATGAGAACATGGATAAAGTAGCGGAGTACCAGCCATTAGTTTAAAAAAAAAAAGTTGAGCAAGAGCCCTGTACTAGGGATTTAAACAAAAAGGTTTTATGATGAAAATTTTAAAGATTCAACAAAGCCATGTAGTATTGGGAAAGAGAGGTGACAGAGAAATAGGGAAAAATGCCAAAAAGTAGTTTCCTTTTGAGGGGGAAAAAGTACAAGAAGGAAATGTGAAGACAAAGCCAGCAGGCAGGACTGCATCCTGGGGACTCTCTGGGCGACCCTTCCGCCCCGCAAGAGCACTCTATAAAGAATATCCCTTATAGGCCAGTGGACAGTCACCAGCCAACTAAAACCCACAACCAAACACAGCTCAACATCCAAAACACATGGAAAAGACAAGGCGAAAGCTGTTTTAAAATTTTTATTGAAATCCATTTTGACTGTGACAGCTTCTTTTTATTTTATTTTGTTACAACATCTTAATTAAAAAAAAAAAAAAACATGTACAGCCTGAGTCGGGTGATAATTTTCTCATTTTTTTCCTTAAATTCCTAAAAATGAGACTTAGAATTTGGGGAAGGTAAAGTTTGGTCGAGGAAATGAATACTGAGGATTTATTTTACCTGCCTGCTTCCTTGTACAAGAGATCGTTCCAGAATAGTTTTCAAGGTACAGTATTCAATACTGACTTGTACCCTTCTCCAGTCCCATGACAGGGAAAGAAAGAAATCTTAAAAATCTAGTAAAGAGGGGAACCTTCCTAGGTTAGGAGGAGCTGACAGGTTATCAGGCTCTGGGTTAGCCTAATGCCGTGATGTGACCAGCCTCCGGGGCTCTTTCTAGAACACTGACTTATGTCATCACTTTCCTCTTCCATCTCTTTCCCTTCTACATCCTGCTGTGTAATAGGTAAAGCCCATTTTCCTTGCTAGGCCTATTTTCCAATTGGCCAAAATAAGGATTTCTAAATACCACCACGTATCTATGTGTAGTTGAAGGGGAGGGGCATGTTGTGTATTTATTTCATTGTGTTCTTAGTAGAAAATAACATATACCTTAAACCCCATTAGTGTCTTTAAATCTACCTTTAGAGCAAACACTATACATGCAAATGACCATGAATGGTTCCTTATGTATTCAAGCTACTAATTTTTAAAGTATCACATAAACTTAAAATATTATCCAAAGGTATCTCACATTGAATGAAACTAGTATGTACTTAGTTCAAATACTAAGAGCTTTAACGATTATTACATTCTCTGTTGTGAATTTGAGTATAAAAATACAGCTTTGTTTAGTTAATAAGTGGTTGATAGCTGTCCACCCTCTGCAGAAGTGTATCTGAATATCCAGGGGAATAGTACCTGCAAAAGAAAATTTGTGATTAGATGCTTAATGGAAGGATTTTGCACAGCAGGTATAAAGATTCTGTATATAGAATGAATTGAATTTTCTAAATGAAGCCTCGCATATACCTATATGATTGTGTTGTAACACTTTATGCATAAAGGTAGAAACTATATGAATTCATATCATGCTAGAGAAGCAGCAAAACATTTTAAGGGCATGTTTTCCAAGTAGGAGCCTCAACCCAGTGGCAACATTTAATTTCAGAGACTCCATTATATAGAGCAACTATCCTACTTTAGGCACCACAGTTCACTTTTGTTCATACAATAGACAGTGCAATCTGTCCTTTCTAATCAACTTCTGCATTGAAAATCATTTTATATTTGTTTTTGTTTTTTGCAGTACTGAGGTTTGAATTCGGCTCCTGGAGCTTGCGTTCTCTTTGTGCTGTGCTACACTTCCCCTGATTTTTTTCTGTTCATTTTTTGAGATCGTGTCTCACTTCCTGCGTGGGCATTATCTCCGTTTGTTAGGATTCAGGGCAGCTAGGTTAACAGGCCTGAGCCAATGCATCCAGCTCAATATTGAGAAGGAGATCTCATGAACCACTTTGCCTGGACTGGCCTCCAACTGTGACCCAAACCACCTTAGCCTCCTAAGCACATAGGAGTAAAGGCATAAGCCACTACCACCGTGCTAAAAATCATCTCTCTTGTCTTTCTTTTTCCCCCTAGTACTGAGTTTTGACCTGCAGGCCTCCTGTTTATTTTACTTTCTTGCTCTGTTGTTGTTCTGCCACTTGAGCCACACCTGAAGATCAACTCTGTGATGGTTATTTTGGAGACAGACTTTTCTATCCAGGATGACTTCAAAGCATGATCCTCTAGATCTCAGCCTCTTGAGTTGCTAGGATCTCAGATGGGAGCCATAGTAACCTGCTAGCAATCACATCTTAATAAGTGGTTCAATTAGATCTGACCACCAACAGGAACAAAAGTTTGAGGAACTATAGTTAACACTGAAGGATTATCTTGCAGATGATTTACAAATACTTATATCATACAAAAAATGAATTATTTCATTGGTACTTTAACTTACATACATTTATATAAATTATATACATTTATATAAATTATTTTAAAGTACCTCATGATTATGAGATGCTTGATATGCCATGTATACATATAAAAAGCATGCTCAATAAATTTGCCCTGGCCACCTATTGATGGGGTTGTTGATTCTTTGAGGGTTTGTTTGGGGGAGGGTTTAATTTTTTGAGCTCCAAGTATATTTTAGATATGAGTCCCTTGTCTGATGTAGAGCTAGTAAAGATCTTCTCCCAATCTGTGGGCTTTCTATTTATCTTGCTAGCTATGTCCTTTGCCATGCAGACATTCTGCAGTTTAATACAATCCCATTTATCCAATCTTTGATTTGTTGATCTGGATCTTTACTTAAGAAGTTTTGATCTGTGCCAAAGAGCCCTAGTGTATCCTCTATCCCTTCTTACAATATTTTCAGGGTATCTGGTCTTACATTAAGTTCTTTGATTAAAAAAAAAATCAATTGCTATGCAATTTACTTAAAAATCTAAAGAATTATAATTTTTACATTTTCCAAGTACTACAGTCTTTTTTTTTTTTTTTGCCAGTCCTGGGCTTGAGCTCAGGGCCTGAGTACTGTCCTTGGACTTTCTCAAGGCTAGAACTCTACCACTTGAGCCTCAGCACCACTTCTGGCTTTTTTTCTATATATGTGGTACCAAGGAATCGAACCCGGGTCTCCTTGCATGCTAGGCAAGCACTTTAACCACTAGGCCAAACTCCCGGCCCCACAAAATAAAGTCTTTGAAAGTTTTCTTCTAGATAAAACCTAAAGTTAGGGTCTTAATTTACTTTTTTGTGGTTAACTTTACCCAGGCCCAGATGTTTGACTTTAAAACGTTTAGTCTGCCTCATCCCACCTTCTTCTATGTTTGTTAAGTAGGGTGGGTGACACAGAACTCAGTGGTACAAAGGCCTTCCACCAAGAAAACCATCACACTGTGGAATTCACTAAGAATTCACAACAGTGTCACTCTCCACCTGAGTTAGTCACAACTGTGAAAGCTAGCCTCAACATCCAAGGCATAAGGTCTGATAGAAGGTCGCTATTATAAAACATCTATCTTAGTGTAAGAGATATTTTTTTAAAAACTTTAAAATGTATACTGCTGAATATGGTGCTAATTACATGTGGTAAAAGACCACCAAAATGTGGCAGCATGTTGACGGACTGCATTTTTATATTTAACTCAAATTTTAAAGCAAATACTTCAATTGTCAGAAAACACAGGTATATTGGAATAATCTGAGAGTCTGCTTTTATATAAATTTCATGTAGTCTAACTATAGGTCAAATATTTCCAATGAAACTTATCATCTGAAATAAAATATGTTTGAATTGATAAAACACTATAAAATGTAGAATATAAATTTTAAAATGTTAATGTAAAACATGATAAAGTACTATAAAGATATAAACTAACTATTTAATTGTTATATTCGTTGCGAGTAGAAATCACAATGCTTAGATATATTAGATTAACAAAAGCATACCATCCAAAATGTATTACCTTGGTTCATTTACTGTTCTTAAATGTGGCTATTGGAAAATTTGAAAGTATATATGTGGCTCACATTATTATTCTTTGCTTTATTTTATTCTTCAGTTTGACTTAGAGGCTGGACATGTTCTGTAGTCTAGGTTGGCCTCCTCCTGCCTTGGTCTCCTGAAGGCTGAGGTTACAATAGCACCATATCCAGCAATTTTTTTGTTTGTTTTCTCATGGCCAGACCCCAGGCCTTGCACATGCTGAACTACATTCTCAGAGTCACCACATTTCTGTTAAACATGATTGTTTCTAAATAAATTCATTAGGATCTCCCAGCTCATTTCCAGGATAATTTCCATAACATCCCAGGCTGATCTGGAAATGTCTGTGTCCATCAGAAAATCATCACTTAATATGTACCAGGAAAAAGAAATTAAGAAAGAAGTGAGAATACACGCTAGACAGTTCTATGTCAAAGCATACCATTGGGCACAGAAATATTAATCTCCATTTAAAAACCAAATAGCTTTTCAAAAGCCCATGTTCCCCACCTTACTATTTCCTCTGGGTAACAATTGTTAATACTGTTGATGTATTCCTGAAGGATGGAACCTGGTTCTGCTTTTATCTCTTGAACCTTCTTAAGTCCACCACTTGTCACAAAAAGTCGTCGAGCCTTGCTATCATGTGGAAGCACCTAGAATCACGAAGCACATGACAATGTCAGCACAAGTTAGATTATTGCTGTTGCAAGGCATTGACGTACTGAGACGATGAAGAGGAGAATTTGGGCTCCAGTGAGTGGAAGTGAACAGAACTCTTTCTAGAAGTCCGTCAGCTTTTTATGTTGTGGAGCTGGAGGAAGAGCAGTGAACCTGAGTGATGACAACGGATCCTAGGCTCACAGAGGTCTCCCCACTCCCTTCAAAAGTAAAGGCAATCTCCTAAACGAGGCCGAAAGGAGTGGCGATCCAGCTCCTAACTACCCCCCCCCCAGCCTCCTTAACAGCACAGCTCTACCCTGTTTCATTTAAATAACATCACAACAAGCAAGTGGCCTGTCCCTAGCTATTCCTGTTGCTGGCCTGTCCCTTAGAATGTCTACCCTATGAGACCCCGCCAACACCTCCCTACCCTGCTTTGACTGACTCTTATTCCTTATTTGAAACACAGCTCAATGATTACCTCCTTTAAGAAACCTTGAGACCGAACCAGCTGGGCCCTCCTGCCAACTCCGGGAACCCAGTGCCTAGAATTCTAAAACCTGCCCAGCCCCCACTCACAGGAATCCAGGGCTCCAGCATTAACAGAAATCTATGTGGATCCAGGGAGGCTGGTGGGAACAGTGCGTTCGGCAGGTCTGGATGGCCACAGATGGTATCTTCCCAACATGTCTGAACTCAATAGCTCAGTTGTGACTGTCATCTGACATAGGATGATTAGGTCAAAATCCCCCGTTAAGACTGTGGAACATTGCCCTTAAAGTCAAAGACTAATGATTCTTGGCAATAAGCTTGCTTTTGGCAACACTCTAGGGCAATGCCAACCCAAGAATTGTTCCAGGCCAGGGAAGGTGAATGCATAATCAGTCCTCAATCATATTAGCACAGAAATGGAATATGCTTTAGAAACACTTACAGCAATTGATAAAGTAACTTTCTGTCCTTTTACCTCAATAATTAAAAATAGGGAGCCAGGCATGGTAAGAGGATCTTGAGTTCTAGGCCAGCCTGGGCTGGCAAAAGGAATGTGAGTTCTAGATTGTGCTGGGCTACACAGCAAGTTCCAGGCAAGATTGAGCTGTGCAGTGAGACTGTCTTAAAACCTCAAGGGCCGGGCCGGGAGTTTGGCCTAGTGGTTAAAGTGCTTGCCTAGCATGCACGAAGACCCGGGTTCAATTCCTCGGTACCACATACATAGCAAAAAGCTGGAAATGGTGCTGAGGCTCAAGTGGTAGAGCTCTAGCCTTGAGAAAGTCCAAGGACAGTGCTCAGGCCCTGAGCCCAAGCCCAGGACTGGCAAAAAAAAAAAAACCTCAAGGGCCAAAGCCAGTGGCTCATCTTGTAATCCTAGCTATTCAGAAGGATCACAGTTCAAAGTCAAGCTGGGCAGGAAAGTTTATGAGAATCTTATCTTCAATTTAAAAGCCGTAAGTGGAGCTATGGCTCAAGTGATAGAGCATCAGCCTTGAACTCTATGTCCAGCCCTGAGTTCAAGCCTCAGGCCTAGCAAAACAAACAATTTTCCCTTTCCATGAGTTTGTCTTTTCCCTGCAGTGTTGATTGGTTTTTGTCCATAGGCAGACCATCTATCCGCACATCCCATATAACTGAGAGGAAAGGAAGCATGTTGCTTTCTTGAAAGGAAGGAGAAACAGCATAGATGCCTGCTACACAGAACTTTGTCCACAGGAGCCAACAATAGAAAACTTCTATTTTTCAGTAACTGTGGTGCTTAAGGGTCAGCCAAGCTGTTGGGGACCACAGAGGGAAAGTCCAGAGAACAAAGCCATTAATGGTTCTTTTAGGTGACTACTCAGAAAATGACAGTTTAACTGGAGGGAATCAATTTCTGTTGGGACCCAATTCCATTTCTAGCACCCCAAAACAGAACTTTTTAAAGAAAAAACTAAAGAATTATAGTACAGCTATCAGGTGGGAAATGCAAGCCCTCCAACTTTTGAGCCTGCACACTCAGCCACTGTGATAGACACATGACTTGTAGAGACTCCACTTTCTTAGGTCAAATGTCCAGGGCATCATTTAGGCAGTTCTTGATAGCATGGAGTCGCCATCCTCACTGGGATGACTGTGTCCTCTGTCATTCTTTTCATCCCTTGCTGCCAGTCATCTCCACGGGCTAGGCCCCGCTTCGTCTTTCTGCCTTCCTACCACTTCCGTCCACTTCTCTCTCTCAGAGTGGACAGCTACGTTCGTTAAAGTTGTTCGCAGAAAAGAAATCAGTGCTCGAAATGACTGCTGAGAGCATCTCCAGTACAGCACGCAGACTCTGCGAACACTTCAGTGGCTTAGAGACCCCTGTCCTCTCTTTGTAAGATCTTTGCCATGTTCCCAGGTGAGCGAGACTAAGAGACACTGGGAAAAATTACTGAAAGATGCTGAAAATTACTGAAGTCAGGGTGCAGACTGTGAGAAAAACGTAAGGACAGAGAAATGTTTTCTTTACTGGTGGGTTTTATTAACCTGTGCTACTGCTGTCAGTGTAGACCGGGGAGAGTTTGGAAATAAAATGTGAGCCCCAGCTTACAGAAGAAAATGGGAAATACAAGTCAACAAGCCCCCTCTCACAGGCGGAGAGAGCATGGCTTACCTTACTGAATTGTCCAACCACGTGCTTCAGAATATTGGGTGGAGCATCATACAAGAATGGCTCAAGGGCCGGTAGGTAGGTACACTTCTGCAGTATATTCTTGATAGCTTTTTTACTCTATGGAAATACAAAGCAAAATGCATAAAAACTGCTTAGCAGTGAATTGTGCAGCTCTTAAAATATCTAAAAGTTATCGGTGAAAATGTTAAATTATAAACCATAAAACTACATATTATATTTATTATATAATAATTATAGATTACAAATATATAGAGTGTAACACTTTATGTACATGAAGTAGATAACTATTGCATGTTACTGCTTCTAATCAATAGCTATGTGAAGATAAGTTACTGGTGAATATCCTCATTAGGAATTATGTATATTTATATAAATGCATATGTACACATATAGAACATATCTAAACATATAGAGAGAGGGTATTTTTAAATATATAAAATCTCTACATTTTGTAGTACTGACTTTGACTGCAGGGTCTCACATTCACTAGGTAGATGCGCTACCACTTAGAGCCATTCCCAGCTCCTTTTTTGCCTTTATTTCTTTATAGAGTCTTCAGTTTCCCCAGGGCTAGCATCAGACTGTGATGCCTACTCACTGTGATGCTTTCTCTAAGACATGTCATGGCTCACAGGTATGCAGACAGAGATGTCTAATGTGTACCTTATTCAGTGGGCATTTGCAGAGATGTTTCTAGGACTTATGAGTGGAAATTTTCCCATTCACCCCAAAGACAGATAGGATATGTGCAACAACTGAGAGATTACCCTCACTCCATCCCACCTCAGCAGTGTCGGGCTGGCATGGCAGATATAAGGGCTTGAGTTCAAACCCAGTACCAAAAATAATAATGACTTAGTTTTAATATGGCAAGGCTGAGGAAGAGCTAGTAGTAGAGTGCTTGCTGAGCTTGTAGAAGGCCTGGGTTAGATCCCTAGCACCACCAAAAAGATATACGTAAATAAAGTAATAATATAATGAAAGGGTCAAAGGATCTGAATAGACATTTCTCCAAAGAAGGCATAAAAATGACTAATAAGTATATGAAAATATTAGCCATCAGGCAAATATAAATTGAATTCATAATGAGATGCTAATTCATACCCTAGTACTAAGATGGTGAACACAGAGATATTAACAAGAGTGAGCAGGGATGAGGGAAAATTGGAGCCCTCTTGCACTGCTCATGGGAATGTAAAACAGTAGTTACACGGGCTGGAAAACAATTAGACAGACTCTCCAGACGTTAAGTAGAGATATCAATGATCTAGCAAGTCTAGCCAAATGCCCCCAAGAAGTGAACACCTGTATCCACACAAAAACTTGCACGCTCATGTTCATAGCCGCATTACGCAAATAGTCCAAAAGTAGAAAATGATCCAATATCTGTCAACTGGTAAATGGATAAACAGCATAACATATCAACGCAATAGGATATTATTTGTCAATAAGGAGGAACAAAATATTGACATATGTACATGGAGGCATCTTGGAACTCAGACTAAGTAGTAAAGGAATCAGGCAATAAAAGCCACATGTTTTATATGGTTCCACTTAAATGAAATATCCATAAGAGACAAACAAATCCCCAGGGATAGAAAGTAAATTGAGGGTTGCTGGGGCTATGCAGAGGGGATATGAAATGACTGCAAATGGGTAAGACATTTGTGGAAAGTAAAAATGTTCTAGGATTAGTTTGTGGTAATGGTTTTGCAATTTTGTAAATATACTAAAAACTACCAAATTGTATGATTTTTTTCCTTTTGTTTTGTGGTGGTTGTAGGGGCTTCTTAATTTCTTTACGCTGCTGGGGATCAAGCCTAGGGTCTTGTAAGTACTCTACCACTAAGAAACCCTTATTTTTCAGAAACAGGGTCATGCTGTGTAGCTTGGCCTAGCCTCGAAATCTGATCTTCCTATTTCAGCCTCCTGAGTGCTGGGATTATAGGTGTTTGCCACCATGCCAAACTGAATTGTATATTTTAAATAGAAAATTATATAGTTATTATATATCTCAATAAATAACATTTTATGTCTACTAAGAAATAAAGGGCAACAACAATCATGACCCCAAGAGCACAATAGCTATCTCAAGTAATTACTTAGAAACAATTTTATAACTAAACTGATTCAAATGCTAAACTTAGATAAAACATTTCAATAGGATGTCTCTTAAATCTAAGCAAATAAAAATGCTCAAATATCTTAATAATATATAAGTTTATCAGATAAAATGGAAAAATGTGACTTTTATCTGATAAACTTATATATTATTAAAATAAAAGCCACATTTTTCCATTTTATTTATTAAGAAACTTGCAAACCCACAGGGCTTTACAAAAAAACAACAAAGGCTAAAAATATTAGGGCTGTGGGACGTCAGGGGAGAGGCTGCTTGCTGGTTCTCCCAGGTTGGAACCAACTAGAGTGCCCACCAAAAATGACAGCCTGTGGGATGAAGTAAGCTTCCACATGGCCTTACAGTGTGAGAGCTGCCTCGAGTAACGAGAAAAATAGCACCAGTGGTCTCAAATCCACTCTCCCCACGAAGCCAGAAGCAAATCAAACAGACTTGATTGCACTTCGTTCTAAAGCCTTTGAAACCACAGCTGATAGATTCTAAGAGGTTTGGGAGGTTTAAAAAAAAGGATCCAATCCCTATTGTAAGAAAATATTACATGGGCCAGGAGATGTGGCATGGCTTAGGTGGTGGAATACGTGCCTAGCAAGAGCACGTGTCTAGCTCTAGGCTCAACTCCCAATACTTTGGCCTGCGGGACAAGGTAAAAAAATGTACATAAGGTTTTAAAGATTGCTACCTGAGCAATTTAATACCCAGTATTGTTCCTGCAAGTAAATATTGTTTCAAATATAAGCAGAAGAAATTTAATTTCTATTTGTTAATTTAATGAAACCAACTTTGACAAATGAAAACACAATAGAAGTCTTTTTTTTTTTTTCATCCGTTGTGGGTTTTGAACTTCAGTCCTGAGCACTGTCCCTAAGCTTTTTTGCTCAAGGCTACCACTTTGAGCCATAGTACTACTTACAGTAGTTCTTATTTTTAAGATTATTTATTTTACTCCAGTGATATTTATATGACACCACAATAATTCATAGCCAGGTGCTGGTAGCTCATGCCTATAATCCTAGCTACTCAGGAGGCTGAGATCTGAAGATCACAGTTCAAGCCAGCCCAGACACAAGTCTATGCCACTCTTTTTTTTTTTTTTTTTTTTTGCCAGTCACGGGTTTGAGCTCAGGGCCTGAGCACTGTCCTTGAACTTTCTCAAGGTTAGAGAGCTCTACCACTTGAGCCTCAGCACCATTTCAGGCTTTTTTCTATGTATGTGGTACCGAGGAATCGAGCCCGAGTCTTCATGCATGCTAGGCAAGCACTCTACCACTAGGCCAAACTCCCAGCCCCAAGTCTATGCCACTGTTATCTCCAATTAACCACCAGAAAACTTGAAGTGGTGCTGTGGCTCAAAGTGATAGAATACTAGCCTTGGGCTGAAAAGCTCAGGGGCAGTGCCCAGGCCCTGAATTCAAGCCCCATGACCAACAATAACAACAAAAATAAAGTTATAAGGGCTGAGGAGTTTTTACTACAGAGTTCTCTGGTATATTCAAGGCCCTAGGTTCAATCTCCAGCACCACATACAAAAAAGTAATAATTATATAAACTGTGTAGTGTGTTAAAAAGTGTATGGTGCTACCTAATTGGTTATTAACATGAGTTTCTCAAGATATAATTTGCAGATATTTTACTATTAATCATTCATGCACTCATATCTTTGTTTCTGCTGCTATTTTATGGTTTGAGATGGGATCTCACTGTATATAGCTTAGGCTGGCCTTGAGCATATGATCTTTTCCTGTTTCAGTTTCCCAAACTTGAGCATTGTATATGAGCACGACCATACGTTGGGGTTCTAGCTCATATGTTCCACTTTTGTTCTAAAGCTTAAAGGAAAATGAAAGTTGCTGAATGTAGAATCTGAAAGTATGGAGATAATTTTAAATAATTTATCTATCACTGATCTCTAAATTGAACATAGTTATTGTGAGAGTCTGAGCACAGCCTCTGTCTGCAGAGCAAGCAAGAACCATTAAGTCATTATAAATAGAAAGCGTGAGAAGTGGGGAGATGTGAAGAGGAAAGAGAAAGGAAGAAAGAAAAGAGAAAAAAGAATGGTTCAAAGAAACATGAAGTCAAAGAAAGTGACATATTTAAGTTATATATTATGTGTGTATGTTTCTTACCAGGAGGTGAAAGAATCAGAGACCTGTTAAATTAGAAAAGACCTTCAAGAAAATACTGTTCTTGGCCGGGAGTTTGGCCTAGTGGTTAAAGTGCTTGCCTAGCATGCATGAAGACCCGGGTTCGATTCCTCGGTACCACATACATAGAAAAAAGCTGGAAGTGGTGCTGAGGCTCAAGTGGTAGAGCTCTAGCCTTGAGAAAGTCCAAGGACAGTGCTCAGGCCTTGAGCTCAAGCCCAGGACTGGCAAAGAAAAAAAAAAAAAAGAAAATACTGTTCTCTCTCTCCTTCCCTCTTCACCATTCTCTCTTTTGCTCTCAATCTCTCTTTGTGCCAAGAATTTCCCAACAGTGAAGCCTATGAGAGAAGCCCTAAATTGGCTAAGTCATTGCTGTGATCTGGAAGGTCTTACAAAAAAATGAAAAAAACTGACTTGAGAAAACAACTTTCCTCAATGAATTTGTAAAAATCAAAAAAATATGTAAATATAACCAAGTAAACATAAATTTACTTATATAAAATTTAAATCAGATTTATAAAACAATTCACTAAAAACATTATAATCAGAGCCCCTAAACTCCATTGTCCAAGGAAATCTCACATCTCTTTCTATCATCAAACGTTGTATTTCAGGAAACATATTTTCCTATTTGCTAGTTTACTGTTCTAATTAAAATTCAATGTACAGCACCTTCGTACAACTAGTTAAGATAATTTTTTTGCCAGTCCCTGAACTCAGGGCCTGGGCATTGTTCTTGGGCTTTCTCAAGGCTACTGCTCTACCACTTGAGCCACAGCACCACTTCCAGCTTTTCTGTGTATGTAGTACCAAAGAATTGAGCCCAGAGCTTTGTGCATTCCAGGCAAACACTCTACCACTAGGCCACATTCCTAGCCTTAAGATAATTTTAAAAATAAAAAATTCAATATAACTTCCTGTTCACTTTATTTTGAATTATTGTCTTTCTGTGAGCGCTCTTCAGTCTATGTCAGTTCAGAATGTTACACATTTTCCTATTGGAAATTCTGCAAAAAGCAGTTTTATTTTAAAGAAAACGCAACATCATTGAACTACCCACTCTATGTTCTATGTTCTATTTTGTGAATCACTTTAGTAGCCAGTAAAACTTTTCATTAAACTTGCCCTTTAAAAAAAAAAAATTCATGACTTAAAAACTTAGTGTAGTTTGGGCTGGGAGCATAGCCTAGTGGTAGAGTGTTCACCTAACATGCACAAAGCCCTGTGTTCGATTCCTGGAAACCACATGCACAGAAAAGGCCAGACGGCACCTGTGATGTGCTCATTTATTGAACTATTTAGGGAAAAAAGGATCGAGGCTGAAATGGTACTGTGGCTCAAGAGGCAATGAGCTAGCCTGGAGCAAAAATTGTCCAAGGACAGTGCCCAGGCCTGAGTTCAAGCACCAGGACGAGCAAAACAAACAAACAAACAAACAACCTTTATATATTTTTTTTCTTAGTATATTTTTTAAGGGAAGAAACATATGACAAGCAATTGAAAATGTAAGCAGCCTTGAAGTATTCTACCATACTTTATACCTTTGAAACAAACATTAAATTTTTTTTTTTTCTAGCACTGTGGCTTGAACTCAGAGCCTGGGCACTGTCCCTGGGCTTTCTCCAGGCTAGCACCGCTTCTGGCCTTTTCTGTGTATGTAGTAGCAAGCAATAGAACCCAGGGCTTCGTGCATACTAGACAAGCACTCTACCAGTACACCACACTTCCGGCCCCAATATCAAATTCTTTGGGACTCAGTTTTTTAATACAAAATGGAGGAAGTTGTCCCCAGCCATTCCAGCTGAAAAATTCTATTATTCTTTATTTCCTGTTCTGGGGAGAATGTCTACGAGAGCATAAAATGCAACAACCAGAAGTTCATCACACCAATCCCACCTCACCGACAGAGAGGACTCTTCAAGGTATATTACTGATTTTGAGAGACACGAATAATCTATTTTCAAAGAAGAATGCCATCAATTCTGCAAATTTGTATTCTTGATTCGTGAGTGCAATATTATCTGTCCATCAGGAAAAACGAAATAGTTAAAGTCAAAATCTAACAGATCTTCCTACGACCTCTAAGAACAAAGCACTTACTTTCACTTGCAGATCCTCGGAACTATCTGATGACATGTACAAGGAAAGGAGAACTGGCAACGTGTTTGTGACAGCAACAGCCCGTGCGTGTTCGGGAGTGTGTCTCCCAATCTGTCCTAAGGCCCACGCTGCAGCAGCCTTAATATGATCTTCTGGTTCTTCTGACAGGCAGACTGACAACTGGGGTACACCCTGTAGCCGTGATCAAAAGAGCAAGTGCTATAAATCTAGAGTGGGATTAAAGAGGCTTCGGTGTCTCTCCAACATTAGAAGAAATCATTTCAGCCTTGATCCTTTTTTTCCTAAATGGTTCAATAAATGAGCACATCACAGGCGCTGTCATTTCTTAAGTCAATAAAATGACCAGAACTAAATGACCTTCATTATCTGTAACAGTCCAACTTAAGAGTATCTCTACTAGCCTCCCCCAGGCCCCTACGTACAGAGACTTTTACCCAACAACAGATGCCACAGATTAAGCCAAACCAGAGTCTACTGTGACAAACTAAAAATGTTTCGGGTCTAAAAGCTTTGCTTTGCCTTTGTTAAATTAAGACTGGAGTTGTAACACCAGAATGTTTGCTTAGCCTGGTACTTACCTTCCATGCACAAGGTTCTGGGAATCCTCAGAGGCACAACAAGTAAACAAAAACAAAATAGTAATCTCTTTTTAGATCTGCAATAGAGCAAAACCTTGATATATAAGGCCATATAGTATGAAGCTAATTGAAAGGACCTACAGGATATTGAAACAAAAGCCATATAAAGAATGATTGTTGTCCTTAATGTACTATGTTATCTCTCATCTCCTTTGCTGTCCCTGGGTATCTCATATTGTTACAGTACCTCACTTTGTTAGCTGATATATTGAATTTATTTGTATTTGATTATTTGAAATTTGATAGGGAAGGGGGGAAAACCAAGATGGGGGGGAGGGTAAAGAGTACCAAGACATGTGAAAGGGTATCAATGTATGTGAATTAATGCACCTTCTATATGGCAAATATCATGTAACACTTTTATTAATTACAATAAAAAATATAAAAAAACAAAATAGTAATCTCTTTTTTAAAAAAAAATTACTTTTTTTACCAAGTATAATAAATCTGAGGACAAAGTAACTGCTACAATCTCAAAATCAAATGACTAATAAGTACATTTTAGATGGAACATATTACACAAATACCTCTCCTGAAATCATACATAATTTCCATTAACTTTGAACAATTTTTGAATTAGTTTTTCTATTTAAACATCAAAGTAGTCATGTGTGTGACTTGTTACACAGATAAGCACATGCTTGCATTTTGCAACAAAGGCTTTAGCTTCATTTAATCAATGAAAATTGTTAACTAGAGGACCTCAAATATATCAGTTTGTATACCTAAGAAAGAATCAAGTAATTAAATACTAATATTCTAGAATCCATTGGTATGGTTTTCAAACTAATTTGGGATCAGAGTTTTAGTACCCCCAGAGCTTTTGATTTGGCTATTAAGATCAATTTTCTGAAGAGACTTGCTGTATTTCCTCATTGTCTCCCTTCCTACACACTAACAGTGTATGTCTGCCAATATAAAAGGTCAGACCTGTCTTCAGAATGAAGTAACTTTCTTAAAAGCTCGTGCTTCTAAAATATAACAAGGCTGGGGAAGAGAGGGAAAAGTAGACAGCCCCTCCTCCCATGCCAAGATTCAGCCATCCTGGCCCCATGGTTTCAAATGGTCAGAGGAGACAGGAGCATGAACGCTTCCAAAGTGATGTCTTTAGAGGGGAAGTTCCTATCACACTACACAGAAAAGGGAGAGAATGCTACTACACTACTGTTGCTTTGCCTAAGACTGCTGCTTCCACCTGGATCTTCACATTACTGAAAAACAAACCAGGTGGGAGAGGCCAGCAGCCCAAAGAAACCAGGAGAGGCTCCCGGTTAGCATGAGGGTGACAGGCCACAAGCACAAGCAACTGCTGCCACCTTCATCCTTCTTGCTATACGGTAGCTTTTTGATTATCACAGAGGAGCCAAGTCCCAGGCCCATCCTTAGGGAGCCCTTCCCAAAGCATCACTCACTGCTCCAGTCTCTGTCACCATCTGTGGTCACACAAGAATCGAAGGAGAGCAGCAAGAGAGAAGGAAGCAGAGAATCATCATAAAGTAGGCAGAAAATAAAGTCTGAAACTCCTTTTCCTTCTGGGAATTAACAAAGGATCTTTAAAAGTCCACATTTCTGTTTAACATATAGCAGCTGGCTTTCTATCCTGATAAGAAACCTACATCAGAGGGTTGCCACACACAGTATAAGCAGGCAACCTTTGAAGCACTCTTCAGATCAATATTGATGCATTTTGTGAACACCTATTATGTGCCAACACTGCATGATATGGTGAATTGAAAACTGAGATAAGGCAAAATCCCTAGAGCAAGAACACACACACACACACACACACACACACACACACACACACACACACCATTGTTCTCTGCTATGTGCTCTGATTGCTTATATCTGAGAAATTAGTTTATGATATCTCACTGAGAAAAAGTGTTCAGAAGATGTTCTAACCATTGCCATCTCCTCCCTGCATGACCTCTGAAAAGAGTGGAAATTAATTCTGGGCATGTCACTTGAAATGGCTGTAACAAAAGTGTGCTGTCAGTGTTCCCAAATGTGCACACTTAATCCTCCAAGATATAACTATTTAAATACAGATAATAGCCATATTCAAAGGAGATGATATTTTCTTAATACTACACAGTGAGTAAAACTCTGCATCTCCAGCAACTCCAACCTTTCTCCAAGGATCACGCTGAGAAAACACCTAACAATCAGCACTGAACTAAAGCATTGAAACTACTGAATATGCTTACAGGTAGTTCTTTTGCACTGGTCAGTTACATTTCCTAGAATGTCACTGTGTGCTTGTGTCTTACAATATATGACGGTCAGGAGACGCGAGCGAGCACGCACCTTGGAAATGATCACAGCCATCGCCAGGTTCTCAGAGTGAGCAGCCACATAGCCCAGCATCATGATGCCCGGCAGCCGGATGTTCCCCTTGCAGGACCCAATGCAATCGATCACGGCGGCAACGCCTCCTGCATTAACAATCAGCTGCGAAAGCTGAGAGGAGAGACAGGGCCAGGAAGCATGAGATGGTCCTTCACAAGGGCTTTATTATGGCCACCCTCAGTGTAGGACTTAAAAACAACTGAGCCAATTGAAGTCACGTTTGAAGAACTTATTCTATTCATCCTGTTTCAGGGATATCACCAGGAAGAGCTTTGCTCTGTGGTTCAATTTTTCATGTATTAATCACACAACTTCTATCCCTATTATAATGAATGTTAAAACTTCTCACCTAGACACTATGCCTAGGGCTACTTCGTAAGTAGGTAACTACTAAACCCCAGTCATAATGCATAAGGATGAAGCCAATTCATCCCTGACTGCCGAAAGGCAATGTCACACACACAGTCTAACCTAGTCAGTCCCCTTTGCTAGGATGATTACCAGCTGAGTATATTTCAATTTAATATTTTAAAAATAACCTCAGCCCAATAAAGATATTAGATGATACAAGAAATCAAGACTTTCAATGTGACATGAAATGCAAATCAATTCATCCAAATATATGCAGAAACTGCTTTATCTGTTTCTTTTCACGTCTAAGAACTTGGAGCAGGGAAGTCACCATGGAAGTACAGTTATCAGAGCAGTCACACTAAGCCAGGGGACCTATGTGGTGTCCCAGCCTAGAGACATATCATTCTCACTGCTCTAGCTGACATAAAATGATGGGGATGACAGGGCCACAGCCCCACAATCTAGAAATGGAAAGCTCAAACTCCACTAATATAATTCAGTGGTTCTCAAGTAGGGGCAATTTTGTACCTTAGGGGATATCTGGCAATTATATGGGGACTGTTTTTGATTGTCACCACCCGGGAGGCAGGAGGGCTGCTGGCATCTAGTAATGAGAAGTTAAGGAACACTGGTGAACACCCACTCCACAGCGTATATAATCATAGTCCAGCTCACCACAACAAATTAGCTAATTCAAAATGGCAGTACAGCCCAGGATAAGAAACTCTGGCGTACTAGTTCAACCCTTGAGCCCTGTGAACAATTTAGTGTTTTATTTGAAAACTGTATATAACTGCATCTCAAAGCTTTCTTTTCCTTTTACCTCAGGTGTATGTTTTGCAATTTCTCTAATTAAAGTAGAAGCATTTTTCTTCACATATTCATCTTTGTCCTTCAGACAGGTAAGTACAACTGGGAAAATCTCTGCTTCGACAACCATTTCTGCCAGGTCCACAGAATGTTTTGCAATCTGACTGAGAGCTGAAAGGACCTGACGCTATTAAGCAAAACAAAACAAATCAAAACAAACAAAGCAGCATGTAGAGTGCATGACAACATTCCTGTGTAACTTCTGCAGCTTCATCCAAAGTCAAATTCCTTTCCAAAATGAAGCCAATTATATACCCAATGTAACTAAAATTTCTCAGTCTTGAGACTTTCACATCCTTTGTCTTCCACTTAGATTTTTTAAATTCCCTACTTTGTGAATTTGTTCCCCATTATTTCTTTAGCCTTTAAGATTAAAGAATATGATCTTTGGATGAAGACTAATTTCCTAATCATGCAGTGCTTAACAGGTTCACTGGTGTTACATGTGGTAATTCATATAAAAATAACTAAGTAGAAATAACTATCTTGGCATGATGTTGATACCATTTCAAAAGTATTCTCTTTGCTTTGCTAATGATTTTAAAACTTTATATGCAAGTATAACTGGTGACTACTAACTAGAAATCGGATTTTAGAAAACTAAGAAGCACAACAATTTTAAGAAGAAACTACGGTGGTAGGCTGGAAAATCTTCAGGTCCTTTCCAATGCTAAGATTCAATTCTGTATTTTAATTATTAACATTAACACTGAAGTTATGTCTAACAGCATTCACATCGTTTTCCCAATCATATCTGAATTGGGTGGCCCTTATAGTGCTGTTTTCACATCTTAAAAGACCCAATGCCTACTATGTTTATATTTGTTTCCCATGTTAATTTAAGAAGTATTTTAGGTATATAAAAACAAGCTGTATATATTTCTATTTTGTAGAGTATTAAAAGGTGGGTTTATTGTCTCATAAACTCATTTTTAAATACCTTCAGTTTAGCATCGGGATTGAGGATCATCTGGGCTAAGTGGGCCACAGCTCCTGCATCCACTACTGTCTGTGCTAACTCTGGAGAATGCTTTGAAATATCACTGAGGGCCGAAGCAGCAATCCTTTTCAAAGCAATTTCTGGCTCCTGGATACAGAGTACTAAAAGAGGAACAGCTCCTGCATCCACCACAGCTTGTGACAGTTCTGTGGGTCCAAGAAAAGTAATTAAGTGAGTATGGGTGACTGACCCTTGTGCAAGCCATTTTTCACCCTGACAGATACAGCAAAGAAAAAAGGGGAGGGTGTACTTCACTCTCTGGACATCTGCATTTCAAATCAGCCTTCCTGGTTTCATAAACCATGTGGACCAATCCTGAACTGAAAAGAACACAGGTCAATAGATGGACCTCCATTTACATGAACACATTTGAGGTAGATTAGGCTGAAATGGCTTGTTATTCTTTTTTTTTTTTTAAGAGAGTAAGCAGATGTCAGCTGTTTAAGCTCTGACAATTCTGCACTTCTCAATAGGCAAGCATTTTATGCATGGTTTACAATAACAGAGAAAATTAAAGTACCAAAAATTTACCAACCACACTAATTAGGCAGCATTTTGTGCTATTTACGGAAGTAAACATTAGCATGAATCTTGTGCCAATAGTGTTGATTTTTTGAAATTCCTTTCATCTTATAATACTTTAAAGACTCTTTTAAGATAAAATACTGTGTTCTCACTGTGCATTAAAAGTACTTTCAAAACAGATTTGCAAATGATCAATATATGTGTATAGATGATCATATATGAGAGCAAGATATGCAAATGTCAATATTTAGATAAAATGATAAATCTACCTTAGTCAGGTTTCATGTCAGAAATCATGTAGATATCTTTTAAATATACATGTTAATTTACTTGTATGAACAAGAATAAGAGGCATAAATAATACATTTTTAATGATAGAAAATGGGAGACAACTAGATAGGCTCAAGTATATGCCAAAAACGTATATTTTCAAAAGCATAAAGTGTCATATGTAATTACAGATGCATCCTGTGCTACATTCATGGCCTCTCTTACTGAATCACACAACTCATTTCTATAATTTCTTCCTTCCAAATATGCCCTTATTTTTCCAGATCTGTAGTGTCTTAGCAATGTATGCCTTGTCAAACTAAAACAGTTACTTAATCTAGGCACCAGTTCAAAGCCAGTTTGGGCAGACAAGTCCGCGAGACTCTTATCTTAAATTAACCACCAAATAGCCAGAAGTGAAGCCATGGTTCAAGCCATGGTAGAGCAATAACCTTGAACACAAAAGCATAGGGACAGCTCTCTCAAGCTCTTTAGGACTGGCAAAAAAAAAAAGCTACTTACCATCTCACCTCAGGTAACCTTTAATTTGAAGGAATTACAGTGCTTAATTTTTCATATTGGTAATGTCACACCTTTTGAAAGAAAATGTTAGCATAGAATCGTATCTATACTTGGTTTTTCTAAATTATCTTCAAAGTCTCAATATATGTAGTTTCTATATGCCAGGTTCATCCTGCACTAGTGATGGTGACACACTTCTGAAAATTAACATACATTCATTAGTCAATATGTTTTCATTTTAAAATCTGATGGAAAACCAAAAGTGGAGCTGTGGTTCAAGTGGTAGAGTACTAGCCTTGAGCCCCAAAGCTCAAGAACAGTAACCACACCTTGAGCTCAAACTCAGGACTGGAGCATGCACAAAAAAATCTGATGTAATCATCAGATACGATATAAAATAGGAAGTTAATATGTAACCTCAAGAAGCAAAAGGGGATACAAGGAAAAAGTATTTTTTAATAACAGAAAGGGACAAGAGGTTTCTCAGAATGACAGCTGCTGCATAGCAGGAAGTAAAATGGATAGACAGGGTTTCACACCCATCCCACACCCACCCAAGGAATACAAAGTATGATGAGTATCATTTCTGAGCACAAGATTCTTATTGCCTGTTAATTATTAACATGTTTCTTAATCAATTCAAATTATATGAATACCATACATTAATATAAATTTTTCATGTGCCTACTTGAATATCATGGGCTAAATAAACATTTTGTCTCCAGAGAGAACATGAAGCATGTACCTACTCATGTATTTCTACTTTTGTACACAGTTTCCCAGAACTGTAGTTTCAACAAACTACAGTTCTTTAAAAGTACTGAGAACATTGATCAAGATACACTGTACTCATAAACTGACATGTACAACTACTTGAAGGTAATATAATTTATAAACTAATAGTAAATAAATAATATTTATAAATAATATATATAAGCTAATACAATTATAAATACTATATAAGCATATACTAATAGCATTTATTTATAAACAAATAATATGTGTGTATATTATATATATGATGATATGTGTATATATATATATATATATTAGGCCAACAGTGGCTATGTGTGCAAACGACCTCTGGAACTCCTACATCCATCGTGCCACTATAGCGGAAGGAATCTCTACCATGCTGAGGAAGCTGAGCACAAAAATGAAAAACATCTGGATCCTTCATGACACTGTTCTGCTTCACTGCCAACCTAGGAACTGCCCGGATGCTGAACTCTGTCATGTGAATTTATTTTTAATGTCCTTATTGCTTAAGCCACGTGTAGTTTGATATTTGTAACTTACAACTGAAAACACCCTGATATAATTCTTTCCACTCTCATGCTTGGGGTATGTACTTATTGTCCTCTCTTCCTTCACTCATCAGGTATTGGTTAAGAGCTTTAATACCTGCTGGACACCACTGTTCACAGGAAATATCACAGATGTTCCTGTGCCTGGATTGGGGCTGGAACTGAGGACTTCACATTCTCCTCTGGCTTTTTTTGCTCATGGCTGGTGATTGAACCTCACACCTCCAGTTCTAAGAACTCAGCTGCTTTTGGAGATTCAATGAATTAACATCTTATGATTATCAACTATTGATATATAGATTTAGATGCTCATTGAAATAACCAAAATGCAGTGAGCCAAGAAGTATATCTTCAGTATGTGAAACCATCTTAGCTTCACTTTAATGTTCCAAATTAAGTTAAGAATATTTTATTATTCAATAAAATGTTACATCATTTCATGTTTTCTCTTTCATATGTGGAAGCTAGATCTAAAATACACCAGGACATAATAAACAATACAGCTTTCTTAGCACTTACACTCAGTAAGATCAAAGGAATTTACACTTAGGAGAGCAACACAAAGGCACAATGCCTATGTGCATCTGATCATAAAATACAATATTTATTGAAATGAGCTCCAGGAAATGGAAATAGGTTTTTGTCTTTTTTGCTGTTTTTGTTTTCATTTCTTTTTGTTCGTTTATCTGTCTTTGAGAGTCTAAGGAAAGGCACAAAAATGGAGTGATAAAGGATGAACAAATGCGGCAAAGGTACTCACTGGACACTGTGTTGAAAATGAATTATACAACATGTGGGTGGAGATGGGAAAGAAAAACTGGGGAGGGAGTAAGGGATGGGGTGACTGTCCCAAAAGAAATGTACTTTTTAATCTAACTTATATAACAGTAACCCCTCCGTACATCACCTTTATACTAACAATCAAAACTTTTTAAAATGTGATACTATCTTATATAGTTAGAATTATGTTTAAAAACACAAAGGGGGGCGGGAGTTTGGCCTAGTGGTAGAGTGCTTGCCTAGCATGCACGAAGACCGGGGTTCGATTCCTTGGTACCCCACATACATAGCAAAAAGCCGGAAGTGGTGCTGAGGCTCAAGTGGTAGAGTGCTAGCCTTGAGAAAGTCCAAGGACAGTGCTCAAGCCCTGAGCCCAAGCCCAGGACTAGCAAAAAAAAAAAAAAAAAAAAACAAAGAGGGAGCTATAGGTGTAGTTCAGTGGGACAGCACTTGATTAGCACATGTTAAAGTGTGGGGTTCCATCTTTAGCATCAGTGTGTTATGCCAACACACTAACAGTATTTTATTGGGCCAATTGTAGTACTGGCAATATATTTTCCTCCATTTGACAACTTTCCTCAATGTGGATATTTTAAAAACATATATACATATATACATATACATTTAAAATATATACATATTTTTAAAATATATGCATATGTCTAGTGGGGCTAAGTACAGAAGGAAAACTACAGATAAGATAGGGTTTTCTTATTTTTTAATGGTGAAATATGCATCACCTGTAAGTAAAATCCTAGGAACGTAAATTTTTTGCCAGTCCTGGGGCTAAACTCAGGGCCTGAGCACTGTCCTTGGGCTTTCTCAGGGTTAGTGCTCTACCACTTGAGCCACAGCACCACTTTTGGCTTTTTCTATGTGTATGGTACAAAGGAATCAACAAAGGTCTTCATGCATGCTAGGCAAGCCCTCTACCACTAGGTCAAACTCTCGGCCCCTATGTAATTCTTTTTTTTTTTTTTTGCCAGCCCTGGGCTTGAGCTCAGGGCCTGAACACTGTCCTTGGACTTTCTCAAGTCTAGAGCTCTACCACTTGAGCCTCAGCACCACTTCTGGCTTTTTTCTATGTATGTGGTACCGAGGAATCGAACCCGGGTCTTCATGCATGCTAGGCAAGCACTTTAACCACTAGGCCAAACTCCCGGCCCTCCCTATGTAATTCTTTTGAAAAATTTCTATGTACTAGAAAATTCATTCACTTTTTCATACTTCAAGAGCTACCTTTATTCATGTCCTTATTACATTTAAGGTAAAATGCTAATCTTTCAATGTTAGGAAGCATTTATTTTTAACAATATTTTAGACTGCAAATTGCCAGAGAGAATAAATCATCCAATACTAATTCCCTTATTCATATTTATTCAAGCCCTTTTTAGCATACTGTACATGCAGACAACTGGCTGCACAGTCTGCAGATTTGGCTATCTGCTGCTCTCAGTACAGGGCTCGCTCCTCACAGGCACTGAGAGTGAAGATGCCAGGCAGTCTCCTCTCTCCTGTGTGGGCTGTGAAAAGACAGGGGAGATGTCACCTTGTCACACTCTTTGCCTCCCTCAGTTTTCCAATAAGTGCTGGGGGTGGAATCCAGAGCCTTGCTTCCTACAAGACAAGTGCTGTATCACCTAGCTACACCCCCAGCCCCTTAACCTTTCTTCTCAATTATGTCAGGATCAGTTGTCTCTTTAGACAGGTCCCAGGCAAGTAACTAAGTGAAGCAAGAGGAGGAAAGAAAAATAGGGTTTGGGGAGCAGTGGGAGAGTGGAATGTCAAGGCTTCATCGCTTCTCAGCCTCAGCTCCAGGAGGCCTTGTAGGAATAAGGGCCTATTCTTGTTAGAGCATTTTGTAATGTAAATTGTCTGGCTACTTTTTAAGTGTTGGCAACTTTATTTTTCAAATAACTATGTGAGACAGCATAGTGCAAGCCAAATAAAACACATCCATCTGTGGGCCAGCTCCAGCTTCAATTAACATTTTACAACATCAGAATTTAATCTCACACCTTTTTAAACGACCTGTGGGCCGGCTTTCTAGATGCAGAAAAAAATCTACTTTGAATTCTTAAAATCATGCTTTAATGTCATAAAGAACCACTTTTTGATTGTATTTTTTAAAAATTCAGGAAAGAATTCCAGGAAATCAGTTAAAACCTAAACATTAGCCAGTTAAAGTATGTGTGTGTGTGACAGAGAGAGAGAGAGAGAGAGAGAGAGAGAGAGAGAGAGAGAGAGAGAGAGAGAGAGAGAGAGAGAGAGAGAGAGAGAGGGAGAGAGAGAGGGAGAGAGAGAGAGAGAGAGGGAGAGAGAGAGGGAGAGAGAGAGGGAGAGAGAGAGAGAGAGAGAGAGAGAGAGAGAGAGACACTCAACTTTCTTTCTGCTCACAGGAAAGTTGATGAGACTCATATCTCCAGTTAAGCACCAAAAAACTGAAGTGTAGCTGTGGCTCAAAGTGGCAGAGCCTAAAGAGCTCAGGGAAAGCATGTAGGCCCTGTGTTCAACTGACAAAAAGTAAAATGAAGCAAAATAAAATAACCAAGCATTTCTTTGCAATTAGGTGGTCTTATTTCAGTCTAAAGATGGGCTAGTTTTGTATCTGGTCATACGATTATATGAAAAATAATATTACTCTAAAATGAATTACTTTAACACCTTTTTAAAATAAATCATGTTAGAAAACGCATTTCAAATTTGATTGTCACTTATGACATTAATTTTAAGTTAAACTGTCATACCATTTAACCAATTTTCCATGATTATGTAAAAATATAATAAAAACAAATATTGTGGGCTGGGAGTTTGGCCTAGTACAGAGTGCTTGCCTAGCATGTACTGGACCTGGGTTTCATTCCTTGGTACCAAATATATAGAAATAGCCAGAAGTGGTGCTAAGACTCAAGTGGTAGATCTCTACCCTTAACAAAGCCCAAGAACAGTGATCAGGCCCTGAATTGAAGCCCTGGGACTGTCAAAAAATTGTGCTACAACAGCCCAAATTGGTTGTTAATTGGTTATGCTCTATTATATAATCAAGTATGCTTTTAGTAATAGAGCTTCTAATTTTTTTTGGTCTAGCCCAGCTGTTCACAATGAATGTGGCTCTCTACTGCTGGGTAATAAATCACAACAAACTTAGAAACTTGAAAACATTTACTCCTTCCGAGTTCTATGGGTAAGGAATCTGGGAGTGGCTTAACTGGTCAGTTCAAGGCCTTCAACCTCTGACCAGGCTACATTCAAGGACTGAGCTGGGCCAGCAGTGGTCTGAGGCCCCACTATTAGCACACTCAAAAGCGTTAGAAGGAATCTTAGTTTGTCACCATCTGGGCCTCTTCAAGACTGCTCATGGTGAGGCTGCTCCCACAGTGAGTGATCGCAGAGAAGATTCAGGACAAAAAGCTGTAGTCTTTAACCTTGGACGTTGCATAGCATCACTGCAGCTAGACTTCACTGCTATACTGGAGAAGAGGACTTGAGTTTCCTGACTTCAAGAAACAAGTTGAATGGAGAAGGCCAGATGGTCAAAGGGTACAAATTTTCATGGAATTCTCTGTGAGTAATAGAGGACTCCACTGAGGCTGGAAACCCCCAAAACCTTTGCACATCACCAACACATCAGAAAGAAACAAAATCCATGGCAACCACAGCACAATAATTCTGGCTCTTTTAAGAAAAAAATCAACTCTGAGTCTGATATGCTATTGATCAGTAGATAATTGGGCTTTGGTTTAAAATGACAGTTATCTGGGTTGGATAAACAGTGCTTCCAGGGTTCAAGTATAAAAAAAGCAGCTTTAGGTCCGAGAGTTTGGTCTGGTGGAAGAGTGCTTGCTTAGCATACACAAAGCCCCAGGAGGTTCAATTCCTCAGTACCACATACATAAAAAGCCTGGAGGTGGTGTTGTGGCTCCAATGGCAGAGCACTAGCCTGGAGGAAAGTCCAAGGACAGTTCTCAGACTCTGAGTTCAAGCCCCAGGACTGGGGGAAAAAAAAAGAAAGAAAGCAGCTTCAAACCTGCTAAGGAAAAGTTATCAAATAGAACTCAGAGGAAGTGGGAGAAGATAAACTTGAGTACAGCCTTGAATGACAACAGGTAGTAGAAACTATACAGAGCTTTTCCAATTCTCCTTTTCTCCCTCTCTCCCTATATGGAGGTTTGAACTTAGGGCTTTGTGCTTGCTAGGCTCTACCACCTGACCCACACACCTCCAGACCCCTTAGCATTCAATTTTTAACAAGTGAAACTAAGGTAAACAAGACCAAGTTACAGACAGGTTCAGAATGCCCCTTGAATCAGACTTTATAAAATATACTTTTTATATCCAGAATTTTTTCCACTTGCTTTATGCAATCATGCAACTGTAATTTGGTTTTATTCCACCTACACTTCTGCACTCCGCGCACACACAAAACAACTTAATATAGGAAGTACAGAGTTTATCATTCATAATCATTTTCCCCAGCCCAGTACTAAGAAGTCCCTGACTTCTGCTGGGTACCGGCAGCTGGCACGTGTTAACCAGGAGGCTCCCATCTGAGGACTGCAATTCAAAGCCAGCTGGGGCAGGAAAGTCTGTGAAACACATATCTTCAACTAACTACCAAAAACAAGATGGAAACGGAGCTGTGGCTCAAGTGTTTGGGAGCTGGCTTTGAGCAGACAATGCTCAGGAGCAGCCAGGCTCAGGACTGGCACACATATCTACAATATGATACACATCACGAGTTTAAAAGGTGTAAAAATAGCAAATGTATTCCTTTTTGCCAAGTTTGCTATCAACCAATGCACTACCAGGAAAAAAAGTCTTTTTTTTTTTTAACCAGCTGAAGTTCCAAAGAAAAACAACTTTTAAACCCAAATGTGGAAAAGTCATTCGCACAGAATTCTTCCATTCAGGCAACTGCTCCCACCCCCATCCCTCTCTAACTGTGGCCATCATCTGCCCTGAAAACCACTGGAGGCCACTGAACATGTTTCCAGCCTACCAGAGGCTGCCTAGAGCGGGAAGGAGGGCTGTGAACTCCTGAAGCTCCTCCCTGTGCCCACCTGCTAGGGCAAACCCCACCACAGCACAATTCCCACAATTCTGCTGTCCTTGCTACCTGGCCCCATAGCCTTGGAAATGATGGGAGTTTTTGACTTTGCTTAGGTAAATAGATATGTCAGCAGAATAATTACACATATTTGGCAAGAGTAGCAAGGAAACCACCAATCTGAGAATTCTACCCTAGACTTCAGTATGAGCAGCGAAAAATACAAAGAAATACCTTACTTTTCTTCAAAATGAGAGGTAAATATTATCATGTGCATTCAGTAACTGGTTATCCAACCATAAAAATTTAATGATATAATTTGTAGACATGGAAACAAAGCGAACACAATTTCTAGCTGTCAGCACCATTTTCCCTATGATTGTTGGTAAATGTATGAAATATATATGTGTGTATATATAAATGAATGAAATATATATTAGAAGTAACTTGTAGAAAATGTATTTTTTCAAATAAGCAAAAGTCAATGCCCATTTGTCACTGTTTTCTGCTATCGGGAGCTCATTTTAGCTTTTATTTTCTATAATAAAACCTTTTATTTGATTGCCCTTAAATATTGTAAAGGCAATAGATTTATGATCTAAACATTCAAGAGCCAAACATTTCTTAAACTAATCAAACATTTTACCACTAACATTTTTTAAAAAGGAGATAATGTCTTCCTATTAACCTCTCTCTCTCTCCCTCATCTCTCTCTCTCTCTCTCTCTCTCTCTCTCTCTCTCTCTCTCTCTCTCTCGCTCGCTCGCTCTCGCTCTCTCTCGCTCTCTCTCGCTCTCTCTCCTCTCTCTCGCTCTGTCGCTCTTGCTCTCTCTCTCACACACACACTTTTAGGAAATCCTAAGTCGGGTTATTTGGAAGTAAATCCTGTACTAGTTTGCATGAGAATGAGGACTTCTAAGACCTTTCCTTCTGAGAAATCTATGTAGTAATCTCTTCTGGGAGCTCCTGAGTTCCAGGCCCCTAACTACTGTGAAATACTAAAATTACACTGGGAATTCCATGTGGGAGCTAGATTACAGTAAGAAATTGGAACGGGACCCCTCAGTCAGTCCTATTTATAAGCTATAATTATTTCAAGAGGGGGATGAAATGGTCATCTGGGGGTACCTGACTGATATACTTATCTGTACTGCTGTTCCTCAAGGCCTTTTTGCACCACTCAGAAGTATTCTGGTCACAGTCTGTAACATGTCCCTCCAACATGCCAAAAATGTAACTAAATCTACTCAGATAGCTAGCTTCTGACTTCCAATACTGCCTTAGATTTCTCCCTCAACCCATGGGACAAAATGTCTTAAAGTGGACCTATATGCAAAAGGAAACTAGATATAGGGGATTTTAATATATTCATTCTGAATCCTACTGTCAAAGTTTTCTTTCCCAGCTTAGTTTCCTATTGCTTTATTCCTATTCTGCCACAATTTTAAGAACAAAATTAAACATAACTATGGCAGAGCTTCTCCCTGTTTCAGTATGTAAGATTTTCTTTCATATTCTTTCAGGAAGCATTTAGAGGGGCAGTATGAAATAGGAGCAAATCTTCACTTGGAAATCAGATTTAAACCCAAATTCTGACTCTATGATTTATACAATTTCAGACATTCTAACTTACCCTTTCTTTCTTCATTCTAGAAAGAATAATACCTACCCATGAATAACTGCAATCAAAATAAGATAATGCATCTGAAACACATTATACAGGTTCAGACACATAATAATTAGTCAACACACAGTGGCTATAATTTTATACATATACACACCAAAAAATCTGGAAGTGAAGAAATGTCTTTTATTTTACTTCCTTAGTAATACAAACATGTTTTACTTCCTAATTTATGTCCACATAAAAACTCATTAGAGTATAATCGTAATATACAATTTTATCCTTTTAACATTATAATTACCCTCCCATGTTACCACACAGGGATCCTAATTACCCTTTTGCTTTGCTGCATGAGATTCTATTAAGTGGATAACTATAATTTAACCAGTAAATTTACATCACATATTTAAGGTACTTTAATATTTAAAACATTATAATAGCATTTTCATTCTGGGGGAATCTTTTAAGAAAAAATTTCCAAAGCAGACTTTTTCAGATAAGCATAATAAGCTTTGTTGTGACTTACTTTAGCTTTGTCAAACTCCTTTCCATGTGTTTATATAATTTGTGGTTCAATGTCTATAAAAATGATGATGATGATGATGATGATGATGATGATGATGATGATGATGATGATGCCCGGGATAGCCTCAAACTCATGATTCTCCTGCTTTAGCCTCTCTAGTGAAGACTGTAGGCCACAGACCCAGCTAAGTACTTTCAATATTCAGTACTACACTAATATCTTGAATTTACGGCATATTTGCTAGGTAGTGTCCATATACTACTTCATGATCCTCACAACAAATCTCTGAAGTAACTACTATATACCCTCTCGCAGAGGAGAAAATGACGATTCAGAAAGCTCAAAACCCATGTCCAGTGTCTCAGCTGCTAAGTGGTACCATGGACTCAAACTCAGACCCTGCCTAAAGCTATGGCATTCTTAACCACGTGGCCAAGTGCTGTCGTGATGCCCCCCTCCTCCCATCAGCAGATGGAGAAAGACCCACCAAGTGCTTTCAATGTGTTTACTACTTGCGAAGTTGGTTTTATGTTTGCTGAGCACTGTGTTTTCACTGTATGCCACTTGATCTTAAGAATGTCTACAAAGTGGTAGGAACTTCATAGTTCTTCACCTATGGTTTATTTCTTCTAAGAGGTCATGGCCATTCTTGATCTGCTTTATACTAATTACTTAATCCTAAGGAGAAGGCACCTCCTGTTGATTTTCTTCCTCCTCCTTTCTTTTCAACATGTGCTGAATACAAACATTTTCTACAAAGTCATGTCCATTTCTTTTCCATCCACTTACTCATGTGGCCTGGCTCCTGACTGACCTGGCATGCCCTATCATGACTGACATGAGAACCTAGTGACCCTTCAAGCCACGGTAAGCTCCTCAGCTAAGTCTGTCTGTTGGCATCAACTGTTCGTGTGGGACAGAATGTCTATGAGGCCCAGGCTGGCCACGTACTTATGATCCTCCTGCTTCAGACTCCTGAGTGCTAGGATTACAATGCCACCACACCTGGCCACCAAGGAAGGCCTTTGAGAACCAACCCAACTCTCCTCCTCCCTCCTCCAATTTCCCTTGGCTAAGATAAAATTGACATGTATCAGTATTGTGCGAATGTGCAATCCACACAGCTTGGCTGACATTCAAAACTAACCTCTTACAATGTATAGAAACTTCATCTATGGCTTACTATACAAAAATCTGACTTAGTTAATGAATCAAAGCTTGAATCATCCTTTTTCAAATATGCTCCATTTACCTGCATTATGTCTCGCAATGTATCCCAGTGCCCAGGCTGCAGCCTCCTTGACCCCAGGGTCAAAATCTTCCAGACAGATCACCAGTGTGTCCAGCGCTCCGCAGTCCACGATGGCCTGCGCCAGCTGAGGAGAATGCTTGCCAACCGCACGCAGCACAAAGGCTGCAGCTTTCTTGTAGAAACGCTGCCAGGGCAAAAAGAGCAAACCCCAAATGAGCGGAGCACTTAAATATTCAAACTCGAAAATAGACCAAGAGCAACATGAAAATGATCTTAACATAAATAAAACTCCATAGTTTTTAAATACAGAGGATGAAAACTAGCCTGTGAAACCATTATGTCTACTTGACATGTCCCAACTAAAGTGAAAACACGGTTGGTTTAAATTACATTTCAAATGTCTTATGCCGAAGCATGCTGCAGAAATGGTATAAAATATAAACACTGTACTTTGCAAATTCATGACATAATGAGATGTATCTGCATTACACTGAACAGTGTTGCTTGACCCATGGGAACTCTTAGATCATGTGTAACTGAACTCTCTGTCAACTGACTATTTCACTTCCTTGTCTGGCCCCCAGCCTCCAAGCATGATCGGCCTTTCACCACCTTAACTAATCTTCCCCTTGTCCTCAGCTATCCTGAAATAACAACCACATTCCAAGATGTACTTACCAATCAGCATATAAACAGAAAGCAAATCCTCCATTATGTATTTACATGGTAAATACCTAAGCTAAACAACACAGAGGTTATTTGTCCTCTCTAGAAATGTTTTGATAAAAGAATAAAAGCAAATTACTATGATGTGAATTTTAAATACTGCTTCATATTTATTTTTCCTATATAAAAGTTTTATCAGATTTTGGAATGAGAAACTGAAAGTGAAACACAGGACCTAGACTGTTTCTCTTCATATTGCTAGGAAATGATAGGAAACACTGCTTTATTAAAAATGAAGAGTAAGCCCGGAACAGTGGCTCAAGCCTGTAATCATAGCTACTCAGGAGGCTAAGATTTGAGGATTGCAATTCAAAGCCAGCCCAGGCACTAAAGAACCTGAGACTTTTACTTTTTATCTCCAATTAATCACTAGAAAATGGGAAGCAAGGCTGTGGCTCCAGGGGTAGGGTGGTAGCCTTGAGCTAAAGAGTTCAGGGCCAGCGCCCAGGCCCAGAGTTCAAGCCCATGACCCATAGAAGGAAAAAAAAAAAAAAAAGATAGATTGGTTATCTCTTAACTTCTTTCATTAATAAAATCCAATTAACCACCTACTTGATACTCTGAGTTTCCTTTCCTTGCAGTGACAACTGAGAAATTACTGCAACACCTGCTTTGAGAGCTTCTATTTACTTAGGTTAAAATTCTGGCACACACAAAAAAGTATAGGAAGAAAAGAACATGTATCAAGTATATTTTAACATGTTACATCTAAGGAGTTGATATATATTGCTAAGAACTAGTACTGATGTTTTGATGTGTGACATATTTTCTTTAGTTTCCTATATGTCCATAACTCAATTAGTATAGAATCCTAGAGTAGTTTTTCCTGAGTGGTTTTCTTATAATTGTGAAAAACAAATAGTGATAAATTTCTTGTACAGCACATTCATGTGTTAATTTCTTACACATACATCACCTTGGCTCATTATGGGAATGAGTGTAAGTGTTCTTCATAACTGTTAAATTTATAGTTTAATGGGTACCACTAGTGACTACTAACTACAGTGCTCAGAACTCATATCTTCTGATCAAAGTCTTTCTCCTACTTTTTATTTTACCCAAATTCCTTATGTTTGGTCTCTCCTTTTCCTCACCAAAAGATTTGCCTTTAGGGGGGGGAAAAAGGCAAAGCAAAACCACAGGACTTTGTGCCTCATAAAGAAGAGATTAAATCTCCTGTGAGAAATGACTTAAAGCCTGGGAGGGGAGGGAGACAGGGCTTGTGAATACTGCTTTGTGTTCTCACTGCCTCCAAAATGTGCTGCCTCATATTTTTTGTCTCTTGACAACTAATATAACACTCATTCATACTTAGAAAACTTTGACTGGAACTTTCTATGTGAGATACAAAAACACACAGGAAATAGCTACCAGTCCAAGAGGAATAAGTCCAAGTCTAATAGTATTTGAAGAAGAAAGAACATCCCCAGAAAAAAATAAAATTTCCTTATAAAGGCATTAGTAGATGACATGAGTCAATAAATACATCAACATTTTGCATAGTTAAGACTTTTTAAAATTCTGGTAATCTCTATATCATAAACATTTCACTGTAATCATTGTAAAACAGAATTCAATGGCAGTGTGTACAACTATCACCACTCTCTAGCTCCAAAATCTTTCCATCTTCCCAATACGAAACCCCTGTAAACTAAGTAGCCATATTCTGATATCCACCTTCTTCTGACCCAGTCTCTGCTGGGTCTGTAGATTTGCATATTAATAATGGTTTGAATAAATGAGATCATACAATAGGTAACCTTTTGTGTCTAGCATCTTTACTTGTCATATTTTTAAGAATTAGCCATGTTGTACCATTTACCAGTAGTTTGCTCCTCTTTGTGACAGAATAATAGTCCATTGTATGGATATACAATATTTGGCTTATCCATTCATCTGTTGTTGGTGGACTTGGGCTGCTTCCACCATTTGGCTATTGTGAGTGTTGCCACTCTGAACATCTCTGTGCATTTTTGTTTGAGCTGGGTTTCACTCCTTCTGGGTACCCAACTAGGAGGTGAACTGCTGAGCCCAGTGGTGATACTAGGTAACTTGTTTCTGGCTGACCTGCCAAACTTTTCACAGCAGTTGCACCATTTACATTCCTGCCTGCCATATATGAGGATTCTGGTTTCTCCACACCTTCTCCAACATCAATTTTCTGGTTTTTCTGTTTGGCTTTTTTTTTTACTTTGTATTATGGCCACCCTAGTAGGTATGAATTAATATTGTGGTTTTTATTCGCATTTCTCACTGGCTAATGCTGTTAACTTTTTATGTGTTTCTTGACCATTTGTAGATAGTCTTTAGAGAATGCCGATTCACTTGCCTATTTTTCAATTTATGTTTTTAATACATTAATAAAGGAAAACACATGCCTTAGTTATTAAAAAAAAACTAAGGAGAATGGATAGTCCAGAAGCCTATTGTAGAAACCAAACAAGGAGCACTGTATAAAATACAGCCTAGCACTAGGAAGAGAGAAAATTGGGGGCACTTTTACAGAGTACTTTAAAATGTTGACATTTTCCCAGTGCCTATGGCTCATATCTTTAATTTTAGCCACTGAAGAAACTGAGATCTGAGGATGGCAGTAAAAGCCAAATGGGACAGAAAAGTCCAAGAGACTATCTCTAACCAAAAAAATTGCAGGAGCTGTGGACTCAAGTGGTAGAGCACTAGCTTTAAGTGGGAAAAGTCAAGTGAGGGCACTAGGCCCTGTAGCAGAAAAAAAAAGTTGTTTATTAATACTAAATATTTTCTCAAACTTTCCATTGAACACATTCCCCTCTTTTGGCTGTTTCTCTACCCCTTGCTTCAAGGTTCTTTCACATTCTTCACTGACCACACTTCATCTGGATAAAATGATTGCTGAAAGCAACTGTTTATTTGGCTTAAGGCCATGCACTCTTCCTGAAGATACTATAACTTTGTTTAAAATGTATAGATTTCTATGTAACTCCCCTTAGAACATTCAACAGATTGTCTTCTTCATCTGCATATCATCCCTGAAGCAAAAGTACTCAAAAGGTATTATTATGCACAGTTCAGCGAATTTGAGGTTATATTAATGTCCTAATCATTCTAATGCCCGTAGGCTTCGTAGCTGTGCCCACACTATTTAATCTAAAACCAAAAAAGTCACATTCATTTTTAAGAATCCTTACGTTCTGTTCTGCCAGTGAGTAAACAAGCTGCGGAAGAATGTCTCCCTTCACAACTGCTTCTGCTAAGTCGTCGTTATAATTGGCCAGCCTCCCGAGGGCCAAAGCAGCAGTCTGTTGAATTGTGGGGACCACATCTAGAAGAAGGGGCCTCAGTAAGGACATCACACCTGAGTCAGATCAGGAAAACAGAAGTCAACAAAACTTACATTTGAAAGCACACATACAAGTCAACATAAATACACATGTGAGAAAATTAGGCAGTAAAAAAAATCAGTAAATACATGTGTACATATACATACGCACGCCCTTGACTTTCCAAACTTTAATCAATTCACCCCAGTTTATGAAGCATAATGTTGTCACATCCTTTCTTTAAAAACATATCCTGGTTATGCATAAAAGCAAACATTACTAGGGCTGGGAGTTTGGTCTAGTGGTAGAGTGCTTGCCTAGCATGCGCAAAGACCCAGGTTTGATTCCTCTTTATCACATACATAGAAAAAGCAGTGGTACTCTAGCTCAAGTGGAAGAGCTCTAGCCTTGAGAAAGCCCAAGGCCAGCGCTTAGGTCCTGAGTTCAAGCCCCAGGACTGGCAAAAAAATAAAAGCCAACATTACCAATTGTTTTGTCACTAAATCTAGAAACATTTGGAATAGAAAAAACCTACAATAACATTTGAAATCAGACCAGAATAAGAGCAATAACTACCAAATAATATAAAGCAGAAAACATTGATGTGTAATGCTTACCACAGATATATTTAGTCCTTAGTTTTATGTTTAAACTGGCTTGTTCCTATCAACTATAGGCCACCTTATGAGGTCACTCTGGGGCCACAGTCCATGCTCAGTCCAGTGTCTATTGACATTGATTACATTTATCATCTAGATGAAAACATCTAGATAGTAGAGGTAACTGAAGTCTCACAACAAAGAGATTAAGATACAGAATGAGGTATTCAAACATCTAGCAATACAGAGTTGTTTCTAGAAAGTTGTGTTTTAAGCAATTTGATCACTTCTTTGCAGTTTGCTATTTTACTGTGATAAAATATGAATAACACACCAAAGTTGCCATTTTAACAGTTCCATAAACTCCCAACCACAGTATTTTATATGAGGGTCTTCAAACTGTTTTCCACAGTTGCTATGTTGTTTTATGTTTCCATCAGCAAAGTTTAATTTTACAACATTCTTACCAACATCTATTTTCCTTATATATTTTTAATTTTTTGTTGTTTTTTGTTGCTAGTCCTGGGCTTGAACTCAGGGCCTGGGTGCTGTCTTTGTGCTTTTGTGCTCAAAGCTAGCATTCTACCACTTAAACCACAGCTCCACTTTTTACTCTTTGGTGTTTAATTGGAGGTCATAGTCTCATGGACTTTCCTGCCTGAGCCAGCTTCCAATCATGAGCCTCTGATACCAGCTTCCTGAATACCTAGCATTATAGGTGTGGGCAACTGGCACCCAGCTATTTTCCATTTTTTTTAAATGATAGGTTTCACCAGGAGCATAGCCTAGTGATGAGTATTCTAGCCCTCTATACCACATACACAAAAAAAGCCAGAAGTGGCACTGTGGCTCAAGTGGCAGAGTGCTAGCTTCAAGCAAAAAGTGTCCAAGGACAGTGCCCAGGCCACAGGACTGAAACAGAAAAAAAAAAAAAAAAAAAAAAAAAAACGATAGGATCTCCATGAGTGTAAAGTAATGTCCCATTGTGGTTTTTATCTGTACCTCTCTAATGTTAAAAATGTTGAACATCTGCTCCTGTGCTCACTTGGCCTTGCTACATCATCTTTGGAGAAGAGTACATTCAAGTCCTTTGTTCCTTTCTTCACCTAGGTTTTGTTTTGTTTTGAACGCTTTTATTAACACTGATTTTTACATCATATTTCAAATGTCATGTTTAACAAACAAGTATTCAAGAAGGGAATCTCTATAGGCAATCACCAGCACATACATTTTAGAACATAATTACAATTAAACTGAGGGTTTGTACGTCATAGATACATATCAATCTATATAAGATTATATCTATAGAGTATATGGCCCATCACAGATTTTTATGTCTATGTAGTTAGGTTTATATCTCCAAGACCATGTCCATAATCTTGGGTATCCAAATATTGAGTCCTCGCTCTTGTACTGTTTGGATCCTATATCCACATATTAAGGGTACCATGTGCCTTTTGTTCCTTTGGTCTTGATTTATCTCACTCAACATGATTCGCTCTAGTTTCATCCACTTCCCAGCAAATGCCATTATTTTATATTGTCTGTTGGCTATGTAGAATTCCATACCACATTTTTTTTGTATCCATTCATTTGTGGTAGGGCATCTGGGCTGTTTCCATCACTTGACAATTGTGAATAGTGAAGAGATGAACATGGCTGAGCAGGTGTCCTTACCATATCCTGGGTTATGATGCTCAGGGTAGATGGCCAAGAGTGGTATGGCGAGATCATAGGGATTTTCAGTTTTTTAAGAAATCTCCAAACTGCCTCCCAGAGTGGCTGAATTTGTTTATATTACCACCAGCAGTGCAATAGGAGTCCTCTTCCTCCACAACCCCACCAGCATTTGTCATTGTCTGAGTTCAGAATATTGGCCATTCTTATTAGGGTAAGGTGATATCTTAGGGTTGTTTTTATTTGCATTTCCTTTATGACCATGGATGATGAGCATTTTCTCAGATGCTTTTCTGCCATTTTTAACCTTTTCTTTTGATAAGTCTCTCTTTAGTTCTCTTGCCCATTTAGTGATTGGTTGTTGGGTTTGGGGGGGGATTAGTTTCTTGAGTTCACTGTAGATAGTGGATATTAAGCATGTCTGTTGTATTATTGGTAAATATCTTTTCCTAGTTGCTTGGCTGCCTTTCTACTTTAGTAGCTTGTGCCTTTGTCTGTGCAGAAACTTTTTATTTTTAGGTAGTCCCATTTGTCAAGTCTCTCTCCAATCTGTTATGACCCTGGGACTCAGTTCAGGAAGTTTTTGCCTGTGCCTATGAGTTCCAGTGTCTCTCCTACTCTATTATATAGCAGTTTCAGCTTGTGCATGATAATAGGCTGGGATAAGCTGGGATCAATTTCTAGTTTTCTGCATGTGGCTGCCTAGGTTTTATTTTTGTCATTTTTGTCAAGCATCACTTATTATCATAATGAATATGCACCATTTTTATTAAGACTGAACAACACTCTAAAGAATAAAGCTAAATGTGCTAACATATATTAAAAGCTTCATAAAATGCATTATGGAGGCTAAAAACCAGAAAGTATGCTTAAAATAGCTTTTCTCCACCACTTGACACATTTATGTGAAAACAGTACCTTGTTGTCTTCTGAAATAATTTGGTACATCAGTCTATAATGGGGTTATTTAATGGGATATTTAAAATAAAGCCTCACAAACTTTGAACTATTATGTCAAGAATTCTTTAATGAGTTAATATATTTAAGGTTGTAATAGTTATGTGCTTTTGAGACACAGAATTTAGCAAAGCTACCACAAATCTCTTAAGTTAAGAATAATTCAGTTTACAATTTAGAAAATATTTACCCCTCCAGAATAATACTTTACTCATCTATATAGTCAAAGGATATTTTTCTTCATAAGTTTCCTTAATATTTTATTGTATTTCTTTTCCTCCTCTCCCTGTGTCCAATATCAAATTTAAGTTCTTATGTCAATACTTTTGCTCTATCACAATTCTCCAATCTTCTTTAGTTCAGGCAGTACAATGCAAATTTTGAATTAAAAAAAACCCAAAGCTCTAAACTTGAACTTAAAAAATGTAAAGTCCCTTTGAAATACCTTTGTTTGAATAACCTTATTGCTTTGAATAAGGTCCTTTTTACTTTAGAAAAAAGTAACTTTTCAAAAATATAGCCCCAAACATCTCGTTCCTGAATTGCCATTTCATGACACCTCTTACACACAGTAAGCCTGGACACTTTGTGTGTGTGTGTGTGTGTGTGTGTGTGTGTGTAGTTTTGTTGTGGTGGTGGTGGTTGTTTGTGCTAGTATTAAGGCTTGAATTTAGGGCTTAGGCACTGTCCATTAACTTTCTTGCTCCACTTTCTTACTCTAGCACTTGAGCTACACCTCCACATCTGGCTTTCTAGTGATTAATTGGTGATAAGAATTCCTTAAGTTTGTCTGCCCAGGCTGACTGTGAACTGTGATCTTGAGATCTCAGCCTTCTAAGTAGCTAGGATTACATGTATGAACCACCAACACCTGGCTGGTATTTTGCTATTGTAATTGTATTTATAGGGGGGACATAGCGCAGTGGTAGAGAACTTGCCTAGCATGGCCAGTACTCTAGGTTTGATCCCTAGTACCACAATCAATTAATCAATCAGTAAATAGCCTGCCTTAAAAATATGAAAAATGGGGGCCGGGAGTTTGGCCTAGTGGTTAAAGTGCTTGCCTAGCATGCATGAAGACCTGGGTTCGATTCCTCGGTACCACATATAGAAAAAAAAAAGCCGGAAGTGGTGCTGAGGCTCAAGTGGTAGAGCTCTAGCCTTGAGAAAGTCCAAGAACAGTGCTCAGGCCCTGAGCTCAAGCCCAGGACTGGCAAAAAAATAAATAAATAAATAAAATATGAAAAATGTAAAGATTGTAGAAGGACTAAACGAAGACAGAAAGAGAAAGAAAAAGAAAGCAGAACAAAGGGAAAAAAGAGCAATAAAGAGATGAATACGGAAATATATATGACATATAAAGAAATTCATTTCTGTCTGTTCATTAAGAACCCACAGTCTATGGTGAGGAAATGCATTAAAATTAAGAGTCCATAATTAAGAGTCCATAAATAACACAACCTGTACAGGTGGTACAGGCCTCTGAACGAGGAGTTAATGACAGCACTGCGTTTTCTTCTGAAGGCCAAAATGCACTATATGACAATACATTAAAAAACAAATTAGGGTTCAGGATGTGGCTCAATGATCAGAGGACAGGTTCAATTTCCAGCATTGCAAACAAAAAATAAAAAAGGTGTTGGTGGCTCAACCCCATAATCCTAGCTACTCAGGAGGCTCAGACCTGAGAATCAAGGTTTGAAGCCAGTCTAGTTAGACAAACCCTTGAGACTCTTTCAACTAACCAGCAAAAAAAAAGAAAAGAAAAGAAAAAGCCAGAAATGGAAATGTGGTTCAAGTGGTAGAAATACAAGGTGTGAGCCAAAAAAGTTAAGCAGGAGCACAACTCTTCTCCACCAGGATCCAAAAGCAAAAATTCATGGTCCTGTTTAAACCCTTCCAAATAACTGACATCACTGCTAAAGTCATCTTTCTAAAGTACAAAATGGGTCTAATTCCTTCCTTGAAAACCCTTCAATGGCTTTGCATTTATTTGAAAAGAAACTCAACTTTCATCCGCTCCTCTCAGTAGACTTCCCTCTCCTTTGCCCTCTACCCCTCAGCCCCTGGCTCTGTGCTTTTCCACTTGGCCCTAACGCGCTTCCGTCTGGCTAATTCCCAGTAAGTTCAGTAACACCTACCCCTCTACATGCTCTTGAACAGCTCCCCTCATCCTGAAGTGGGTGCCTTTCATGCCACAAGTAATTTACTCATATCTCTCTCTCCAGGAGCACTTAAGCCACTTCAGGCCAGGGACTATTCCTTTTAGATGTATGATCAGCATCCAAGCTTTCATGTTGCGCTTGGACACATTTAAATGTTCACTGAATAATGAATGTACCAACTGTGAAAATTAATGTGCAATTTTCTCTCCTTTCAAGTCCATTTTAGTTAAAAAATAAAACAGATACAATCACATTCATAGTTATTTTCTCAGCATAAAATGTGAGGTATATGAATGACACTGTAAGGAACTCAAAAAGAACATGCAAACTGTTCATTCTCCTAAACCCAAACCCATACAGACATAATTATATTTTAATTCAAAAAGGCTGAATTTTTTTTCATGGTACTGGGAATTGAACCCAAGGCCTCCACTTGAGCCTTTTGTTTGGGGTGTTCTGGTTGTTGCTGGGCTTTTTGTTTGATTGGCTTTTTGTCAGTTGTGGCTCTTGAACTTTCGAGGATAGTGCTCTACCACTTTGAGCCACAGCTTCACTTCCAGTTTTCCGGTGGTTAATTAGAGGTAGGAGTCTCACAGACATTTCTGCCGGGGCTGTTCCTGAACTATGATCCTCAGATGTCAGCCTTCTAAGTGGCTTGGATTATAGGCATGAGCCTCCAGTGCCCAGCTTGCTTTTGTTTTTGAGACAGGGTTTTGCTAACTTTGCCTAGACATAACTCAAACTCATGATCCTCTTTGTTTTCCACCTCTCATGGGACAGCTGAACTCACTGAATTGGTATTGTTCTTTTACTAATGTCATGCCTTAGTGCACCTATCTGACTACAGACTATTAGGACATCAAGGAAGAAGGTAGCACAGAGAAATAATACCAGAAGTAATTGTACCATAAATTTGCATGGGTCACATTTGAATAGGAAATATTTGGTAGGCACTCAATTTTTTAGTTGTTATTATTTATTTTATTATTGATTTGTTTTATTTTTTATTTTATTTTATTTTTTTATTTATTTTGCCACTCCTGGGGCTTGAACTCTGTGCATTATCCCTGGGCTTCTTTTGCTCAAGGCTAGCACTCTACCACTTGAGCCACGGTGCCATTTCTGGCCTTTCCTGTTTATGTGCAACTAAGGAATCAAGCCCAGAGCTTGTTGCATGCTAGCAAGCACTCTGCCACTAAACCACATTCCCAGACCCAAGAAATTAATTTAAAAAAAAAAAAAAAAACACCTTCCATAGGGCCTGGGTTCAATCTCTAGGACCAAACCAAAAGTCAATCTACGTTTGAGCCAATTTAATTTCTTATTTTATTCATACTTCACCTACTTATAAGATTTTTAGGTACTTTATAGAACAGTTATCCATTGTATACAGCACATGGTTAGCATGCTAGAAGTCCTGGGTCCAGTCCCCAGCACATGTGCATTCACACTGACACACACACAAGCACAACATGGATGAAAAGACAGCAAGGAATAGGCATGTATTGTGGAAGGAGATTGATAATTATATCAAAGTCATAGGTTAAGGATATTACCATAATTGAGTTCTGACATACTGAAGTCCCTGGAAGTTTAAGGAAAAAAAAGAAAAATTTTATGAAAGAAATAGGAACAAATAGTTTTACCTAAAATAGCATACTTTGCAGATACATGGAGATAACATAGTAAATATTTATGGAATAAATATCTCTATATAAAAGAACAGGATCCTCTGTCTTCATTTATAGACTTAAGGAAGGTGTGAAAAAGTGAAATGTTTCTTTTTGAAAATAATCCCTCAACTTTAAAAAATGCATGTTGTAAGCTAGCACATACCTATACATCCAGCGTAGGCCACAGAGATAGACTCTGTCTAAAAACAAGTACTAAGTCTGAAGCTTTCTATGGAAAAAATATATAGTCTACTTCAAAAATGACTTACTTAAAATATGTATAAAACTTAAAATGGTTAGAAAAGTGGGTAGATGCAATTTTCATTGTAGACACACACTTCATACACTACCCATCCACAAACACACACACACACACACACACACGCACACACACGTATACACAGAAATATCACTTGTTCTCTGCTAAACTTTTTTTTAAAATATTTAATATTGAGCCATCTATACTAGATAGCATGAAACATCCAAAGAGCAAAACCAACTATTCACTTGAAATATGGAAAAGCCTGGCTTGTAGTCACTGGGGCAGTCCGCCCACCACAGCAAAGCCAGATTTCTCAGAATATGGCCCTGGACACATCTACTAGGACCAACACTACAAAGCGTAATCCCAGTGCTGCGTGAATGGACAAGGAAAAGTACTTCTCACCAAGCATGCATGAATACAAAGGCGAAGTGTTACCCAGATACTTCCACTGGCCAACCAACAAAACTCAATTCTCAGTAATGAGTTCCCAAAGACAAGCCCATAACCCAGGGCTCACACTTTGTCTTTCAGGACACTGCTCGATCCAGGTAGGTTATCAGTAGGACAACTGGTTGAATTAACATCTTAGTTCTCAACTCCCAGTCTACTACAGATCTCACCCCCTCCACCCTCCCCTGCTTTTAAAAAGCTCATTTGCCAGAAACCCATGGCTCATACCTGTAAGGGAGGCTGAGATCTGACGATGTCAGTTCAAAGCCAGCTCAGGCAGGAAAGCCTATGAAAATCAGTCCCAAATGACTATACCAAAATGCAGAAAGTTGAGCTGTGACTCAAGTGATGAGTGTGAACCTTGAGCAAGGAAGCCCAAAGACAGCACTCAGGCCCTAAACACACACACACACACACACACACACACACACACACACACACACACACACACACACCAGCAAAAACCAAAACCTTCCTAGTTTAGTAAGATTTTTATTGTGAACTACAGAAGCCTAAAGATCTTCCAGGGCTCTGAGACTTAAACTTGAACACCACTCGCACTCACTCACACCTACAGAATTTATCAGTTAAAGTTCTCTGAAGCTGGCTCCACTCAATTCCCATGATTCTCCTCAAGGAGAGCTCAAAAGCCACTAAGTTTCACAGCTTTTGGATAACCACTGCTACTGAAAAGCCTAAACAAAGGACTTGAAGGACTTGCTTCAAAGTTCATTAGTAACTTCTAGAACCATCTAGAAATAATTTTTCTAATTTTTTGTAGAAAAAGAACAAGACCAGATAGAAATTGAGAAATTAGTTTTGGAAGTACAGATCAAGACGATGGTAGCTTCAGGCCAAAGGGTTAGCAACACCTTATCTTAATAAGCTATATGTGGTGGTATAAGCCTGTGATCTCATTTATATGTGAGGCTGGAGGTAAGATGACTCCTCATTTGAGGCTAGACTTGAGCAAAAACTAAAGCAAAAAAAGGCATGGAATGTGACTCCAGTAGTAGAGTACTTATCTAGCAAGTCTGAGGCCCTGGAATTCAAATCCCAATATGGCAAGGAAAGGGAAAGGAAATTTTTAAAAGCTATTAAGTCAGTTTACCCCAAAAGCAATTCTCTAACATTCTTTTGGGTTTAAGTGTAAACCCTTACCGTACTTGCTTTGCCTAAGCAGTTGTAAAAATTCCAATTTATTTCTCTTCTTTGTCTTCATGAGGATCTCACTACGCAGCCCAAGCTCGAGATCTTTCTGCCTCTGCTCCTGCGGCTTGGTATTACACTACCAAATGTAAAATCGCACATTTTTTGGTAATATAAATAACTACTCTTTCCATCACTACTAAGTATTTACTAATAAGAATTGTGCTAGGCCTAGAATGAATGCTTAGTGAAGAAAAGGGAAACTAAATGCTTGTAATTGTGCTAAATACTGGGAAAGAGAAGTAGGAGTAGACAACAGTATCAATCAGGCTCAGAGGAGCCTTTTTCTTTTCAGCATTCTCAAAATTTGGTTTTGTTTGCTCCAGACATGATTTAAAATCATTTTACACCAACAACTCCTATTATTTATTTTCTTGAACCTTAAACCATAAAATTACCTAAATCAACAACATGGTTTCATATAGATGACTAATAAAAGGGTTGCATCCACTTCTGCTTCTGGAAATGTGCTTAACTAGTGATTTGCCATGTTTTACTACTTTTTAGGTTGCATATAAAATATTATAGAACTTATATAAATAGCTAGTTAAGAAAAATGGTATTTTATGTAACTGGGCAGTTTAAAAACAGTTTTCTTTGAGTTTTTATTAGCTTACTTTAAACTTCCTAATCAGGCCTGAGAGTGGCCTAGTATTCAATGTAATACAAAACATATTTCTTATATTTAATAACTACCTCCAATTGCTGGAATTTTATAATTGGTAAAGGTAACAATGCATTATCTCTATCTCCACTATTACAGCCATGTGTGGTTGATTATTCTGAGAGGGGAAGTATCAAAATTCATTTTTAAATTGCTGCAAGATGTAATGGTTCAAATACATATAGTCTGAGGGCACATAGAGATTTTTATAACAATCATTAAATGTTTTAATGTTTTCATATGTTCTTTTGATTTACAAGGAATCAAACCACAACTTAAAAAACTTAAAGTTACAGACACTTTAACACAGTTCTCTCTAGTATTCATTTTGATTCGAAATTCAACTTATTATTTTCCAACTACTCTAAAGAAGAGATTTTCAATACTTTCTTTTGCTTTGGTAGTAACTTTGTATATATTCAATCAGGCAAATTTTCTCGTTAGCACATCAAAAACAGTGAGAAAATTCAGAAAATGAAAATACATTAAAATTCTATTGATAATCTTCATTTTTAATATCCCTTTCACATGAAATGATTCAAATTTCATAGCAAGAGAATAACTGTTTGTCGTGGTTTTCTATATGGAAAATGTTCTTCATATTATTCTAGATCCATAATACTTTTTTAAACTACATATGGGCAAAACAGTCTCAGATATGTAGATAATAAGTCAAAGTCAAAGGTAAAGTGCACTAGTGACTTACACCGTCAAAATAAGGCATCTGTCTGAATAAAAGCTTGGTTGTGATACATAATTGATATACATTGTGGCTACATAACAACAATATCAATTTTATAGGGAAAAGATGTTAGAAACACAGTAATTTATTGTTGGTCACATTCAGGGGATAGTGTGGTTATAAAAATACAACACTTTTACAATGATGGCTAGATATAAAATGGAATATAAAATTATACACAATGAAACACATACAGATACAACAGGAGGAACCTTAATAAGATCAATGAATTCTTATCAGTATTAACAGCCTGTTTGTGATATTGTACTCATTTGCATGATACTAAAGGTACCAGAATCTCTGCTATTACGACTTACAACTACACATGAACCTATAATTACCTCAAAATATGAAAGATACTTTTTCCATTATAAATGCTTCTTCCACCTCTACCCATGAAAACATTCAATAATCCCAGTGACAAAAAAAAAAATTACCACACAAATGCAATAGTAATTCCCCTCAAAGAAACTCAGAGTAACATCACGTCTTAACTATTCTTGCTTTGAATACGTTCTCCATTTATTTTAATGACATATAAATTAGTGGTAAAGATCTTATCCTATACATTAAAAGCTTATTTTTATGCCTTTTGTCTATATATATATGTGGATAAAATATGACATTTAATAAATATATATATCATCAAATTGCAACCATTTCATTCTGAATCTTCCAGTGGATTCTCCCTTGAAATCTTAGCACAGTTTTAAACCTACAGTTGTAGTACACAGCAGTGACGTCTGACACATTTTCAGTGTGCTTGGCAAGGGGAAAAATCATCTTTGTTCTTCGTGGGTTTTTCTTCTGGAATTTTCCCATATATATACATATATATATGTACAATATTATAGATGCAGAAATAGATATAGAGGGATCTATATCTAATCTATCTTTATCTGTCGGGTTAAGGTATATAATGTGAGGGGGTTCACTGTGGTATTGATTAGCCCCCTTACACGTCACGTGGTGACAGTCATCTGAATCCAGGAATGGGGGGGTGGACTGACTCGACTCTCCCCTCCCTCCCTCCCTCCTCCCCACGCCTCTCTTCTCTTTCCCACGAGTGGAAGGACTTCACCCTACTTGGAACCCTCTGGCCGAGATTCCAGCAAACCTCCCCCCCCCCGTCCCCGCCCCCCCACCACCCGGACGAGGAAATGCTGTGTGAACAAGTCTGGGATGGTCGGAGGCGGGGTGGGGGGGACCGGTGACGGCACCCCGACCTAAAGGCGCTCGGAGGGGTGGATTCCCGGCCACGTAAAATGACTCCCAGGCGGGTCATTTCGCGCGGCCTGGTGGTGAGGAGCCCGGGCCGCCCCTCTCCACCACCGAGACCCTCCGGGCGCGGGGAGGCGGGGACGGGGGCCGGGGCGGGCCGGGGCGCCTCGGGCCGCGTGCGGGCTCACCCGCGTTCTGTAGCGTCTCGATGTTCTGGGGTCTGGTCGCCAGCTCCGCCACCATCTGCACGAACTGGGTGCGGGCCTTCTGGTACTGCTCGAACACTGCGGGGAGGGAGGAGGGAGAGGGGCGGTGGGGAGCCCGGCCCGTCGAGGGGCGCCCGGACGCTCACCGGCCCGTCGGGGGAGGGGGGCTGCCCGGCTCCCCGCGCCCCTACCTTGCAACACCTGCCTCTGACTCATGGCGCCCGCGGCGGCTCTCCGCCCCGCACCTCCCGGCGGCGACGCGGCTGGGCGGAGGAGGAGGGGACCGCGACCGCCACCCCGGCCGCCGCGGACCACAACCGCTCCTCTGTGTACCCGCGTCTCCCGGGCAACCGACCGGAACCGGAACGCCGCCGTCTCGCGGCAACGGCCGCGGCCGGGCGTGACGTCACGGCCGCGGTCCCGGGCCGCCCGCGCGGGGCGGCGCCCACGCGGCCAGCCTCCCCTCCCCGCCCGCGGGGCGGCGCGGGGCTGGGCGGGGACTCGGCGCCGGCCAGGGCGGGCTCCGTCGAGGGCCCGGCCCCGAGGCCCGCGCGCGCGGCCCGGGCGTCCTCCGCGGGGACCGCGTTCTGCGCACGGTGACCCAGGAGCCGCGCCGTGCCCTGGCTGCAGGCCCCCGGGGCCGGGTGCGAGGCCGGCCGTGCTCCCGGGCTTCCACGGGGCCGGGGGAGGGGGTTGCAGGGGGAGACGCTGGGTGATTGTCAGTGCAGCTCAAGTCCACGTCGCTCATCTCCGATGTCAGGGTCCCAGCAAGGTCACTGCCACGTTCACCTCGCTTCACGACCTTGCTGACTGGAGCTGGACATTCCGGGACACGCAGAGGAGATCGAGTATGAAAAATACCCTCCTTTTGCTGTCTTCCCCCATTTCCACGTGATCTCTAAAAACACTTTTAAATGTAACCTGCATTTTATTGCTGAGTGACATCCCCCCCCCCCCAAAGAAAGGGAGAGTCTGCCCGGGAAGCCAGATCGCCCTGGTTTAGATCACCCCAATTCTGTACCTAGTTTCTTTTGACAGAAATGTAAGCGCTCAAGCTACCACTGGTGCTTGCCTTGTCTTTGAAAGCCACACTCCAAATGTTTCAATGACAACCGACAGCACAAATATTTCTCCATCAGAAACTACAAATTTCACCAGGTGGCAAACACAACTTATTTTTTTTTAAACCAGATAGCCACAGCTGTTGTGAAGTAATGCCCCAACAGGAAATCTCTAGTAGACAGAATGCAAACTTAGTTGGTTCTCACATTTGGAATCAGTCCCCTATAGGAAATTTTGAAATCTCACTTGGTCTAAGACTTCTGATGAAGTCCTGGTATTTTATGGAGCCCCAATAGCAATCCAAGAAAAGAAGGTGTGTACAACTTGGTTCCCAGACACCCCCAGAGCCAAGTATCCATCTTTTATGTCTGCAGATCAGAAACCATTGACATTCACGATCCTTGTACTTAACAATGCTATAAATGTCACAGAAATATCTGTATTTTCCTAACAAGTCGTTTAAAAGTTGTAGAGTGCCATTAGAGATATAGTTCCATTGAGTAAATAATTAAAATTGTAAATTAACTGCCCTAATTTTATTTTCAGTTCCTTGTTGCATTATGAAAAAAATCCCCTTAAAACTAAAAGGTTCTATATTTAGTGTCAGTCTTTAAACAATCTAAGTTCCTAAACTGCTATGCCTGCTATGTTTAGTAACTACAATACTGTGCATATTACACTTTTAAAGTGTGAAAATACCAGTGAGGAATATCAGTGAGGAAAATATCAAACTCTATCAGTATAACACAGTCTACTGACAGAATGCTACAAAGTTTGAAAACTTAAGTTCGGGTAGTATATAAATGACTTTATAGAATCTGAGTGCCAATACCCATACATTAAATTGTATTTATTGTCCCTGGAAAAACTTAATATAGCATGCCTACTTCAAATCCCAAAAGTTAGATCTTTGCTTTCTTTTAGCTTCCTCTTTTTTTTAAGTGTCTAAGTTTAATGAAAAATAATAGGATGATAACATACAGGTAAATGAAAATGTTACTATTTGAATATAAAATATGGCAGAGGTTATTTTCACTGACAAGAAACCCAATCTACATTTTTTGACCCATTTCTCAACTTTCTAACTTTAAAACAAAACATCACTCTATTTTACACAGTGTATTCTGTGATCACACACACCTTTAGACTAACAGTTAAGCAGTGGAAAAGAAACTACTCCGAGATGCTCTTTTAAAGAAGTGTTATTAAACCAAGATTATTGTTCTTAGAGACTTTAGAGATTCATAATGTAGTTTGGACATAAAATGGTATGTATGATTGACAAATAAAGTGTTTGAAGAACTTTCTAAAGCACTGCTGTGAGAAATGAAGCCTTTGGATCCTTTGAGGGAAAGCTAATTTTAATACCATATACAACTTCAAGATCATTTTTTCACCTGGTTCCTTCCTTAGTTACAGAGAGGGACTGAAAACCCAACAAAATAAAGCCAATTTCAAAATCCTCTTCTGTTTATCTTTACAAATGTCCTCTAAGAATTCAGAAAATCCCATCCCCATAGAAATATACACAACTCATCTAAAAGAAGTTGTTTCTAATTTTAACATACATGCAATCTTTCAGCTCCTAGCGGAATTTTAAAAGTTAAAGTCTTACATATACTAACTAGATAGTAAGAGCTACACTTTAAAAAATTGTTGAAGTCTCTGAAGTACATTTTCTTATACCAACCAAACCATCAGTGTGTGCCAAACAACTTGATTATGGGACAATGTGCTCATGACATACTGTCTTCTGGGGCATGAAGTTTAATAAGAGACATTAGTTCATTCCGCAAGCAACAATTGCAGCCTGTATTAACTTTGCAAGCATAGACCCAATGTCTGTTTAAAGACTGTCATTGATCTAACATGCTGTAAATGCTTTTAGAGTAAAAGATGGGATGGTTAGGGTAAAGTAGGGAAAGAGTTAAAACATTGAAGTCATGTCTTTAAAAAAAAAAAACTTGTCTTCAAGTAGTTGTACAAAGGAATTTCAGTTCAACATCATTTGATGAATACAATCCATCTTGACCAATGTTGCCCTCTCTCTACATCATGTCTTATTTTAAACAAAAATTAGATGATGTGTCTAGATATAAAATCTCCTCAAAAAGAAGGTAGTAATGTAACTTGAAAGGGCATTCAATTGGTAAATGCCTGTAATTATTCTAGTTATGAATACATGATCACACAATCATTTTGCCAACACCAAATCTAAAACTACTGCCATAAATTCATATTAACATGGTTGAATAGAAAATCAATGCACTGCAGATTCCATAACCGAGTTAGTAGACCCCAAATATTATCTACAATGATAAAGAAATATAGGACTCTCTTAAATATTGCAGAACCCCAGTTTGGGAAAATCCAGATTTTACATTTATATCTGAGCAGATCATCCTCTTGTGCCATCAGATTTATTAGCAGACCAGAAGGGATTTGGACATTTCTTTGGGGGATGGGGCAGGGAGGAGACAAGAAAAAGATGAACATGTCTATGCATGCTTCTTTAATCTCTACTTTTTGAATCTTTTAGAAGCAACGCCATGATTTTGAACTTTAAAGTTCTTCCCTTTCCATTTAAAGATGAGGCCAGGAGACGGCTAGGTTAACAGTTAGAATTGAATATACCTGAACATGGTTTCTTTCTAGTATTTTGGTAGATGTATATGGCTCTGTTGCAGCGCTTCAGTGGATACGAAGATTTTAAGTCATCCTTCTCACTCCCGCAATTAAACTAATTAGGAGGATTTATTTCTCCAAGAAAGGTAACTCCTGGCAAAGACATTGATAATAAAGGGGGGGGGGAAGGAAGGAATGCTTTTAATATAGATGTCAAATACAATGCAACTCTTCCCAGAGGGAAATTATTGCGGCTTAGGGTATGTGTATTCAATAATAATAATAATAATAATAAAGTACTGTCTACGGTACGTTTTCTTGATTAAAAATTGTACCCAAGCCAGTATCGCCAAAAAGAAAACCCTAAGGGCTGGGTCCATCTTCTAGATTGTCAGCTACTCTAAGTTCTTTCCTACATCTTGGAATTGCTGGACTTGTCTTAGAAGCAGTAGGTAGTGTTGCTCTCAAATACGTGTGTGTGTGTGTGTGTGTGTGTTACACCAGATTCCTATCATAGTAATAATAATACTTATTAATGTTGCAAGAATTTCAAGAGACAAGGAAGGTGCTACACAGCCAAGGATCCTCGGAGCACCCTGAGCTGGCGTCCGGGGTGCAGCCCTTGACTCCAGCGAGGCCTGAGTCGCGGCCGCCTTCCCTCCGCTGCCCGCCGTCGGGTCCCCGCGCCCCCGTGGGCTCGGGGATCCCCGGCCCGCCCCAGCCCGGCAGCCGCGCCCCGCGGTGGCCTGGCCGTCGGTCCGTCCGGCGCTGGGAAAGGGCAAAGACTTCCTCTGCCCTTGCCTTTCGTCTAAAGTTTCTGCAGCTTCCCGGAGCGGCTTGGCCGTCTAACCGAGGAGGGGGCGCCGGGGGGGGGGGGATGGCGCCCGGAGCTGCGCGTCCGGAGCGGGGCGGGGTGCGCGGGCGGCCGGGGAGGACGGGGCCCGGCGCCCGGCCCGCGGGCGCGCGTGTGCGGAAGGACGTGGCGGCCGGGCCGGGGCCCGGGGTGGGTCTGGGGCGCCGGGCGGGCCCGCTCCCGGCCGCGGCGTGTGGGGGGCGTCTGCGGGTCGGGGGGGACCCGGAAGCGCGGGGGAAGTGGAGACGGCCTTTCCTTTCGCTTCGGTCCGCAGGCCAGGCCTCCCCACTAGAATTGCAAAGCTTGCCCGGGCCCGGGGCGGAGGGGTGGGACGGAGCCTCGCCGAGCCGGCGACCCGCACGGCCCGAGGAGAGTGGGGCCGAGTCGTCCCGGCGAGCCCCGGGCCCTGAGGGCCGCAGCCCGGGCGCGGCCGAGACCTCTCCCCGCGGCGCTCGGAGCGGCCCGCCCGGCCCCGCTCCGCTCCCGGAGGGTTCAGAGAGCGACCGGAGGGGAGGGCTTCGGGATCCCCCCCCCCTTGCCAGAAGTGGGGTGGGAAATCCCTACACGGGGTCACCGCAGCCAGCCCCCCAAAACCCCGCCGCGCGGGCCGGAGTCCGCGGGGCAGAGGCGCCCGGAGCTTGCTTAGAAAACCGGGGGCGGGGGGAGCGGCTTCTCACTGCGCATGCGCAAGACTTTTTTTTTTTTTTTTTTTTTTTTTTTTAAGTCTTGCGATCATTTCGCTTTACCAAGTCCTAGGGCAAAATGTCGTGCACAGTGATTATTTTGGAGGGTAATTGACTGTGCGTTGACTCCTGGTTATCACTGCAAACGTACAGAGAAGGGTTTTTTTATTTATACAACCTTGGAAATAATATATTTTTTAGAAACACATCTTATTTAACCAATGTCCAGGTCGGTTCTCCTCCCAGAGATGATTCTACCAGGGTGTGCTTCGCTAAAATGTGGACAAAATTCCAGGACACAGTAACAGTAACTTCTCATTCTTTCAGAGGAGATGCTTGTACTGCAATTTCCATTGCTTGGTCCAGAAGAAACCTTTGAATACTGTTAAATCTGAATTTTTTAAATTCGCCTACTACCCCAGTTTTACCCTATTTTTAAGTGAGAAAATAAAGATCTCCATATGAACAATATCAACAATTAACCACACATATGGAGAAAATACTAGTATCTTCCCATTATAAGAAATATTTTCTCTTAAGGAAATGAATGTTAAATAAATGCTTCTCTATTTCTGGGAGAATTTTATTCCCCCTTTCCTGGTGAAATAAAATTCAGTTGCTATCACTTCATTTATAAGGTAAAGGTAAAAGTTGGGGAAGTGTATCTTTAAAGTTGTATGTGTACAAATAATTGCATTATGTTTATGGATTCATCTCCAAGAGAAATAGCTTAGTAATTAACTTCTATCAAAACTAAGGACATTTAATGAGTAAAGAGAGGTTAAGGACTTCTTGTGGCAAGACTGTATAGAAAAGACATTGAATTTTTTCAAAACATGATTATGTATGATGTTGTAAACACATGCCAGAAGTTATAGAAACAATACAAAATACCTGGTACCATGATCTTTCCGAGAAAAAAAAATATTCTCAAGACTCATTTTAGAAGGTAAGAGTGTGTGCTTCCCAAGTATATGTAAGAGGGATTATGTACCTTGGGTATACTAAAGGTCATGAAAGTGTGTTTTCCTCAGTCTATATTAAAAGTAGCTTACCCAGAAGGCAAGCTTATTTTATTGTAAAGAAGTTTCTAAGAAATATTGTCCAAACTGGTGTGTGAGCATTTTTCAAGGTGACTTTTTTGGGCAAAAGTGAGCCTTTAGTAAAGAAAAAATACTAAGTGGATTCTGTTGAATCTGGCTGCCTGTTTCTCCTCAGAAAGTGACAGGAGAGTGTAAAGAAAGCCCAAGAAAAATACTTAAAGAAAATTGTCATGAGCATATTTAGAAACAGCTGCTAAACACGTTTTCCTAAGCTTACCCTGACTGAGTTCTTCAGTTCCACTACAAAACAAACGGTAATGAATCATGTTCAAAGCAAAACACTCGAGCTAATTACTGATAACACTAATTTGTCTGATTCCAGAACAGCTGAAGGGATTCCAGACATCACTGTCTTCCCACTTGTACTTCACTCATAAGCATTTTGGAAAGGTATTTGCTGAATTTAGGAATTTTGTTGAGAAGTTTGGAAGAGAGTCATAAATTGAGTTAAAATTTTAGGAAAAATGGGCGAGGGAGTGCATTATGAAAATGACCTAATTGTTTAGTTTTTGAGCCCACAGAAAACAAATTCTACAGCTTTCAATGTATATCCTCAAAAGCAGCTCATTCTGGATTGCAATTTAAATAAAACAATGAAATCTATCATTATTTCACTCAATAGTGATAATTCACATGAATATGAATGCACTTGATCTTATGCTTTGATTCATTGAAAAGCTCAGTTGTAATGGAGGAGGAGGAAGAGGAGGTGGAAAAGGAGGAGGAGGAGGGGGAAGGAGAGGGAGAAGGAGAAGAGGAGGAAGAGGAGGAGGGGAGGCAGACAGGGAGGAGGAGGGGGAGAAGATCTCTCTAATTTGGTGCAAGGCAAGTTGTTGGAGCTTTGCTTTCTTGAAAGACAACAGAGAGGAACTTTTCAGGAATGCCTTGCTTTCCCATTTTCGAGGCGATGCTGAGATAGTTAGGCAAACTACAGGCTTTATGGTGCCTGTAAGTATCAAGTTATGCTAACTCTCTGCTATGAAGTTTTACTTAATGAATTTTACATTCTGGAAAGCTTAAAGATAAACTCCTGTTATAACACATCCAAGGGGCATTTTAGGAAGGACTCTTACTTTGACTTTAGCATCTTTTTTGATTAAGACACAGTAAATATTTTGTGAAATTTAAGGGCTCATTTAAATTAAGTGGGATGTTTCAAAGTACATTGTCTCAGTAAATTTACAAGATCTAATAGTAGCCTCTAAAACATTCCTGTAAAAACAGCTAATGTCATATTTATGATATAAGAAAGTATGAAATCCACTTTAAAATCTTACCTTACTAATGATTTCTTAACCTTTTTTTTTAGACTTTTGGTGGGTGCTTAGCAAAGTTTCAAGTTCTTATATATCATTTCTCATTCTCAGAATCCCCAAAGCTATTTTAGTCTGCCACATTTGAAATATAATTGTTACAATATGCATAAGTGAGGATATCAAAGTAATGCCACCAGCTTGAAAACTGTTCTGCATTTTATCAAACATATTCAAGCTTTGTGGTCATAGTCAGTTGGTTTTCCCTTTAAACCAATAAAGATCTTCTGAAATCCTCTGGGAAAATGGCTAGTGTTTGTTGAGTTACATTATAAGGACCCTAGAGCTCACCAAGTTATTTAAATAAGAGAGGCACTTATCCTCAGGAAGTGTTAATCTTAGAAATCTCTGCACATTCGAAATTGACGTGAAACCTCAATCCATGAGAGCAATCCATGAAAGGCAGAACAATTACTAACAGCAAAGAAACTTGGTAATACACATCCCCTACCCAAATAAAATACTTAGCAGAATACAACAGTTCTTCTCTTAAAAAGATGTTAAAGAAGTTTTCCAGAGCCATTGGAAAGGCAGAATTCCTAAGGATTATCATCAAAGGCTTCATGTATAAGACCCCCATCTACATTCCTGTGGGTTGACGCGGACCTTCAGTTTAAATGGGAGTGGGAGATGGGTGCCAGAACCAAGTACCGGGATGTCACGTTTGAGCCCACGCAAGTGACTGCATTCTGGATTGTATGCAAAACACCCCTGGTAGACAAAGAAGAGTTGAGCACAGACGTGATCGCGGCTCTAACCCCGAAGAAAGCCACCCTTCCCAAGAGCAGAGGGGTCCTCCGGGCGCCCGTTACCAATTAGGAAGTGAACACCTTCCCGTCTTTCTTTGGCTCCCCCCTTGTCTGTAAGGTGAGCAAAAGCTTCCTAATTGGCCATTGAAGAGTCCTTTCGGGTCTCTTGGAAGGAGAGGGTCGCTGAGGCTAAGAGAAGCGTCAGCACCTGGGGGTGGGGGTGCCGGTGCCGCTCCCACCGACTGCAGTGGGGGCAGGGCCCAGCCAGGGCAGTTCTGGCCTGCGCGTGGGTCTGAGGGCGAAATGGGTCCCCAAAGGCTTCCCCGGGCTTTCAAATGCGGCAGCCCCAGGCGGAAAGCGGCGAAGACGGCGGTACCAGAGGCGGCGGTGGCGGCCCCGGCTGCAAATCGCCGTCGTGTGGTTGCTACTGGCAACCGAGCCTCTGCAGAGCGCGCGGCCCGCAGCCCCGGGAAGGAAGGCGGCGAGGGGAAGTGGCTGCGGCGCGGAGGCCGCCCACCCGGCCGGCTCTGCCGCCAGCCTCGGGCAGGCCCCGTGGGCTTCGGCCGCAGCCTGGCCGTGCGGGGATCCCCGGAAGATTCTGGGGCTGGGGGAGGGGGTCATCGCGGGCTCAGAAGCGTCAAAAAATAAATTCCTGGCGGCCCTCTGTGAATGCAGGCGGGCTGCGCGGATTTGAAGCTCGGGATCCCGCGGACCGCCGGGGGACCGGGGATCGCCGACCCCGCAGGGCGCGGGTCTCCGGCCGGGGATCCAGGCCGGCCAGCATCAAGCGCCTCGGAGCCACGCCGAGCGGAGGAAGCGAGGCCAGGCCGCGCGCGCCGCCCTCACCTCCCGGCCCTTTGTTCTCCACTCGGGCGCCGCGTCACGCTATGGCGGGGCGGGGGTGGAATGGCAATCTTCGAAGACCGCGCAACGCACAGCAGACTCGGGCAGGCCACAGAAAGGACTGCCGGGCTCCCGGTCCCCGGGGTGGGACCGGGGGCGTCTGGGCACCGCGGAGGGGCAGGTGCGGGGTGCGAGTTGGGACACTCCCGGCGGAGCCGCCCGTCGTCGGGTGGGCAATTCCCCACCGGGGCCTCCGATCAGCTATGGTTCTCCTGTCTGAATCCGAGAGATGTGAGGCCTGAGACCAGCGGAGGGACCCGGCGGGGCCGAGGAAGGGATGTCCATTATAGTGGAGAGGGAAAGCCATGGGTTCTGACTCGCCCTAGTTCCACCAAACGGGGTGCATAATGCCCTGTTGGGTCCCCTCGGGGTCCCATTCCCTAGCACGCAGGCGTTTGCACACGGATGAAGGCTGGAACCCGAGGACAGGTCCCCAAATCGAGGGGCCGCCCAAAGTCATCACCCCGAGATCCCAAGGGGAACTTCTAGGCCCTCAAAGGAGGAAAGCTGGGGGACGGGGGGGGGAGGGGGGCAGGTAAAACAGCGGTTGAAAAATGACTGTGCCACGTAGGCAAAGCCAGTTGTGACGTTGAGCACAACGTGATACTGAAATACCGAAATCCGCCACCAAATGGCGGCTCCTGGCAGTCTGCAGCACTGATATAAAAAAAAAAGAAAGAAAGAAAGAAAGAAAGGAAAGAAAGAAGAGGACTCGCCTGGCGTCGCCCATTTTAGGCCACTTTCACTTCTTCGCGGCTCTCCCGACCCGTCCCCACCCCCGATCGTCCTCCCTCTCCCTGGTTTAGGGCGCACGCGGGACCCGGAGCCCGAGCCGCGGGGGTGCTGGGGGAGGGGACGCGGTGGCGCCTCGTGCGCGCGCGCGCGCCGGCTCGGCGTGGCTGGCGGGACGAAGGCACCTGGCCGCCCGGAGTCACCCGGCCCGGGAAGCCATGGAGGCGTCATCTCAGGGACTCAGATGGCGACCTTTTGGCCAGATCTTGTGACTCCCGCCCTCTAGGCCACAGAGTCTTCACCACCCCATCACCCCCGTCAAGGTTTCCCCACCCGAGAGAGTGGAACGCGCTCGACCGCCGGGGGCCTCTCCCTTTGTCCTTTCCAGGTCACCCGCGGAGACCTTAGAAGCTTTGGATTTATTCGTATTTCATTTCAGTTCTGTGCGACAACACCCGCAAAGTCCAAAGACACCTTGTTTTAGCTAAGAGGGCAAAAAGGACTTTGGAATGGAAGCCAGTGGAGAGAGAAGGACAAAGGCGACGCTAGGGCACGACGCCCATTAGAATGCGAGTCCACGGGCTCTGCCAGCTATGCCCCGCCTCGTGGAGCTTGGGTCAGGTTCCTGTCCACGCAGGGTGCGGGGTTCAAGGCTCGTTCCCGGGCCTCTGCTGCTGGGCGGCCCTGCCGGTGTAAATTGTTCCGACGGGAAGGGGAATCGCCACGAGAGGGGCCGGGAAGCCGCCAGGTGAGGCCGTGGCCATCAGGGGCTCCGATCCTGGCAGACGACTTGGCCCCCAGGCCTCTCCAGCCCTGCAGGGCCTGACAATTTCGCGTTCAAATTTGGCGGGAAGCGCGCGTGGCGAGCAGAGGGTGGCGCCGGGGCGAGCGGCGCACGCGCAAAATGGCCACCGGCTTCCTGGGGGGCCTGAGCTCGGTGCGCGGGACGGAGCTGAGACTGGAGGTTGAGGCGCTTTCCACGCGTCGGGGAGCCATGGAAGGGAGTGGGGACGTGTCCTCGCGAACGCATCCTCTGGGTACAGGCCTTCTGGCCAGGAAGGCAGCGCCACTGGAATAGGCAGGTCATTTCCTCCAGGCTTGGAGTCTTGGCATCCGGTCCTTCAAGCACTAGAACCCAAGAACCCCCCCCCCACACACACACACCTCCTTTTTCCTTTTTCATTCATCCTGTTATGTGTGTGTGGACAAGTGAGATGCTTCCCACTCTTGGCCATCTCGGCCCCCTCGGCTTCCTCTGTGGCTCCGTGCGCTGCGTCTTCGCGGGGGCCCCTTTGCTTCGCGCGACCCCGCAGCGTTCACACCTAAGGCGGGCTGCACCCCGCTCGCCGCCCCGGCCCCCGACCGCGTCCACGCCCTCTCTCCAGGCACCCTCGCCGTCCCCACCCCCCCCGACAGGTCGTCTCCCCCCTCCCTCAAGCTGGATCCCAGCAGCGACCTTGAAGTCACCTTCACGGCGTGAAGTTTGGGCTCCCTGGCGACCCCAGCTTTCCCCAGGCGCAGGGGTGGAGGTGACCGGGCAGCCCCGCCGGCTTGCTTGGAAAGGCGTTTCTTGATCCTCTCTTCTAAGGAAGATCCTAGGCCAGGGTCCGAAGGAAGTTTTGTTGAGCTCATTGAGTGGAGGGTGACTTGATGTGTGCAGAGGGCTCCGTGGGATGGCGGGGTGAGCTTTCCACTTGAACTTTGAGGAACCCACAAGGATCTTGGAGTCAGTCACGTCTCCCTGGGATGCCTGACTTGTGGTGGGAGCCATGACTTGAGGAAGACAGTCGATGAGAAGAAGTTCCTGTAAGAAAGACCTGCACGGATCGCACACCAAGAAAAAGAAACTGGTGCAAATAAAGGAAATCCGTTTCAAGAACCCAAAGAAGAAAAACGTTTTTTTTTTTTTTAAAAAAAAATGAACTGCGGAAACAGGAAACACTCGACTGGTGTAAACATTTTCAGAGACTTTCAAAACCAAAAGTCTGAGTGATCTTGAGATGCATAGACGTGCGTCTGCACCAGGTCTCCGCGGGACTGTTTCCCAAGTCAAGATTTACTGCGAAGTTTGAATGTGGAATGCCTTCTCTTTCTTATCTAGACCCTATCTCTACGGTTAGTTCCCCCCACCTCGCCTATTCTTGCAGTGGGGCTGGGGTGGGGGTAACTTTTTTTTTTTCTGAGCAAGTTTAGAAAATCACTGTTGTAGTGCTCATTTTATATAAGAAGAAACAGCCGTGTCTGAAGTGTTTCTAACCCTAGACTGAATATTAGAGTTGGGTTTTGTGCTCTTTGCACGTTAAAGACGTAAGATTTTTGAAAGGGATTTAATTAGTATCCTGTTAGAAGCAGTCAGAACCCAACGTGATGGAAGTATAGTCATTTTTAACACAATTTGATCAAGTGGTTTTATTTGGGGGGAGGTGGAAGACTATGTTTCAAAAATAGAATAGCCTCTATTTCGTGTAACTACAGCATAATTTCCGACTGCCATCCCCTGTGCAATGGTTACAAAAAGATTTAAGATACAGAAATTAAAAATCTAATATTTCCTTCACCCCAGAATCCTATGACTGGGTTCCAGGTACAGTGATTTTGCAATCCCATCTCCCCCAGAGATTATAATAAAAACTCTTTGGATATATCAAGTCCCTTTTTCTTGATGGTCAATGAAAATAACATTTCATGTGAGTATTTTAAGTTCTATCAAGGTTCCAGAACAAAAACCTCAAGAGGCCTACACAAAGTGTGAAGGACTTCCCAAATAACTGTAATATCAAACACTGGGGAAGGAATTATTAAAGAAACCTCCTACCAGTTTTGTTATAGTTTCATTTTACCTCTTGAGATCCTAATATTTAAGGAAATGGAAAGGTACTAATGTGGCTAGCTGGTTAAGTCAACTGAAGGGCAACTTTTTTTCAACTCAGTGCAATTAACGGCCGGCAATTTAAAAAGCAAAAAGTATTTGTAGGTGGTAATGCATGTGTAAAGCAAGATAGATCACTATTTACACAACAGCAGCCAGCTGCATTTCCCTTTTTACATTTAAACTAAAAAAAAAAAATCTGTGAAATCAATTTAGGCATTTGCTGTAGAATATCTTGTTAGCACTAACTTTATGTTATTGGACCCTAATACTTTGAGAAGCAAAAGTCAAACTTGAAAGCTGACTTTTACAAGAATTCTGCTTTGATAAGTTAGGAGCTTTGATAGAGGTTTTCTTAAGGGTTAAGAATTTAAAAGTGGTAATTTAGCAAATGTTTTAAATCCTGTCAGTGGTTATTCACAAATGCAAACCATGGTAATCTCTCCTGTTTTATTCCAAGACACTTGGAATAAAACTTTTTATTTGGGCAATTTTTAAATTGACCATGGATAAACTGTATTGTCCCAAATAAATAAATGGAAATGTTTTCAAGTGTGGTGAAAAGGGATCTATAAATCTGATTATTTTAATGTCATTAAAAAAATAAGTCTATTGTAAAAAGTTGAGCTGTCTTTTGTCCATCATGAAAAAACTTAAGACTAGAAAAATGAGTTAAATTCACAAAAATTAGCAAACATTGGTAACTTTTACTTCAAAGATTGTAAAGAAACAGATACATCTTTCACTGGGCTCTCAATACACAACAAATCATGTACTTGTTAGGAACATCTGTAAGACAGTAATGTATCCCTTCAGCTTTCACCTGCTATAATCCCATACCGTTTCCAAAACTCCCGCACATTGTGCTTTTCATATCAAATTTTTTATTAAAGATCTTTGCTATTTTCTAAATGAATATTTTATTGAATTTTTCCAATTACAAATGAAATTTCATTTTACATCTATAATTAGAAACAACACATACAATGGGGCTGTACAAATTTAGGTCAAAATAAAAATATATGTATTTTGTGGCTTCATAAAACATTTACTGAGTCTTTAAGGAAAGCAGAAGTAACAGCAATATACGTAAAAGTAATGATTTAATGACTATAAGCAAGACAAAGCAATAGAATTGTGCTTCTTTTGCATACTGGGGGACAATGAAATGTTTAGCTACAATTTCCCATACAAACATGAAACAATAATCATATAGAATAAACATCCTTACAACTGATGAGGGATGAGCACACATCAAGTCCGACCAAAGCAAAACACAAACTGAAACTGATGGGATTATTTTTTAATTTGACATGTTTACTTGATTTAAAAATACCTGTAGAAGCTACGATAAATTGCTTCTAACTTCCAGACAAAAGAGCAGGCAAATTCCATTAACTGTTAAAACAACTCTTAATTGGAAATTACTATATCCCATATTAAAATAATTTTAGATAAAATGCCTTCTTCCAGGAATTAAAATGGTTTATTTAAAAATTTTAGAATTATAGTGCTAATAAAATGCATTTAAAAAACACATTCATCCCATCATAACCAATGGAAAAGTAAGACACTCTATAAGCCTTAGCTAAAATTGTCTTTACTTGAAAATCAATTTGAAAAGTAAACATTACTGGAGGAAAGTCAGAATTGGGATGACCTGGCAATTGCTTCCAATGGAACAGAATTTAGAAAGTAGACTTCCACATTACGTTTAGTCTGTGCTGGTAAGGCTCACCATAGTGTAAGGACAGGTGTTTGCAAAGGTCCAACCAGTTGGGAGAATTTAAACAACCAGTTTCAGAATGCATGAAACACAATATTTTCTTTATAGTATTTATAAATATATCATACAATACTGTTTCCTGTTATGTCATATACCAATATGGCATTGTACAACAAGCATAATGCCATCTGATTCTTACAAAAGCGAATCATTTAAACAAGTCAGTAAAATAAACGGTAGTACCCGCTTTTAGGCATACAGATTGTAAAACAAGTTTACTTTCCTTTGATCGGTTTTGCGTAGCAACAGAGAAGTAAAAATTAAACAGGAATTAAAATGGCTAAATATGCAAGAAATTGTTATTCACAGTGACATGGCTACATAGAATGCATTATTCTATGCTTATTCTTTCTGTTTGTTGAATTTCAAGATAAAAAGCACTTGTTTTCTACAGGTTCACAAAACAGCATAATAACAAACAACAATCAAGGAAAATGTAATGTAGGCATTAACTGACATTAACAAACTATGGCCCAAATGCTTCAATCCACTGCAGAGTATTTCCAAATTCAAACAATGGTCACTGAAACCACTTCACTTCTTTCCTGACACACAGGAAGAAGATCTTGCCTGCCTTCCCAGAATTCAGTTCTTTACAGAAACAATCTTTCTTTTCCATTAACGTCCACATCAGTATCACATCTAGTTCATCTTTTATAGCCAAACTCAATGTCACTACAAAAGAAAGCAAATTGGACGATAGTCACATGTATTAGCATCTATAAAGCTGTAATGGCATGAAGATATCTATATAAATCGGGGTTTTAAAATCATTCCCTCCATAGTCTCAGGAATCAGCCGGATGAAGTTGCTGACGACCCATTTACGGATGATTTTCGAGGTCTATTGGCAAAGGAAGATTGGTGGTTACCGCTGGGGCTGTTGCTGGTTCCATTCATAGTGCTGGAGATGTGAGGAAACTGAGGGTGAGGAGACTGTACTGGAGTACTGGGGCTAGGCAAACAAGAAGAGGTGGAGGGAATACCTCCTGCTGGGCTGTTGGCCTTGTCACTCCCAGAGTCACTTTCCAGTTCCCCAGCATTTGTCAGTCCATCTCTCTGGTGACTCATCTTCATCCTTTTACAAGTAGGTCGAACTCTGTATTTCAAAGGAAGTGGCCCATTCTACATAGTTAAAAAGAAAAAAAAAAGTCATTCTTAACTCTTTGCGTGCACTTGGTCACAGTCACCTAAACTAAGCTGCTTACCCTTCTCCAGGTGTAAATGTAGGCAATGTCCATTAGTGTGTAGTAATCCTTTAAAGGTTCCTCTTCATACATGACATCAATCTATTAAAATATAGTTGCATTATTGTGACGAAAGAAAAGGCAAATCTATATGGTTTTAATCATCTAAATATGATCCCAAAATGTCCCCAAATTTTTTTCTTTCTTCAACTATTTGGGAAAGAAAGTCTCCTTTTAAAATTTTAAGTAAGAGAAAAATATTTCTGAAAACTATTAAAGGATTTATTTTCATAGCATAAAACACTTCCAAAATATTTTGAGATGACTTATGTACTAAATGTAAAGTTTTTTTTCCTATTGCTGTTTTGGAGTTCAGAACCCCCAAAGTCAAAATTAAACTGTAAATTAATAATATTTATGAAGACTATAAAGTAGGTACCTGGAAAGTATTGGGTATATCCATTTTACTTCTGAGGAATTTTCTTAAGTGCATCACAGTCATTGCAGCTGGACATCTTAAATATCTTTTATCATTCACCTATAAGCACACATTTACAAAAATAATTTTTTTCAATTCTTACCTCTCAGACAAAAAAAATTCAATTCAATTTCTTAAATTTGGTAAAAATACCAATACCAAAATCAAACTCAACTACACTCTCAACTAATTATACCTTGAGTTTAGTATTACTACAAATATTAAATGAAAAAGTTCCTAATATTCCTGTAAGAATATTAAAGCATGAGCTATGTAAAATATTTTCTAAAAATAACAACACAAAATAAATGGCAATTATTAACTAGTGTTTGCAGATTCTTTTAGGCATCAAATAGGCCCATTTTTTCCCTACTGAACTGAATCTTCTTCCAAACATTGCTCCTCATAAAATCTAGACTTAGATTTTTGTAACAAAGAACATACCTCCTCCTTAGACTTCTCCTTGTTTACTTTCCGATCGAATCTATGAAACAAAATTTACTGGTGAAGTAATGTATCTAATAAATATACCAACATACCATAGATTGTCTAAACAATTTACCTGTTCTGGTCAAAGAATTCAATGGATAAGCTTATTATCTCATCATCTGTTATAATTCTCTTATCTTCATCTGCAACTTCTCCTCTATCTTCATTAGAGCCATTGGTAGCTATAAAGACATTTCAAAATTCAATTTTCTAAAACATTACACATATATTGTTTTTATAGGAGGATGTAAAGGATACTTTAATTCCAATACATGTATCTTTTTTAATGGTGCTACAAATCAAATCCAGAGAATTAGGCCTGACAGGCAGGCATTCTATCACCACCCAATATTAATAAGAGCACAATTGCATTTGAATTAGGTTATCTTTCCCTGAATAAAATGCCACCACCCAATACCACAAAAGTTTACCATCAGCTGAAGGATGAGCTGCATAAAAATCTCTTCTTCTTTTCATTTCATCTGAAAGAGGGAAAAAGATTTAAACCTTAAGGTACAGCATATTAAACCAATGCATACTGTTTTCAAATTCATTTAAGCAAGTTACTCACTTTTGAAAAGTCCTGGAACTAATTTGTATACAATATCTTGAAGTGTTTTATCTGACCTGAAAAAAGAATGTAAGTAAATTTGTTAACATGGAAAAAAAACTAAACATGATCTGCTGTTAGATCTTTGACTGTGATGGTATACTGCACATATGAGAAAGAGTTCTCTATTATTATTTCACATGAGCAGAAACATACTTTATATTCACCAATAACATATGCTGACTCAATATGCTTTTCAAGTCAGATACACTTGCTAATATGAATTACACAATGGAGGAAAACATGTAAACACTTTAAAATGTATTGTCTGTCAGCTTTAAGCAAATTATAAAAGTCCTAATCACTGTAATGGTGATCTTTGTGTAAATATGACCACCATTAAACATGGCAAAAAAAAAAATAGATGCCTACTCCCCACAAAGAACATACATCAGGTGGGGATTTGAGAGTAAATTATGCAACTCTAGTAACACAAATAAGGAATCCACCAAATCTCCTACCTTATGTTCAGTAGCGGTCTGGTTTTGTGAACTTGGACATCACAGATAGGACAATACTTGCTGGTCTCCAGGTAACGTACAATACATGTTTTACAGACTAGAAGTAAGAACATAAGAACATGTAAAGTTTTGAGATCAGAAACAAGCATTAAAATAGATGTTCTGAGAATCACAACAATGAAGGTGGTGAATTGCAAATGGTGCCTTCAAGTAAATAAACCAAACAAGTCAGTATCTTGAAAACACTGACATATTACTTGTAATAAGTAGTACCCAAAGGTCACCAAGCACAAGAGGAAAAAGCAACTCCCTTCACTTTGCACCAATCTTGTCAAGAACGGAGGGAATCAACAGCAGACTGAGGACTTACAGGAATGTAGACATTCGATGATGGTGGTGGCGTCAATGAAGTACCCTCCACAAAGCACACACATTAGGTGGGGATTTAGCTCAGTGATCTTGATTCTGGTTGTCCGATGCATTTCTGCTTGATAAAGGATCCTGCAAGACACAGAAATATTTGCTATTATTCCAAGAAAAAGACTCAAGCTTATCACCAACTTCAAATCATTGTGCGTCCCCCAAACAACGCGTGAAACGCTGCACAGCTGGACTACCCTCCCGTTTTCCACAGATGGAATTCACGGACCGGATCTGAATAAACTCCACTGAAATGCTGAAGGGGGATCCAATTAAATGGACTCCGGCCTCCAGGCCATCCCGGGAGGGCGACGGGAAGGTCTGGGGTGGGGGCTGGGAGCTCGGCGGAGTCGGGTCTCTTTCTTCCCCGCGTCCCGGGCCTCCCGGCCGCCGCTCCCCTCCGCGGGGCCGGCTCCGGTCTCCACTCGCGGTAAACTTCCTCCGGCTCCGCGCGGAGGCCGGCTCCGGGGTCTGGCTTTTAGACGGTCAGGCAACCAGAACCTGACGGGGTTCACGCCACACAAAGGGAAACGCTCTCGGCCGCGGCTGCATCCCTGGCATTTCCGGGGCTGGGTGCCGGGCCGGGAGCCGCACCTCGCGCCGGCCGCGGGCGGGCTGGGGCCTGGGCCGGGACGCCCGGGGGGCCGGGATGGAGGGGCGGGTCCGGCGGCGCCCCGGGCGGCGTCTCGCCGGGGATTCGGAACTCGCCTCGGTCGAGGTTTCCATAGCAACTTACACTTACACTTGGCATCCGGCCACGGCTGCAACTCCGCGCGGAGCCGGCCCGAGCGCGGAGCCTCCGCGGGCGTGCGGGGCGGCGGAGGGGCCGCGGCGCGGCGGCGGCGGCGGCGGGGGAGGGGCGCGCGGGGCGGGGCCGGCGCGGGGGCGGGGTGGGTGCGGGCGCGCGGCGCGGGGGCGGGGCGGCCCGCCGGGCCCGGGCCCGGCCCACAGCCCCGCGGGCGGGCAGCTCCGGGGGAGGGGGACCCCCAGCCCCGGGCCGCCGCCGGGGGCCGGAGGAAACGCGTCGACTCCCGTCGCTAACCGCGGCGGGGTCGCCGTGTTCACCCGGGATCTTTCTGGGAACTGCCAAGCGTGCACTGAGCTCCAGCTGTCCAGGCTCGAGCCGCACAGCCGGGGCTGACCCGGAGCTCTCGGAGCTTCCCGCTCTACAGGTCCCAGGTGGAGCAGAGGAGCCACACACAGGTTTTGGAAGGGCTGAAAACTGAAATCTGTTCTACTACAGAAGGGCGGGGGGGGGGGGGGCGAGGCTCTGTTTGAAAACACTGCTGGAGGCAAGAAAAACGAATCGGTGGGACAGTGACAATACGGAAAGAACCATGTGACCAGCTCACGCCCAACACCTTGTCAACCCAGAGTAATGATAAGAAAAACAAATGTCCTTTTTTTTCCCCCTCAACCAAACTTCCACACTAACCGCCACACGAGGAGCTGACACCCCCAAGATAGTGTAGGTTCCAGAAAGTCAAGGTGGGGCTGTCTGCAACAATACACCAGGGGACCTCCACGGAAATCAATTACTTGGTGTCTGGTGGTGTTGGAAATAAGACGGGGCTTCTACACACCTGCCTGAAGCACATCTTCAAGGGTGCCTTGAATGGAACTCTAGGAACTTGCAAAGATGTATTTCAGGTTTTTATTCTTAGGAAATTTTAATGTTGAAGAGGGAAATGCCAAACAACCTACCTAACAGTGAAATTAAGAAGTCACTACTAAAACAGTGGCCAAAGATAAAACCAAGCCTCTCTTATTAATGTGACCACAGTGGTAAGTGGCTACCTCAAGCAGAAAAGGTCTAGTGTAAGTCCTGTTGTCTTGGACTACTACTTCTGAGCTATACAGTCAATCTACATTAACATAAACCTAGGGGAGGTAGCCAAGAAGTTGAAGATGAAGCAGTGCCCTAAGAAATGTAATATATAAATCTAATTGCTACTACTGGTGACCAAAGACTAATCTTCATGCTTAAAGAAAATTCTCCTTGTGAAGCCACAGGGTGTTTCCTAGAAAGACAGCAAGGTGGTACTGCTTGCCTATGAAAGCACACCCCACTCACACCATTGCTCCTGAAGTTCACCAAAGGGCTCCAACAAAAGCAGCTGCCTTTACTTCTTCTCTATCACTACACAAACACAAATACTAACTCAGAAAACAAGCTTCAATGGAGGGTTATCTACCAGAAGACTTTGAACATTTAAGTCACACGTACTTGACCAAAACCCTTTCAAACTCATCTCAAGTCTTAATTCACACAACTCCCTGAGAAGAATCCAGTCACAATCCTACATCATTTACAATACTAATAAATGTCACTTTGTTACTTCCTTGTAAACTTTTTTAAAATCCTATTGGGAAGTACTGACAACTTAATGAAGACTTCCAGAATGCTTGACATGCTTGATAAAGTTTAAGAGATAATGTATAGCACCTTAGACATGAAAACCTTCTAAATACTAACACAGAACTACTCACAAACCAGTGAAAATGTAGCCTACAACTGAAAATACTCAATTGTTGAAACTTGATATTATAGCTTACTGTCAGTTTTTAGTTGGAGGCCTAACACCCGAGATGTCAAAATGAAGGAAAACAGAAGCAAGTTCTTATGTTAACAATCAGCAAGACTACAGCAATCTAAGAAATGCAAATGAACTCCATAACCTCAGTTAGGGCTCAGAACTCAATACAAGCTTGAGTAAATTTGGAGTTGACTATGGGGAGAATATTTTTTTTTTGCCTGTCTAGATAGTTGACATATATCCCAGAACTTAGTGGGGGAGTATTAATAAATTTGCCAAACACACTTAAATGCTTAATTTTCTTACAAAAACTTATCTGATATACATGCACACAGTGTCTTTCATATGGCTTTAAAGATATTATTACTGAGTTTATAATTTGCACCAGTAAGTTACTACAAGCATCTCTTGAAGTCATGTTGGGGGAGATGTATGGGAACGAACTCAAGCATAAAAACTATATGATTTTACTAATAAAATCAACCTCTGACAAATTCTACTCATAAGCACTGGCCGATCTACCTAAAACCTCAGTCTTCCTAGGAATGCTCAGAACAGTACTTACTGTCAACCATTTACATCCCTAAGTAGCCAGTTCAGGATAGCTTACTGAGTATTTCCAAAACTTGGGGGTTGGAGGAGGTTAAGATTCCCATGATTTACGGGCTCAACCACTCCTAACATTTTGCATACCACTCACTTAACATTTGCCTTTAGATAGATAAACTCGAAAATTTTGCCTACTTTAAGGGAAAGGGGTTAATACACGATTCTCCTTCAGATATTGAACCGTGACCACTAAGCCCACTAAATCCTTTTATTGCAACTGGGAATGATCAAAGTCTCTCTACTTGTTTATTTCCAATTATTAACTGTAAATCCCTGGGGAAAAGATCATGCTCCATCGCTGTCAAGCCTAAATGACTGGGTAAACACAAGCAATCAACTTTTTTTTTTTTTTTTTTTAGTGCTCCTTCCCCAAAGCATCCTTTTACCACATGACCTGTGCTGACATCCAGCAAAACCTATAAAACGTGGTGGACTGAAATGGGCGCGTCTGAGTGTGTCGTCCCACAGAAGAGAGAAAAGTTGTGTCGTCTTTGCGAGGGCAAAAGCCAAAAGGTGGGGGGGGGAATAAAAGAAGTAGAGAGAAAGGAACTCTCCATCAGACTCACGCATAGACACCATCTTCACCACATACACGGATACACCTAGTTTTGGAAGAAGGGGGGGGGGGGAAGCTCCAAACGTGGAATGCCCACTTGGGAGGGAGCAGGTCCTCGGCACGTCCGGAGCCCCTGTCCAGGATCCCCCCCAAATTCCACCTGGGAAAACGCGACCATTCCCACACAGAAACGCACCAGACCTGGGGAACCACTGGGAACCGCCATCTTACGAGCCATCCGATTTCACACAAGTGTCCCCTCCAACTTAAGTTAATAACATTGTGGCGGGGGGGCCCTCCGGACTAACACCCACCCGGGCGGCACGGCCGCCCCCCCCGTACCCCGTCCCTATAAGATGGGGGCGTTCCCCGGCCGTTCAGAGCCCTCCAGGGCGCTCTCTCCGGGAGAGGGGGGCGGCCGCCGGACCCGAGCCGCTCCCGACTCCCGGAGCCCGTCCCGGTTCCAGCCCCGGCCGCCTCTCAACAAAGGGCGCGGCGGCCCGGGGGGCTGCGGGGCCGGGGGCGCCGCGCGTCCTCCCCGCGGGCCATGTGCGTCGCGCGGCGGCGGAGCGGCGCTCGGGGGAGAAAGGAACTCAAACGCGGGGCCGCGCGCGAGGCGAGGCGGCCGGGCCGGCGGGCGGCGGCGGCGGCGGCGGCGGCTGGAGCGGCGCCGAGCGCGGCCGGCGGCGGCGCGGCGCGGGCTGCGGGTCGGTCCCGGCGCCGCGGGAGGCGGCGGGCGGCGGGCGGGGGCGCGCGCGGGCGGGCGCGGGGCGGCGCGGGGCCCGCGGCGGGCGGCGGGCTCGGCGCCCACGCTGTCAGCGCCTCCGGCCGGCGCGGACCGGGCGCTGAGGGGGGGGGCGCTCCCCGTCCTCCCGCGGCCGCCCCGGACCCCCGCGCGGGCCCCCGCCGCCCCCCGGCCCCGTCCCGGAGGCGCCTCGCCTCCTACGTACCCGGAAAAAGCAGCCGGCGCGAGGCGATCGAAGCGGGCGGAAAAGACAATGAAAGTTAAAAGTCGTTCAGCAGAAAATGAATGTGAGCCAAGCGGCCATCTTGAAGCGAGCTGCAGACGCCGCTGTCAATGGGCAACGAGCGCAGCCGAGAGGAGCCGCGGCCGCCGCGCTCGGCTCATGCCGCCTCCCAGCCCGGCCTCCTCCTTCTCCTCCTCCTCCTCCTCCTCTGCGGCCTCCTCCTCCTCCTCCTCCTCCTCGGCCGCCGCCGCCGCCGCCGCCTCGGCCTCGTCCTCCGCCTCCGCCTCGGCCTCCAACGCCTCCTCCTCCTCCGGGGCCTCCTCCTCCTCCTCCTCCTCCTCGGCCGCCGCCGCCCGCTCCGCGCTCGGGGGAGGGCGCGCGCGGAGGGGGCGCGAGCGGTATTATTCTGCGGGCCGGGGAGGTGTTTCTAATCCGGATCGGGGCTCCCTCGCCCACATCCCCATTGTCTCGCCACGATCTCTGCCTTTAATACTACGATTATTATTTCATAGTTGCGGAGTGGGGGGAGGACGGGGGCGCCGTCTGTGCGGGCGGGCGGAGAGGCGGGGGGCGGGGAAGGGAGGACGAGGAGGGGGAGGGGAGGGTGGAAAAAAAAATGCACCGCTGAAGGCAGAGTGGAAACTGACACCGGCTCCAAAATGGCTCGGAGTCCGCCCGCCCCCTCCCCCGCCCCCCCCCGCCGGGTCACGTGCTCCCCCTCATTCCTTAAGGGCGGCCTGGGAATTAGTGTCGGTGTAGTCGGGCCCGTGGCCGCCCCCTCCCCTCCGCGCCGCGCGCCCTCCCCCCGCCCCCCTCCCGCGCCGCGGCGGCGTTGGCGCGGCCGCCCAGACATTTCTCCACAGGGCCACACGCGCCACCCTGCTCCCGGCGCGGGGATCGCTCCGGCCCCGCACCGCGCGCCGGCGCCCCCCGCCCCCCGCCGCCGTTATTCCTTTCTCCCGCCCGCCCGGCGCGGCCCTGCCCGCCGCGCGCGCGCCCACCGGCCCCCCGCCGACGGCGGCGCCCGGCCCCCCACACCCCGCGCCGCCCCACGGGCTGCGGCCGACGACTTGGACTCGCGGAAACAACAGCGCCCGCCCGCCCGCCCAGGGCGCCCCAGCCTCCCCGCGGCCGAGGCGGGGCGCGCGCGCGCCGCCGCTCCGAGCCCCGGCGGGCGGCGGGGTTCGGGCGGTCGAGCCCCCGGGACGCAGGTAGCGGCCGCCGCGGGGCTCCCGAGCCCCGGGGCCCCCGGGACCGCGCACCCCCCCCTCCCTCCAGCCCGGAGGAAGAACAGGCGGGTGTTCAAAGTCAGGGCTCCGTGCAGCCACCTCCGCTCTCCAAGTAATAATCACTACACAGACTCGGGACGAAATGCCGCCGCCGCCGGGCGCAACACTGTCTTTAATGGGGCTGGACAAAGATCCAAACGGGAGACACAGTTCACGCGACAGGGGGTTCACGTGCAACACAAATAACCCCGAGCGTTAAAACAGGGCATACACTGGAAATGTGCCACCCCCCGCAGAAAGAAATGGGGCGTCCGGGTGGCTCGCGGGACGGTCCGGCAGAGGCTGGGCACTGGTGGTTCTCCTTTAGTCTCAGCCAAGGTTTGGCTATTCCAACTTATAACTGAGTTGCTCTTTCCAGGCTTTTCGACGCATCTTTGAGTCTCCCCACCAAGTCCTACAAATGTGCACCAAACGTTAGGATAGCGTGGAACCAAGTATCCAAGTTTGAGAAGCTCTAAGGAAATTAAATCCGGAGAACATTTTTCTTTCTCTCAGCAAATGTAACGTTCTCTAGAATTTGAAGCTTTGACGAACCGCTGTAGGTTAAAACCACCTCCTCTTCGAATCAACTATGACCACAGATTGAAACTTGATCTCTAAGGGAATCCTCCTTTTTCAGGCAAGTAGTGTCTAAATTAAATGTCCTAAGTCATCTAATGAATTAACACATCTAGTGAATGTGCTGTATACACATTTTGTAAAAGTTTAAAGTTATACTAATAGTTACTTAAGATGACTCCGTAGGACATATCTTCGAAAAACTCATTTTCAACTAAATGTCTTCATTTGATGAAGAAATGACCATTAAAGTTTGTTGGCATGTCCATCAGGGTAGTATTCAATTTCTCCACTGGCAGTTAAAGTCTTAAATTTACTTTCCCTTCTAAAAAAGTCAATTTGTACTGTTTGAAAATCTACTCAAATTTGTGAAAGGAAAGGTATTTTCATATCTGTGATTTTATCTTAGTGGATGGATCTACCTCACTGTGAAGTGTATTTTAAGTAGAAGGAACAAAAAAATAACAGACCACTAGCAACATCTTTAGGTCAAAAGTGAAGCCTATGTGAAAATATTGCTTTTCCCTTTAAATCCTTCACCTGACAGATGATGAGATAATTTTTCTTTTAAACTTTCCATAGCCTAATTCTGAACACAAATGATAAAAGACAAGCATATTCAGAGATCCTAATACTGTACCTGTAATTGTTCCATGGTGCAACTAAAACTAATATCTGGGTAGGATCCGGAATCAGTGTTCTAGGGAAGAAAAAGAAGACTATTTATTTAAATCAAGGATATTTAAGATTTCATTTTATATCTCACAGGCATAGGTCATCTTATACATACCTCTACATTCAAAGTCACCAAATATGCAGGTCTGTACATCTTATGGAGTTGATTGGTCTAAAACAACACACAGCACATGCATATCAATCTCTTAACTTTTTTAAAAAGTTCTCTAAAACCTTACTGAGAAGTTTGCTAAACTTTACCTTTATCTGATATTCCAAGCGCCAAGAAACATCAGTTATATGAGGGAGAGATCTGCCTATACTGAAACATACAATAATTTTGCACTTAATAGCTACAGAAAATGACAGCATTTTTCTTTAGTAAAAACAGCATTTCCCTTCCATCCCCTACCCCTATTTTAATCCATTCTGAAGTAAAGATATTATTAAGCTTCACTTTCATGTTTGGAAGAGTAACCATAATCTAAAACTATCTCAATAAATGTCTGTTTAAAAACAAATCACTGAAGTACAATTGTTTCACTTGCTCTTAGCTCTCATTAAGTCAGGATCTCAGGACTTACAGACTAGCAGTATTTCACATAAACACTCTCTATGCATACCTGCAAGTGTAAAATTAAAGGGCCTCAGCTTGACAGCTTACATAATACTCACCTTCCCAGTAGGATTTCTAGGGAATTCTTATTATTCTGTTAAAAAAAAAAAGCAAGAAGTGAAAAAGAGAGGAACACATTTTAGCAAAGTGAATGGAAGAAAACTAGTAATTGTTAATTTAAAGTAACCTGATACTCCGTGCAAAACAGTTCTATTCTCTCTCTGTCAAATTTACAGTCTTCTAGGTAAGTGCTAGAAGGGATGAAAAGCCAAAGTTTAGTCTCCACATTAAAACTGAAATTGGAATCATAAAGATAAGTGTTTGAAAGTAGATGCTTAATAAAACCCATTACCTCAGAGTGGATTTGTCAGCCCGGTGCTTTCCTGCCTCCAATATGTAAGTTGCAGCCGCAGAATGACAATATTTTAAAACAACTGGGTCAATATGTTTCAAATCTGGATGATCTAAAATAAATTAATTGCTAATGGTAATAAATCTTTTATTATTTTCTTCTTAAAAATAGCATTTTAATTTGGACTAAAGCCCCTGTTACAAGATAACAAAAAAAGAATGCAATTCTAAGCATTGTCAATTGTAAGTAAATGAGATGAGCAACAAGGTTAACTACAAAGTAGGGAAGACAACACATCAATAATTCTTCTGTTAATGTTTTCAATTACCTTTTTATTTTGCATTCATATTTTACTGATTTTAAAAAACAAGGTCTTCAAGAAAAAGACAACAATTTAAACACTGGGTGGGTGGGATCAATTTAAAGGCAAGTTTGAAGACACATATTTTTACATGGTGCAAATTTTAGGATAACATTCACTTTCTGAAAGTCATGCAATTTTCAGGCAATTCACCCCATGGGCAGGAATATACCAGGGATAGTGGAAGGGAGGCAAGAATTAAGGCTTTGAAGTTTCTATTTTATATTCTATCAATATTGTCACGTTTTGACAGCCACCTTTTTTTTTTTTTTAGATGAAACCAGGTGGTGGTTACTATTTGCGCCTGAAGAACTTCCACTTTCATACTTTTTGTACAAATGTCTAGTGGATGGCACTACAGGAAAAAAAATTTGAATTGTTGGAGTATTTATATTTCAGAAAGTTATTTAAAAGCGACCTATCTTTAAAAAAAAAATGTGTCCTCAATCCATGTTGGCCCTGCCTTCTGCAATCACCGAGCAGAACGGTTAAGACACTTATCTCCTAATAACTGGGGCGGAACAAAGCATTATGCATCCCGTTTGAAGGTGTAAAAATACGGGCTGGAGCGATCAGAGGAACTGGAGATATCCCCTAAATTGCAAACGGTCACTACTTTTGAACGCAGTACGAGTGCCGACACTAAACCCCTGCTCTCCCCGTCCGGGGAGCCTGCATGGCAGGGAGTTCCCCAGATGAAGTGCAAGTGTCAAAACAGCAGCTGCGTCCCACCGGGCTGCAAACCTCGGAGGTTTAGGCCACAAGTAAGACTTGGACCAGGGCTTTACAAAGGAACAAAGAGGCTGGGGGGGGGGGGGGGGGAACCGGGCCAGAAACGTGTGGCTGTCTCCGGGCAGGTGCCGAGAGGGGACAGAACAAAGCTCGGGGTCGGCTGGGCGTCCGGGCCGACCCTCAGCCCCGGCGCGGCGGCATCCCGGCAGCGCCTGGGCCCTGGGCCCCGGCCCCGGCGCGTCCCGGCGGAGCCCGGCTCCGGCCCCGGCCTCGGCCCCGCGGCGTCCCGGCCGAGCTCGGCCGCCGCAGCCCGTCCGGAGCGCAGGGCCGAGCCCGGGGACTTCCTCTTCCCGGGGCTGGCCTCCCTCGCTCCGGCTCGCGGCTCCCAGCGAGCGCCCGCCCGCCCAGGCCCGCCTCAGCCCCGGCGCCGAGTGCTTACCTAACACGGCCCCGTCCGCCTGGGCGTCCAGTAGACTCTGGAAAGCCGCCCGGAGGAGAAGCGTGAAGGCGCTGGAGTCGAAGCAGCCAGGATCCGCCAGCATCTGGAAGCCTTTCTGCACAGACTCCGAGAGCTCCATTGTGAGCGCGCCGTGACCTTCGACACGCGCACCACGTGACACGCGCCGCGCGCGCTCCGCGGAGGCGGCCGCGCGCACACGCCGCTCCCGGCGGCGGCGGTGGCGGCGGCGGCGCGGGCAGCGGGGCCTCCCTCGCCCGAGTCTCCGGCCGCCACCGCCTCCGCGCCCCCGCCACCATCCTCTCCCCGCCTCCCCCCTGCCACCCCTAGTCTCGCCTCCCGCGGGCCGAGGGTGGACCCGGGCGCTTTGTGGACGCGCTCCCCGCCGGCCGTCTCCCGCTGGGTCCCCCGCAGCACCCCCGGGGAGGTGGCGGGCGTGGGGAGGGGGGGTGCGGGGGTTCCGCCCCGCCTCCTGAAGGAGCCCCGCGCCCGGCCCCGCGGGGGAGTCCCGAGCGAGCCGGGCTGGGTTTTGTCTGGCTTTTCTGTTTCCTTGCTCTTTTCTTTCCTGAAAACTCCTGGGCTGAAGCCCGCGGCGCGGCCGGGTGACCGGGGCGGGGGCGGGGGGGTCGCCGCTCCTTTGTCAGGCCGGGGGCGTGCGCGGCGGGGCGTGCGCACAGGTGCGGGGCGCGCGCGTGGGGACGCCGAGGTGGCGTGCGCTCTGCACGAGGCCCTGGCTGACTCCACGCGCTCGTGGGCGCCGCGGCCGAGGCGCGCGGAGGGGGAAACGGTGTTCGCCAGCGGCCTCTCCACGCGAGATGCATTCGTCAGCTCAGGGAAAGTGCGGAGGGGATCGCCGAGGTCTTCCCGGACCCGAGGCCGACGGCGGTGGTTTTGGATACCCAGATCTCCAACGCTCTAAATCCTGCGTGAAGTTCTCGCTTCCCCTCTATTTCCACGAAGTGGCTTGGAGAACAAGCGATGATGATGATGATGATTGCTATTATTATTGTTATTTCTATCCCCACTGCTGTCATGGTTAATTTCCAGTCGCGAAGTAGACAGACAAGCACTTGAAAAGGCGAGCCCGGAAAGGGAAGGTCGTGAAGGATGGAGGGATAGGGCCACGGAAGAAGGAACGTGTGAAAACTCTTCAGGGGAAATGACCTGCAAGTCAGATCTACCCTGAAACATTCCCTTCCGTGTCCTAACTTAGGTGCTTTTTTGGGAGGGTGGAGGGGGGGAAAAGATGGTTAATACACTCAACAACCGTGCACCGGGGTGTGAACGCAACGGGACCCCAACATGGAATAATTTAGCATCAGAAACAAGTTGACTTAAGTCTACTCCGTCCTGCCTGGGAAGTTTCCAAACACTTGTGAAAGCTTTAGAAAGTCTCTGCAGGGTCTTTATGAAACAAACACCTATTAATCATTTCATTTTTTTTGTCTTTCCATCTCTCACTTTCCTTCTAAATTCTTTCTTTTTAGCCACTAGGAACATGAAGTTCATACTTTTTTTTTTTTTTAAATCAAGACGCCTGATTTACACAGGGCATGTTTCACAGGGCAGAACTGTTTAAATGTTAAAACAATATTCATAACCACCAAGCTCATAATGTTTATTACACACCCTCATGATCTAGGCATAAAACTGTGTGTTCATCCTTTGAAAGAATTTCAAAGAATTTCGGTTGATACCTAGTCCTACTTAATATAATGCCAAAAGGGGAAGCATTGATGTCTGAACATAAGTTTTGAAATGCTATTTGGAGAGAGAAAAGTAAACAGAAGTGGTTTTGAGTAGGTGGGCATAAAAGTTAGAAAATTCACAAGAATTGTTTCCACAATAGGTGTCACCTTATTCTCTTGCAAGTACTTTCTCTGACAGAACATTTGTTCTTTTCTTGCCTAAATATATGTATGTGTTAGGCCCAAGTGATGGGTACATTCCAGGTCACACTAAAGTTTTCATCACAGTGCTTTCTCATGTGATCTCCCCCCCCAAACTGCACTTACCTACTATAGTACATTCAGCCCAACTTTCTCTCAAAAATGATCTGGATTAAGTATTTGTTTGAATGTGGAACATGTGTTCTTTGACAAGCCATTGGAACACAGAAGTATGATTTTTAAAAGACCTGTTTACTAAGATGTGGCCTTTCTTGGTTGTACTCATAGACCAATGTCTTCTATGTTGTAAGGAAAACTGAATATAAACATAGTTTTGGTAAGTGTGAAGAGCATTATTTAAATTGTTTTGCTTTGATCACTGAAAACAGCATAGGTATTTGCATTAAACTTAAAGAAAATCCTGTAGATTCAAAGTAATCTAAATTTGACCTCAAAGAGACTTTGTAAAGAACAATTATGTCCAGCTAAAAATAACAATATTCAAACATCATGTTATAACATATCTTTCTTCTAAATGTAGATATTAAGGCACATTGTGCTAATAAACTTGAGATTCTAGAAGTTACTTCAAGAACTAGAAGTAGCCTTAAATGTATCCCTTTAACCAGTGTTAAAGAGTTTCAAATACATTGTATCGTTTGAGCTGGCTTGGGTTTTTCTTTTCTTTTAGGTTGTTTTCTTTTCTTTTTAAAGAAAGCAACATAATACTAGCCCCTGCTTTGTGATTACAATTAAAATAGATTGGATCTCTGTGATCAGCTTTTCCCATAGGCCTTCTTAATGCTACATTTGTTACTTTTATGAATTTACAGTGTTTTCCTTTTTAGAGTACATAAACACTTTTGTGCAAAGGAGAAGGAAAGTATTACCTTGGATTGAATTTATTGCTCATCTAAAAGGAGACTCCAACATACTAAGTGTCAGTAAGACATTTAAAGTTTACCATTCTCTACAATAGAGGATATCTTTTATTCTTATCCATCAAACACCTGCCATTTTCTACAAAGTTTAAACACATGTCAAAGCTCCTTATATAGAAGAAAATGCCCTCTATAATCTCTACTACTGGTTTTAATGGTTATTTTAAAACCTTGATATACTAATTGATAGAGATAAAATTTAGTGTTTAAGTTATTTAAAGCACATTTGGACAATTTAGAAGTAACAGTAACTGTATTATAATGACCTTTGATAGTGTAGGTACAAAAGCGTTCTGTGAAGTTTATCAGAACATATGTATTTTGGTAATATCTTAGTAAGGTATAAATTTGGAACTTAGGATATGGATGGTTAGGTTTTTGCTCATGCATGGTCAGAGTTCAATGGTTTCATGTGCATCTTCTGTCACCTACATGGTCAAATACTACATTTGCTATTTAAGAGGGGACAACAAAGTTTTATTTTCAAATTGAACATATAACCAAAATAATTTCTACAGGAATTTCTTAATACAGGAATTAATTTGGGAAAACAGAACCTTTTATCTCACATAGTATAGCTTAGTCTCTATAGTGTATTTAAGAATAAAAATGCAATTCTCAATTGATGCTGGCTTAGTATGAGAGGAAAAGTGAAGTGTTGATTACATTAAAAAACTGGAAGCGTAATCTAACAGTAGAGTGCTCTCCTAGCATGCCTGAAGCTCTGCGTTTGATTCCTCAGTACCACATACACAGAAAAAGCAAGAAGTGGCACTGTGGCTCAAAGTGGCAGAGTACTGGCCTTGGGCAAAAAGTGACCAGGGACAGTGCCTAGGCCCTGAGTTAAAGCCCCAGAACTGGCCAAAAAAAAAAAAAAAAAAGGAGCCATAAGAATAAAAAATCAATGATACTTTGTCCTCTAAAACACACACCTAAAAATGTGCTTATGGTTTGCATGAGTAGTTTGCATTTTTCTCTAAGACATTTTATTCCAGACATTAGGATAACTGAATAGTTAAATTTCTGGTTAACATTTTCATTATTATGTATTATTTAAAGGTTTTATTCTTCATATAGTTCTATCAGGGAAATATAAACTATGTAATATAGAATTATAAGAAAAATAAATATTTAAATGTAAGTTTTAAAGGTTAAATTCTCATACTACTAATAAAATGAGTTTTTATTAAAAATAAATCTCTAAGCATTTTCTGAAGGAAGGATGTTAATATTACTAAACTTTAAAACTGGTAAATGGTATAATCAAGATATTTGCAAGAAAATTTGTATTTCTGAAGTAAATTTCAGGAGTGCTCATCTTTGGTATCATGCCACAATTATTAAGAATAACCATAAAATGATAGGAACATACATACATATCAAGCCATATCTTTGTATCTAACCAATCTGTAGTTTTAGATGGATTGATACATATCAGAAAAGTATATCTTCACTTTATAACTGCAATGTAATATTGAAATGACTTGAAGAAGCTTAATCCCTTATTTTTTTAAATCAGAGCAATTAATATTACATGAGGATATTTGAGTTGTGAAGTCTTCACTAAAGAAGTTAAGAACTGCTCTGTAAAAAGGCAATGAAAAGAAATGTATTTTTGCAAACTATCAAGGGACTGTTCATTCAGTGGGAAAAGAACAGGTTAGATTATGTGTCTTGGAAGTTTTATACATGGACAAATATGAAATAGGAATTTTCCCAGTGATTTCAGTGATTATCATTTACTTATCATTTGCCCATATTGTAATAAATGAGTTTACTCCAGAAATCATTTTTTAATCTCTATCACCAGTGATTTGATGCAAAATCAGGAGCTGGCTTATCAGCTAACAGATTCTATCAGACTGAGATTATAGGTAATAAATCTTACCTATATAGTTAGCCCTTCAGCAGCAAGTTGAGGTTTTTTGTTTATTTAAATTGCAAAATTTAACATTTGACTTTCCAGCATACCACCATGCTGGATATTAACCAAAAGGACCCACTGCTTAGCTGTAAGAAGATAAAACAAAGCACAGACAAAATTGAAACAAGTTTACTTTAATAAAAGTATCCAATTTTCCCTGATGTATAGAGATTTCCTTTATACTGTTAATATGTTAAAGAGGGGGAGGGGAAGAACAGTGAGTGGAAATAAGGTAGGAAAGAAGGAAGGAAGAGAGGGAGGAAGGGAGGAAAGTCAGAAGGAAGGAAGGAAAAAGACCAAGAAAGGTAGAAAAGAAGGCAGGCTGATTTTCACAGGTAGCTTATTTAGTGTTGATTTTCTCTGACACATTCATTGTAGAGAGATTCTCACAGCTACACAGAATTCAATTGAGCATCACACTAACAGGCCTGGAAGACAGTCTGGTCCTAGATTTAATCAATTTCAAGGGAGCCTGCTTTTAGACTACAACAGCAGAGAACATTTAACAGATTCTCTTCCTTCTTTGCTTTTGGATTTTGAATTCATTCTCCCATTATCTTCTCATGTCTTAAAAAGTATAGATTGAGGAGCTGGGAATTTGGCCTAATGGTAGAGTGCTTGCCTAGCATGTATGAAGACCGGGGTTCAATTCCTCGGTACCACATACATAGAAAAAAGCTAGACGTGGTGCTGTGGCTCACATGGTAGAGTTCTAACCTTGAGAAAGCCTAAGGACAGTGTTCAGGCCCCTGAGTTAAAGGCACAGGACTGGCAAAAAAAAGGGGGGGGGGATTGAGCTGGTACATAAATTCCAGCAAAGAGCTGGGCCTACAACTCTGGGATATTATTGACAGAGGCAACTTGTTTAAGCTTGTATTTTGAGAGCATGATATTTGCATATTAAAATGTGAAAATTTTAGGAAATATACAACCACCTATGTTTAAGGGGATTAAATTTTATAAACAAAATGAGAAGAATACAGGAGTTTGAATACTCTTCTCACCAAAATCTGTCCTTGCTTATAAGCTGCAAGGCTTATAATGATACCCACTTATCAAATGAAGAATTCCAGAATGAAAGTTGCATGTGTAAAGGATGATCTGAGTTAAAACAGATATAACTTGAACCCATTTGAAACACTTAAACTAAATTCATATTCTATAAGAGGCCAGGAATGGTATAGTGCTTGCCTAGTATATGCAGGCCCTAAGTTTCAAGCACTAGGCCCTGGGTAGGCTCAGGGTAGTGAGATTTGAAGAGAGCTTACTTGGCAAAAGACCTTGATAAGTGTTTTGATGTTCTGAAATATGTACAGAATTCAAATAATACTGTTTACGAATTTAGCATTTTAATTGTGGTTATCATGTGATTTTCAATCGAATTCATATTTCATGCCCCCCGACAAAACAAAATACAATGGGGAACAATGCTACAAAAAATTGAGTCAAAATATTTTTTTTAAAGCTGCAATAAAATAATTGTCCTTCCCATTGAACATTTCTTGAGTGGATAGAACTATTCAGAACAAACAGTGAATCATTATATACATGATTTTTATATTCCACAGCAAAGCTTCAGAGAGTCATTTTATATAGACTATTGAGGAAACAAATACACTGAGAATGGATAAAACTTTTTTTTGACCAGTCCTGGGGCTTGAACTCAGGGCCTAGGCACTGTCCCTGAGCTTCTTTTGCTCAACCATTTGAGCAATGGTATCACTTTCAGCTTTTTCTGTTTGTGTGGTCCTATGAATCAAACCCAGGGCTTCATGAATGCTAAGGAAGCACTCTACCACTAAGCCTTATTCCCAGCCCTAGATACAACTTTTCCATTCTATTTCTTCTCATAAACTCGATTTTCTCCCTGTAGTCTTTTGTTTGATTGCTTTGCAAAGGTTAAAACAAACTCTTGTTCTATTTTTTTCAAATGTTATATTCAACTATAATGTTTTTCTTTGCTATGCTAAGGTTAGAACTCAGGACCTGCACGTGCTAAGTTAGCACTTTTATCGAGGTACATCCAAGCCCCATAACATCTTTTTAATGTGATAAAATGCCCAGAAAATAATGACCAGGAACATGGTGAAAAAGAGACCTGTATTATAAAGTCAATCTAGTCTACTAATTAGAAACTTTGACATGAGTTACCAGTATTTGAGTAATTAACTTTTGTTCTCTTCTCTCTTTTTTTTAGTGTTTGTGCAAATGAAAATAGGTTTGAATCATTGGAGCAACAGTATTTTAAATCAGAACCAAATAATTGACAACTTCTATTTAACTTGCAGTAATCTATGGCAAATTAAAAATCATGAAATGAAAATAAATTGACAAAGAATAATAGTACCAATGAAAATATGTGGGTGAAAATGGCCTAGAAAAATCAGAATTTTCTTATGTTTTTCTTTTTCTTTCTTTATATTTTTTGCCAGTCTAAGGGTTTGAACTCAGGGCGTGAGCACCATCCTTGGGCTTCCTCAAGGCTAGGAGCTGCCACATGAGCCACAGTACCATTTCTGGCATTTTCTCTGTATGTGGTACCAAGGAATCAAACCCGGGTCTTTGTGCATGCTAGGCAAGCACTCTACCACCACCAACTCCCCACCTTCTTATGTTTTTCTTCAAAATGTGAAAGTTTCAAGAAAATTTTAACTGGAGCCCAAGTATGATACATAAGTGAGCAGTTCACAGAGGACTAAGAAAATTTGTATTTTTACTAAAATAATAGTTGCTAAAATTTTTATGAGTTTAAATTAATAGTTTTATAAGATCAAAGGTATCAATAAACTAGGTAGGGTGACTCATGCCTATAATCCTAACTACTCAGGAGGCTGAGATCTGAGCATTGCAGTTCAAATCCAGCACAAGCAGCAAAGTCCATAAGAATCTTATCTCTAACCACCAAAACACAGGAAATGGAAGTTTGGCTCAAGTGGTAGAGTGCCAGTCTTGAGCAACCCCCCCCCACCCCCACAGTATCACTAAAAGCATGTTTGGTTTTGAAAATTTATATGAACAACATATGTGTAAAAATTTCTCTCAGGGCTGGGAGTTTGGCCTGGTAGAGTGCTTCCTTAGCATGCATGAAGACCTGGGTTCAATTCCTCAGCACCACATACATAGAAAAGTTGGAAGTGGTGCTATGGCTCAAATGGTAGAAAGCTAGCCAAGGACAGTGCTCAGGCCCTGAGTTCAGGCCCCAGAACTGGCAAAAAAAAATTCTTTCAATAGTACATATTAGAAATGTTTGGAAACATTGATTTTGTATTTGTCTTAGTATTACAATTTTTTAGATAGCTTTGTAGGTTACCTTAAATTTAAGGTATGCTAGTAACAAGGCAGACATAATTAAAAACATAAACCACAAGTGTTGGTGAAATATTCTAGCCAATGTTAAGAAATATTTTCAAAGACTTGCGGGAACATTTTCAAACCACGACTTTTATTTATTTTTTATTTTTTTTAAGGTTTTCTTCCATTTATATTTCCATTTGGGCCTCAAAATGGATTGAAAGCATATCTGTTTTTATTTTTTTAATTCTTTTATTGTAATTAGTAAAAGGGTTACATGATATTTGCCAGATAGAAGGTGCATTAATTCACATACATTGATACCTTTTCACATGTCTTGGTACCCATTTCCCTCCCCCCCCACACCCTCCACCCGTCTTAAACCACGACTTTTAATTTTAATTTTAATTTTATCTTTATTCTTTGTTTCCACTAGTTACCATGATCAATATTTATCTGTTTGGAGACTATGACATTCCACAATGACTAATGTTCAAGTTGAGTCATAATGTCAATCTGCTATATTAAAATCAAGAGTGACTATAGCAAAGTAGTCATTTAGCAAGCAAACATCCTGCCGTGTAATAGTTCAGGAGCATCCATCATAAAGTAACAGATTCAAATATTTACCTCAGCCTTAAGTATCTGTCCATTGACATAAATGGTATAAAGACAAGGTAATTGTATTTGCTTAGGCTTTCTCTCTTTCCCTTATTTTATTAAAGTTTTAGAAAATAGCATGAAGATACAGCCTTTGCAAGGTTGAAGTGTACAATATCAATATAGTTTCTAAGATTTTTTTTAAAGCTGCTGAGGTTGGAGGTACAGCACAGTGGTAGAAGTGAAGAAGGCCCTGAACACACACACACACGTAACGAACATGGTGATGTAGCTAAGTGAAACAGGGCTCCTTAGCATGTACATTTCAAAATAAACAAATTAATATCAATAAATTTATGGGAAAAATTGTTCCATGGAAATACATTGCATGCCGGGCAAAATTTTTAAGTCATCATTCTAGTGAAGTAAAGTATAATAATAGGAGATTAGCCAATACCACTCTGTGCATTGTAATAGTATTGTACTAATCTTTGAACAAAAATCACTGTGACTTTCATTTTCCTTAAAGGCATCTTAATGATTACAGGATTAGTTGATTACCTGGGAAAATATAAAGGCTTAAGTGGCAAATTTAGATATTAGATGTTATTTTTACTTTCAAGTGGAACTTCAACTTTTCTGATAACTTGCTTGATTATAACCAGATTAATGAAAGAATATTTGAAAGTCATTTCAGGAACAATTTTCTAGAAATATAGTCTTTTTTTCTCATAAGAAGATTTTAAGTTTGTTTTAAAATTCTTGTTATTAATTACAATAAAATATATGAAAAAAATCTTGTTATTTTCTTAATAAAAGTAAGGATCATTATAAAGTTACACTAAATGTAATGCCTTCTTAAAGTATCCTGAGTTTGTGGGATTTAGAAACATGGGCTTTAAAACAAAAATTACCTGAGTTTTTTAAATACAATTTTACTATACTGTTTTTTATAAAGATTCCATTCACTGGACAAAAAGCTGGTACATAATAGGCAATGAAGCACATCTGTTGAATGAGGAAAAGTTGCATGCAGCCTTTGAAAGCCAGGGGGCCAAACTCCTGTCTCACCTGCTTTCCCTTCTACAGTCTTGGCCAGAAAATTTATTTTCCTCCAGTGTGCAGTAGAAATAATAATAATGGCATCTCTTTCATATGACCCTTGAAAACCATTCAGAGTGAAGGTACATGTCCTACATATGCAGTTACAGTCAAATAATAGAATTCTGCAATTGTGAATTTAATTTTTCCTGCTGTGGTCTTTTTCATTTGAATTGACAGCTGTTGCACAGGTGATGTAACCATTTGAGGACCCCAAGGACAGAAAAAAAATTAAAACAAAAACCTTCTGGTCTGTCTGGCAGTTCTTCACTTTCACAGACTCTAAGGGGAATCTTGCAGAGCTCTAATAATAACAAGGATTTTATTATACCCTACAGCTTTGGTGGCAATCATTTTCTTACTCTCTCATTTCTGATCTCCCAGAAATCTCAGAGCCCACCTATATCCATTATGATCACCCCAAATCTAAATACTCCCGTGTGTGTGTGTGTGTGTGTGTGTGTGTGTGTGTGTGTGTGTGTTTACATGTGCATGTGTGCCAGTCTTGGGGCTTAAAGTCAGGCCCTGGACACTCTGAACTTCTTTGTACAAGGTTAGTGCTCTATGGCTTGAGCCAAAGCTCTACTTTCAGCTTTTGATGGTTAATTGGAGAAAGTCTCAGAGACTTTTCTGCCTTGCCTGGCTTCAAATTGTGATCCTCCAATCTAAGTAGCTAGGATTACAGGCATGAGCAGTCAATACCAAGGTTAAATTGCTCTCTCTTAAGGTCTAATGGGCCATTTCATTTCCTCTCTTCCCACACTAGCTTTTCTTAAGTCATTTTTTAAAAATTAGCAGCTCTTTAGAAAGTCTCAAGGCTCAAAGTTGAAATACCTTCTTTACACCCTCCGGTGCATACTTCTTTACTTGGTTTCAGGAAGTTACTATTTCTGGAAGTTACTATCTCCTGAATGGCCCTTTTTAATTGACTTGGACAATCTATGAGGAGCCAGATTCTCTGTAAGACATTGAGCAGATCAAGCATGGAATGAAGAACATTCCATGAAATGAAGAACACCTCACTGCGGAATATAGAAGCTTAAGTTCTAAGACTAAAACACTCAATAGACTATTGGCAAACAGATGCATGTAGCCATAGTAGATCCAGATAAGTCTTTACAGTCACAAAAGTTTTTCTCCTAGGTCTTATTCTGCAAGTTTTATGGTATTAGATTTTATATCTGTTATCTGTGTTTGCAATATCTGAGTCAAACACTTTTTTTTCCCAGGACTAGTTTGAAGTCAGAGCCTCACACTTGCTAGGTTGGTGCTTTATCACTTAAGCCACATCTCTAGCCCCCATTCAGCCCTCCCCACTTCTTTTTTCACATAAAGTCTCACATTTTTTTCTGGGGTTGGCACGATCCTTTAACAGCCTTCCACCAGGCTTATTGCTTGAGATAGGCGTCCACTAAATTTTTACCCAGGCTGATTTTGGATCACAGTTCTGATCTCTACCTCCTAAATAACTAGGATTACAGGTGTGAGCCACTGGGACAGGCCTGAGCCAATTGTTACATATAATACAAGGCATGGTTGTATTTATTTTATTGTATCTTTGGATACTATATGGATATCCATATGGATATTCAACTATTTGGTTCCATTTTTTAAGATTAGTTGATCTGTATTAATACAGCTTCAATAATCATGCTTTTGTGAAAACTCAATTGATGGTACACATGTGAATCTGTTTCTGAATTTCCTTCCTTCCTTCCTTCCTTCCTTCCTTCCTTCCTTCCTTCCTTCCTTCCTTTCATCTTTCCTTCTTTCCTTCCTTCCTTCCTTCCTTCCTTCCTTCCTTCCTTTCTTCCTTCCTCCCCCTCTTCCTCCCTCCCTCCCTTCCTTCCTTCTTCCCTCCCTCCTTTCCACCTTTCCTTCCTTCATTCTTTCCTTCCTTCCTTTCAAGCTCCAGTCCTGGAGCTTGAACTCAGGGTCTTGACACTGTCTTTGAGCTTTTTGCTCAAGGCTAGCACTATACCATTTAAGCCACAAACTCCATTTCCAGGTTTTTGGTGATTAGAGATAAGTTTCATGGATTTTGCTACCTGGGCTGGCTTTGAACTGTAGTTCTCAGATTTCAGCCTCCTGTGTACCTAGGATTACAGGCTTGAGGCTGCTGATTTATTTTAAAAGCTTACTTGGATGTTAATTTGTGATCTAATTTAATCTATTCATAAGTGTAGCAGAGAAATGACACCTATATTGAGTCTTTCAATCCTTGAACATGGTCTATCTTTATTTTTAATTGAATTTTCTTTGATTTTTCTTTCATCAGTTCAGCATGCAGTTCTTACACATATTTTAAAAATCAAATTCATATCTAAACATTTTATGTTTTTTGACAATTTTGAAGTGATTTTTTCATTTAAATTTCTTCAATATGAATATGTACAAATGAGAATTTTTGTTTTTGATTTTGATACCACTTGTAAACCCAATGGTCTTTGTATAAGGAATGCATTTCTCTTTTTGAGTACAAAGACATCTAACAAAGCCCAGTGTGTCACTGAATAGTAAGCAAACATTTTGTAAGTCTAAGATAAGACTTCATTCTTAACTTCTACCTCTTGATTCCCAAATCGATCTGTTGTAGTTGGGGAAAACTTAGTTGCTGTTTAAGAATATCCTATACATCTCATAAGAGAACATTCTAACCTAAAAAGGCTGCATAGCATTAAGTCATCAACAGCCCATTCCACCATTGTATACTGAATGAACAAACCGACTTGCATAAAATAACCCAGACTCACTGTACCATCGGTTCTGTGTGTATGAAGCAAACTCAGCCTCAAATGTCATTTATCCTTTTATTCAACAAATACTTTCTGAGTGTAAATTACATGCAAAGAATGGTTCTAGCTACTTGAGGGAAAATAACAGAACTAAAACGTCTGCTTTTATGAAGCTATTTTCTAAAATAAAGAAAACTAAACAAGAAGCATTATATAGTACGTTATGTGACAACAAATTCTGTGGGGCAAAAAAGTAAATCTCTGAAGGAGGTTAAGGAGTTCGGGATGGACGGGACAAGTCTCACCAACTTCACTTGGCCAAGGTGGCTTTGTGGAGGTATGCTGAATTCGTTTAGCCCTCTCACATATCTACCCTCGGGGTCCTCTGCTTTCTCATTCACTGTCTTAATTAGAACCTGAAGAATCTGGGGAGGTTGGAACATAAAAAACTGATCCTGTAATTAGGCAACCTACAGGATTAAGTTAGGTTCTCAGCATTCTTAGCACTGGTTTGGGGGCCTCTCAGTCTTGTTTCACCATAAATGACACATTCCTTAAGAATAATCACAAATCATTCCTTAAGAATAGTTACAAGGAATCTCTCTGACTTTTAGTTCTTGATATGAGCTGAGAACTTAGCCTTTGGATTGTCTCATTCTTTCAGCTTTCCAACCAATGGAAGGCAATCCTGCCCCATTGTCTTCAGATTCCTCCTGTCTTTCATGCTGCTTCTTAGGGACAGGACTTGGTTTTCCTGATGCCTTGCACTACTTGCCATTGCTTTCCCCAGATAATGTTGTGAATGGAGTTAATATAACACCAAAACCTCAAGTGGACTCCAAAACTTTTATCTTCCTACAATCTCCGCCCTCTATGAAGTACCAAATACAAAGACATTCATATGTTTCTATATTTTTTAAATTCTTTCTTTTTTTAATACTCCATTCATATCATGCATCTTCCATTAGGAGAACACACATGATAACATATTCCAAGTAATTAAAGCATAGAAATGAGACATTCTACATAATTGTGTTTTTTTTTTTTACTTTTAATAGCTAAGAGCATTGGCCTTGAAATTAGCAAGATGGAGGTTAAAATTCTAGATTCATAGCCTACTTTTGGGTGTGATCTTGGGCAAATTACTCAGTGACAAACAGAGAGAGTAACTACACTGCCCTTTGTTGCTGTTTCTCTCTCTCTCTCTCTCTCTCTCTCTCTCTCTCTCTCTCTCTCTCTCTCTCTTTATATGTGGAGCTCAACTGGCCTCAAGCTCCATATCCTCCTCCTGCCTCAGCTTTCAGAGTTCTAGGATTACAGCTGTGCACCTTTGCCTGGCTCCTTGAGTTGATAAGGTATATGCCTTTTTATCTCTGTTTCCCTCCCTGCACTACTGCATTCCAGGCAGTGAATGGCAAAAGTCAGACATAGTTTCTAAATAAATCATGCTTCCTTTGATCTTGCCTCCAAATTCCAGAGACAGGATTTCTTTCAGCTTCCAATGCTCGGTGCAACAACACATTCCCACTCAGAATTCCTCAAAGAAACTGAGAAGCTGGTTCCAAAGTTAATATGGAAATGTAAAGGGTAATAGTAACCAACAGCGTCCTTCTTTTCTATTCATTCCTCCCTTCCTTTCTTCCCTTCCTTCCTTTCTTTCTCTTCCTTCCTTTTTTCTTTTTCTCCTTCCTTCCTTCTTTTCTTTCTTTCTTTTCTTTCTTTCTTTCTTTCTTTCTTTCTTTCTTTCTTTCTTTCTTTCTTTCTTTCTTTCCTCATAGGACTTGCACTCAGGCACTGTCCCAGAGTACTTTTACTCTACCACTTCGAGCCACAGCTCTCCTTCCAATTTTCTGGTGGCTAGTTGGAAACAAAAATCTCACAGACTGTCCTGCCCAGGCTGATACTGAACCACATCCTCTGGTCTCAGCCTCCTGAGTTGCTAGGATTATGGGGATGAGCCACCAGAACCCAGCTCTTTCCTCTTCTTTCCTTCCCTCCTTTCCCTCCCTCCCTCCCTCCCTTCCTTCTTTCTTTCTTCCTTAACTCAGAGCTTCATGCTGGCTGATCTGGTATCTACTATTTGAACCATGCCTCTAGTTCTTTTGCTCTCATTATTTGGGTAGAGCTTCATGTTTTTTGCCTGTCTGGCTTAGACTGCATTCTTCCTACTTCCATTTCCTATGTTGTGACATAAATACCAACTACCACCACATCAAGTTAGTGAGATAGGTTCTCACTAGTTGTTTGTCTGGGTTGGCCTAGAATTTTGATCCTTCCAATTCCCAACTCTCCTGAGCTAAGATTATAGGTATAAGCCACTGTGCCCAGTCTTATCAACGGAATTTTGAAAAACAAGGTTGGAGGGCATTGCCTGTCAAATACTAGAGTTTAAATTACAAAGCTGTAATAATTAGGACACTATGCTACTTGTACTTGGTAAACAATCTGTTAACTAGAACAGAATAAAAAAATCCAGTAACAAAAATGACATATACATATGAATGTGAAAAAAAACCACATGAAAGATGCAACCATAGTGCTTTGGAGGGATATGCAGGAGAGATGTTTGTGACAATGGAATAGGTGAACAAATAAGGTAGCCATAAAAGAAAAAGAAATGCTTTAACACGACCTATATTAACATCAAGAATTATGTTCTTCAAAAGACACCATTAAGGAAAGTAAAATCCAAGCTACTAATATGTAACAATGCTATCTAATAAAGAACTCATGAACAATATGTAAATGTCCACGTCAGACAGACTTTGGCAAAAGATTTGATCTAATAGTGTCAATAAACTTACTAAAAGATGGTCAACTTTAATACATGGGAGGAAAAACAAATTAAAACAAGATTCAGTTTCCCAAACACCTAAAGGAAATTTAAACCAACCAGAAAAATCAACCAACCAACCAACCAACAAAAGCCTTCTTCTAAACCAGGCATAGTAAGTGGTATGTACACGCTAATTATAGCACCCATGAGGCAGAGGCAGAAGGATCATGAGTTTAAAGCCAACTTGGGCTTTATGGTAAGATCTTGCCTCAGAAAAAAATTAAAAACCAAAAACTGTGGCTAGTGAAGTGGCTCAAGTGGTAATGTACTTACCTAGCATGCTTGAGATCCTGAGTTCAGACTCAGTACTGTAAAAAACCCAACAACAACAACAAAAAGGCAAAAACTCTTAATAAAATATAGGAGAGGAGGAGAACTTCCTTATTCATTCTATAAAGGCAATATGACTCTGATACTAAGGTCCAAGTTACCACATAAAAGAAAACTAGAGAGCCTGATGCCTGTGGCTGTACCTGTAATACTAGCTGCTCAGGGGGTTGAAATCTTGAGGATCACAGTTCAAAACTAGCCTGGGCAGAAAAGTTTGTAAGACTCTTATCTCCAATAACCACCAAAAATAACATTTGAGTGGAGTTGTGGTTAAAGTAGCAGAGTGCTAGCCTCGAGCAAAAAAGCTCAGAGATAGCACCCAGGCCCTGAGATCAAGTCCCAAGATTGTCACAAAAAGAAAGAGAGAGAGAGAGATAAAGAGAGAGAGAGAAATAAAGAAGAAATAAAGAAAGAACAAAGAAAGAGGAAAGAAAGAAAAAAAACCTATACAGAACAATATTCCTTATGAATGCAAAATCCTTAAACTAATACCAAGTTAAATCCAATGGCATATTAAAACACACACATGAAAGTACTGTTGTTTGTTTGTTTTGGTTTCTATTTTTCTTTTGGTGCCAGTCCTGGGGCTAGGGCTTGGGCTCTGTCTGTGAGCATTTTTGCTCAAAGCTAGTGCTCTACCATTTGAGCCACAGCTCCACTGCTGGCTTTTTTGGTGCTTAATTGGAGATGAGTCTCATGGATTTTCTTGCTTGCGCTGGCTTCAAACTTCAATCCTTGGGTCTCAGCTTCCTGAGGATTAGAGGCATCCATGCCAAGTGGGTTTGTTGTTGTTGTTTTGGGACCAGATTTCACGATATAGTTCAAGGTAACTTCATTTTCACTGTGTAGCTCAAGCTGGCCTCAAACTCAGCTTCCTAAATGCTCAGAGTACAAAACTGACAAGTGAGAAACTAAAAATGCAACATAAGAAAATCAAGCTAGCCCTGGCTGTCAATGGCTCACAGTGGCTCAGGAAGCTGAGATCTGAGGATAGAGCTGCCATGCCAGCAGGAAAGTCTATGAGACTTTTTATCTACAACAAACTATGCAAAAGCTGCAAGTGGAGGTGTAGCTCAAATGACAGGGCTTTAGCCTTGAGTAACCAATGTAAGTGACGGTGCCCAAGCTCTGAGATGGTGCTAAGTTGTGAGACTGATCTTGAACTCCTGGGTGCAAGTGATTCTCCTGCTTCACCCTCCCAGGAACTGTTAACAGCATGAAAAAGAATAAACTGCCTAGGAATCAATTAATCAAAACAGTGAAAAACTTAGAATACCTGGGTTATAAAACCTCGTATAATAAAAGCTAGTAAACATCATTAGTTATAAAGGAAATAAAAACCACAGAGAAATATAGCCACTCAATAGCCACTAATATGCCTAGGGCTATAAAAATACACACACACACACACACACACACACCACACACACACACACACACAGCTGGACACAGTGGCGCACACCTGTAATCCTAGCTACTCAGGAGGCTCAGATCTGAGGATCACAGTTCAAAGCCAGTCCAGGCACTAAAGTCTGTGAGATTCTTTCCCAATTAACCACCAGAAAACAGGAAGTGGTTCTGTGGCTCAAGGGGTAGGGCCCAGAGTTCAAGTCCCATGACTGAACCCCTCCCCCCAAAAAAAGAAAACACACAAACAAAACAATCTAAGATAACAAGTTATTTTTTTTTCTGTCAAGGATGTGGAGAAATTAGAATGCTGAGACATTACTTTATCAAAAACATAAATTGGAAAACAATTTGGCAGTTCCTTGACAAGTTAAACAAGAAGTTATCAAATGACCAAGGAGTTCCACTTTCATGTATCTACCCAAAAGAACTGAAGAATCACTTGAACTAAATATACACCCACACATTTTCACAACGTCAGTATCTATAATAATCTAAAAGCAGAAATGGTCCAGAGCGCCCACTAATGGAGGGATGGATAAATAAGTTGTGGTATACAATGGAATATTATTCAGCTGTTTACAAAAATGTAATACTGGTACATATTGTCTAGGAATGAACTTAGACAAATATGCTGAATGAACCATATCAAATGGAAAAGGTCATATATTGTGTAAAGCCATTTTCATAAAACATTCGTAGAGATAAATGCAGATCAGAGATTTCCCAGAGATTTCTGGGTTGAGGATGTGAAACTGCTTGGTGGACATAGAATTTCTTTGGGGATGATGAAGTGCAGCTGGAGACTACATAATATTGTGAATGAACTAAATGCTACTGGATTGTTTTCTCCTAAAAGGTTAATCATATGGCATGTGAAATTCATCTGACATGAACAAAAGACAGACAATGCTAATTTGGGGCAGGGATGTTAAGCAATGAAAGCTCTCATTAATTGGGATTGGATATATAACTTGTTATAACTATTTGGGCAAATTGACAGTATTGATTATAGCTGAACCACGCGCATACCCTAAAGCCCAGCGAATCTCTTTCACATAGAAATCTCCCTCACATGTGCTTTTCACTGTCCATTAAAAGACATACACTAAAATTTGCATAGGTATACTATTTGTAATACAGCCCAACTCTAGAAATTAGCTAAATGCCTGTCCAATGTAGAGCAAACAAATAAAATTGTATATGGCAACAAAAATAAATAATCTATGGCAACAATATTGGGCAAATCTGATGAACACAGTGGGAAACAAAGAGAGCTAAACACAAAAGAGTGCATGTTGTGCGATCCCATGTACGTAGGCTTCAAAATGCAGTCAAAGACAGGCACTGATGGCCCCTGGACATAATCCTAGCTATTCAAGAGCTGGGATAGGAGATCTGAAGTTTAAAGCCATCACTGGCAGGAAAATCCATGAGATTTGTATCCAGAGTAACCCCAGAAAGCCAAAACTGGAGGTATGGTTTAAGTGGAAGAGTGCTAACCTTAAACAAAAAGCTAAGAGGCAGTGCCCAGGCCCTGAGTTGAAGTCTCGGTACTGCACCCCCCTTCCGCCCCGGCCCCCAAAAATGTAATGAGCTAATTCTGTACAAAGGCCCAATTCTGTATTTCTTTAAAGAAGCTTATTGGCGATAGAACTGTGTAGGAGAATTACAAGTTATCTAATCAGATAATGCTACCGAACTATTTGCTGCCACCATCTAAGTTATCTTCATGTGTTTACAAAAGCGACTTTAGTATTCTGTCACTTCTTTTAAAAATCCTAGTCCCTTTTCATTAACCCAGGCGAGAATGGATGAGCCAGAGCTTCACCAGAGCTGGAAACAGCGCGCTGTTCTCCGTTGGAGACCCTGTTCGGAACACCTAGGCTTGGTAAGGAACACGTGGCCCCTTGCCCGCCTTCTCCTCGCCATCTGCTGTCATGGCTGGCTGCCCACTCACAAGTTTGGATTTTTGCCCTAGTGTGGAGGTGCCAGGGAATAACAGTTTACCTCCAGCAGCCTGGACAACGATGCCAATATGTCCTCTGCCCAGTGTACACTAAACGTGGGCGCTCTGTGGTTCCCTAGATTATGTCCTATCTTCCTCCATTTGTTCTTGACAGGTGAAATGCAGGAAATAATAGTAAAGGTTGAAGGGAAAAAAATCAGCAAGAGAGGGGCCAGGAGTGTGGCCTAGTGGTAGAGTGCTCGGCTAGCATGCACAGAGCCCTGAGTTCGACTTCTTGATATCCCATACATAGAAAAAAGCCCCAAGTGGTGCTGTGGCTCAAGTGAAAGAGCTCTACTAGCCTTGAGAGAAAGCCCAAGGACAGTGCTCAAGCCCTGAGTTCAAGTCCAAGACTGACAGAGAAAGAAACAAACAACAAGAGAATTTTATGGCTGTGTGTGTGGGGAGTTACCAAGGAAAGACAAAGGGAGGGGAGGGGAGAGGAAGGGAGGGGGATGGGGAGAAGGAAGGAAAGGTGAAAGGTGAAAGAAATCTCTTTCAGCCACAGATGGGGAAGCCACAAAGCTTGAAATCTATCAAAGGACAAAAAGGCTGAATTTTCTTTTCTTTTCTTTTTTTCCATGTTGATCAAAAAAATAGCTTGACTTCTTCGGGGTGTTCCTGTGCTTTAGAAAACCTCCTACTTAGTGTGGTTGAACAAAGGAAGATACATCTATTACATAGAATCTGTCAAATTCTAGAAACTGTAACAGCTCAGTTACAATTATGATTCTTGGTAAATGTATGGTTTGTAAGTAGAAGTATCGGGCTGTTTCCTGTATTTTCTTGTTCTAGAAGCATTCTTAGTGTATGTAATGTAATGTGAGATGACTTATAAGTCCGATCTCTCTGACCCCTCAGACATAAAAGGAGAAGGGATTGAGTCCTGAAAACAGGACACACAAGATCATGCGCCTCTGTGAGTTATTCATTGATGCATGAGAAAAGAACTGAAGCCAGGAAACCCAGGTGCTCACCAATCTTGCAGAGCTCCTGGGAAGGAATAAGTGTCTGCCTATTAAAAGGACACATGGTAAATAAAGATATCAAGAAAAATCATGGACTTGCTACAGTGGCTTTTGTCTCTTAAAAAGGTACTGAAACAATTAGTATAATTTAAGGATTAGTTTATTGTTTGCCAGATGACACAGTCTGATAAGCCAGGGAAAAAGAACAAACCTCCCTTCCCCTCCCTGTTTGTGTGTGTGCCCATCCTAGGTCTTGAACCCAGGGCCTGGGCATTGTCCCTGAGCTTTTTTGCTCAAGTCTAGTACTCTACCACTTGAGTCATACCTCCACTTAAAGCCTTTTGGGGTGCTTAAATGGAGAGAAGAATCTCATGGCATTTCCTACCTTGGCTGGCTTTCAGCTTCTATCCTCAGATCTCAGCCTCCTGAGTAGCTAGAGTTACAGGCATAACCACTAGCCCAAATCTTTTTTTTTTTAACCTTAAGCAACTGAACAACCTGGTATACTTTTGTTGTATACCTAGAATTTATAAAACACTACAGGGATTTTAAACTCATTTAATTTAGTGTTTATTAATAGAATGTTGTAATAAATTGATCTGTGAATTCAGGAGCAGAACCATCAGTTTTCTGGTTTTGATTCACCAATTTTTGTTTATGAAACTTCAAACCGGGGCATGGGACATAGCTGAGAGAGCTGGAGAATTTGTCTAGTGTGTATGCAGCTCTGATCACCAGCACTGGAGAGAGGGGGGAAAAAGAGAAAAGAGAGAAAAAGAAGAGCATGGTTCCACGGGTGAGCAGAGACTCAGGACAGAACGCCAAGCCTCCTGTTCTTTTGAGTCCTTCATCTATGACCTGAATAACAGTGGGACGAGTGGTGTGTGTTCATTCCTTCCTTTTGAGTTGCTGTGAACAAAATATACACAGAAAAAAAAGAGGAAAAGGGAGGGAAGAGAAAGAAAAAAGAAGAAGAAAGCCAAAGAGAGAAGAGGGGAAGAGGAGGAAGAGAGAGAAAGAGAGGAAAGGAAACAAGAGAAAAAGGAAAGAACAAGAGAGAAGGAAGAAAGGAAGGAGAAGAAACAAGAGAGAGGGAAAGGGAAAAAGAGAGAAGGAAAGAGAAAGGGAGGAAAGAAGGAAGGGAAGAAAGAGTGAGGGAGGGAGGAAGGAAAGAAGAAAGAGAAACCTGAAAAAAAGACATTTATTTACTTCAACTCTCACATTCATTAACTATAAAATAAGATAATACCTGTCTATTAGGCAAGTACTATACCCGTGAGCTGTATTCCCAGACAGTTAGGATTTGAGTTAAACAACGAATACAAGTTGCAGAAAATACTTGAGCACAAGATCATAAGTTTGGCATTTATTACCAGGACAGTAATTTTTCACAGATTTTTCAGTTTAAGGAGGTGGCATGCTCTTACTTAAATATTTGATCTAAATTCATGACACATTTTCAGATTAAAAAAAACTTTAGATGGTAAAGTTTAATCACAAGTTTCATTATGAAACCATCAGTATCAGCAGCATCTGACAACTACCCCATGTCACACACCAAGCTGTGCCTCAAATCCACATACTCAGTGATGGAGATGGTATACTTTGACTTCCAGATCTAACACAATAAAGAAAAACAACCACAAAAAAGAGAAATAAGAGTAGAAAAGATAAGCTCAGAGTGAAGTTGTCACTCTGAATACATATTACAAAGACAAGACTGGGAAAAAGAGAATCACTCAATTACCTGTAAGTTTTCTAATACTTAGAAGATAATTAGGAAATCGATTCTTCCAAGTTCTGGCCATAGCTTTTTCAGTCAGATTCTTTTTATCTAGTTCAAATCAAGCCCCAGATCCTCTTGCCTTAAACTTCCCAGTGCTGGGATTACAGGTCTATTTTTAAAATTTTGTTTTGTTCCAAAACATTTTCCCTCTTGGCTAAAACTCTTCTTTTGTAAATAAAATTATTAACAACAACAAAACAATTAATTATAGACATTTAGTCTCTCAAAGTAGAAAAATGACCCATATACTAGCAATTGAAGTAAAAGTCAAAGATCAACATTTATGACTATAAAATAAAGTGAGTAGAATATTCAAGTTCTTTCCCTGAAATGAATCTCTGCCACTCCTCAGATTTTTTCCCATTTGTTAGCAGTAAAGTTATGAATAGGAGGAGCAAGAAAGACAGAGTGGTACTCAGATTGGTTCTCAATCATTATGATACTGAAAAGGAATGTATACACATTACCACTGAACTGCAAGCATTTGTCACCAACACTTTATATAAGATCAGTGGACATATAACTTTCTTTAAAAAACCTTTTAGACTTTTTCCCCACCAGTCCTGGGACTTGAACTCAGGTCCTTGGCTTTGTCAAGGCTGACACTCTTACCACTTGAGTCACAGCATCATTTCTGGCTTTTTCTGTATATATGATACTGAGGAATCGAACCCAGCGTTTCCTACATGCTAGGCAAGCACTCTACCACTAAGCCACGCTCCCAGCCTCAATATTGCTCTTTTACAACACAACTGGTCTATTTTAAAGTTGTGTGTGGGTGCAGGTAGGGTTGCCATACTGGGTTTGAACTCAAGGCCTTGCATTCTTTCCTGGTTGTTTTATTTGCAAACTGCCATCCCTACAGTTAACAATCATTTTTTTTTTCTGTCTGTGCCGACTTTGAATCTCAGTCCTCAGATCTCAGCCTCCTGAGTAGTTAGGATTACAAGTGTGAGCCACTGCACCCAGTTTGAAGCATTTTAAGTTAACTGTTGAAAGAAATGTACACTTGAGAACTAATGGTTTAAATGAAATGGTAATATTCCCAAATTCAAATTTGGATTGTTTGAATAGCTTACCATAGCATTATACGAGTAATACTTGAGCCTATACTTTTAAAGGGATGTGACCAAAATATTGATATTCTAATCTGAAATAGCATTACTTGTATTGCTAAATACATCTGTATGATCTCATGAAGGACTTGAAGGTGTTTGCCCTTAACACAAAAATTATTTATGCTTATTCATGATTCAGATTATTCATGACTCAGGCTTGAAGATGTTTGCACTTAACCTAAGACAAAAATTATTCATGCTCATTCATGATTCAGATTAACCAGTAATTTCCATCAACACACATTTGATTTTGAGCTATGCACATTCTAAAACAAGAATAATTATTTTTTTCTAATTGCTGAAGATTTGTCATATGTTAGCAAAACAGTTCTGTGTGTGTGTGAGTGTGTGTGGGTGTGGGGGGGTTGGTTGTACGTGTAAGTCACACTTCTACTTCAAGCTTTTTAGTGGTAAGATAAGAGTCTCATGGAGGGTCTGCGAGTTTAGCCTAGTGGCACAGTGCTTGCCTAGCATGCACAAACACTTGAGTTCAGTTCCTTGAACTGTGCATGCTAGGCGAGCACTGTATCCCTAGGCCATGCTCCTGGTCCCTTACTTGTACTCTTGACTTTATCAGAAACAAAAAAAGTCTTATTCTTATGTCATTTAAAATAAGAAGCTCATCTTGAATGAGCTTCTTTACAATTTTATCTTGTCCCCCAAAGAATTAAAGAATATAATTCAATGAGTACTTTACAGAGAGAGACAGAGAGATAGAGAGACAGAGAGAACACAAAGAAAAAGAGAGGAACAGAAAAGAATTGGAAAATATGTTTACTATTTGGTTAGTTGGGTTGGTTTTTTCTGTTTTGTTTTGCTTTTATTTTGGTGATACTGAAGTTTAACTCAGAAATTTGCAGTTGCTCTTCATCATTTACCCATGCCCCAACCCTTTTTCTTTTGACTAGTTCATTGTCTCTGTCTGTCTGTCTGTCTGTCTGTCTGTCTCTTTCTTTCTGTCTTTTTTTTTTTTTTGGCAGTACTAGAGTTTGAACACAAGGTCTGGAACTTTCTAACCTGGCACCATGCTAAACCATGCTTCCAGTCTCATTTTTTTTTCCACTGGTGATTTCTTGAACGGGTCTTATTTCCCAACCTGGTGTGTGCCTGAGGCTTCCCATTGTCACTGATATCATAAGCAAGTGCCACCATGTCCCATTACCCTCCTTGGACATGGCATTTCTTAAACTTCTCTTACCAGGCTGGCTTGGAACCCCAGTCCTCCCAGTCTCTGCTTTTCATTACCTTTGGAGTTCATTATTATTTATTTGTGCTCAGGTATAAATCGAGAAGGGGTTTCATGAACTTTTGTGTCCAGGATGGCCTTTGTGCTTCCAGTCGCAGAGTAGCCAGAACCACAGCTTCTCCATTTCAGTCCCTTCTGTAACTGGGATGGCAGGGAGGTACCACTGTGCCCATCTATATAGGCTGAGATGGGTCCAGACAGCAATTTTCCTGAGTAGCTGGGATTACAGGTGTGAGCCAATGGCATCTAGCAAGTTTTAGTTTTAATGCCTAGTCCTGTGATGCTCCCGTAATGTTTATCTTGATGATTCTGATTTTTATCAGTATCCTGATTGTGACCCTAGATGTATTCTCATCTTTATGTGCTCCATGACTGCTTTCAGCTACCTCGGAAGTATAAATTTGGTTCAGTACAAGAATGCACAAGATTATAAGGTTCTAGAAAGTACTTTATTGAGTACTAATGAAGTAGTTCTATTGTTTGCATCATTATAGTGATTTCTTAACAAAATGCTATTCATCAGCATTTAGCTACTTAGTACAGAGAGAAATTCATCTCAGTAAAAATACACTTCTATTTGTTATAATTTAGTCTCACATGTCCTATTTCACAATCAGCTCAATTTATCTACTTTTTAATTTTTTCCCACAATTTAGTGCATTATTATTCAATATAATATGTTGAAAATGTATAATTTAAAAACAACCATTTCCAGGCTGGGAATGTGGCCTAGTGGTAGAGTGCTTGCCTAGCATGCATGAAGACCTGGATACCACTCCTTGGAACCCAGAAAAAAACTGGAAGTGGATATATATGTAGTTCTCATCCTATATGACCTATGTATGTAGGTTTTGAGCTATTGTAATCCTCTAATAGGAGAGTTTTAGATGTGTACTAATTTTTACAAATGAGGGAAACCATTGAGCCTATGTTCCTTTGGGTCTGGCTTACTTCACTTAATATGATTTTTTCCAAGTCTTTCTATTTCCTTACAAATGATCAATGTCATTCTTTCTGAAAGCAGCACAGAATTTGAGGAAGTGTTTTTAAGAAAAGCCTTTCATCAGTGACTAAATGGAAACAATTAATTACAGAAGTAGGAGCCTGTTACTTGGCAAAGAGGGTGTCTAAAGGATGACAGAAGAAAAAGGAAAAGGATGAAAAAGTGATATCCATCAACATATACTGCACTCATGAGTTAAAATATGTTGAATTAAAAGCCCTTTATGCAACTACTTAAAAATAAGAAGAAATAAATTTAATAAAAAGTAGAACCTCTTACCATTCCATTTGCTCAAATTCAATCACAGTTACCAAAAATTAAGAAACAACGAAACAACCTTAGAAGAAAAGTGAAGTCAAAAACAAGTTGGAAAAAAGTAAGAAACGAGTTATTTACACTATTCAATTTGGATATATGATCTATATCATATACATAACATTGTATATATGTATATATATATATAAAATATCATATATGGAATGCTTTCTGCTACAAAGTCCTTGACATGAGACAATCAAACACAAGCAAAAGCCATTTCCTGTTTCTGAGGAGCCTAAGATTAATTGGAGTCTTCAGAAATATGCATTAAGCAATTTAAAAAATCATAGCAGATTTATGAATACTATAAACAGAATTGCAGATACGGCCTTATGGGTGCCCACAGAAGTATGGAATGGTCAGTATCTACTAAAACTCAGTGATTTTTGTGGAAAAGTGGCTTCCATTTGGAATCTTCGCTACTCTGGAGGCTGATTATAAGATTAAGGCCAGCCTTCAAAGTTTGTGAGATCCCATCTTCACTAATGACTGGTGCAGTGGCAGGCACTTGTCAGCCCAGTTTACTGGGAATTAGAAGTGAAAAGATGGACATAAAGCAAAACATTATCTCGAAAATAACCAGTGGGGAAAAGGGGCAGAAGACATGATTTCAAATGTAACAGCACCTGCCTGGCAAATGTAAGGCCCTGTGTTTAACCTCTAGTACTCAAAGTGTTACCTAAACTGTCTTAGACTGGTTTCTTAGCAGGACAACTCTGGCAAATAATGAAAGAAGGGGAATAGTTGGATGGGGTAGTATGGTGTGCTATGAGCTTACCAAGTTGAGGGGGTAGGAGAAGTGTGATTTATTTAATAGAGGAGCACACCAAAAGAAGTGAGGATTATCTTCTGAGATTTCCCCCAACCTTTGTCATTCTTGCCTTTGCATGTAGGTCTAAGCCTTTTTTTGTATCCAACCCAGAATCCTAAAGTTCACATTTCCCCATTCCCTTATTCCACTAGTTATCTTTATATTTTGTTTCCTAGCAACTAAAATTTGCACCTGGAGGTTGGTCATAATTTGTTCCACGTCTTCTGTTATCCAGCTACTGTGGATACACTTCATCTTTTATGTGGCAAGAAGTGAACTCAGGTAGAAAACTTGAATACACTGGGGCTGGGAATTTGGCCTAGTGGTAGAGTGCTTGCCTAGCATGCATGAAGACCTGGGTTTGATTCTTCAGTACCACATACACAGAAAAAAGCTGGAAGTGGTGCTGTGGCTCAGGTGATAGAGCCTTGAAAGAATCCAAGGACAGTGCTCAGGCCCTGAGCTGAAGCCCAGGACTGGCAAGAAAAAAAAAAAAAAAGGGAAAGAAAACTTGAACACAGAAAACTCTAACCTTATATTGCACCATCACTTCCCCCTTGCTTTCCATTTTTCCTACAATAAAGCCTTTTTATGACCCCAAGTATCCTGGTTGAAACTGACCACAGAATAATTTGTCTTTAAGCGTAGTTACTTAGCAAAATGGCAACATCTAATTAATTGGGCTGAAAATTTAATTGGCACACTCTTAAGCAACATTTATCATTAAAAGAAAAAAAACAACACTTGACATTCTAGATGGTGGGCTTAGAAAGGTCAATTAATTCTGTAACTGATTATCTAAATATTTAATAGCACCCATGCGAGATACTAAATGACCTCTGATTTGTTTGTGAAAAGGAACAATAGCACTTTACACATGGCTTTTAAGTTGGTGCTAAGCATAATATTGTCTTGGGAAACCGATGATTCGAATTTAGACAGGAGGCAAGATCTTCTCTTGCTATTCATCTCAGCATGCCTAGATTTTTCTTTTTTCTTTTCTTTTACTATTTTTCTTCCTAATGCTCTTTTTTTATCTCCTTACTTGTTCACTCCTTTTTTCCTTTAATTCTAAATGTTATTTGTCCCAGAGTTTAGTCTATTCAGCCATTCCTCTCCTAGCCTATATTCACCATCTCTGGAGTTTAAGAACGGCCTCTTGGGCTGGGAGAAAGCCCAGACAGTGCTCAGGCCCTGAGTTCAAGGCCTAGGCCTAGGACTAGCAAAAAAAAAAAAAATTCTCTTTACCAGTCTCATGCCTGTAATCCTAACAACTAGGAAGAAGAATGAGATCTGAGGATCATAGTTCAAAGTTAGTTTGGGCAGGAAAGCTTATAGGACTTTTATTTCCAACTACCCAGCAAAAATGCCAGAAGTGGAGCTGTGGCTTTAGTGGTAGAGACTTGTGAAAAAAAAAAAAGCTCAGGTAAAGTACCAGGCTCTGTGTCCAGGCCCCAGGACCAGCAACCCAAGGGGAAAAAAACCTCAAGGAAAAAGAAAACAAAAGAAAAAATAAAAGAATTGTCTCTGTATTTACAATCCCCAAGTTTCTATCTCCAGCTCAGACTCCTCCCCTGAGCTCTAGGCTCAGCAATCCTCCAGCCTTGTCCACTAGCACATAGGGTTCTAGCAGGCATTTTAAACCTCCAAACAGAACATCTGATTCTTCCCCCTTAAATAGAACCATGATTCTCACTGCTTTCTCCAATCTCCACAAATGGAAACTCCAGTCTTTCACAGAGCTCTGCTGGAAAACTTAGGTGTTAACCTTGGTTCTTCTCCTTCCTTGCCCTCCCTATAACTAACTCCGAGAAGGACTTATTGTTTCTACCCTGGAAACCCATCCAGACCGAACTCCTCGGAACCTCCATCATGGCCCATCTCCCCTCCACTCTTTAGTTTGTTTTGTTTTGTGTTTCTTGAAATGGGGGCTCTTTGCTACATAGCCCAGACTGGCCTAAAATTCACAATCCTCCTGCCCCACCGGGAAGACCAGGATTACAGGGACTCACTCTCCTTTGGGTTTTTAATAGCCTTCTAACTAGTTTCCCTGCTTTAGTCTTTATCCTCAATCTTCAAATCTAAAGTCTATTTTGTCTTATTCTCATTTGATTTTAGTTAAACTTTTTTCTTTGCCAGTCTTGGAGTTTGAACTCTGGGCCTAGGCACTAGCCTTTAGCCTTTGTGCTCAAGGTACATGCTTTACCATTTGAGCCACAGCTCCACTTCCAGCTTTTTGTGGTTAATTTGAGATAAGAGTCTCACAGACTTTGCTGCTCAGGTTGGCTTTGAACCTCGATCCTCAGATCTCAGCCTCCTGAGTAGCTAGGATTACCGGCACAAGCCACTGGTGCCAGCTCTATTTTGAATATAGCAGCCAGGATGCCCCTTTTTAATCTCCTCAGCTCAGAGAACCTCTTCCCCCAGAGTTTTATAATCTTGTACAGAGCCCCAAATCCCTCAGATCTTTGTCAACGTCTTTCATTTTTTTTTTTTGCTCCTGTCATATACTTTCTCCTTTTCAGCCAGCTGGGTTTATCTCCTCAAGATTTTTGCCTCTGTTGCTCCTGTCACAAGATTTCTCTTTCTCCAGATCTCCTCATAGATATGTTTGAATCTTGTGTTAAAAGCTGCCTTCTCAGAAAGTCTTCACCTCACTAAGTTAAAATTGCAATTCCCGCCTCCATCCCAATACTCCTGTCTCTTCTCACTATGTAGCTGGGATGACCTTGAACTGAACTTGGAATCCTCTTGTCTCATCCTCCCAAGTACAGTGGTTACAGGCATGTACTAGCATGTCTGGCTAGAAATTGCTTTATTACGGTTCTTGAATTTCACAATCACCCTTACTGAAATAGCTGGAGACAAAGTGAAATAAAAAACAACAATGGCCACAACAACAACAAAAAATCTTAAGTGACAAACTTAACTCTGAGTTAACTCATTTTACAAAGAAGGGACAATCAAGTAAGCATGGATCTAATGATTCCACAAAAAAGCCTTACAAGGGGGCAGTTGTCCCCTGCCTTACTTCTCTTATTCCCTAAGTAACAAGGAAGTCTGGGAAATGTTTTTTTTTAACCTTTTCTGCCTCAGTTGTTCTGTATAGCAGAGATTGCTAATAAACAAGCTTCTCGTATGCTCTCAGGAATTTCAGATAGTGAGTGGTCTAAGTATAGGGACCCAGTTCTGGCTATGGACCTTTTGACAAGGAATTCCCTTCCTGAAACATAAGTCTTTTTCAGCTGCTACCTTTCCCATCTGGAACAGCGATACAATGCCTCACTAGTGTAGCAGCCATCCAGAGACCATGAGGTAACAAGCATGAGAATGCACGGCAGCTTGTTAAGTTCCTAGGAAAGAAAAAAGACTGGGTCCCTGGTGCCATTGTTGAGCCCTTGCATCAGACGGGTTGCTGAGCTTTGCACTCTTTTTTCTGTGTGTGTGAGAGAGGAATAATTTTTTTTCTCACAACTTTCACTGTTGAATTTTTGTTTCTTTGCTGCTAGATGCATCCCTAAATATCAAGCCCATTCTAGCATCCCAGCTGGGGCAGAGGAAGTGGTCAGACTCAGGATATATGTGCTAAAACTTCTACAGTCCCTGTGCAGGGTCCCTAATGAAGATGAAACATCTTTGTGTTACCCCTTTGACACCTGTTTCCCATTGAGCCTAAGGAAAAATTGGGTTGGACTCATGTTTAATAATTCAGAATGGCACTTAGAAATACCTAACGTCTATTTTGAACACTGAAGCAGAAACAAACGAGCCTCCTAAACCTACTTTTCCACCAAAACCAGGTGGGCACCCACCCACCCTGTCCTGTTTTTTATTGCTTGCAGGAGCAGACTATTGTAATACTAATACTTCTAAAGAATATATTAACTCTTGAATCAGAAAATACAGCTGGATCAAATAAACATTCCAGACGAGAGCTTTTAAAAGAGGTAATCTTGAAAACTATCTACCATCATTATATGTATATAATGATTATATATATATATATTTCCCCCCCACCTCTGGGTGGTGGGGGGAGCTTAACCTCAGTGCCTGAGCATGTTCCCTGAGCTTTTGTGCTCAAGGCTATAACTCTACAACTTGAGCCACAGCTCCACTTCCAGTGTTTGTAGTTAATTGGAGATTAAAAGCCTCATGGACTTTGCTGTCCAGGCTGGCTTCAAATTGTGATCCTCAGATCTCAGCAGCCTCCTGAGTAGCTAGGATTGCAGGTGTGAACTGCCAGTGCCCAGCTGAAAATTTTGGTTTACATAAAAGGAAGATCGCATTGTATATTTTGCACCTATTAAGTACAGTTTGGATCTTAAATGTTCTTCAAGGTTTATGTCTTTCAAAGACTTGATTGCTAGCCTGTGGCACAATTAGGAAGTGGTGAGACCTTTGACTTTTAAGAGGCAGGGCTTCCTGGGAGGAAGTAACTAGCTCTCTGGAGCCTTTGCAGGACTAAGAGAACACAACCTCTGTTTCTCTCTTTGCTTCCTGGCAAGTATGAGGTGAGCAGCTTTGTTCCACTCCAAGTTTCCCAACACGATGTTCTGTCCTTAGTCAGGACTGAAACCTCAGAAATTGTGATGCAAAATGGATCCTTCTTTCTAAGTTGATTATCTCAGGTATTTTGTCACAGCAAAGAAAGCTGATAATACCCCATTTCTTTTTTTCTTTTTTTTTTTTTTTTGCCAGTCCTGGGCTTGAGCTCAGGGCCTGAGCACTGTCCTTAGACTTTCTCAAGGCTAGAGCTCTACCACTTGAGCCACAGCACCATTTCCGGCTTTTTTCTATATATGTGGTACAGAGGAATCGGACCCCGGTCTTCATGCTAGGCAAGCACTTTAACCACTAGGCCAAACTCCCAGCCTATACCATTTCTTGTGTATTATTAAGATGTTTATTTAGTTGATGAGACCAAGGGACACGGCTCAGGTGGTAAAGTGTTCGTCCAGGGAGAACTAGATCCTGAGTCCAAACTCCAGTACCACCATAAAAAGTAGAAGAAAAAGAAACTTCATGCTGTTACAACCACAGTTGCTTCTAAAGTTGTTTTACCCACATCCTGACAGGGCAACCTTAAGTATATCTATTACATGGCCCTCTCTATTTCCTGTCCTTGCCCCAGTGCCTGCCAAAAGTACATTCACAGGCTGGCACAAATAGGCCTAGAATGCTATTCATAAGCCAAGACCAGAGACAATCAGAAAGTATACAAATCCTTCTGTAACCCACATTGGAGTAAACTTTGCCTCTGTCTTGTTCACACCTCAAACAGCCCAAGTAACTGGAGCTATTTCTACATTCTGCTGCAAAATCAGCCCAACCAAAACCCCAAACAGTAGCCAGTTCTGTAATTATTTATCTTATAAATAATGAATAGTTGCACTTGTGTATTCCCTTCAAACCTATGCTACCTGACAGCATGGACTACTTCCATTGGGAGAATCTGGACCATTACTTTCTTTGAGTGAAACCCCAATCCTACTTAGAACATGCATTTCATTCAAATGTCTTATTCAGACTGGAATATCCTATGAAATGGAGAAATGATTTTTATGGCAGTATTTGTTCCTCTCTTCTCCACGGACCCATGCCTGTGCCTTGCATGGAAGAAGAGTCTGGGTCTTGTGCACTCTGGATGGCTTGGGATGTTGGCTTCCCAAAGGATAACTTTGTATGCTTGTCCTTTGCATTTGTTTCCTTAAGGACATATCTTCACCTTGGTTTTCTTTCTCCCAGTGCCTAACTCAGTGGTCCACAGACCATCAAAACAATCTGATCACAGCAGAAGGAAACTTCAGGGAATACGGTAAAATGGAATTCTGGGTAATCCAACTTCAAGTCACACAAATTGAAATATATACATACTTAATACGGTGAGATGACTGTTTCTACTTAACACAGAACATGGTTGATGCCAGGAACCTGTCACCTGGCTTCTGGGGAAAATGGCCAAATATGCAAAAGATATCTCTGCTTCTCTCCCATGCACTTCTCTGCCTGACAGCTCTCCCCTGAAATGTAAGGTTAGTTTTTCCTGGATGCATGGACTTAATATTTGTATTTTAAAAGATGAGCTTGGCTCCTCTCCCTCCCTTTCCCCTCACTTGCTACCGGCCCCCAAATCTAAAACAGCCAATGGTGTGGTGCATGATGGGATACTTTTTTTTGCTTTTACTTTTTTTTTTCTTGCCAGCTGGAAGACAGCAAGGCAGGTCTTTCCAGGCCGTCTATTTCTTTTCTAATTTTTCCTGTTTCCTTGTTAACTCGATTTATCCAGTTTAAATATTTCCCCATAAACTACATGTGGGCACAAGTGCTCAAAAAAAAAAAGGAAAACACAAATATCCTTATGCCTTCTCTTGTTTTGCTTGCTCACTACAAGAAATGGGACACCACCCCTGACATGCCAGTGTTCAGAAACCTTGTGCTTTGGAAAAGTGACAACAGAGTTTGGAAGGCTTCTCTAAGACAGTGACACTTCCAATGAGAACCTGAGAAAACATTAGTCATGCTGGAAGTAACATTCTAGTACAGAAACAGCACATGCAAAGGCTTCTACATTTGTTTTGGCATAGTCAAGGACAGAAAAACAAGATCAAGGGAACCAAAGCAGACTGAGCCAATGGAAAATGGCAGGGACGTGAACTTAGGCATGAATGAATAGCATTGCATTTGTAGACCATAGTAATATGTTGGTACTCAGCCTTAGAGAGGACTGGACAAGAGTGTGATAATTTATTTTGTTTCCAAATGGTCAATACTGGCTAGGTAAAATTGGAAATAGGCCAAAGCAACTTATGGCAATAGATGACAGGAGGAAGAGCAAAGGGGATTTGAAAGGGGACGGACAGCATTCTATTTCTCCATCCAGGTGCTAGTTATACAAGTGTGCTCAAGGCACGAAACACCACCAAGCTATCAAGCTATATATTTGTGACATGTGCCCTTTTTCTGTAGACTTTTTTTTCTGCAACATTTTTTGTAAAACATTTACTGAAAAATCAACATCAATGCTTATCATGACCAAATAGAGGACAAATTCCAAGGCTAGGCAGAAGGAAGACCTCCTATAGTTGATAATGGTTTGAAGTAATTGAAGGCTGTCAAGAGAAAGAAACATAGAAAGACAGAGAACATTTTGAAGTGAAATTTCCAGAAGTTGGAGATGGATTGGATATAAGCATCTTCAAGAAGAACAAAAGAGACATTAGTCAGTTTTGTGTTATTGTTGCAAAACACTTAAAGCAATTGACTTAAAAAGAAGAGAAAACTTGTTTCTGCCCTTCATTGACTTGCAGGCAAAAGGAGAAGGATTCCTCCTGGAAAATCATATGCACTTTTAGATAGTTGTGAGACATCCAAGTAATTTCATCAAATAAAATTATTGCTCAGAGAAGAGATCTGTGATAGAGAGGTACAAGGTGGCTTGTAGAAGATAGTAAGAAGCTAGGAAGCTGACTGGAGTCATTTGGGGAAGGGGGTAAGCAGCATAAATGAAGGAGAAAGGACCTTGTAAGCAATTTCATGATTTGAAAATTAAGAGGAAGACAAAAGTGACAGCAAAATGCAATGAGAAGAACCATGGGAAATTGGGGTCTGAGGTTGAATAAGGATCAAAAAGCGTTCACTAGCTGAGGATGGTCACACATACCTGTAATCCTGACACATGAAGCTGAGGCAGGAGGACCAGGAGTTCAAGGCCAGGCTGACCTACACAGTGACATCTAAGCAAGAGACAGAGAGAATCCATTATAGTTGACAAGGTGACAGTCATTAACAGCAGCAAAAAGAATCACTTTCTGCTTTTCCCATGAAAAATGTCACAATAATTGTATCCCCAGATTTATGTGCATAAAGTGTTTTTCACAATTTATACACCAGTTGGCCACTGTGAATTGTTATACTAATTGGGAACAAATAATTTTACTATATTTGCTCTTTATAAACTTACGAGGAATAAATATTTCAAATAACACTTCAGAAAAGTAGACTTAAAATTAACTATAGGAATTTCTATAGCTAGGTGCATCTGGCAATAGAGGACAGGATCATATCTTCAAGGAAGTGAAAATTGAGTAGTATAGTTCAGCACTGACATTCATTTGTTTATATCAGAACCCAAAGAGCACCAGTAAAACTGGAGAGATCCTCTGCATAAAATATGATGATATATTAAAACACCAACATTTATTTCACTTCTACACAAGACACAATTTAGCATTGAATTCCTACAGGAAGAGGCCTAGAATGCTATTCATAAGCCAAGACCCGAGACAATCAGAAAGTATACAAATCCTTCTGTAGCCCTCAGAGCAGCCTTAGCCGAACTCCTGGGTTAACTTCTCTGTCAGAAGAGCAGAGAAGCTTTAAAAACAAGTAATGAAAAGAAAAAAAACTCAAGCAAATGTCAAAATACAAATCTGTTTGCTTGTCAAGTCAAAATCAAGAAGACAAGAGAGGGAAAAATTGCATCTGCATTCATAAAATAAGAAACCAGAAACAACTCAGATAAAGAAAAAAACGCTGGGAGACTATTAAAATAGCACTCAGGAAACAGTGAACCAGGTAGGAAGCAGCTCAAAATTCTTAAATTGCTACACATACCTGAGGTTGTAGCTTCTTCTTTAGCACGCAGGGTGCAATATAAACTGTTCTTTAATAAAGCATCCCAACTCAGCTTGCAAAACCAGCAAGTATACTTGTATTTTGAGTTGATATTATGAAACACTGCACCATTTATAAAGGGCTTCCAATTGTTTGAATTTGAAGAATTAATCTGATGAATTATAAGAAATCATAACTAATGATGGATGGTAGTCAAATTAGCTAGGAACTATATTTTCAATTTAGTTTAAATCCTATTTTGAAATTGCTTTGATTTTGGCTAATTTAATGATTAAGAAAGACTAGCTCAATATTTCAGAACAAGGGGCACACGTCCATTTCACAGGTCATTAGTGTTTTGACCAACAATTCACTTTTCACTTAAATTTGTGATCTTAATTATTGATGATTGTGCACTTAATTATCAGTGATCCATTCATCTTCATTTATTTGGAATGAACTCAAGATAAGCTTTGCTTTTAGGATCGAATCTTGAATGATTTGGAACTCCTTCATTGGGGAGTGCAGCATGTGTATATAAAGTTGAGTATGGTGGTTTGTGTTTGAAATAATGAATAACTGAGCAATTACATGACTACCTTAATAGTTGATTTCAAATTAATAAATGTTCTGATTTCATGCAATATGGAAATGTCAGTAATATAACCAATAGGAAAAGACACACATTAAAATCTAAAATGATTTAACAGATGAGTTATGATATGAATATGACTTACAGTGAAGTTGAACTTTGCCAATACTCTGGCTACTTTGATTTTCTTTTAGAGAGACAAGTTGTCTCTCTGAAGTACATAATGAAATAAGCACCTTTCCATGTTATAGATTTACCTTTAATGGACTGAGTGTTTTATAGTCAAGGCTGCAGCTGAAATCTTTGATTTACTTTTCCCATTATACTTTGCATTGATAATTGTATCACCCACATATAAGGAATTGTTTGAAACCCATCAAGTTATAGACTATCTAATGTCCATGTTAAGTAAAGTGCTAGGTAGTGAGTTACTTTTGACAAAGTACTACTCTTGACAAAATGTCTCTCTGTTGCTGGACAACAGGGAACTTTCCCCAGTGTCCTGAAACTTTCTCTTGTTCCACCACCACTCATTCAAAACCAAGAAAAAAAATATTTTGGAGTTCAAGTTTCCTCAGCAGTATTTGAATTTTATCTGGATTCAGACCTCTAAACTATTAAAATATTGGAGGCATCAGCAACTAAGTGAGGACAATATATGTGGAGAGTTCCACTGGAACTTTGAAATTGAACAAAAGAGATAATGCTTATTCTATCCATGAGCAAGGCAGGCATGAATTTTGCATCCATTTCCCCTTCCTAAAATTCTCCTTTGTTTTACCCAACCAGAAAATGTCCAACTATATACACAAGTGTTTCTGTTTCTCTTGTGTCTTTGTAAGCTATAGCACAAAAAAAGGTATTATCATAGAATTTGATGTTTTATGCTCTATTCTAAATTAAGAATTACAAATCACAATTTCTAGGTAACATCTCAAATGAATATTTTTGTGTCATTCATAAGGATCATATATTGCTTTAGGAATTTATTTTTGTATCAAGTTGCTTAGCTTAAAAAAATTAGGTAACTATTAGCTCCTCAGTGGAGTACAAATCAAGTTAGCAGGCACAATATAATTAGAAAACAATTGGAAGCCCCACTCTAGGGGGTCCTTAATACAAAGCACAGTATGCAAAAGTCTCCTTCATTTGTTAATTTTAGAGGACAGCATTCAGTGCAATAATTGAAAGCAGCACAATGTCTATTCTGTGAAGAAACAAAACATTGTGTTGGTGTCAAGTAAGTTAATTATTCTTTAAAACCTTCAAATGGAGCACATAATTGATTTTTGAAATTCTGTTATAATTGTATTTAGATTCTTGTAACCAAAAATATACCAGTAGTTTCTTCATATTCTTCATGTACAAAGTCAGCTGGGTATTCTCTCTGTATAAAAAGAACCAATTCCACTCAGAATACTTGTACTATAATGAAGAGAAGAATTTAGAATAATATGTAAAAATGTGTGAAAAGCAGTATAAAGAATTACTGACTTTTTTTTTACAGAATATTATATTTATTGTAGGTATACATTTTAATCCAGCAATATGACATTTTTCTCACCTTTCAGTAATACCACTTAAGATCGATGACTTCTGAATAATTTTTTGTGACATGAAAACACTGACATTTTAGCTGATCCAAGCTTTTTAGCTCCCTTATTTTTAGATCTCTACAATTATCTAAGAAAAAAGCCTGAGATATTGAACATGTTGCTAATTTTTAGCTGAAAATTATAAAAAGGTTTTCAAACAATTATGTAACTTTAAAAGCTATGAAATTACTTCATTATTTCCTCCTCCATTATTTTTGCAAACATCACCAGAATTAATACATAAGTTTTTCTTCTAATATTTAAGGATCATATTTTCCTTTCTGAAAGCAAGAGATATTTCTTTAAAAAGATGATTACTTTTAAATTCCCAACTAACACAAAGAATGTGCTGAATTTCTATTATATTAATGTTTATTTTTAATGTATTTAACATATTTCAATTTTAATGTATTTAATATTTTAATGTATTTGGCATATTATTGAATATATTTATACATTCCATGTATTTGATAAATGAATGTAAATGTTCATCTTAATTTCAATTTAAAATTGCTAATGTCTTTGAACCTTAGCAGCTTCTCGTAAAATAATTCAGAAGCAGAATTAAATATTTTAAAAAGGAAATAAGAATATCTTATTAGTTTTATTAAGTGACTGATCATGCTTGGTATATAGTAGACATAATCAGATTACTTACTAAAGCCATGGATTGGAAAGGGACTGCCAAAGAATGTAAGTTGTATTTGTTTGGGTACAAAAGTAGTCTTAGGGATTGGAAATTTGTGCTCTTAGTTGAATATTTTTAAAATGACATTTGAAGTCAGTGAAATGACTTACCTTATTTGCTAATTTTTATGCATACATTAGCCATTTACATCTGGGGTCCTATTTGAAATACTTGTGATTAGATCTGGCACTTAAGAAAATAAAAGATCTGGCACTTCAAAATTGTAAGAACTAAAGATAGTTGACCTTTGAAGTATTCATAATACAGACAGGGATCCTTTAAAATATATATCCTGTAATCTGTTTCAGTAGCTTGAAACAAGTATGTCTTGTGAAGTAATAAAGCAGGTGATAATAAAGAAATGCCTTGAAATTATTTTCATATTGCCAATGTTAAGATTTTTAAATAGCACACAGACTATTAAATGATGTTGAAAAATCAGCAACATTTAATAAGTACTGCAGATGTTATAAGGTGCCTAGACATGTATACTGGACTTGTGTGAAGTAGATTCCTGAGACTTATCATTGACAAAAATTTGCCCAGAAAGTAACATATTCTTTACCTGTCCAAATGGATTTTGAGTGGAACTTAGGAGCCCTACTTAAAACTCTGCTTCTCTTGACTCTTAGGAAGCATATGCCTTCTTTAACACAGCAAATGTATCAGAGATTATTTCAATTTTGAATTATGTAGTAGCACTATTTAGCACATGAAATGTTAAACAAGGCACACTTCAGTGTAGAAATCCCTGTTCTTCATTGGATATTGATCAGTACATAGCCTCATGAAAAGAAACCCAAGTTATCTTAAGAGTTTAGCAAATAAGTGCAATAAATATTTTAATTACTTAAAAATAAGTAGGCCTTAAAACCCAGCAAGTACCTTCCCTAGACTAGACTTGAGAGTAGACAGAACCCCTACTCAGAAAGCAACTTCCAATTTTTATTTGGAAGAAAGCAATCCTTCACAGTTGAGAAAGTTACTTATTTTAAGCTTTATTTACTCTTTTACTTGGCTGCCATCAAATGTTCTTTTCTAAATGTCTTTGGAGTTTGCAGTTTAAAAAAGAATCCTGATAAAATAAATTTGGTGAGTAAAAGGAGGTAGGCACAAAAGATTCAGGCTTGACACCTGAACTTCTAGACAAGGCTTGATTGCCAATTTCATTCACTGTGAAATGATCAATGCCTAGTCTACCCACGAATAATTCCAAAAATCATCCAGCCTTCAAAAATAGGTCTCAGAAACAAAAGCTAGAAGGTTCTTTGTATGGTAGGCCTTGAAATTTCTGAAATTTTTTTAGTTTTGTGGGCTATTCCAAAGCCATCACATGGCTATATCTTTTGGAAATTGTATGGGTTTGGTAAATTTTGTTTTTATTTTTTTAGTTCACAAAACCCCAGGGACAAAGATGTCAGTACTAAAATTGGAGCTTAGACATAGGGTTTTCTCTTAAGGAAAGCGGTTTTTCTTTTTCTTCAGATAACTTGACAATTGTAATATTTCTAGGCAACTTTCCCAATGAAAGAATAAAACGTATCTTTTTTTTTTAATTTTCCGCTTGAGAGACATATATTCTCTTCGTGAACATCTGAAGCCCGACCACGCAGATCTCTAGAAGATGGACTGCGGAAAGGAACCTTAAACCTTTTCCCAAAAGGCGAAGACGGATGAATGAATGACACAGCCCGAGACTCAGCCGGCCGTGGCTGTCGAGTGACCCGCGCGCGCCCGTGGCCCGGGGTGGCCAGGAGGGGCGCCCTGCGCTGGGGAAGGTCGGGGCGCCAGGCTCGGCTGGCGTTCACCGTCTGGACCCCGGGGTCAGGACAGACTGGGGGACACGCACTGGTCCGTGAAGTGGCTAGGAGAGGAGGACGAGGAGAAGCCGGGGGAGCACCAGCCTGAACTCTTTCCCCTCGGGCCAAAACCAGCCAAGCGCAGTGCTGGACGCCCCAGGACGTGGAGGGGCTCGCCGGGTTACCGCGACGGGCCCCTCCGCTGGCTCTCCCTGCCCACCCCCGCCAGGCGCCCGGGCGCTGGGAACCCAGAGGCTTCTCTAACCCTGGTGAGGATCGAAGCCTCCAATCGCCGGGCACTGATGTCAAGAGCAAGTGGAGAAACAAAAAAAGGAGGCGCAGAAGGGAGAGGGACAGAACTTGGGGCGCTCTTGACCCCTCCCCCCGCCTCGGGTGGAGCGGTAGATCTCCCGGGAGTGGGGGGCAGGCTTGATTTCCAGTGTCTTGGGCCATCTCCAAGGACTCCCGAGCTGAACCCCAAGTTGCCCTGCCAAACCGAAAGCCTCTGGGGCGCGCACAGTTCCTCCCCAGTTCCTCGGTCCGGGCTCGTCGGGGCTCCGGGCCCTGCGCCGGCCTGGCCCTGCTCCCCGCGCCCCGCCGGCCCGCGCAGGTGGCTGGGATCAGACCCGCCGCCTCCCCAGGCCCGCGGGGGCCGGGACCCGGGTCCTCTCCCGCCGGGCTGTGGAGGGGGCGGGTGCCCCACCTCCAGCCGCTGCTGCTCCTCCCCTAGGGCGCAGCTCGTCTTTTTCGGTTTTATTCTTCGACGTGCTGGTGACCCGTGCCTGGTCACGCGCGCCCACCACTACTTGGGCAGAATCCGAAGGACTGGGCTCCCCGAGATGTCGGGGGACCAGCCAGAGGGTCACCCCAACTAGGGTCGGCCGAATAGGAGGACCGCTGGGAGCCAGGGGAGGGGTTTGGGAAGGCACCAGAGGTGGCCAGGCCTGAAATAGGGGCGCGAAGGGCGCCAGGTCCCCCGCCAAGGCCCGACACCCCCAGATCCCCAGGGGTGCGGCTGCAGCTGCGGAAGCCGCCGGCACCCGTCCACTGCTAGCCAACAGAACCATGCCAAACGCGGTGCAGAGGACGGCGAACATGGCGCTGCTGAAAACGGAGCCTGGACTTGGGGAACGTCGGTCCTTCCGCCTCCCTGGGTCCCTGTCCTTCTTGCCTCGTCCCCAGTCCTCTAAAGTGACCCCCTCTGGCATTCCTTCTGGGGATCTGTACCCCACGATCCCTCTCCCGCGCCGAGTCACGCCTTTCCCCTCCCCGCCGGTCCTGCGTGGCTTCCTCCTCTCGGTTCCTCTCGGTTCCTCTTTCTCCATTTTGTGGTGTCACAGGCGTCTCGCTTCCCCGTTCCCTTTTTTGGGCTCGCCCGCCCCTCCCGTTTCTCTGTTGGTTCTTGGGGTGATGGAGTGGCGGGGGGGGGGCGGGTGTAGGGATGGGGAGCTTCGGTCTGCTAAAGACCCAGTTCTTTCAGAACCCGCGAGCCTCTTGTCCGGAGTGGCGCGTCGCCCTGGCAGCTGCGGGCCCTGGGCCAGACGTCTGCCACCGCCGGGCGCCGCACGGGCGCCCGGGCCACCCGGCCACCCGGCCCCCGGGACGCTCAGACGGCTGTGAGAGTCATTGTCTTCCCTTCCTCCCGTCCTTCGTCCTTCCTTCCTCACTCCCGTTTTCTGTCTGTCTGCCTGCATGCCTGTCTGTCTGCCTGCCTGCCTGCCTGCCTGCCTGCCTGCCTGCCTGCCTGCCTGCCTGCCTGCCTGCCTGCCTGCCTGTCTGTCTGTCTGCCTGCCTGCCTGTGTCTGTCGGCCTGCCTGCCTGTCTGTCTCTTTCTGTCTGTCCACCTGCCTGCCTGCCTCTGTCTGTCTGTCTGTCTGTCTGACTCTCTGTCTCTCTATGTCTCTTTCTCTCTGTCTCTCTGTCTCCCTCCCTCCCTCCCCCCCCTCTCTCTCTCTCCTCTCTCTCTCTCTCTCATTTTGGATAGGTGAAGAATCTACAGCTTACTTTCCTAGGAAACTTCCAATGACGATTTCCCACCACCTGGCCAAGAAGACAGCAATGTAATCATTTATGCTTGCTTTCTTTTGAACACAGAGAGAACCCCAAGCACTCATATAGTTAGGGTTGTTTTTTTTTTTCTTTTTAAAGACTCAACTTTCCTAAAAATTACTTTCTTTTACACCCCTGGCTGATTTGATCCTTAAAGATAAACTCTTTCCAAAGAGACTGATAATTTTGAAAACCCAAGTTCCCCAGATTCTTTCGATACAGTATAATTTTGAAGTTCAAGGTCTCTCTGAGTGCTGTTCAGTGAAACAGTGAGACACATGTTGCATTAAAGAATAAAACAGTAGGTGCTATGTACACAGTCTTTTCTACATAGCAGACTTGCTTTGGTTCTAGTAAAGGACCAACTGTTTGAAGCTCTTTGCCTGAAAGAAGCAGTAACAAAATAATTTGCCCACTGAATGCATCGTGTAGTCCTAGTAAAAAAGCCTACCCTATAGACAGAGTCAGAAAATAATATAATTGTGTTTGTCAATTACATTTAATATACTATATTCACATTTACCACTTTAACCTCTGCTCTGTCAGAACCAGATCCTTCTGAATATAAGAATTCTGAATAATATAAGAATTCATACATTATGTGACACTAAAGTTCTGTAGCTTATTTTAAAAGACTGAAACATTGTAAGGAGACTCATTTAAAAATTGCTGTCTGCTGCTCAGAGAAATACAAATTGAGAAAAATTCAGATTTACTCTTTGAACACTGATGAGATGCGTATAAATTATAATATATGTTCGACAATTTTTGCCATATAAGAAGTAATAAGGCCTTTATTTACTTTATCATGGGTCAATAAATTAAATATCCGATAGATTAAGCACCTAAGTAAGAAAAACAACTTTAAAAACATTAGAAGTAAGTATAGAAGAATTTCTAAGAACAAAACATTAAAAAGAAAATGATCAATTGAATTATCTTTAAAACTGTTACATATCTCTATATATCAAAGATAATACAAAAAGTCAAGGATAAACAGAAGATATTTTCAAGAGGTGTACTTGCTAAAGGGTTAACATTTAGAATGCATAAATAACTTAGAAAGAATTTAATAGTTTATAAAGAATTTCATAAGTTAAAGATGTAAGACCATGCGCACATAAAGTAAAAGTCTAGTCCTATTAATAGGGAGAGTACATACTGACTTCAAAAGAAAATGATTTCCTTTTGGAAAGATGGAGATGAATTGGAAAGGGTCCCACGAGGGTGTCAACTCTTTATAAAAAGATCAGAGACAATTATGGCAAGATGGTAACACTTTCTACTCTTTGTATTTTTTTACAAGCTTGTTATAATTTATTTTAAAACTCTAACATCAATTCCCAACCCAAAAGAAAGCATAAACAAATGACACATTTCTTTTTCTTAGTCAATAATAATCTTGTCCAATGGCAAAGCAAACACTGTTCCCTGGTGTTTTCCTGCGCAGAGTTTGAAAGTAATATGATATTCACAGAGGAGATTTCTGTACTGTGGTGTCTCTGTAGTATAAGGTTGTTTGCCTTCTGAGTAGATTTAAAGAGAGGAATGAAAACACAGTACAAGTTATGAATATGTATGAGCATATATTCTCCATGTGTGAGTGCACATGTGTGAGTGCTGGGCTTGAACTTAGAGCCTGGGTATTGTCCTATAGCTTTTTCATTCAAGATTGCCCCTCTGTCACTTGAAACACAGCTCCACTTTTGACTTTTATTTTGATAATTAATTGAAGAAGAGTCTCATACACTTTCCTGACCAAACTGGCTTTGAACCGTGATTCTCAATCTCAGCCCCCTAAGTAGCTAGGATTTCAGGTATGAGTCACTGGTGCCTGGCTCTGAGCATGTATCCTTACATAATTAAATCAAATTTTAAAGTGCTATTGTTTGGATTTTGAATTCCCCCCAAAGCCCATGTGGTAGATGGCACTATTGGGACAACCTTAGGGCTGGACCCTGGAGAGCTTTAAGCACCTAGATCTCTTTCCTTCTGGAGTTCCAAACCTGGTGTGTTTCATTCTACAAGCTGATTACCTCAAACATTTTGATACTAATGAAAAGTTAAAACAAAAAGTGACAACAACACAATAACCAAAAAGGCCCCGTTCACACCATTTAAAACACTGTTGAAGAATCTTATCATCTCAGGCCTAGCAAGCAAGGTTTTGTGATTTAAGTTTACCTAATTTTTTTGTGTACCAGGAATTGGTGTTGTGAAAGAGGGGTCCTCATTTGCTCATCTTATGGAACAGGAGATTGTATCATGTTTCCATCCTTGCTACTTTGCATTTACCTGTAACTTCCACATAACTGTAGTAACACTGAAGAACTGTAGCTGTTTCATTTACTTTCAGATCTTCTATTTGTATAAGGTCAATATCCAGCATGAAGTAACATGATTGTTGTTTTACTTACGTGTGAAGCCTGTAGTAGGTTTGTATGCTGAATAAATTCTGTGATGGGAAATACTATTGCAATTATGCCCTGGCACCTCCAGCTCCCACTACAGGCCCAAATGATTTCAATGCTGATAGGTTTGGGTCACTTTTTACATCTAAATTTGCACACTTCAATTCTATACCCCTCCAACACTCTAGGTTAAAGTGTCAAGCACAATGGTGAGCCAGTGACTCATGTCTGTTATCCTAACTACCCAAGAGGCTGAAATCTGGAGGATCGTGGCTTAAAGTGAGCCTGGGCAGAAAAGTTGATGAAATTTCATTTCTAATATAACCAGGGAAGAGTGGGACTGGAGGTGAAGGCTAAAGCCATAAACACACAACTGAGCAAATGAGAGACTCTGAATTAAAATCCCAGCACTGAAAAAGAAAGGGAGGAACAATGGAGGGAGGGAGGGAGAGAGAGAAGGAGAGAGAGAAAGAGAGAAAGAAAGGAGAAAGAAAATTCTCAATTCACAAAACACTTCCCAAACCTCTACTTAAGCTAGCCACAATCAGAGCATTAGTTTCTCATAAGAAGCTGGATGTAGAGTCTATTACCGTGTTCTCCCAGACAAATAAGCCTTCTCTGAAGAGTCAACTAAAGAAGAAAACCCTGCCACAGATACACAGGGAGGGGTCATGATGTCAATTTACTTAAAGCAATGTGTTTGAAAGATGCTGAGGTGGTGGACATGGCCTAGCACATCATGGAAAAAAGAAGCATAAGTGGAGGGGAGATGGTGGCTCCATACAGATGGGAATCTCTGCCACAGGTGTTGAGCACTATACAAGGTTCTGCACTTTCTGATCCCTCAGGAGAAACTCCATATTTCCATTAGCATACATTAGTCTTATTAGTCAGGCCAGAGGGAGAGAGGTCGCGGTGACATTTCCACATATATATGCAATGTGTCTGGGTCAACCTAATCCTCTCTATCACTCTCACCAATTCTATTTTCCCTTTTAAAACAATTTCAGAATGGGTGCAGGTCACGCATGTATGTGATGCTAACTACTCACCAGGCTGAGATTTGAGGATCTTGGATCAAAGCCAACCCAGGCATGAAAGTTGATGAGACTCTTATCTCCAAGTAACCAACAAAAAGCCAGAAGTGGAATTGTGGCTCAGTTGTACACTAGCCTTGAGGGGGGAAAAAAGCTAAGGGATACTTCGCTCCCAGGCACTGAGTTCAAGTCCTAGTACTAGCATACACACACACACACACACACACACACACACACCACCACCACCACCAACAACAACAACAATAACAACAACAGCAAATTTTATTGTTCTCTTTTCACACATGCAAATAAATTACTTCACCTATATTTATCCTAATCCTTTCTTATTTTTAGCCCTCCCTGCCTTTGCCTCCCTGCCCAACAGAGCTTGTTTTACTTTCCTGGTATTCCTTTTTTGTTTGTTTTGTTTTAATGTATAGTACACTGAACAGTTTCACCATGGCACTTCAGACAGAAGCACCATTTTTATGTGCACATTTAAAGAAAAGTAAGATAATGGCTTATATTTCTAGTGGAATACAATAATCAAGTAAGGAGTGAAAAAAAAAAGCTATGAAGTCAGAATTTAGAAGGCCTGGGTGACTTTTCCAGACCTTTCTTTGTTTCCTTTTGCAGTAGAGGAAATGAGTTTGAAGAATAAGATAGGAGAGCATTCTGGAAAGAAATAGTATAAGATGATGTGGCAGTTTTTCTGGGGGGATAGAGAGGGAACTCTTGAATCAGTTCCACTTTCCCCCAATTAATTGGAAATAATAGTGGCACTGACTTTCTTGACCATGCTGGCTTTGAACTGTGATTCTCAAACTCAGCCTCCTGAGAGGCTAGGATTAGAGGCAAGTGCCTCTGGCACCCCGCTCAAAAGATTTGTTTATTCATTCATTTACTCATTCATTCATTCATTCATTCACTGGTAGTGCTGGATGGATATTAAACTCAGGGCCTCTCACTGTTGGTCTACCACCTAAGCAATGACCTAGTTAAAGCCGCAGGGTTCAATGACTTTCACCTTCACTCCTCTTTGTTCCAGTGCCTGTCACTAGCAGAGTTTCTGAGTGCTCTGAAATCTTCAGGTCCCCTGCTTTGCCCTCGCCAACTCTTCTCCCAATTGTTCCTCTAGAGGATTTCCTCCTCCTTAGGACTAGCCAGCACCTATAGGGCAATGGTTTCTCAACCTGGTTTTTTTCTGTTTTGTTTTGTTTCTGGTTCTCTGACTTGCTGAACTTGAGCTTCACATTTCCAATACTGTACATGTCGTCCTCTTCAGTAATGTAGAAGTGAATTTATACAAGTCTCATGGGCTTTGCTGCCTTTGCTGGCTTCAAATCTCAATCCTCAATAGGAGGCTGAGATTTGACGATTGAGATTTGACGGCAGCAAGGGATGACAAGTCTCTAAGCTCTTGTTTCCAATTAACCATCAAAAGAAAAAACTGGAAGTGGAGCTGTGGCTCAAGCAGTAGAGCACAAGCCTTGAGCTTCAGCAAAAAGCTGAGACAGTGTCCTGGCTCTGAGTTCAAGCCCCAGATCTAGCACAAACATGCACACACACACACACACACACACACACACACACACACACACACACCACATTTTTCCATCTTGATAATGCAACAGAACTTCTTTTTCAGCAAAATAATAGTCCATTAACTAAGCCCAACACATTTTGGTTCTTCATTGATGGAAAATGGACTTATTTTCTACCTTTTGTCTATGTTAAGTAATGCTGCTATGAACATTACTTTATAAGTTTCCTGGTGGCCACATGTTTTCAGTTCTAGGAGTGGAATTATCAGATCATATGGTAACCCTATGGTTAATATTTTGAGAGCTCTGTTTTCCAAGTGGCTGCATCACTCTGAATTCCCATCAGCTGTGCATGAGTTTCCAATTTCTCCACTTCCTGTCCAGCACTTCTTTTTTGACCTGTGCCATCCTCATGGAATTAGTGATGTTGCAATGTGATTTGATTTATATTTCCCTAATAACCTTATATATTCTGGATGCTATTCCCTTATCAGATCAATGATTTGCAAATATCTTCTTCCATTCTATGAGTTATTTTCACTATTCTTTCTCTCTGTCTCTCTCTCTCTTTCTCCCTTTTTCTCTCCAACCTCCTCTGTCCTTCCTCCCAGTGGAAATAAAGTTTTAATTCAGAAACTTATGCTGTATAGGCAAGTTGTTCTACTGTGTCTGCTTGAGCTATGCCTATGGCTCCCCCCACCCCACACACCCCTTTTCCACTCCCTGGCCAAGCTTTCATGCTAAGGCATGCTTAAACTGAAGTTCTCCTAAATTTTGCTTCCCACAGAGATGGGAGTATCAGGAACATTTCACCACAACCAGCCTTTTCTATTGCAATGGAGTACCACACACTTTTGTGCCCTAGCTGCACTGAAACTTCATCCTAATCTCCTCCTTATTACTGAGAGCCATTGTTTCCCAGCAAATTGGAGGACCTTTTGAAGCATGAAGGGGTTTAATTTTGAAGACCTCCAATTTATCTTTTTCTTCTGTTGCTGTGCTTTTAGTGTTATCATTAAGAAACCATTGCCTAATTCAAGATCATGAAAGTTAAAGTCTTTTCTTCCCCCTCACAGTTTGTTGTGTTAGTTATTACATTTAGCTCTGATTCAGTTTGAGTTCATATTTGTGCATGGTATAATTTAAAGATTCAACTTCATTCTCTTGTATGTTCTTTTTTTGTTAAAATGTCCTAGCAGACACACACACACACACACACACACACACACGTGTGTGTGTAGATTGGCCAAAAAGCACTGGAGACCCCTATATAACTGGCTATAGTAGATTCTGGAGGCACCTTGTTTTCCTGTTAACTTGTCAAATCATCTTTAACAATATTTTTATACTTTTCCCATTAAGAGAGGCAATGGCAGAACCACAAAGACTACAAGCTCAATTAAGAGATTTAATGGCCTGATTCTATTTCTATCAAGAAATATTTGAGGCTACAGTGTTATTGTATTTTGCTTACTTGTTTGCTTAGCTTTAAATAATTTTGCAAAAGGCTTTCAATTCAACATGTCAGTTTATGAATGTCTTCTATCACTAGGAATCAAATACTTGATGTCTGAAAATCTCAGCATTTAGAACAGAGATACGCTAAATCTTTGTTCTGTTCACATGACAGAACAAATAAAACTAATAAGCGAAAGTGTTTTTCTGATTAATTCAGAAGCTGAAGACAAACCTCCAAGTTAGAGCAAGATGCACATTATTCCTTGAACATTTGATTCAGAACTGTTTTTGAGATGAAAGGTGTCTCACTATGATGCTCAAGCTGGATTTGAACTCAATAATACTCCTACCTCAGCCTTCAGAGAAGGAAGGATTATGGGTAGGTGCCAGCATGTGTGTGGCATAATCGATTTTTAAAACTGTTTTGTAGACTACACAGAGAAAAAGATTGCCAAAACCTATATCATTAGCATAAGTAGGATTTCATAAAAGAGCCCTGCAGGTGAGCATTTATATTTAGATTTATGCATGCAATTTATTCTAGATGGGGGTTAATGAAAAGATTTCTTTTTCGAAGAAGAATGAAAGAAAATCCATAATCACACGCCTCTCAAATTATAAAGTAATTTGAGAACAAGAATCTCTGCAGCTCATTTACCATTCTGGAATTTTTGCTGGAGCACTGGCATAAGAATGGACACAGAGCCCAGTGGAATAGAATTGAAGAGTCTATATCATACATCTTGGCCAATTTTGTGCAATGATTATTCTTGGTCCTCATGACTACTTCTCAAAAAATAAAATGCCAAGTCATAGTTATTTACTGAATATGTAACTGGAGGAAAAAGAGGGAGTTTTTACTGGAGTTTGAGCTCAGAGCATTGCCCTTGCTAGTTTGGCACCCTACCACTTAAACCACAACTCCAGCTCTGTTTTTTGGTGGTTATTTTAGAAATGCTGTCTCACAGACTTTCTTGCCTGTGCTGGTTATGAATTGGAATCCAGATCTCAACCTCTTGACTAGCTGGGATTATAGGCATGAACCACTGGCACCCATCTGAAATTAAACTTCTCCTCCTCTCCCCCCCCACCTCTTCTTCTTCCTCTGAATGCTGGTACTGGGGCTTAGAGTTTGAACGCAGGGACTGGGCAATGTCTCTTTGTTTTTGTTTTGCTCAAGGCTGATGCTCTATCACTGGAGTTAACTTTCACTTCTGGCTTTTTGCTGATTAACAGTCTGTGTGATGCAAGTCACACTAAAGTTCCTGCCCGGGCTTCCTTTGAGTGGTGATCCTCAGATCTTAGCTCCTGAGTAGCTAGGATTATAGGTGTGGATGACAACCTGCACCTCATTTATTTATTGAAACAAAGGAAGAGGATTTTGTTCTGATTTTTTTGAACACTAGTTGTTAAGAGCTGAGTTCAGCCTGGCAGGACTTCCAATGTACTAGTACTTTTACTGTGAAGAGGGGACAGCAAAGAACCTTTATACACCATCATGAAAATAAAAGGCTAGGGCTCACTTGCTGAGAATGGTGTAGTCAGGAGGCAGATTAGGAGGTAGAACGCAGCTTTCTGGGCTAGCCACAGGCTCTGCAGGAAGCTGCCCAAGTACTGATGAAATGGAAAAACTTGCCATTTCTGATGGGTTCAGGATCTATCAGAATGGAAACAATTGAAATAATTAATAATATTTAGGAATAATACTTGTCTATTAAAAATTTAGTTCTTCATTATTTGGTAAACCCATTAAAAAAGGTTTGGGATTATTTCCACAGACAAAAGAGAAGCTCAGGGTGTAGTTTAGTGGTGGGGTGCTTACTTTTTACATGCCCAAGGCCCCGGATCCAACCTATAGCACTGCAAAATAAAACAAAATCTCAGACAAGCAACCAACCAAACAACAACAATGAAAACTCAGACTTGTGGAGATTGAAAATCTGTTTTAAATAGTGTTTTCTTTAATACCTCTAGGTAGAAAATGAGTAAATTATTTTTTGCCTTTTTCCACTTCATTTCTTATTGTCAGTAGGGTTTGAACTCAGGACCTTGGGCTTGCTAGGCTAGCACAAAACAGCTAAACCAAATATGCAGTCTTACTTTTCTTTCCTTTTTTTTTTTTTTTTTTTTTTTTGCCAGTCCTTGGGCTTTCTCAAGGCTAGAGCTCTACTACCTGAGCCATAGCACCACTTTCAGCTTTTTCTATGTATGTGGTACTGAGGAATTGAAACTGGATCTTCATGTATACTAGGCAAGCAGTCTACCACTAGGTCAAACTCCCAGCTCCAGTCTTGCTTTAACATTTTTTTATTAATTAATTAATTTTATTTTTTATTTTATTGTTCGGTTAATGCATACAGGGGTTACAGTTACATTCATCAGGTAGTAGGTGTATTACTTCTTGCACATTGATACCCCTTCTCATGTTTTTGTTCCCTGTTTCCTTCCCCAACTTTCTCTCAATCACCTTGTTTTCCCCCTTTCCTTAAACAAATAAGTGTGTATACAATATACCAGGTAACAAAGTCAGATACAGTTACAACATGAGATTAACCACAGGGCAAGAAAAGAAAAGAAAAGAAAAGAGAAATAACATAGTACATTTAGAACAACAATCACACAAGATAAACCTCTTGTTTCCATATCCTAGAGCTCATTTCATTTAGTCAGTCTTGCTTTTTTAGAGCTCATTTTGAGTCTGGGGCTCACTGGAATTGGCTCTGTGTACTTTCAGGCTTTCTTCTCAAAGGACTGGGCTTCTGTGCCCAAGGAGACTGTGTGGATTTTTGTTTCTTTGCCTCAGTTAATGCCTTGGTCCTTCTTATCTTAGCCTCCCATATAGATGATAGGAGAGGTATGCACTCCTGTACCAACTACGGGTTGGGAGATGTCTCTTAGAACTTTCTTGCCATAGGTGGCCTCAAACAGTGACTCTCCCATTCTAGCCTTCATTGCGGACACGAGCCACTGGTACCCAGTTTCTTAATCTTTTCTTTTAAAAATCATCATATTATGCAAACATAAAGTGGAAAACTTAGAGCATAGCTCAGGTGGTAGAGTACTCAGAGTTTAAAACCCCAGTACTTTCAAATACATAAAAATGAATATATCTGAATAATTTTACAAAAATTTCCAACTAAGTGATACAACCTTAAAAATACATAAAACCAGAAACTATATTCTAAAAAAAATCTTTCTCAGTTTTCTTGAATATCTTACGAAGGTGTGCCCAGTCCGGTGATAACTTACGATTCCCATTCCTATCCGGTAGCTCTTGGCCTGATAAAACCTGACCCTCAGCAATTTTTGTGTGAAAAATTGACTTTTGGTGAGTGGAAGAAGTGCTTTAAGCTTAGAGGAAGTCAACTTATCACTACCATAAATCATTTACCAATGTACCTACACTATTCTCATGATTCTTCTGCTGCTTTGAGGAACATCTGGCTAGGAACATCTGCCGGTAGGGGGTTTGATCTCAGGGCTTGGGCACTCTACCATTTGAGCCACAGTTCCATCTCCCCCCTCCCATATCCCCCTTCTTCCTCCCCCTCCTCCCACCTGAGTTGGCATTATACCATGATCCTTAAACCTGACTAGCCAGGATTACAGACTTAGTCTTCTGTGGGGCTTGCACCCTGAGTTAGGCGCTGTCCCTGAGCTCTTTTGCTCAAGGCTAGCACTCTACCATTTTGAGTCACAGCTCAGCTTCTAATTGGAGATAAGGGTTTAACAGCCTTTCCTGCCTGGGCTGGCTTAGAACTGTGATTCTCAGATCTCAGCCTCTTGACTAGCTAGGATTACAGATACGTGCAACAAGCTGGGGTTTAGTGTTCTTTTCTCGTTTTTGTTCCTGGTGCATAATCTTCCACTATCCAGATGATCTCTTTCCCGGCCTCCACTCCATTGTAGCTGGATTGTTTATCACTTAGTCACCCTTCTGAAATAAAATAATGGAAAAGAATTAAGGTAGTGGACTATCATGTTAATGGAAATGCCATGTGTTGTGATGCTCTGTTGGGATGAAGCAGGAAACACAGAATTTGTGATAGCAGAAAGGCCTGTAAATCAATGTTGTCCTCCTTGCCTTGTCCATTAAGACCAGCTAGGCATGGTGGCTCACTCCTGTAATCCTAGGTACTCAGGAGGTTGAGATCTAAGGATTGTTGGGAACTATCCCAGGCAGGAAAGTCCATGAAACTTATCTCCATTAGCCACTAAAAAGCTGGGAGTGGAGGTGTGGCTCAAGTGGTAGAGTCCTAGCCTTAAGCAAAAAAAAAGCTGAGGGATGTCATCCAAGCCCTTGTGGATCCCATTTGCACAGATGTTTCTCTCTCTCATCCTCTCCCTGTCCTGGAAGAAATTCAACATGTGGGGTCCATGAATTTGTACTTATCAGTGTCCCCTTTGCTGGTGCCGGGGATCAAACCCAGAGCCTTGTTCATGCCAATGTGAGGTGCATTGTGTACTTTCTGTGAGGTGCATTATGTACCCATTAAGCATACATATTCTTAAATATTCAGTTCAATAGCATAGGCACATATGTAAAAAGAGCCTTAAGTCCTTCATCTTTAGCAATTATAAAGACCATGATATTAATGGAATAATAAGCTACATTCAGGACTAATTTTTTCTGTGGTTATCTAAAGTTTAAGAAACAGATATGTTCCTAAAATTAATTTAGTATATTTACTTGGGTTTTAAACACACATATGCATATATATGTAATCTATGTTTCTCACTTTATTTTTGTTTAGTGGGCATTTATCATAAAAGCCATATTGATAGATATCATTGGAAGAGAACATTCAGATTCCATTCAAACTTTTAAAATATTTATGTGTTCTTTTCAAGCATTCTGAAGCAGAGAAACACATAGGCTAGTTAATGGGAACACATTCATTCCCTTCTCTTAAAACATCTAAAACTACAGAACCAGGCTTGAAGACAAAAGTTTCAGGACCACGGTAATATTCCACACAACAACATTTTGGGGAGCAGTGTAGGTAGCCTTCCTTTCTGAACTGGCTTTTCTCAATTATTTCTCTATTTAGAAACTGAACGGCTCCTATGATGTTGACTGGAGGAGAAGAGATGGGATTAAAGATACTAACATAAACTAAATTGCTCCAAGTCTTATTTTAAGCAGGAGAGTAAATATTTAATGAAGAGGCATTGCAATCCATTCTAACAGAATTATCCCAGTAACAATAGCAGAGGGAAGGGCTCTGGAATTTGAGGGACAGAAACTATGATCCTGTATGGTTGCATGAACAGGAATATAAACTATAAGATAGGAAGGTAGCTTCTCATAATGAAATCAGTCTCCTTATCTGTGCCACATAAGTTTCCAAGATTGTGTTTTTCATACTGCAGTGTTCAAGTGCACATGTAAAAGTGTGTGGAAAACAGAATGATGCAGCTCGGTGAGAATTCCCAGCTGTTAAACATCTCAGTGCTTTCAGGGAACACCACTGCTAATTGGTTCCAAAGCCAATTTAAGTTGTCATCACGCGAGGGGCTCAAAATGTGGGTTGGACTAAAAAGCATGTGGCACACTAGCATCAATCATGGCACCGAGGGAGAATAAAAGTACTTTAAAAAGCACAAAGAACACACACAAAGAGATTTTCCTATAGAGTATTTTAAAGGGATGGAGTATGTTTGCAAAGCCATGTTTCTGGGTGAAACGCTGTCCCAGAATGGGCTATCAAGTGTATCTTCTCCTCAGTAATTTCTCTTTCCTCAAAATGGATTATAAAAAAATCCCAGAAGATGATTGTTTTAGGAGGCATAACTTAAATGCTGAGATTTCCAGAGGTAATAAAGCAATTAACCCAAAGTACAGGCATGCAGGAAACGTTACTGTTAGCGTTTGCTGACATTGCTTTGCAGTAACAAAACGTTACTGTGTCCAAAAAACAAAATCACATTGTGGTTTAGTACAAAGCAAGCCGTAGGGTGCGTGTGTGTGTGTGAGTGTGTGTTTATACCCCTACCTGAATCTAAAAAGAAAGCAAATGCGATTCAGATGATCTAGAAGAAAGAAACTGCACGAGTAAGTCAGCAGAGAACCGCACAAACGATCTTAAACCACAGGAGGTTCTCTCAGCTCCGAAGAAAAACCTGTATTTCCTTATAAAGGACGGGGGATCAGAAATAGTGACCTTCCTTCCACAGAACCGGTGGTGGTAGGGGGCGGGGTGGGGATGGGAGAGGAAAGAACAGGGTTTTTATAGGCGCTGCACTGTGTGGTTCTGCCAGATCTTGTACATACATATATATATATATAATATATATTAATGTAGTTAAAAGGTAGAAGCTCGAAACGAGAGTATTAAAAATTACTCCGTAAAGGATCGAATCAGGAAATGGGCAGGGAAAATTCGCTGGCTGTCTTTATTATTCTTCATAAAGGCTTCAGCTGAAGAGGCCGGCGGCATCAGAGTCTCTGTGGCGCAATCGGTTAGCGCGTTCGGCTGTTAACCGAAAGGTTGGTGGTTCGAGCCCACCCAGGGACGCAACTCGCTTTTGTAAGCCAGTCACCAGTGGTTTTGCACAAAACGAGAGTTCAGGCCTTTGGTCTGCACTGGGGTGGGGGTGGGGGGGACTTTCCGGGACCAAAGCCAACGGTGGGGCCCGCTGGCGGGGAGGTTTCGGGGGTGAGGGGCCTCCCCTCACCACCTTCTGCGCAGCCAGGTGGGCGCTGCTGGTGCTCCCTGTGAGGCCCGTAAGGGGCTCCCGGCGGGCTCCGGGCAGCCGCGGCGACGCGCGCGGCGAGGGCGCGCAAGGAGAGCGGCGCGCGCTGGGGCGAGGACGCGCGCGGGAGCGAGAGCGCGCGGAGAGGGGCGGGCCCCAGCCCGGAGTCCCGCCCCGGCGAGGGCGCGCGGGGCGGGGAGGCCCCGCCCGGTCCTCCCGGTCCCGCCCCGCCCCGCCCAGGTCCCCTTCTGCCGCGGGGGAAGTCCCTGAAAAGCCACAGGTGCCTCCCCCACTCCCACGGGTGCCTCTCCACCGTGAAGTTCGCTTGGCGACTCCACCGCCCCTCCATTTCGCGGAGGCTCGGGACTTCCCGCCCGCCGCGCACCCCGCCTCCCCCAGCATCCCCGCTTCCTCCTGGGAGTAAATCCTGACATCATTTCTGTCATCATGAATCCCTGGTGTGCGAAACGTTCATTCGAGTTCTGCGTGGCCTTGGCCTACTGAACGGCTAGCACTTGGTAGGAAATGGAATTTCCCATCCGTCTTTGTCCCGCTGTGTGATTGTTACACTAAGAAAAGGAGGTAAGAGGAAGCGTAAAAGCGAGGCTGCTTTCGGGTTTCGTTTCAACCTCCTATACGCATAGCTACCTTTTACTTCACAAAACGCAAAAATCCTCTCAGAAGAGTTACCTTGGCTTCCTTCTGGGACGTGTGCACTGCTTTTGAAAAGGCAATCACTTAATCCTGAGAGTCGATTGTAAAAACTGGAAAGAACAGTGTAAGGAAAAGCACGAGCACTGACACCCTTAGCTGCTGAGGTGACGCCAGCCTGCAGTGCCAGCCGCTCCGGAGCCTGGACCGCTAGAGTAGGACAGGCTGAGCAACAGAGGAAGACACTGTTTAAAAAAAAAAGAAAACAAGACACGTCTCATTTGTGAAAATATAGCTTTCTATCCTTTTTAAAATGTCCTTCTAGGTGTTTATAATAATAGGACATGCCCCTTCTTTGGTTGCTATCACTGGATATCACAAGCTGGGGAATTTATAAAGAAAAATGGCTCATTCAGCTCACAGTTCTGTCAGGAAGTTCAAGGTCCTATGGCTGCAATCTGCTGAGCCCCATCTCATGGTGGGGACTGCAGAGCGCTGGGCTGTGCAGGGACATCACCTGGTGAATAAAGTTGCTGACTTGAGCCTCTCTCTCTCCCTCCCTCTCTCTCCCCCCCCCCCCTCTCTCTTTCTCTCTCTCTCTTCCCCCCCTCTCCCTCTCTCCCACCCCTCCATAAAAAGCCACCACCGGGCACCAGTGTCTCAAGCCTGTAATTCTAGCTACTCCAGGAGGCCAAGAATCTGGGTTTCAAGCCAGCCCTGGCAGGAAAGTTCATGAGACAATTGTCTTCCATTAACTGCAAAAAAGCTGGAAGTAGAGGTGTGGCTCAAGCGGTAAAGAGTTAGTCTAGAGTAAAAAAATCTCAGGAACAACGTCCCAGCCCTGAGTTCAAGCCCTAGGACCTGCATACCTGCACACACACACACACACACACACACACACACACTGAGTCACTAATGTCATCATGAGACTCTACACAGAACTTCTTGTAATTCTAATGTCTCTCAAGGGCCCTTCTTCCAAATGTCATTAAGGTGACTTTGGTATTCAGTTTCCAACAATCCAGGAGCTACCACTCAATAATGTCGTTGCTAAAAGCCAATGGTTATTGTCAGAACATACTTTCCTGGCATTCTTCTAGGTGCTTCCATGGACCGATGTATGCAATCCTCATAGCCCATGGGGAAGCTCCGATGATCACCTTCACAGGATCCCAGCAAAGTGCAGTGTGGCTGAATAATCTGCCTGAAGTCTCACTTAGATTGGAATCTAGATAGTCAGACCAAAGCCTATGTTCCTCTGTGCTGTACTATCTATCTGGAAGTTCTCTGCTCTGAACTAGCTACTGGATTACTTAGTTAAATGAAGAGACCATGTACCTGGGCTTTGTATCCACCCAACATACAACAGGTCCATTTTGAAACTAGCAGTTTCCTTGACCTGTAGAAGTCTGGAGGCTCCAGAAACTTTTTGTTTTCTTCCTCCTCCTCCTCTTCTTTTTCTTCCTCTTCCTCTTCTTCTTCCTCTTCCTCTTCCTCTTCTTCCTCTTCCTCTTCTTCCTCTTCCTCTTCCTCTTCTTCCTCTTCCTCTTCCTCTTCTTCCTCTTCCTCTTCTTCTTCTTTTGCCAGTCCTGGGCTTGAGCTCAGGGCCTGCGCTGTCCTTGGACTTTCTCAAAGCTAGAGCTCTACCACTTGAGCCTCAGCACCACTTCCAGCTTTTTTCTATGCATGTGGTACCGAGGAATCACACCGGAGTCTTGGTGCATGTTAGGCAAGTACTCTACCACTAGGCCAAACTCCCAGCCATTCTTCTTTTTTTAAATAACAAAACCAAGTGGATTCTGTTCCTTTTAAGAATGCCGTGCATTGCTTTTCTATTAAGTTGTAATCAAGCAGGGTTTTCTGAGTCAGGCCTGGAAAGATGCTTAGTGTCCTTAGGATTTCTTAGAAGCTCTGTTAGTCAGTGGGTGTGCAAGGCACACCCTGAGAATTCTTCGAAGTCTTTTTGTTTGACTGGGAAGTTCTATGACACATCATTTGAAATTATCTGAAGGTTTCAACAAAGTGTCTTGGAGCCTCCTCTTGATCGGAACTTTATGCTGGACACATTCATGTCGAAGCATGTAGCAGCTTCAATGTCCTCGATTGATTCCCTCGCAAGTCCATTTCTTAGAGAATGGTATGCCATCCAGAAAGATGAGAAGGGAGAGACAGTATTGCTTCAAATCCCAGTAAATCCTACTTCCCTTATGTTTCCTCTGAATTCCACTTGGAAACTGAATATATCTTTTTTTCCTCTCTTATTTTACTCATCAAGTACTATTTCATAAGCAGCTCAAAAGCAAATGAAGAAAATCAGTTGATACTTCCATCAGTCTGCCTGTAAACCCAGCTGCTGCTTGCTTCCTTCCTTCATTCCTTCCTTCCTTCCTTGCTTCTTTCTTCTCTCTTTTGGCAACATGGGGTTTTGAACTCAAGGTCTTGTCTTTTCTAAGTAGACACTCTACCATATGAACCCTGTTCTGGCCTTTTTGTTTTACCTATTTTTTGGATAAAAATCTCATTTTTTTTTAACGTGGAGCTAGCCTCAGACCATACCTCCTGAATAGCTTGTATTGCAGTTGTATATTAATATGTGTGGCTTAAAAAAATAGATTCGTGGGCCAGGAGTTTGGCCTAGTGATAGAGTATTTGCGTATCACTCTACCAGGTTTGATTCCTCAGTACCACATACATGGAAGAAAAAGCTGGAAGTGGCATTGTGGCTCAAGTGGTAGAGCGCTAGCCTTGAAAGAGCCCAAGGCCAATGCTCAGGCCTTGACTTCAAGCTCCAGGACTGGCAAGAAAAAAAAAAGGATTATTGCCAATTTTTGACTAGGTTGACTTCTACCTATGACAGTTCTCTTTTCTTATCTGTACCTTCTAAGTAGCTGGATTACAGGAATGAGCCACTCTACTTAGGCCTCTTAGGGACCTTTTTTAAAATTTCCCCCATTACTGCTTCACCATAGTTTTCAGTGTGGGTTTGCATCCTACCGCAAACATATTATAAGACTTGGATCCCATTCCTTCAGCCTTTGAGAACAATTTCATGGCATCATTAAGAATCTCCATCTACAAGAGGATCACAGTTGAAGGCCAGCGTGGAGAAAGGTAGGGAGACCCTGTATCAAAATTAAATATTTATTTATATAAATAAAGAATTTCCATCTTCAGTCTTTATCTAATTCCAAAATTCATGCTAGAGACACCATCTCCGACTACTAAATTCTGTTTTGGTTGTCCTCTGTTGCATTAAAGAAAAAAAAAACACTATAAAACTCAGTGCCTTAAATCAACTCTCATTTTATTGCCTCTCCTGGTCCTCTGCGTGCTGTGCTACTACTTAGAGTGTCTCATACGTGGTTGCTGTGAATATTCAGCTAGGTGGCCACAGCCTCAGTGCTCTTCTTTGTCGCCTTTGTCCCTGGGACATTGCACCAGGCAGAGCCTTACTCTCTAGCAGGCTAACCTCTCAAGAGGCAGCTCCAGGCCCCAGGAAGGATGATGTCTGACTTTCTAAATGCCCGGCCTTCATGATCCCAGAGTGAACTTCCTCTGCATTCTATTGGCCCTAATAATCATAGGCTATGCCAAGATTGAAGGGGTCATAAGCTCCATCTGATGCTGGGGATAGGATAGTAAGGGAATTATAGAATACTCTGGATCTTTCTTGGGGGAGACCAGTCAGCTAAGCCCTTCATTCCCTGGGCCTGCTCGCAGAACATGGCTGGTGGGTAAAATGTTCTGGCCTAATGCCGTAGCTCCTCCCCCTCTCCCCCTTACTTCCCTGAGACTTTGCTTCCAGCACTTTATACACAATCAAGTGTAGTCCAAACATATTCAATGGAAAATTCCATAAATGAACAATTCCTTTTTCAAGTGACATGCAGTACTGAGCAGCCTGAGGAAATCTCTCCGCCTCCTGCCTGGTCTCACCCACACTGAGTCAACTCCTGGGTCCAGCATAGCCAAGCTCGTGTGCTCTGTCTGAGCACAGTGGCAGCACTCAGTGTCCATGTTTAAGGAATACTCATTTTCCTAAATAATGGTCATTTTTTTATGTTCTAATGCTTACTTTGATTATTTTTACTGGCACGACATAGTTCAAATTACTGGAGGTTCATAATACATTTGTTTGTTTTCAGTTGTGAGACTTGAACTCAGAGCCTGGGTCCTGTCCCTGAGCTCTTCTGCCCAAGGCTAGTGCTCAACCACTTTGAGCCACAGCATTACTTTCAGTTTTCTGGTGGTTAATTAGAAATAAGAGTCTCACGGGGACTTTCAGCCCAGGCTTCAAATAGCAATCCTCAGATTTCAGCTCCTGAGTAGCAAGGATTACAGGTGTGAGCCACTGGCATCCAGCTGTAATATGTTTATATTTGGAAAAATAGCCACTTTCCCCTAAATCTAGCATCTCACATTCAACATTATCTTTTAAAAATTCTTAACGAGTCCTTTTCTTTGTTGTTTTTGAGGCCAACCCAGGCCAGTTGGAATTACTATTTATACAATCTTGGAGGCTTTTAATTTTTTTGAAAGAAAGAGTATGCAAAATTATAAATATAAAATTGATTGGAGCCAGGTGCTGGTGGACCTGGAATCCTTGCTACTCAGGAAGCTGAGCTCTGAGGCCCATGGTCAAAACCAGGCCAAGCAGAAAAGTCCCAAGACTCTTGTCCCTAATTTATCAGCCAGAAACAAAAATCAACCCGTGGATGAAGTGGTAGAATACCAGTGTTGAGTGAAAAAGCCAAGCGAGGGTGCATGGCTGAGTCTAAGGTCTAGTATAAATGCACACATCCCAAAATTAAATTAAGTACTAGCCCTTGGGAAGAGTTTGAGGCTGAGAGAGTTCTGGACAGCCTTCCATTGGCAGGTAGTTAGCTTCTTTTCTCTCCTGTGTCTTTGTGGCTCTCACAGACGGCACCTTTGGTATTCTATATTAATTGCTCACATTCTTGCAGGATTCCAAGAAACAATTCATTGAACTTAAAAATTATTTCTTTGTTATTTTTCCATTTTGGAATTTCTATACAAACATTCATACGATAGGCAACTAGCAGGCATGCCATACTTCCCACTTTTCAAGGGGGAGCACTATATTATAGGCAATAATGAATGTTTCCTACGCATGGCTGACAAGCAAATAAGAACTAAGCAAAAGGGAGTAGTCATTGTGACTACTGAGAGATGAATTTGCTACTCAGTAAATTTCACACACAATCTGTTACATTTCCCATAGAGAAATACATAGATTGGGGATTGTTGCATTTTGTTTTGTATGCTGTTACTGATTAAATTTTGGGCTTTGTGTATACTTTGTAGATGCTTTACCACTGAAAGCTATGCCCACAGCCCTCAGCAAAGCTTTTAATATAATTTTAATGCTCAGAGTATACCTATAGAAAAAATTCAACAGTTTTCATTCCAGAAATGATTGGAGAAACACAGGATTTGACCTACATTTCATGTGACAAAAATAGATGGCTAACATGGGTAGTAAAGCTTCTTAATGAAATAGTCTTGAGACCATAAATCAGTAAGTAGGTTAAAAATGTCTCACTAATAACTTATTCTTTTTACAAAACAACTGGAAAAATATGTGAAAATTTGTTTGGGATATGTCTCTGGCTGCTACCAACTTTTTAGAAATATTAGAAGATAAATCATTTATAATTTCCACATTACTCTTTAATATCTTTGGGTAGAACAATAGAGAAATGTATAATTCAAATTATTTATTAGTATACATTTTGGAAAATTGGAAAGATCCTAGAAAGTCAAGCACTGATAGCTCATGCCTATATTCCTAGATACTCAAGAGGCTGAGATCTGAGGTTCACAGTTCAAAGTCAGACCAAGCAGGAGAGTCTGTGAGACTTTTATCTCCATACACTACCAAATGCACTGGGAGTGGAGCTGTGGGTCAAGTGGTAAAGTACTAACTTGGAGCATAAAAGCTCAAGACAGTGCCCAGACCCTGAGTTGAAGGATTGGCATTCACACACACACACACACACACACACACACACACACACACACACACACACCCTATAGGACTCAGAGGGTCCTAGCACAGGCTTTGTTTGTAAGAGAGACAGAAGGAATGAGAACTCACACGGTTGTAATGAAAACTGCAAACTCTAAATGTAGGTGAACTAAGTGTTTGGGATGTGGGATTAAGAAATGACTTGGGCAGGGCATTGGCAGCTCCTACCTGTAATCCTACCTACTCAGGGGGCTGAGATGTGAGGACTGAGGTCCCAGGCAGGAAAGGCTATGAGACTCTTATCTCCAACTAACCACTCAAAAACCAGAAGTGGCTGTGGCCTCGAAGTGGTGAAGCACTAGCTTTGAGCAGAACTCAGGGACAGTGTCTAGGCTCTGAGTTTAAGCCCCATGACAGGAAAAAGCAAAACAGATTCAATTACTTGCAACATTGTTGTTATTCCTGACCCGGGATCATTTAAATTAAAAGCTGATCCGTTTCCAGATTTTAAAAGAAAAACAATAAGGTAGAAACTTGCCACATCAAGTTTGATTTTAATTTCTTCCTATTTTAAGTAAAAAATTCCCTTTTTCTTTCTTTCTTTTTTTCTTTCTTTCATTTTCTTGTGGTATTAGGGTTTGACCTCAGTCCTTGAACTTGCTAGACAAGTTGCTCTATCACTTGAGCCACATCTCCATCTAGAAATTAATCCTTTTCTGCTTGAAGACAGAAGCATGGCTCCAGTTAGCTGTGCATCAGTGTCACCACCATATGGGTCAAAAACTATGAAGTGTCAGTTGCCAGTGATTAGGATACTGCTGGAACTAGAGCAATCCATAGGATCTCAATTCTAGGCCAGCCCAGACAAAAAAAGTTCACTAGACCCCATCTCCAAAATAACCAGCAAAAAGCAGGGCTGGAGGGAGGGTTCAAGTGGTAGAGCACCAGCTGGATGACCAAGCACAGGCCCTAAGTTCAAGCCCCAGTACTACCAAAGCAACAACAAAACAACAACCACCACAACAAAAACCACGAGTGAAACCATTGCTCTTTATGCTTATCAACCATTCAGAGTCTATGTGTGAATATAAGCAGGTGTTATTCTGATTAAGAAATAAAGAAAATCACTCCAAAGAATTGCTGACTTCATAACAGGAGTTTTTGGTCTCTGTCTATTTCAGTTGTAAAGGTGACGTGACAATGAAACAGAGTTGTCAGATATGTTGAGAAACTATACCCCTAAGCCTTACTGCTAATGGATTTGGGTTACTAGAAGCCATTTTTTCAAATACATCATGCGGTCTTCTGTCTGGTTGGTTTTAGGATCTTGAAATAACTTCATTTCTTCCTGTAAACTAAACAAAGAGTAAATTACATTCACTAGAAATTTTAGATGAGGGATATCAGTGGTTTATTTTAGGGGGCCATTTTTAGAGAATGTAAATATGTTTAAAGTTCCTTGGGTTGTTAGAGATATAAAAAGTAACTGGAATTAGATGGAAAGGCTGGCTGGTGGATATATATGAGTCATTGGAAATTTGCAATCATTTACAAATAACTTTAAAGTGGAAACTGTTCTGGAAATCCCAAGTTGGTAAGTGGCATTGATTGACATAGAGCGGACCATCAATATTCTTTAAATGGTGCTTCACAGGATTTTCATAGCTGTTTGGAAAATCGACCTCACAAGAGTATCCAAAGGAGTTTTCAAGAGACTCCTCACTTACAGAACAGAAAACAGGTTATAACAAGTAGAGCCTTACTCCGCACCAGATTTTTAAGTGAGCCACCACGGAGTTTGGTCAAGATCCTTGTCTAATACTTACAGAATAAATGTGATCTGGAAGATGAAAGATTAGGAGACATCTGTTCAGGTCAAGTGCTGATTTTGGATCTGCCAATTCTCAGATTAGGTTGATATCATTAGCCAAAGGGAAACTTGCTGGAGCCTGCGTGTGGTATGTACTTAGTCTACGCCAGATACATGGTTATGGCATAGGTATAGATTTTTGTTATTTACTTCCTGATATTTACAGTAGCTATATAGTATCTACCTTGCATAGATACAATGAGTAATGGAAAGGTGATTTTGCCAGTGTGTTGGGCAACTTAAACATAAACATATGAGCCCCTGGGGATTTTGGTATCTGGTCCAGGGCCTTATAGCTACCAATGTTTAACCATATATTACAAAATAAGCAAAACCAAGGTGAATATCACTATTTTGAAGACTTGTATTTTGAAGTGATTTCCAGCACTGATTGTTCTTATTCTCTGATATGAATGAACAGTATTTTCTTAATCTAATGGAGAGAATGTATTAAAAATACTTTTAGAAACCTATTAATGCCATTGTTGGTAATTCACAGCATACATTGAAAGCAAATTCAGTATGCTGACTGTGGAACTTTGCTTTACAGATGAGTTTATGTTCTCTCAACTAGTCTCCAAACACCACCACACCCAAGCAGTCCCCATTCAAATGACTTACTTATTTTCTTGTATGTTTTTGTTTATGTTGTACCCAGGGCCTCATGCATGCTAGGCAAATACTCTACCACTAAGCCACATTCCCAGCCAGATGATTTATTTTTTCCACCATGACTTGAATATAGGTCAACAGAGAGATATAATAATAGAAGATTTGAAAGAATTATGTTGTGGCTCTATGGTGCAAGAAAAAAATGAGGATGCTTTTGAGTTAATTTGCTTCCTTTTAAAACAGATATTAGATACTATTCATATGAAGGGTGCTTTACCTTTATATGCTCATGTTCAAGAGAAATTCGCTGACTTTTAAATTTTGTGAAGAACAATTCAGAAAGGAAGAGTAGGTGTGAGGGGATACAGTCTCAGAATAAAGGATATTACTTAAATATTGGGCCAGATATGGTAGTACAAGCCTGTCATCTGAGCTTTGTAGAAGGCAGAGGTAGGAAGGTCACAGACAACAGTTAACCCAGGCAAAAAGCACGAGTCCCTAACTCAGAAAAGAACAAGAGCATAAAAAGCTAGGGTTGTAGGCCGGGCGTGGTGGCTCATGCTTGTAATCCTGGCTGCTCAGGAGGCTGAGATCTGTTTCAAAGCCAGCCCAGGCACTAAAGTCCAAGAGATTCTTATCTCCAATTAACTACCAGGAAACCGGAAGTGGGGCTGTGGCTCAAGGGGTAGGGTGGTAGCCTCGCGCTGCTGAAATGCTCAGGACAGTGCCCAGGCCCAGAGTTCAAGTCTCAGAAATGAAAAAAAAAAAGGCTAGAGTTGTGACTTAAATGGTAGAGATAAGCATGAGGCCCTGAGTTCAATTTAGTTAGTTCAAACCAACTAAAATTAAATAATAGTTAAAAGAGGACTTAATGAAGAATTTACTATACAGTCTTTCTCTTCTTGTTATGCTAGGGACTGACAAAAATTTAGTGCCAGGTTGAGTGTTGCACATATTTGTACTGTCAACCACAGGGCTAAGCCAGTCTCTCTATTCTATAGCTGAGTAAAGTAAAAATATTCTCCAGATAAAACTAAATACACTGCAAAATGCAGATTAAATCTGATCATAAAGTAGATCCCCTCCTCTATCCCCACCCTTTATTCCTTAGCAAAAATGTTCAGTTCTTTGCTAATTTTGTTCACAAGATACACAAATTTTCATAGTACTTGCTTCTGAAATTTCCTTCCTTCCTTCCTTCCTTCCTTCCTTCCTTCTTTCCTTCCTTCCTCCCTCCCTTCCTCCCTCCCTTCCTTCCTTTCCTTGATTTCATTTCTATATGTGGCAAAGGCTAATCTTGAACTTGCTATCTCTGGTAATACCAGCTTCCCAAGTACTAGGATTAAAGGCATATGCTACCACACCTGTCTACAATGTTTGCTTAATTTTTTTTTACCCTGACATCTTCAAGATTTGCATGTGGAAAAAGAAAAAGGATAAATTATATCTTAAAGTAGACATTATGACAAATCTGCTCTGTTCCTTTTCCATTTTTTCCTCTGTCCCTTCTCATTCACTTGCCTTCCTCCTCCTTCACTCTTCATAACATGCTCCTGTCCCCAAAGCTTCCAAAAATACATCTTTGGAAATTCCAGTTTACTGACCAGTTTAGATGTTTCCATTGTATTAATAACCAGAGAAACACTTCATGTTGATATTAGTCATTTACATTATAGTGTAAATGAGTTTAAGAGGGATATCAGGGAAGAGTGCCATCAAGTGGGGAAAATGATGAAGGAATGGGGAGGCTAAGGGCATGGAACATGGATTCCATCTACTTTACATGCATTTCATCTACTTTGCTTAGATTCTAAAGTGTTACCATGTTAAAAAAAATCCGTTTCTACTAGACTTACTGCAGACAATGTAGCAGACCAAACAGAAATGAGGGTGATTATATTTTATTTTAAACAACAACTATGCTTTATAAATAACAAAATACTTCTAGTTAATCCTAGCGGATTGAGTAGATGCTTTTATTTATGATGCCTTCTATAAATTGCAGTAAAAGGGTCTTAAAGGATTAAAAATAAAAGGAACAAACCCACAGAACAAAGAGAATGGTGGAAGAGATGTCAAAAGCCAAAAGATGTCAACCAAGATTGGCAAAGCTAATGAGTGATACCTGATTTGTGGCGTGACTAAGTTGAAACCCTAGACTGTGAATGCTTCTGTGCAGATCTCCTGAAAGCCACAGGAATGTGTAGGAAGCAGAAGCCGAATGGAGGGGGGATGGGGGGGCGGAGGGAGAGGCCGGGAATGCGCATGAGCACTGGGAAAAGGGAAGGTCTTATAACTCCAGCCCCTAAATGCCTTTCTCACAAAAGGGGAAAGCAGTCACTTCTACCAACCCTTCAGAAGATTCGAAGATGTTTCTGGAGAGAGTGTGCCTGACTTAAAGAGACAGAGGAACAGAAAGCCAAGCCAAGAAAAATACACGCGGCAAGTTAGCCTAGAAACGAATGGGCTTCGCTGTATACCTTATATGGTTATTAAATCATGGTGTTGTGACTGAGATAAAATGGCTTGTTTGGTGGGTAAGGATGAGGAGATAAGAAATGTTAATTTTTTGGTAAGAAGTCAAAAGATTATGTAAGAACAACAACAACAAAAAAAAACCCCACAAGAAGTAGCAGCCTTAAAATGCTGGTTTTGAAATGTGGGGATAAAACAGTAATAAGTAACGATAAGTACAAGACCCAGCTTCCCCCCAAAATTAGAAGTGAGGGCCTTACCCAGAGAGATTCTAGAATGAGAATATACACTCCTTACGAAATTTCAACGAAAATCGAATCCATCCATCCATCCTTCTTTCCTTCCTTCCTTCCTTCCTTTCCTTTCCTTTCTTTTTATGACAATACTAGACATTTGGTTTTCTGGCTCCCCACTGGTGTTCTACCACTTGAGAAATGCCTGAAGGTCAGTATTTTACTGGTTAATTGGAGAGAGTTTTATGAACTTTTCTGTTCAGGCTGTCTTTGAACCTCAGCCTTCTGAGCAACTAGGATCACAGAGGTGAGCCATGAGCACCTGATTTATAATGTGAATTTCTATCAAATTCAGGTGACATTGATGCTGCTGGAGCACATTTTGGGGTAGACCTGATAAGCATATTTCCCTCTATTCAAGCCTATGATGATACATTAGTGCTGGCTCTCTCCATTGGGCATCTTTTTGGTTCTAAAAAAAATATGTATGTGCAAGGGCAGTTCTATGTACCATTAACATTTAAATCAAAGAATTCAGGTCTAATGACCTTCATCATAGTTCAGTTCTGAAATGGTGATGTGCTGTCCCTTATCATAACCACCATCTACGGATACCAGCTTCTGTAACCATGGAAACAACATATGTAGTTACCCAACTAATGTTAGGTGAATGACTATCTAACGTAATACCATGTTTGGCCCTGTTGTGTCTGTTTTCCAACTAATGAAGGCCGTGCTTATTTCTGAAGCATTTGTTTCTGTGTGTGCTTAGCGGTGCCTGGTTTCTGGCCCTGTGAAACTCACTTTGGCCAACTAACACAGAAACATTTATTGGATTCATCGTGAGTAACTAATAAATTAATGTAGGTGAAAGAAGTAGTTAATTAGCTCTAATCTTGGCAGGAAGGATCATTAGTGCTTAATGAGAATGAATAATTTCATAAGACATGAAAATATATTATTGCCCCAAGCTAAATAGTTTATAACCATAGTATTGCAAATTGCTATTTCAAATTAATGAGTGACACTTTCACATATTGCTAGATGATCTATAATATTTTTAATGTTATACCTCTAGGTCCAATAGCATGTATACAAGGGTCATGTAATTTCACTGTAAATTATTATAGTTAATCAAGCCTGAGATCCTTTCTTAATGTAATTTACTATCCTTCTTTCCCTGAATAAATTCAACTGCCTTTAAATATTGCTTCTTGAGAGAAGCTTTCTGATTCCATTTATCTATCCATGACCCCCCTCATTCTTTATTTCTATTGTATTTTGCTTTTATGGGAGCTAGGAATGAAATTTAAGATCCTGTGCATGCTAAGTGAGTCTACTACCCTGCGCTACACCTCTTGCCCCAGCCTGTCATTCTAGCTAATCATGTCTGGTTCATACAATTGCAGAATACTTTCTGAAGTCTATGAATGCATATTTACTAATATGTGCTTTGTGTTTCTGTACACCTTGTATCACGAAAGACAAAGAACTGGGTCAGTGATTTCAGGGGTTAACAGTGCATGTGTGAAGGACAGCAGATACCCCGAAGTCTCCTTTTCCTCTTTTTGCTATAAATCTATCAAGGATTAGTCCAAGGTACCAAGTTAAATAAACTTGGAAATTTTCAACAGCTAATATTATTGTCCTCTTAAAAAGTCAAGCCATATTCTTGAATATTACCTCAGACTTGACTTGAGAAAAGAACTTACATAAGGCCAAGCCCTTACCAGGTTACATCATTTACCTCTGATTGCTGCATTGAATAAAGACCAGTTGTGCTTATTTTACTCCTGTAGGCTTCTTTGGACAGAATGGTGAAGTCCTGAAAGAAATTCCAGTGACACCTTCCTCGTGTATTGTCAGTCTGTACATGGAGAGAAGTCAACATGGGGCTGTGTGTGTTTCTCCCTCGTGCTGTGTTCCAGTACAGCTATTCCAGGAAGACGATTTCTTTTCAAGGTGAACCCACTTTTACAAGGTGCCCCTAGACTAGACATAATCCATCACATGTGCCTGTGAACATGAAGCATGACACATAAGCCCACTCTCTCCTGATAGCTCGTCATCATCTTTACCTCCAAATCTTCTTTCTTCTACTTGCTACCAGTTCTTTGGGAGGAGAGAAGGAGGAGATAGTAATGGAGCCCATGGTTTTGCGTATACTAAACATACTCTACCATGGGGCTACACCCCCAGCCCCAGAGTTGCTTGTTTGTCATCTTGAAATTTAGGGAAGGTCATGGCATGCCCTACTTCGACCCTTTAGAAGATTGGCTTCAGAATTAAGTCTGAATTCCTTAAGGCATGACATCATCTCAACCAACATTTGTCATCATAAAATCCTCAACTCTGAGCCCTGGGCTCAAATCAAACATTTGTTTCTTCCCCAGTTTCCCGCCCCTGCCCCATCTACCAGCTGTATTTACCTAGCTAGATGCTTTTGCTTCTTTTGTGTAGCTAGGCTTACAGGCATAAGCCTCTAGCAGCCAGCTAGTTATAAATGTTTACTTGTAAGACGACCATCTACAATGGCTTTATATTCCTTTTATAGAAAATGCATATAAGTTAGAAGTAAAAGAAAGATTAGTAGTATGAAAAATTCATATTTTGATCATCTCTTACCAACTTCTTTAAAACAATTTTTTTTATTGTCAGGATAATGTATAGAGGGGTTACAGTTACGTTCGCCAGGTAGTAGGTGCATTACTTCTCATGCATTGATACCCCTTCTCATGGTTTTGTCCTATTTCCTTCCCCCCTCCTCCCAATAATCTTATTTTCCCCCCTTCCCTTTCCTATTTCAAATAAACAAATACATTTATACACAATATACCAGGTAAGAAAGTCAGATACAATAACAATATGAGATTAAGCAAAGGGCAACAAAGACAAGAAATACCATAGTACATTAAGAACAACAATCACACAAGATAAAGCTCTTGTTTCCATATCCTAGAGATCCTTTCATTTAGTCTCATCTTATATGACCTTAAGTACCTAGGTTTTGCACTATTGTAATCCTCTGCTAGGAGAGTCCTAGATGTATACAAATTATTACAAATGAGGGAAACCATTGAGCCTATGTTCCTTTGAGTCTGGCTTATTTCACTTAATAGGATTTTTTCTAAGTCTTTCCATTTCCTTACAAGTGGGGCGATGTTGTTCTTTCTGACAGCAGCATAGAATTCCATTGTGTATAAATACCACATCTTGTTGACCCAATCATCTACTGAGAGGCATCTGGGTTGGTTCCATATCTTTGCTATGGTAAATAGTGCTGCAATGAACATCACTGTGGTAGCGGCTGTAGTATGTCCTTGTTTCTGGACCCCTGTGTAAATGCCAAGGAGTAGAATTACTGGGTCATGGGGGAGCTCTATGTTTCTTACCAACTTCTAGAAAAACAGATCAAATTCTTAAAATTCACTAAGTGAGGCCAAAATCATCAGTTAATATAATGGAACTAAAATTCATTTTCTAAGAGGTGCAGGATTGACTAGCCTAGTCTTTAAAGATCGAAAGGACCTAAGTGTAGACAGGAAATAAATATATATCATCAAGTGATACCTTTATGTTTTCTAGTGGGGTGCACTTAGTACGCATATGCTAAAATCCAAGTTGTGTTTATGTTAAATTCCAGCAAAATTTGCTGAGCCAGGATGGCTAGTGGGAGGGATTAGGGTGCATCTCCTCAAAATATGCTACTTGATCACAGTGATTATTTTTAGCTAAGGGCCATGGAAAAAGGGCAGAGGAAGAGACCTCTCTGCCCTCTCCCTTTTGACCTAAAAGCAGGACATAAATCTCCATGAGAAATATGCCCTCCTTGTACCAGGAAGAAGGGAACAGGCTATCAAGAGAGGTGGCATGGAGGTGAGGCTGCACAAACAAGCCTTCCTAAAAGAATTCTCCTTGCTAACTTGCAACCTCTTCACATGTCCTAGTCGCATTCCCACAAGTTGCCACCCTCAGTCTCAGTCCTTTTTCCTTTGATTTGTCATTTATGCACAGTGAATCTTTCTTTCTTTTTTTTTTTGCTAGTCCTGGGGCTTGAACTCAGGGCCTCAGTACTGTCCTTCTCAAGGCTCGAGCTCTACCACTTGAGCCACAGCACCACTTCCAGCTTTTTTCTATGTATGTGGTACTGAGGAATTGAACCTGGGTCTTCATGCATGCCAGGCAAGCACTATACCTCTAGGCCAAACTCCTGGGCCTGAATCATTTATTTTTTAGGACAGTGTGTAAGCTCTCAGTCTGATCTTTGGGTCTCCATTTCCTTTATATGAAAGCCTCTTACATAGGGCTTACATACTATCACAAAATAAAATTTGCATGCTATTCTCCTCAGCTTGCTTTCCTTCCTTCCTTCCTTTTCTTCTTTTTTTCCTTCTTCCCTCCTTTATTCCTTCCTTCCTCCCTCTCTTTCCTTCCTTCCTTCTTCTTTCTTTCTGTCTGTCTGTCTTTCTCTTTTTCTTTCTTTCTGCTTAATTTTCAGACCTAACCACAAACCTAAAAGAGTAAAGGGCAAGTTCCTTTTCACAGATATTTTTTAGCTAAGACTTTCTTCTTTCCATGAAGTCTTGAAAAATGGAATGGTGTGTGTGTGTGTGTGTGTGTGTGTGTGTGTGTGTGTGTGTGTGTGTGTGTGTTGTTAGTGAAGAGGTCCTGACAGTAAAGAGGATCCTGTGAACCTGTGCAGATGTTATAGTTGTGGAAGGATACCGGATCAGGTACTGAGTGTCCTCCCGTGTCAGTAACTTGTGTCTAGACGGCTTTTGATTGCCCTGCTCAAGTCATTGTATTACCTTCAGAGTTTACCTTCCAAGTTCCAGCTCTCCATTTCCCATCATGTGCTCAAAATGGATGCCCTGTTACTAAACTGGATCCAACATCCTTAATCGTGAACTAATCATTCTTCCTCCCTTTCCCCCAGCCTTCTTTTCTTAACTTGCCAAACTTAGGAGTCCATTGCTGTCTCTAAAGAATGCGGGAACAACTAACTGCTTCCCTCCGTTTCCCCACAGCGATCCCTCCCACACTCCCTGTCAGATGAGCTCCCCACCCAATCACAAATCACATTAACGTTGTTTAAAAACATTCTTTTGCTTTGAAAACATTCAGACTTCTAGTCTCAACTGCCAGGTTCTTCTAGGAGAGACAATGATGCTAGCAGCATACAACCACATGGCCAGAAGGAAGCAAGCTGCAGGATGGTTATCTAGTAATTTATTCTAGAGCACTGCAGAGAATGGGATGAGGCAAGCCGGACACAGTTATCACACTCATCTTGGTTCCTCTCTGGTGACTGTGATCAAAAAGAAGGATGAGCAGGCTCTAGCCTTCCCACTGCTTGATGCTTTTGTTTACTAGTTTTTACTAGTTACGTTCATACTATGTTAGTTCATCACACTATGTAGGGACTGACACTCACCTGAAACCTGACAAACTTTCCTCAAAACTAAATTCTGGAAGGGAAGGCATCAGATAGTGTAATAGCTATTTAAAAGTTCCTTTTGATCCTGTGATTTAACTTCATTCTCAATATTGATTCAGTTTACACACACACACACACACACACACACACACACACACACACACACACACGAATTCTTACCTCCACTTTGCTTTGCCTGAGGAGTCATGGCTTTAGCTAGAAACTCATTAGTCTTTATGGTAAAAATTGCAATATGACATGAAGGAGAGAACAGTTCCTAGCTGGTTCACACTTAGGTGTTTGTTTTTAAATTTGTATGTGGAGTTGTACTGGAGCTTGAACTCTACCATTTGAGCAATGCCTTCAGCTTTACTTTTTGCTGGTTATTTTAGGAGATAAGTTCTAGTGAACTTTTCTACCCGAGCTGCCCTCAAACCTTGAAAGTCTCAGTCTAAGGCTACTACATAGCTGGGATTTTAGGTTTGAGCCACCAGTGCCTGCCTTCACATTACCTGCATTACTACCCACTGACCAATGAAGAGTCAAAGAAAAAAACCTGTAAAGTTTGGGCTTTTTTCAGTGTATGGAGGCCTCATATAGTCACAGATACATTATTGCAAGGTCTTATTCATTTGAGATTAATAAAAGAAGTACTGAACTTATCTGGTAGAGATTTTGTTTATCCAAATATGAACTAAAAAACTAGCCTACTAATCAGATAGCTTTCCTGTAACTAAATTGTGGGGTTTTTTTTGTTTGTTTTGTTTTGGTTTATTTTTTTGTCAGTCCTGGCTTGAACTCAGGACCTGAGCACTCTCCTTAGGCTTTCTCAAGGCTACAGCTCTACCACTTGAGCCACAGAACACTTCTGGCCTTTTCTATGTATGTGGCATGGAGGAATCGAACCCGGGTCTTCATGCATGCTAGGCAAGCACTCTACCACTAGGCCAAACTCCCAGCCAACATTATGCTAACTATTAATGCCACAGTCAATTATTCAGCATTTACAAATGCTCACTTAATAATAAACAGATAATCTCTAATTAATAACTGGTTTTGGTTTATTGATTTTTATCCCATCAGTTCTTTGTATTTAGGAGTGGCTATTGTATATGAAAATAGAATAAAGGAGGGAGGGAAAGAATGGAGGGAGGGAGGAAGAAAGGGAGGGAGGGAGGCCAAGGCATATTTATTTTGTCTAAATCTCTGCATTTTGAATCCTCTCTTGGCATTAGAGTAGCCCTATCTCTGGTTCCTAGTTCACCAAGGCTACAAGTTTCCTGGCCAATCCTCTGCTTTTCCACAGAAGAGGGTCTATGCTGGGGCAAGAAGTCTTATAATCATATTTATATTTTGCATGCGCCTTATAGAATTCCAGGCACTAGAAAATGTTCACTTTAGTTCTAACTCTACTTCCAGACAAATGTGCTTGCCTATGTATTTATTATGTTTTGGATAATGTAAAATTATCCTCATACTCACTATGCAAAATACAAATTAGGAACTTGAGATGGTAAATCTTAACCACATGGCTTCTTTCCTATTTCCTCTCCTTGCCTTTCTGACCCTTGTGCTGAGTTCTACTTTCATATTTTTGGTTTTGCTTTCATTTAATAAAGCTTTATGGAATCTCTGTTTTCAGTTTGGGTTGTTCTCAGTCTGAACAGGGGTACAGTCTACTTCCTGACTTATTGTTTGGGGTCCATTTTTCTGGAACTTACAACATCAAAGTCATAAGTGATACCATAGCCACTCTTTTCTAGAAATGAATGAATGTAGTTTCTTGCAGGATCTTAGCTGAGAGTTTCTGCAGATGACCCACGACTATGCTTTTATGCATTACTTTTCCTTTTACAGAAATTTTTTACTAGAACCAAGTTTCTTGGGTCCAGAATGTAAAAACCGAAAACCAAAAAACCAAAAACCAGACCAGATCCAGAGTGATACAGTCTGCTTGTGTCAGACTGGAGACACAGCTCTGACAAGGAGCAAGTCAGGCCTGAGGCACAAGAATGTGTAAGATATGGTGCTTGACTGAAGAGCTCAGGATCTAGAAAGGAGATGATCGCAGACATCTCCTGAGAGAACTATGCAGCAAGAGCAATGGATGTTCACTGAGTGTCCATCCTGAAAATCAGTATCTAGCTCAGCTGTGGGGGGCCGCAATAAAAGCAATAAGGATTTCTGTAAAAAGTGATGCCAGAACTAAGATGCCAGAGCTCAGCATTATTAAGACAAGAAAACTTGTCAGTGGTTTATGCCTGTAATCCTACTCAAGAGGCTGAGATCTGAGAAGTGTGGTTCAAAGCTAGCCCAATCAGCCACCAGAAAACTGGAAGTGATGCTGTGGCTCAAAGTGGTAGAGTGCTGACTTTGAGCAAAAAAAGCTCAGGGACGGTGCCTAGGCCCTGAGTTCAAGCTCCATGATTGAACAAAACAAACAAATAAACAAAGACAAGAAAGAAAACTGGTTAGCGAAACTTCCACTTCCTTGAGAGGGTTGACAAAAGAATGAAGGCAGACAGCATACTTGAAACCAAACAAGGTACTCAAAGGCAACAAGAGACAAGACTGAAGTGGTATGCAGAGATCTACTTGAAGAGTGCTTCAGATTTCCACAGATTTTCATTCTTATTCTGCCTTCTAGGATCACACTGTACTGTCCTTTGAGGATCGTCATATACTGCAAGATGATGAAGTTATAGTTGTCATTAAAACATATTTGTCACTAAGAGATCACAGAGGTGGAACCAAAAAATAGGCTTCCTTATGTTCACAGCATAGATTCGAGAGAACACATTTCTCATCTTTGCAGTTCACAATACTCTACTTAGAAAATCTAAAGTTAAACATTTGGAACTCACCCCAAAAAAAAAAGATAATTCATACTTCAAAAACTTGTGAAATAAAAGACTGTGATGGAGAAATAGTAAAGAAATTGCAGAGTTACCAAAGTATACCAAAGTATATTCTCCTTTCTAGAAGCCTCCCGTAGAACAAAATAAAAACTGTGGAAAACAGAAGTCAAATGAAATATTTTTTTTTAGTACTCTCAATGAGTCTTGTTTTTTTAAAAAAATGAAATTTAATAGTAAATGTACCTTTTCTGTGCTGCATGAGGAACAAGAGGCTGCTCATGCTAAAATGGTCCCAGAAATACCAAGTTGTGTCTCTGTGTGGTGTTAGTTATCTGAGTCACTGGCACACAAAGCTGTTGCTTTAAGAGAAGACTATATTCAGAACTATTGCAATGGTGGTTAGAAATTACATCGTTTCATGCTAGAAATTACATTATTTGAGTTCTCTCTTGAATCCATCATATTTCAGTTAATACATTTGCATATACTTGCTTATCACTTACAGATAAGAAAATAAGACAAATGCAAGAGGGGGAATGATAGAACTGAAACACATTCTTTTCTCTCAGTACTGCATGATGCACATTAACATATTAAAGGCTCCAAAAATAAAAAACCAGGTTTGGGTTTCATTTAACTCATGAAAGCCCAGACTTATTTGACCCCCACACCTGTTCACTTCCCATAGCTCTCCTGAGAAGCTAATTGTTTAATATCTTATGGGCACAACACTGGATAAACACTAGCAAGTATTACAGTATTCATTGGATCTTTCAGTTAAATGTTTCTACACAGGATTCTGGAATTGTTTCTAGGTACACAAATTAGAATGGGCTAAGGAATGAATGAGAGGTAAGGAAATGGAGAGGCTTAATGACAAAGAAAGATATAAATTATGTAAGGGCCTGGGGCAATATGAAGTCACAGGAAAGGAAAAGTGAGTATATTTATAGCTCAATGAATGTTTCCAACAATGACCTGGAGGTACAAGGTGACATGAGGCAAAGTGCCTGAGAGTGAGCAGGAGATGAGATTCAGAGGAGGGTTCTGAGCAAAGGGATGGATGACTTAGTTTCTCAGATTGGAAGAAAGATAGAATCTCTAACAGAAATTGACATTTGCTAATCCACCAGTGTTTGACTGCATGGGACCTCATCTCTCTTTCATGGTGACCTGAGTGCTGAAGCTAACTCTCTTCAGCCTTGGACAACTCCTTTTTTCTTTGGAAAAAAGCATGGATCATTCCCTTGACTACTTACAGGCAAGTTTTAAAATTACCTTAATAAGAAATTAAAAAGTAATAATAAACACATGAAAAGGAATGTATATATAGAATTGCTTAGGTGAATATTTTGACTCTCTGCCTAGTGTATTGGTTGGGTCAGGTTTTCATCCAAGATTTAATTTCTTTTTTTTTTATTTTTATTTATTTTTTTTGGGGGGGGGGGCAGTCCTGGGCTTGAGCTCAGGGCCTGAGCACTGTCCTTGGACTTTCTCAAGGCTAGAGCTACCACTTGAGCCTCAGCACCACTTCTGGCTTTTTTCTATGTATGTGGTACCGAGGAATCGAATCCAGGTCTTCATGCATGCTAGGCAAGCACTTTAACCACTAGGCCAAACTCCCGGCCCCCCAAGATTTAATTTCTTATCCTCAGTTCATCCTAGTTTTTTTTTTTTTTCCTCTGCCATCTTCACTAGCCCATATTCAGGGTGTTATAATTGCTTGTACTATGTCTGTTTCTGACCTAACAAAGTCCTCTGTCTGAGGAATATGAGGTCAGGGTAATGAATGCCCTCTTCTTTATTGTGAGGTTTTTGTTCCTAGTAAGAAAAACTAGTCAATTAAAACAGGAAGGAAATCCAGGTTCTGGTGGCTCATAACTAATCCTATTGACTCAACAGGCTGAGATCTGGGGATCATGGTTCAAAGCCAGCCCACAGGAAAGTCAGTAAGATGCTTATCTTCAATTAACTACTCAAAAAAGAACAAACAAAAACAAACAACAACCTGGAAGTGGTGCTGTGGCTTAAATAGCAGAATGCTAGCTTTGAGCAAAAAAGCTCATGGACAGTGCCCAGGACTAGAGTTCAAGCCCCAGGACTGACATAAATAAGCAATAATCAATAATAAATAATCAGGAAGGCAAGATTTGTGAGGTATTTTCTTGCCAGGATTGTGTCTTGTGCATCTTTCTATCTTCAATCATCAGTTTATTCCTTCAGTAAATATTTATTAAGAGCATGCTATTTTCCAGGCAAAATGCCATAGGCTAGGAATTATGAAATGAACACACAGAGCTTTTAGTATAATGAGAAGAGACATATATTAAGTGGACACATAAGTAAATGTACAGAGTTACTAAAGGTGGTAAGTGCTTTGAGGGAAAAATGAAGAGTTAATGAAACATTAAAGAGAGACAAAGCTGACTGTGTTTCTCTTAGTTGTGAGAGGCTTTCTTTGGGAGAATTTTAAGACTTGAAGGATAAATAAGAATTTTATAGGTAGAAAAAAAACCACTGAGAAGGATCAGAGACAGGAAAACTGTTATCTTTAGGGAAGAAAGAAAGAAAGAAGCATAAGTTAAAGCCTTTAGATTTATTCCAGAAGTGCAGTTATAATCCAGTGAGAGTTTACCAGTAAGTGAATGGAATAATGTAAGCTACATGTTTAAAAGGTTATGCTGATTATGTGCAGAAGAATTGAGAAGGGACAGAGTACAACTGAAGTGTCCATGGTGAGACTAGATTCCTTAACTCAGTGCAAAACAGTGGGACTTACACCCAGAGAGTTAGTCTTGGGAGATTGAGAGAAGGGTAATATTTGATTTAGCTTTTCCAGAGAAAATTCTTCTGGAACATGTCTTCAATAAAACAATAGGGTTAGAAGAAAAAAATAAATCAAGGAAACAAGAACTAGAAGAAAAAATAATCTCATTATTTGTAGAAAATACACCTCTCAACCTCAAAGAACTGACAGAAAAGTTAGCAACAATATGGTACCTTAGGGACATCTAAAAGCACTTTTTAATTTTAAAATTGAAGTACTGCTGTTTGAGCTCAGAGCCTCATGCTCAATGGGCAGGTACTCTGCCATGGATCTATACCTCAACGTTCTTTTTTTTCTTTTCTTTTTTGAACAGGGTTTATTTTGAGATGAGGACTTTTTTGGGGGGGGGGGGGCTGGGCCAAAACCAGGACTGTGGAGTGTGATTCTTCTATATCAGCTTTCTGCTGTAGCTGGAATAACAGGTATATGGCTCCATGACCAGTTCTTGTTGTTGAATTTTTTTTCCCCCAGGGTTGGCCTGGAAACTAAAATCCTCCCAATCTCATATTTCTTCACAGCACCATCCATCCACCCATCTGTACATCACTCCTACATTGGCCTATTTACCCATTTACTCACCTATCCATCCACCACTCATCCATCTATCCACCATCTATCCACTCACCCATTTATCTACCCATTTCTCCACCTGAACACACACACACACACACACACACACACACACACACACACACACACACCTAGCCATTCATTTATCTTCCAATCTATACAGTCACTCATCTTTCTATATTTCTATGAGGTGATTTATTTTGCCAGTCCTAGGTCTTGAACTCAGGGCCTGGGCACTGTCCTTGGACTTTCTCAAGGCTAGCATTCTTCCACTTGAGCCATAGCAGCACTTCTGGCTTTTTCCGTGTGTATGGAACTGAGGAATTGAACTTAGGGCTTGGTTCATTCTGGGCAAGCACTCTACATTAGGCTACACTCCCAGCCCCATCTACAAAGCCTGCCGTGAGCCTGGAAAACCACACTCTGAGTTGTTCACAGGGCTGTTTTCCTTTCTTCGCTCAGATCTCTGTTCAAATATAGTATCAGAGAATTTTCTTTGGACCATGGGGTCTAAAATTGCACTCAGTTCACCCTCCCCATCACTCTCTGTCTTGTTTTGTTTTCACAGCATTTATCACGATCTGAAATTACACGATTTATTGATTCTTTTCTTGTTTGCTCTGACTTTCCCTGTAGAACATAAGCTCGATGAAAGAGGATATTGTTTGATCACAGCAAGAGCTTAGTAAATATCTGCTGAATATGTATTTGTTAACATTTGTTAAATATCACCTTGCTCTTCAGAATAGCACATTAATTCTACTTAAATAAATTTGTTACTATGGTTTTCATGCTGGCAGATGTGGGAGGCAATTCCCATACCTTGTAAACTTTTCCTATGCATTTTCCTTCACTTGAAGTCATTACTTTTTTTTTTTTTTTGCCAGTTGAGGGGCTTGAACTCAGGGTCTGAGCACTGTCCTTGGACTTTTCTCAAGGCTAGTGCTCTACCACTTGAGCCACAGCACCACTTCCAGCCTTTTCTATGTATGTGGTACTGAGGAATTGAACCCTAGTTTTTGTGCATGCTAGGCAAGCACTCTACCACTAGGCCAAACTCTCAGCCCCAAGAAGTCATTACTTTTTAATTTTAGCCACATTCTTCTCTTGCTAGGTGTTTGCTAGTGGTAGAATGACTGCAAGTGTAAGGCTCAAAGTTCAAAGTCTAGTGTTGAAAAGAAAGAAAGGAAGGAAGGAAGGAAGGAAGGAAGGAAGGAAGAAAGAAAGAAAGAGAGAAAGAGAGAGAAAGAAAGAAAGAAAGAAAGGAAGGAAGGAAGAAAGGAAAAGCACTTTTGCCTTTTGTTTAGAGTTTAATGTTGGATCACTTGGGTGGGTTTGACAATTGTAGTTTTCCCTGTTTCTATGAAATCCTTAAATTTCAGTATCATTATTTTGGATTTTTAGATTAATTTCCACATAAATTTCACTTACATAAGCAAATCTTTTAAGAAATATCACTATTCATTTTCTGGATATTTACATCACCTGCATTTTAGTGCAATGTGTGTTTCCTAGAGTGATTTGTTCATAGAAATCCATTTCAAAACACCAATTCAGTTTTTATTTTTTTCTAAATGATTCCTTTGTTACAAATAGCAGTCTGAAAAAATGATCATTTGAGAGGCTTTAAAAAAATACTGTGGTTTGATCTATAATGTTGACAGCTGACATGCCCTTTGATTTTCTCTAGAAGAATACATACAAATTTGTACTTGATTGTTTTTTCCTGCCAGTGTATTGTGTTACAGACAAGAACATGCACATGCACGCTTACACACACACACACACACACACACACACATACACACCACTTTCCTTCAGTAATTCTATTCTATACAGGAATGCAAATTAAAAGACAGAGACTAATTAGCATAGCCTAAAAAAAATTCCCATAGAACAATGTGCACAGAACTTAGAAGTGCACCAAGGGTCATCCGAGAGGTTTGTCTTTAGGTAATTATTTCCTCTCTGGATTTAATGGAGAAGAATGTATAACAGGATACTAGAAACTTGCCGAACAGCAAACTTGAATGAGGGCTTCCTTAGGCATGGAGCTAGGGTCTGTGATGAATAAGAAAGTTGTTATCATAACAAAGGAGAGAAAGGTCCACTAATTCATGCTAACTAGGCAAAAGGCTGAGATCACATTATTAGCTCAGGTCCCTAACTCTTCACAGCCACTGCTGTGGGATAAAACATTGTTTATGTAAGTAATTTTCTACTTCATAACATAATTAATGTTAACAAAATTAAGCATATTATCATCTCTAAAATGCTTTGCCTAATTCCCAATTGTAATTAAATGGTGCTTCTGCCTTTATCCTCCCTTCCTTCCGTCCTTCCTTCCTTCCTTTTGTTTTTTTTTTAAATTATTGAAATCAACTGAATCACATTCACATTCTAAGAAAATAAGAAATGTATACTCAGAATTATGGCTCACACATTCGGCTTCAGCTCTGTAGCTATAGGTTGATCACATGTATATTTGATATCTGTTTGGTTGATTCCGTGTTTTGGAAAATTTAAACAGATCCATAGATATTATTGGTTGTTTGTTTTCGGTGATATGAATTTACATATTTTCCTAGGGTTCCAGTTACCTGAATTAACTTCTTTGTGTACCCAAATGCCCAGAATATTCAACCTTTGTGATATTTTTCATTTCTTCAACCTCCCTTCTTTCAAATAGAAAAACTCACTGAACAAATATGAGTCCAATGGCAATCCAGCAGATAACTATTGAATAGCATAGTAAATCATTACAGAAGCACAGAAGGTCTTTCCATTTCCTTAAATCTTCTTCAATTTCCTTCTTTGAAAGTTTGAAGTTTTCACTATACAGGTGTTTCATATCTTTGGTTAATTCCTAAGGTTTTTTTGGGGGGGGATTATTGCTTTCTGATTTCAGTCTCCATCTTCTTATTTTGGCATACAGATAAGCTACAGAGTTTTTTTTATTGTAATTAATAAAAGGGTTACATGATATTTGCCAGATAGAAGGTGCATTAATTCACATATATTGATACCCTTTCACATGTCTTGGTCCCCATAACCCTCCCCTCCACCCCCCCATCTTGGTTTTCCCCCCTTCCCTATCCAATTTCAAATAACCAAATAAGCTACAGAGTTTTATATCAGCTCTAATAGCTAGGGGAAGGCATCTGTAGGATCTTTGAAGTACAGGATCATATCATCTGCAAAGATTCAAGGGAGATCTTGAGATGCAATGAAAAAAATGTGTACATGTTTTTGAAATAGAAATTAGAAACGAAGCTATGTAAAGAATGAAGATATCTACATATCTATATATTTATATATCTATATATATCCTTCCTAATGAGATAAAGCTGGATACCTGAGTGCTACACTGGACCAGGGATTTATAGTGACATTAAAAAAGAGTAACACCATAGTTTACGATTGTTATCTTTGCGTTGCTATGTAAGCATATTGATTTGTTGGTAAAGACAATATTCTCCTGCTTCTCAGTTAAGTTTGCCACATGGAATAGGGAGAAGCCAGATGTTATGGTATTAGTATGAGTCCTCTAGGAAGGAAATATGAGAAGGAGAGAAACACTCATGGAAGAACTTTCTGAAGAGGCCATTGGAGTCTCCACTGCCTTTCACCAGCTTTTTGGCCTTGGCTTCTGATTAAAGTCGCAGTCACATGGTCACTGAATTTATGAATGCTATTTGTTATAAAATTTGAGGGCTGTTCCAGCATTGCCAAAGTGGTGAGCCAGAGGTATCCCAGTTTAGTTACCCTAAGGAACATAGTCAAGCACTCAACTGAGGCAAGACACTTTCATACCATAGTTTATGGACAATATGACTTGGGCCTAGAAAACATGACTCTGTCTGCTCACAGGTCTGAATCAAAGGCTTAGTCATTCCCAGGAAAATGCCAGATTCTGAGTGCCAGCTCTTGCTTTAAACACTTAGTTTCATTAACTGAAAACTGTTGTTTTCCCTAACCCATACCATAGCTAATGATCACGGAGACTTTCTGAGCTGAGCAATCAGAATTTAGAGTTCTAAACTAACCCTCATATTTGGAATGTTTGAAGGTTTTGTGGGGAAATGCGTTATAGTTGAAAGGGAGAGATGAGAAATCCCTTTTGAGATGACCTATCCCTTTTGATCTACTGCCAAAATATTAACCAAACTCTTATTAAACAAATCAGTCATTGAGGAGGTTGCAGTAAAGAGCTGCAAACAATTGAGGTTTCTTCAAATGTCTATAGCACAAACAAGGGCTGGAAACAATGCATGGTAAATGTTCAGAGCTGGTTCAAGTTCAGCTCTGGCAAGGTTTGCCCAGAACAGACTTTCTGCCTCATGCAGTGTCTCTCAAAAGAGCTCCACTGGGAGCTTGATAGATGAACCACTGAAAAATGTGAGTAACTGATCGTGCTTCCATTTCTTTCAGCAAAGAGATTTAATTAAACTTGGTTTGTACATGTGATTCATGCATCTCTGCCTGCTCTCTCTAAGCCCCTGTCAATATTGCTTTGCCTGTTAATTGCAGCACTGCCTAGAATGGAAAGTATCATGCAGAGAAAATATATTCCATATTTTTTCATTACTTAATAAAGATGCAGCTGATGAACACATCAAACTATTAGAGGACATTTTTGTACATGTATGATGGAAAAGGGAGATGGAAATATTATTTCATAATGTCAGCAAGAGATCCTATTATTATAACCTTACTGGCTCAGGAAGAGTGATTTCTTATTTCTTCAGGTATGGGGTACCATAAGTTGTATTGTTTCAAATATATATTTGAATCAAATTAAACTCTAAATAATTGAATGAATCACTAGATAAATACCTAGTCATCTCTGCTACATTTCCATTATTTGTAGATGCTGTATATTGCTTTTAAATTTATCTACTTAAAGGCAGATTTTTATATCATTCATCTGCTAAAAAGCTTTTCTTTACTATCCAAGATATAACTGCTATAAAAGGAGACATGGTGAAAGAATCCAAGGCCTTCTATAACTTTTTGGTGCTTACCTCCAGAATCTAGATTTATTAGTATTTGGTCATACTAATCCATGGTACTTCAGAAAGCTTTGCTCCTTTCCCCTTTTCTGCTACTGTTTGTTCAATTGGTTATTTATATGGTATAGCCTGGTGATTACAAGCAAAGTCTCTGGAGGAAAAACTTGGTTCCAGTGCTTAGTCATTGAACATTCTGGGGCAAGTTTCATAACCTATGAGCACCTGGGATTAGCTATCAATAAAATGGAGCTAATAAAACTTCTCTCATACAGTTGCCATTAGAATTAAGGGGCTAGGATAAATGACTGTGAACTAGGCTGTTCCATTCTATATTGCTTCACTAATGACATTTCTGATCTAACCTGCTATCACCAAGAATATAGATGATAATCAATCTATCATTCAGACAGAAGCATGACACTGCTGACAGAGACTCTACTGGCTAAAGCCCTGGGAGCACCTGTCATTTATGCTAGGGCATTCTTCCCAGGGAGCTTTACACAACTATTGAATGCTTTTTTACTTTCCTGGCTGATGATCAACAGAACTAACTCTAGATGATTTTTGCAGTGTGTTGGAACAGTACTGAAAAGTTCATGTGATTGCCGAGGATCCTAGAAATCTAGCTTTGGAGAACAAACTAGTAAGACACCAACTCACAAGACTCAGGACATTAGACTTCAAGTCACTCAGTCAAGCATAGATCTGTCTCCAATGACAAAAGAGGCTGAAAAAAATGGGGCTCTGGACTCTGGGACAGCATTTTCCTTGACAACTCTCACAAGAAGGAATGCTCCTAAAAAGAAAGGTGTCTTTTAAGAACTTTTCTGGCCATTTCTTTTGTCTGCTAGGTACAGGAACAAATGCATCACTTATTGGCCGTGGTCCAAGGAGCAGAGTCAAATCCCCAGTGATTCCGGCTCTGATCCCTTTGCCCTGAGATCTTGATGATAGTGATAATTTTGCACATGAGATCAAGAGAGAACAAATGTGGAGAAAACATGTTTGAAATAATTAAAAGTCCAAACCAACAAACCAAAGATGTCTCCTTCCATGTTCATGTTCTCTTTGGAAGAGAAAGAAATCTAGGAGAGCTATTTGGTAAGTATTGTGTTCTGGGAACCAACTCATATACAAGACAGAAAAGAAAATAGTCTATATAAACAGAATGGTACTTAACTGTATGTGTGTGTATCTTTTGAAGATTAGAAGGGGGGAGAAAAATTAGAGGAAGAAGAGAACATGGAGATTTAAAAAAATAAAAAGGAAACATTATGACTTTGCAATAGGGAACATCATTTAAGCCAGCTGAAATTTGATAACATGGGTTACTAGCCAACAATTTGGCCAGAGAGTGGGGTTTTTGTTGGTGGTGGTTTTTGTTTTTCTTTTTCAATGGAAGTGCCTATTTTACATTTCCCTTATCACCTGTAAAAATGCAGTTAGGGCATCATCTCTGCTCTGAGTGCTCAGCCAACTTTCCAAAATTTTCTTGGCATTTAAAAAAATTTTTTTTTGCCAGTCCTGGGCTTAGGCTCAGAGCCTGAGCACTGTCCTTGGATTTTTCTCAAGGCTAGAGCTCTACCACTTGAGCCTCAGCACCACTTCTGGTGTTTTCTAAGTATGTGGTACCAAGGAATCGAACCTAGGTCTTCGTGCATGCTAGGCAAGCACTCCACCACTAGGCCAAACTCCTGGCCCTTTTCTTAGCATTTTTTCCTCTTCTTTTCTTTTTCCTTCCTTCCTTCCTTCCTTTCTTCCTTCCTTCCTTCCTTCCTTCCCTCCTTCCTTCCTTCCTTCCTTCTTTCCTTCCTTCCCTCTTTCCCTCTTTTCTTCCTTCTCTCTCACCCATCTCCCTGCTTACTTGCTTTCTTCCTTCCTTTCTATAAAAACTAAATCTCAGGCAAGCTTCTGGACTGATCCATGTCTCTCCTTTGCTCTTGTTCACATCTGACTCAAATCAGAGTTTCCTGAAAGGGTGGAGATGTGTCTTGCAGATGGCAAACCATTCTAGTGTTGGCTTCTAACAAGTCACATCAGTCCACACCAGCTTCAGTTAGTCTGAGCCCCCAAGTTGAGATAGAGAAAAGTTAACTCTTGCCGTGAGAAAACGTTTTTCAGTATTGCCAAGAAAGAGGAAGTATTTTTTTTTCAGAGCCCAGCAGTCAAGAGATAAAACTGGAATAATTCACTTGAACAGCTTACCCAGGAGTCCCCCAGCAGATGTGATAACAGAATGTAAATATTGATATCCAGCTGGCAGCCCATTGGTCTTCCTCACAAAGGTTAGGAGCACTTGGCTGCTCTTGCTGTGAGCTGGCTAGGGGCAGGCAGGAAATTCAGAAGAGAATATATTTATTAGGGTTTTTTTTCCTTCTAAGTTTTGAGGCTTTAGAAGAAAAACAACCCAGAGGAAACACAGGACTTCCTCCCTGCAGGGTCTTGTCTACTTCCGCCTGCCCTTCACATTTGTCACAGTTCCAAGGGACCAAGCCGCTGGCTCTTTCTAAGAAGCTGTATTCCCTCTTCATGGGGAGTCCCTCCTCTGACTTGGCTGTGAAGTCCTGAGTTTGACCTTGAGAGCTGCATGCTGGCCACTGGCCTTCTCCCTGGTCCCTCTGCTTTAGTTCCTCTTCTCCCTCTTTTCTGGGGTCCCTTTCACACTGAATGAGACTTCCAAAGCGCCAGTCCCCACCCTGGCAACCTGTAGGTAAAGCTCTCTAAAGAGACTCCACTACTTCATGGAGTGTGTCCTTTGGGTTGACAGTGACCCTGTTCAGTCACGCACCTCATAAGGACCTTTTGATCCACACCAGACATCATTCACAGTGGTGGTCTGATAACATTACACTAGAACCAGGGGCAGTGAAGGATTACAAGTTTGTAATCCTAGCTACTTGGGAGACAAAGGGCTGGAGGATTGAGGTTCAAGGCCAGTCGAGGCAAAAAGTTGATAAGACTCCACCTCGACCAATGGCTGAGCATGGTGGCATGCTCCTGTCATCCTAGCTCTGGGGACAGTATAAGAAGGGGGATCACAGTCCAGGTTAGCCCAGGCATAAATCAAGATCCTATCTTAAAATTGGCAAACACAAAGAGGACTGGTGGTACAACTGAGTGGCTATGGCAATTCATTGACCTATAATATGTAGACTGTATAACTTCACTGAAAGACAGTCACACTGTGACCGAATTGACTAATTAGACATTTCTTACAGTGTATTTCCACGGGTAGCTAATGTATGGCTCTTCAAAAGGAGAAAACACTGGCTGGGCTAGAAACTTTGCTCAGTAGTAGAGCAGTTGCCTAGCATATATGAGGTTATTTGAGCCCTAGAACTGAATTAAGAAAAAAAATTAAAAGGAAGGGAAAAAGAAAAGAAAAGGGGCATTTACTAGACTCATTAGTAAATGAAGAGGTAAGCCCTTGGGAAGAGTTTTGTTTTTATCAGATTTGCAAACAATAAGAATTGCTATGCCAAAGCTGGTGAACGTAGGTGTAAACAGCATGAGTTGTCCTCCCTTTCTCTTTGAAGTAGGGTTATCATACTTGGTAAATATGCATTTATATAACATTCAGTTAAATTTTCATTTGAAACTGGGCGCTGGTGCCTCATACCTGTAATCCTAGGAACTCAGGAGGCTGAGATCTGAGGACTGAAGTTCAAAGCCAGCCTAGGCAGGAAAGTCTATTAACTATTATAAAAAAATAACCATCAGCAAATCAAAAATGGTGCTGTGGCTCAAAGTGGTAGAGTACTATCCTTCAGCAAAAAAGCTCAGGGATGTGCCCGGGCCTGAGTTCAAGCTCTGTGACCAACAGGAAAAAGAAGAAAAGAGAAGAAATTAATTTGAGATAAACAGCCAATATTTTTTTATAAAAAAAGTGTAGGCTAGGATGCAGAGTATGTGATTAGCATACATGAGACCCTGGGTTCAACTCCCAGTGCCAACACACACACACACACACACACACACACACACACACACACACACACACACACATATGCTTCTTCCCCTTTACTTGGTCCCATTTTGGTAGATTCTCTTCTGAGCTGTGTGTCTGGTGTGGACTCCATTCTGTAGACTAAAGCTCCCACCTCCTGCTGTATAGCTCTTATATCTCTCGAGGACTGTACTTGCTGTTATCAGAATCATGTGTTGCCTTTCTCGGTTTGTCTCAAAATTATTTTAAACTTTTTTTTGCTGAATATTTCTCAATGAGACACACTTAGGGCTCCTTGTAGATCTTAAAATATTTTAATCCTTTCTTGACAATGAATGGATAATGTGGATTGTTAACAGAAATTCAGAGTGAAACTCAGTCTATCAGCACTTGGAAGAACTTTGTCCATTTTCTTCTTTATTGATGAGATGTTTAATGTGTTCTTGCTGTTTTATTTAGGACAGGAGCTATCAGGGGGTTTGCCTCAGGAACTTTTAGTATTTCCCTTTTATCATTGACGCTATGAAATTTTTCAATTATATATCTCAGTAGGAGTCTTTTTCTTTTTTACTATTCCTCATGCTAGGACTTTTTAATCTTGATATGACCTTCATCTTTGTGGGAAGTTATGCTAGTTAAGCCTTCTCTTTCATCTATGTCCTATCTTCCTGGAATTCCTGTTAGTTACGATGCTAATGGTGTTGAATGCGCTTCTATGCCTTCTATCTTTTCTACCATATGTCCTCCCTCACATACCTGGAAAAACTGTTCTTACATTTCCATATACTTGACAAACCCTTTAGACAAACCCTTCAAGTCAAATTTGTATTATATTCTGTGTGACTTCCAGCCAAAATCAATATTGGTTAATACTTTAGTGAATGACTTTTAATTGGTCCCCTTTGCATCATAAAATGCTATCGGGCATTTAATTTTCAACTCACTCCTCAGATGCTTTGAAAAAATATTGTTCCAAGATTGAAAAAAAATGGCACAAATAGCCTGACCATGTCTGAAATCTTAGTTATTCTAGAGGCTGAGATCTGAGAATTATAGTTCAAAGCCAGCCAGGGGTGGAAAGCCCATGAGACTCTTATCTATAAACAAGCACCAAAATGCCATAAGTAGAGCTGTGGCTCAAGTAGCAGAGAACTAGCCTGAAGTATAAAAGCTCAAGGACAGTGCCTAAGGCTTGAGTTCAGGCCCAGGGCCAACACAAAGGAAAAAAAATATCTGGGTCCATTCAAAGTAGGTTATCAAAATAAGAGTTAAATGTAAGCAAAGACAAAGACAGTTATTCTATGAAACCTAAGTGAAAGAAAGCTCCTAATATTAAACCTAAATCTTACTTCAGTGTTTTTGGCACTAACCTCTTCTTACATAATACTTGAAAGCATCTCAGTTTATCACTTTCTCTCTAGCATGTAGTTTGAAGAAAAATGTATTGTATGAACTTTATATAAAGATACTGACAGTGTTACTAGAAAAATTAAAAATTACAATAACTTTCATCATTTATTATCTAATATCAAATTCCAATAAGAGACAAAGTTCAAAATAATAAACTATAATTCAATTTAGTCCCTTATCAATATATAGAATCTCAATTCTGCCATAACATTTGAAAGATATTTGTTTTGTTTTGTTTTTCTGTGTATGTGGTACCAAAGAATCACACCCAAGCTTTCGTGCATGCTAGGCAAGCACTCTACCACTAGGCCAAACTCCTGGCCCCTGTGAGACTCTTGTTTCCAATTAACCACCAGAAATGCACTGTGGCTTGAAGTGGTAGAGTGGTAGCCTTGAACTGAAGAGCTCAGGGACAGTGCCCAGGCCCAGAGTTCAAGCCTCATAACTGACAAAAAAGAAAGAAAGATGGACAGAAGGAAGGGGGAGAGAGAGAAAAAGAGAGCTAGAGAGACAGAAGCAGAGAGAGAGAGAGAGGCAGAGAGATGGGGAGAGGGAGGGAGGAAAGGAAAGAGGAGGGAGGAAGGGTGGGAGGGAAGGAGGGAGGGAGGAAGAGGAAAGAAAGAAAAGTAGTGCTGGGCCAAATGCAATCCTAAGGATCCTTCTTGTGCATCTCATCATCATGGCCTCACAAAGAAACTTACTTGTTATCTCTGATGGAGAAATTTTTAAACTGGGTTGGAAAGGTTCTGAAAAGACAGCCACAGGTTATTAGAGACTTGGGAGGTGGACAGTGGGGTTGAGTTTTGCTCTTTTGGAAAGACACACTTGAGTCATTACCACACACGTCTTGGGAAGCATCTTGGATCTAATAACCTCTGCATCTAGGCCCAGTAGAGATTACCTGGTTCTGGAAAACTTTGCCAGAGAAGTACTAGCAATGATTCTCATGAAACTTCAACAGCATTTCCTCCCACCACCCTGGAATGACTGGCTTCAGGCACAACTGGGATTAGACCTATTCAATTCTTTTTTTTTTTTTTTTTTTGCCAGTCCTGGGCTTGAGCTCAGGGCATGAACCCTGTCCTTGGACTTTCTCAAGGCTAGAGCTCTACCACTTGAGCCTCAGCACCACTTCCGGCTTTTTTCTATGTATGTGGTACCAAGGAATCGAACCAGGGTCTTCATGCATGCTAGGCAAGCACTTTAACCACTAGGCCAAACTCCCGGCCCATAGACCTATTCAATTCTAAAGCTGATCCTTAAGATGAGTGGGAACCAAAAAGATGCAAGCTTCACAGAGGCTCAGAGAAATGTCATCAACAGGTAACAGCCAAACCTTACCCACACAGATCCCCAGAGGAAGCACTCCGCACAGTGACTTTGGGGGAAAAAAGTCATACGCTCTCCCCTCTGTGAGATGCAGCCATTTTGGGGTTCTACTTCTGCACATGCCTGCACAGTTGTCTTTTTCCCTGGTGCACATGCCTGACAGCTTCTGAAAACATTATGCAGAGTCAGCCAAGTAGACAGGCTATGCCAAAAAACCTACAAGGTATGGGCATAGATTCAAGAAATAAGAGCAGGCCTCCTAGAGTCAAGCCAGAAGCTGTAACTTCAAACAGAATGATCGTAATGGAGAAAACAACAGAAGTTTTTTTGCGTTTCAGCGGCAGAGGGGCAGTGTTGGGCAGTCTTGGGCTCTCCAGCTCCTCTCTCCCGGCCAGGTCATAGTCTACAACCCGCAAACCTGGGGCTGTGACACTGGCCTTCTCCTTTTCTGTTTGTTCTCCTCAGGGTACATTGAGTGAATGTCTCTTTTTGCTATTGCAAGACAGGTAAAGTCCCTATGCTTTTCCAACAAGGAGATAAATATCCATGGTCAAATAATCTGGTTGAATAGGAAATAATGGTATTTCCCTTATTCCTTCGTGGCCGAGTTCTGTGTTTGAAAATAAACGTTTATGATAGCCAATTATTTCCAAGGAACAGATAACCAGTAATCAAAGGACCAGAATGAGCATGGCAGCAAATCCGATCCCCGAGAGGGAAGAACAGAGTGAGCAACATTATTTTTTCAGGGTCCAGACTTCTTGCCACAGCTCCATATTCTCTATCAGAAGACAGAATGTTAAACATTTCCTTGGACCTCTCCCATATGCAGTAACCCTGAGGGAAGCTTCAAAATCCATGTTGAAGTACAAGTCACATGGAGAATCAGGTGGGGGGGGGGAGGAGGAGGGGGAGGAGGAAAAGGAGGAGAGGGAGGAGAAGAGGGAGGAGGAGGAGAGGGAGGAGGAGGAGGAGGAAGAGGAGGAGATGGATCTCTGCCCTAATGTTAGTAGGAGTTGGTTGAAAGAAGAGTGGCTGACCTTGTAGACTTGATTCTGAAAGCTTAGCTACTCCTTTAAGGACATTGTATCATAGTGGAGGACCACTTGGCAGAGAAGGAAATGTTAACCTCATGAAAATTCCATTTTTAAAAGCTTATGACAGGCAGGGTGCTGGTGGTTCATGCCTATAATCCTAGCTACTCAAGAGGCTGAGATCTGAGGATTATGATTCAAGGCCAGCCCAGGCACAAAAGTCCATGAGACTCTTATCTCCAATCAAACCCCCAGAAAACCAGAAGTGGTGCTGTGGCTAAATGATAGAGCACTAGCCTTGAGCTGAAGAGATCAGGGACAGTGCCCAGGCCCAGAGTTCAAGCCCCATGACTGACACAAACAAAAAACAAACACACATAGAAAAATTTATGACAGGCTTTTTCCCAAGAGAACAATGAGAAAAATTACTGTGGCCCCACATCTTTGAGTATACCCAGACGAGTCTCCAGATTACCATTTTCCTTTCTTCTTGAAAATTCTAACCAAATAAAAACCTGACTCAGAAGCCATTCAGGTGGTAAATGTGACAGAGAATTGAAGACAGGTTATCGTGGAGCCAAATGTAAAAGGCACAGTACACTCCAAATCTGTTATTCATATTCAATTTTTTCCTCATAAGAACACTGTTCAGCCAATTACTTGCATCTAGACTTACATCCATGCCTAAGTATAGACTGTGCCTTGGTTTATTGCTTTATTTATTTTTATTTTACATCTTTTCCAGGGAATCAAACCCAGGATGTTGCACTTGCTAGGTAAGTACTTTACCACTAAGCTACATCTCAGCCCCAGTTCATTATGTTAAAATCCCAGCCCCAGTTCATCATGTTAATTCAAGCTTATCTGAGCATGCCAACTTTTTGTAACAGATTGATTTTCCTACTCATAGATTTTCCATAATTGGTATGAATTACATACCTTTCAGTCATGTAATAAAAATCACAATGAGAAAAGGAAAGAGAAAAATAAACAAGCAGAGAAGTGAGAATATGGAAATGCAAGATCAAGGAGGTAACAGATGATTTCAAAGAGAAGCATTACTACTAATCAAAACCAAATTGCAGCAGCAACGTAAGGATATTGTCTGTTCTAAGCATGCACTGTGGTTTGTTTTGATATAGAAATCCAGGGAAGAGCTGTTGTAAAAACTGAAAACAGTAAGCAGCTTGAAGGGCCCAGATGTTTGTTTAGGCTTTTCTGGTCTCCCAGGAGCCCAGCTCATATTTCTGCTCAGAGTACACAGAGTCCTTGGCTAGTGGCCCCTGCCTGCCTCACAGAGAGACAAGCCAAGATCAAGGTTTGGCCTGACAAACGTTTTGTTAACTTATAATTTATTTAGAGACATTAACTGAACTAGGGTGATTAAACCTTTTACAATTAACAGAGGGCAGGGTGGAGAATGGCTGCTTTCCCATAAATATTTCTTTGAATTAGAGTTAAAAAATCTGGTCTGTTAATTTCTACCCTCTATGTTAGCTTATTGATAAACATAGCTAGATTTAGGTTAAAATGACTTAGAAACTAACCCACACATTCTTTTATGTGATAACTAACTTTAAACTACAAACTCTACCTCTGATTGTAAATTATCTTTAATTTGTAATGAGGATATAAAATATAAGTGGTAGTTCTTACTGTTTTTGCCATGAAATACTTCCTTTTACTTTCTTTTTTTCCTTACCAGAAAGCATATTTAGGATTCAATCTAGTATGAATGATAATCTGCTTTCATTATGGTTCGTCAACTAATCATAGGTTTCAACTGTGTATATTTAATACTTGTGCCAATAACTATCAAGATATGAAATGCTTGTGTTTTGGTGTCATTATAACAACTTAACAATCAAATGAAGCTAAATGTCCATGGCTCATACCTGGCATCTTCACTACTTGGGAAACTGAGAACAGGAGTATCAGAGTTCAAGGCCAGCCTGAGCAATATGGTTCCTAAAATTCCTTCTCAATCTATAGCCAGACCCAATGGTTCACACCTGCCCAATGGACACAGGAGATAAAGTTACTGGGACAGATAAGGCAGTAAAGTTGATGAGACTCCAACTCCACAGAAGAAAGCTTAGCTCCTGGTGATATGTTTGTGATCACAGTGCTGATGGAAAGACTAAAAGTGGGTAGATCAGGGTCCAGGCACATGCCAGGGTGGGAAACAATGTTCTAGCATACAGTCCTGTATCTGGGCTGTCATTGGGTTAGCTAATATTTCCAATGGGCAGGACAACAGATGACAAATTCATGGCTTGAGTGCTTTCATGTGTCCAATTTGTTATTTCCTTCCCAATTGGACCTGCTAAAAATGTTTACCTATGAGAAACATGAAAACGGCATCTCAACAGTTCTGTTTCTTGCTAGAGTATTTAACATGGCAGAGAGCGAAACATGTATGCTAAATGGATTATGAAGATGTCTATGGTTTTTTTTATCATTTGAAATGCTGAAAGTTTTATTCATCTTTAAGGTGATAGGAAAGTAATTAGGGCTTGCGCTCTCTCTCTCTCTCTCTCTCTCTCTCTCTCTCTCTCTCTCTCTCTCTCTCTCTCTTTCTCTAGTCATGGGGTTTGAAACTCAGGGCCTTAGCACTGTCCCCAGACTTCTTTTGCACAAGGCTAGAGCTCTGCCACTTGAGCCACATCTCCACTGTCATCTTTTTTTGTAGTTTATTAAAGAGTCTCATGTACTTTCCTGCTTGAGCTGGTTTTGAACCTCTATCCTCAGATCTCAGCCTCCTGAATGGTGGTGCCTGGCTCTAAATGTTAACATTTAAAACATTTTTTATTAAGTACAAAAATGCATGAATTCAGCCAGGTGCCATTTTCTCATGCCCACAAGCCCAGCTACTTAGGAGATTTGGAGGATCAAGGTTTGAAGCCAGCCACAAGACTCTATTTTGAATAATAAGACTCTAGTTCCAAAATTCTGGGTTGGAATTATGGTCCAATTGGTACAGCACCATGAACAAGCAAGCCAAGTAAGTGTGAATCCCTGAGCTTAGACCCTGCAACTGAGGGTGTGGAAAGGAGAATGCATAGATTTACATTAATTATATTATGACTAGCATACAATTTTTGATGATTTTATATTATATTAGTAATGTTCAGCAAGTTATGTGGATCCCATCAGAGATACTATGGAGCCATTTCAAGGGACCTCTGTGGGCATAGGGGTGTAGCTCAGCGATAGAAAGCTGCTTAGCAAAGCCCTGTGATTGATCTGCAGCACTGACAAAGGAAAAAAAGTGAAAAGAAGAAAAATGAAGGAGGGAAGGAAAGAAGGGAGCGAGGGAAGTAAGGAGGAAGGAAAGAAAGTAGGGACGGGGAGGGAAAAGGAGGGAGGGAGGGAGGAAAGAGAAGAGAAGAGAGAATTCTATAATAAAGCCCCCTTTTAGTTTCTATTCATGTAACCAATACTTACTTCCAATGACTTCTTTCGACATTGTTCTTCTCTTACAGATTAATGCTTGTAGTAACTCGATTTGAACTTGTTCTCATGCAAAGCTCTCATTTAGTACCTTTCTTGATGAATGCAAAAAAAGTCATTTATTTTTCCTATTCACCATTTCCAATCTTTTCTCTAATATCATGCTTTATACCTCCCAGTTTGAAGTCACTTAAATAGGTAATTAAAAGCTTTTTTAAAAAAAATCTGTCTTCTAGGTTATTTATGAGGAGGATGTTAAACAAAACTAGATTTGACCTTAAGCCCTACTGAGTTTGCTAATCTAAACCAAGATCGTTCCTCTACATGCTGCTTCATTTTAGATTATCTGTTGTTTATAGTCCTATCTAATATCCCTTTCAGGATATTGATAACCAAAGGCTTCATTTCTATTTTTTAAATGCATATGCTATCAAGCTTACCAAAAAGTCCAGATGTTATATATCTTTTGTCTGTTCATTTGATACTTGTATGAAAAATTTGATCTCACCGCCTCTTAGGGGCCACCTACATGGACGTGAATAGCAATGTGTGTCCATTAGATTCGTTTGTTCTTGAGAGTCAGATAATAAGGCAGGAAGTAAACAGAAGAAATGAGCAATAAAGATGGATCATTACACAGATAAGCGGTGTTTTGGCTTGGAGTAATAGCATGGAAAATAGGAGAGAGAAAGAGAGAGAGAGGGAGGAAGGGAAAACAACAATATTGTGCAAGCGACACTATTGTATAGAACAGTTAAAATATAATCATAATATATTATCACAAATACAATGAACACATGCATGCATCACCAGTCCGATGGTGGGTGGGTAAGGGTCACCCGCAGAGCATCCTCTAAATGGCAGCAAGCTACCAGGTTCCTCTCCTTTTTAATAAGATCATCCCAGAATGGGAGAGGAAAGGCCAGAAATAAGAATAAAGTCCATCCTACCATAGGAACTCCAAAAAAAAGTGAATGAGAGGAGAATCTATGAACCCTAGTAAGTGCGACCACTGCTGTTTGTGGTAAGTTAGCTCCCTCTCCTCTAGTACACATGTAATTTCCATTAACGTTCACTCAGTCCCAGGCAGGAAAGGACGGCCAGGTGACTCACCTTGTGAATCAGACAGCAGCTATGCCAAAGGCCCTTGGGATTTCTTTGGGCTTCAAAAGTAAGTCTAGTTTTAAAGCTTCTATAGTTTTCAAGATTCTTTAGTTTTATATATATGGGGATAAATGAAATCAAAGTGAATGCCTCTGCCTTCACTGGGTAGATTTAGTTAATGAAATTTAATGTATTAAATTTCAGACTGGAACAGGAGCTTATCTAACCAGGAATTTATATCTTAAGAAGAAACACTTTCCACATAAAGCTGAAAAGGAAAAACGTAAGTTTCAAGTTCACAAATACTTTTAAAATCTACCACTGACAAGGTAAATAAGTAATGATACTAATTTTAGTTTTAAATTGAAAAACATTTAGAGGAAAAGGATCAAGATAGCATTATGGCCTACATAAGCTTCCTTTAATGTGAGAGATGTGAGTTCAGGGCTGGGAGTTTGGCCTAGTGGTTAAAGTGCTTGCCTAAAATGCACGAAGACCCGGGTTCAATTCCTTGGTACCACATATATAGAAAAAGCCAGAAGTGGTGCTGAGGCTCAAGTGGTAGAGCTCTAGCCTTGAGAAAGTCCAAGGACAGTGCTCAGGCCCTGAGCTCAAGCCCAGGACTGGCAAGAAAAAAAAAAAAAAAGAGATGTGAGTTCAAACGCACTAAGTCATTTTTACAGAACAAATGCCTTCTTATAAAGGAATCAAGCCTTTTAAGATGAAGATTTATGTGTACTGACTACACATAATATGATTTCACTGCAAGTTCTAATTGTATAATTACATTTCATTAACATCTTTGACCACAAATCCAATCCAGACTTCTTATTATCAATCCATCGAAAAGTCCTGCCAATTCTACTTCCTGAATGTCTTTATTATTATTACGAAGACCACCCCTACCATCACCTCAAGTGATTGGTGAAACTTGTCATTTGTCTTCAACTTTCCCCCTCTGTCTCTCTCCCATCTGTCTGCCACATTGCAAACAGAAGGAGGGCTCAAATTGTACATACCCCAAGTGTAAGAAAAACTTCAGTATGCACATCAGGCCTTTGCCTGCCCCCAGCTCCTCAGGCTCATCTTACCCAAACTCCTACTCTCTCTCTTTCAAACCTCACATGGACCTTCAGCACCAGGGCTAACAGCCCAGTCTTCTCTACCTGATGATCTCTCACCAGGGACCACTTCCTCTCAGACTGGAGCAAATGCCATTCTTAAATTAGTAATGTATACTCTCCTTCCTTGCTCCTATTACAGTGATGTTCAGTACTAGAAGATAAAGAAGGAAAGATAAAGGTCTGTTTTTGCTCACTCCAGGCCCTAGAAAGTTCTCTGAAACGTAACTGAAATCAATAACTATACACTGTATGGATAATATTTGAAAATAGCTAAATAGAAACATAAGTACATTTAATATTTGGATAAAATACATTATACAAAATTATTATTATGGCATGAAGCCAGGGATGGCTTAAATGGTAGAGTCCCTGCCCACCAAGCTCAAGGCACTAGTACTGCCCAAAGAAAGAAAGAAAAGGATCCTATTTTTCAGCAAGGAAGAGAATGAGGTTGCCCAAATACACAATCTGAAGTTCTAGCGGTTAAAGACAAACTATTTTTTATGGAAATGTTTATTTTTCCATGAATACTAAATGATCACGCTCTGTGTGTCAACCTCAAATGGCAATGATATAATTTGTACTCTCCAAAGTTGAAAAAGAATTTTTTTGCCCTTGAGTTTTGGTTTGGCCAACTGAAAGTGATTCCAAATTTTAGCTTTGATTGAGTTTTACAACTTTAAGGAGAAAAAAAGGAAAATACTGCAAAAAAAAACCCCACTTAAAGAAACCCACTTAAAATGGTAAGTGTCACTGGTAGTAACTGTCATAAATGAAATAGCAAGAACTTGTAAAAACTGGATACATTGTTCTCTGTTTTAAGGGACCCCAGTGGTTGCTCATAATTTCTATTTCTACCTCAATAAATATTGCTGTTTGTGAGGTTTTTTTTTTCATCGCTTGGACCTCATAAAAATTTAAATGTGGTTCAAGATTTGGGTAGTTAACTTTTATGGTTAAAAACATTTGATTTCTAAATTTGTAATCCTTGGTGTCGTTAGGGGAATAGACATGTGTGAACAGTCTGGAAGAAAAAAAATTCCATTAAAACATCAAAGAGAAACAGAATTAACTCTGATTTTTTTTGGTGCAATCTTTGCATCTCTCCTATCCACCCAATGTACTGTGTACCCATGATGAGCCTGACTATTTAAATAGAAATCTTTTGCCTGAGTCAGAATTTATGAATTAGAAACTTTGGCAATGTGAGGAAATATTCTCAGAACAAACCATATTGATGATTTAAGAGGACTATGTCTGTCTTGCTCACAACTTATCCATATCATCTGATAACAGTGCCTGGCATAAAGCAGATCTTTAATCTCTGTCAGTTGATTTTTTAAAAAAAAAGTATATACAAGCCAAACTTTAAAATGCTTGGTTAATATACAAGATATAGGGTGGGGCACAGCCATTTTGGAGGTAAAGTTGACAGAATTATGATTTTTAGGTTAGCCAGGAGAAAAGTTAGTGACATGCTATCTCAGTGTGCCTGGTTTCCTGCCCGTGCAAGAGGCATAAATCAAAAACATAACTAAAAGGCATAAATAATTAAAAGGCAAGATCCTGCCCAAAAATTAACTAAGGCAAAAAGAGTTTGAGATATGACTCCAATGGTAGAGTGCCTCTATAGAAAATGTGATGTTATTAGCTCTGTATTGCTCTCACAATGCATATATGTATGTACATATGTATATGTATGCATATACATATGTACATATATATATACAGAGCTAGGAATATAGTCAGTGGTAAAGCACTTGCCTGTCATGTGCAAGTAGATTCAATCCTAGGACCCTCCACAATATATTAAGTATTATATATCATACATACACATGTAATGAACACATATATAATTTTTGGCAATTTGTTTTTAAGTCAATGAATCTTAATGACTGCAGTAAGTACAAGAGGATCACAGTTCTCCAGTACAGCTATGACACCACCTTCTCAATCAATAACTGATGTGTGCATCTATCCTTTTTGCTATGTGGCAGGCTGTAATTGGGAAAATCATAGTTTCTGGCCAGCCCAAGCAGCCTTCTCACTGGAAGAAGCTGAACATCTATCATTCCAGCTATGATTGGGAGCCTAAAATAGGTGGATCTCTGTTCAAGAGCATGCTCAGGCAGGCAGGAAGACTCTACCTCAAAAACAGACTTAGCAGTAGAAATCTCAAAACCATGAATTCAAGTCTAATTCCTCTCTCTCTCTCTCTCTCTCTCTCTCTCTCTCTCTCTCTCTCTCTCTCTCTCTCTCTCTCTCTCTCTCACACACACACACACACACACACACACACACACACACACAAAGAAGTTATTGCTAAGATATGGGAGGGGAGGGCTAGTGAGTGTTGAAAGCGATGACATTGATCAAAACATACAGTATTCATAAACTGCTTTATTAAGTGGCAACTGCTTTGTACAACTACTGAAACACAATTTTAAAATGTTGCTAAAGAAGACATTATTGCTAGATAAAAGTTTAGGGGTCACGGGCAGGGAGCATGGCCTAGAGGTAGAATGCTTGCTTAGCATGCACAGAGCTCTAGATTCAATTCCCTGGTACCACATAAACAGAAAAAGCCGGAAGTGGTAGTGTGGCTCAAGTGGAAGCGCACTAGTCTTAAGAAAGCTCAATGACAGTGTCCAGTCCCTGAGAAAGCCCCAAGACTGGCAAAAAAAAGTTTACGAGTCATTTTATATAGTCAATTTGTATCCATTTCACTGTAGCATTGATGGTTTCTGCCTGTCAGCCTTCAGACTGGAACTTTGGCTATCACTAGAATCTCCTGTTATTATCAAACTACTCTGTATATCATGGGTGTAGTAAGATCCCTTACAATTGTGAGAACCAGTTACTTAGAATAACACTGTCTGTCTACACACCCCTATTCGTTGCAGAACCAGCCTAAATGTTCATCAACAGATGAATACATATTGTAAAATATGACATGTATATGTAGAAGGTTAGCCATAAACTTGAAATCATGTCATATGTGAAAAAAATAAGTGTTAAGTGAAACTAACCAGACACAGAAAAATTTGCTCTCATATGTGAAAAATTTGACAAAAACAACCCTCCCCCCCCAAAAAAAAGGCAGCCTAAAAATACAAGATGGACTCTTTAGGAAAAGGCAAGGAGTCCCAGGAGAAGAAGGAAGAAACAAGAGCAAAAGAAAGGTAAGGGTGAGAATATGTTCAAAACAAGGTATAAGTATGCATGGAACTATTACAGTGAAACCCATTAATTTGTAATCATAGGATTGAATAATTACAATTAAATAAATGAATTTCTCTGTGTGAATTTATTGAGATACTTTTTTCACTTTTAATCTGTTAATATGGTAAGTTAATACACATCATTTTTCTGTACATATATATATATAACTATGAACAGTAGTACCCATAGAGAAAAGTACATACATAACTTAGGTAAGAGCTAAATAATAACCATAGAATAAACACTGCTGTCATCTCTAGGCAGACCCAGCAACAAGGCAGAGCTGGAGTGAGAAGTACCTGAGAGCCTTTCTCCCAACGGATCCCCTGCCCTCAGGAGAGGGCTCACCAGCTAGGTGTGCCTCTGTAAACGATGTAGTTTCCTTTGCCTATTTTTGATTTTTATATTCCATCTCTGCTTGTGTGAGGCTTTAGTTCATTATTTTCGGCTTTTAGGTCATTTTCTTCCAACCCCATTTGCTAATTTTAAAAGAACAATTGATGCATGATGAATTCTGTCACCATTTCTCTCACCCCCTTTCTCTCGCCTCTCCCCCCCACCCCCCTCCCCCCCACTCCGCTCGCTCCATATTTTGTTAGCTTAAGTCAATAGACACAAGCACTCTCAAGAGAAGGGGACTGATTATACAGAGTGTAAGTATCAAGGAATCACAGAAAGCCATTTCATTGCTGAAAATAAGATACTACACATAGTGCTGTTTAGATTTGCTTATATTGGTTTGCAAACATATAAAACTACAAGAGGCTGTAGTTAGTGTAGAACACTTACCTGGTATGCCTGAGGCCCTGGATTGAAATCCCAGCAACACACATACACACATGCCCATGCACACACGCATACACACACACACACACACACATACACACACTGCATCATACAAACTACTATGTGCAAGACACTGTGCTAAGTACATTATTTACACATTGAATCCTTATAACCAAATTATGAAGAAGATAATTACATGCACACACAAATGTACAATTATAATTATTATGTGGATATAACTAACATTGTATTTGAACATTAGAAAAGCTTTTCTCTCATAGTTGTGTTTTTGGTTGCAGCAATTATAATATTTTCTTGCCTGAGAATTGAACTCAGGGTCTCTCTAATACTAGATAAGTGCTCTGCCATTCAGTTACACCTCCTACCCATTAATTAGGATTGAATAAATTTTCACATTTTTATTAATGTATTGTCTAATGTTATAGAAATTAATTATATATGTTCCCTTTAATAATTAATGATGCACCAGTGACCTTTCTGTACATGATACTTTCTGCTCCTGCTAATCTATAATTGTTAAATCCCCTAGGGACAGGTTATACAGTAATTAGAATTATTGCTATGTATTATCTTTTTGTGTTTTTTTTAAAAGCTTCATATCATTTTATAATGCAAAAAGTATGTTACCTTTTTTATTTTTATTTTTTGGCCAGTCTTGGGCTTGGGCTCAGGGCCTGAGCACTGTCCTTGGACTTTCTCAATGCCAAAGCTCTACCACTTGACCCATAGCACCACTCTTTTTAATGCATTTGTGTTAAAAGTTTCAATGTATCTTTAAATACTTCTTTGATCTCAAATATAAATTTATAGACATTTTGGCCCTTTCAAAGGTGGACATTCTAACTTTTATATTTACTATTGTCATTTTTATATTTCTTTTTTCAAGACCTGAGTTACAACCTCCAACCAATTAACTAGCCCACAATAGCCCAAATGTTTTTCCTGTATCTGTTTAGCTGAATGAATAAAATTTCCTTTTAATATTGTGGAACTCATTGATTTTTCTAATGTCAAACCAGTTTTTTAGGAAGTGGCACTGTGGCTCAAGTGGTAGAGCATCTTAAACAAAAGAGCTCAGGGACAGCACCCAGCTCAAGTTCCATGACCACCACCAACAAAAACCCCACAGATTTTTTTTATTGCTACCTTAATTCAAATTAGTTATCGGCTATCTTAGTTGTTTATTGCTCCCTTAGCAACTTCCTTAAAATTATGATAGCTTAAATTAATATATATCTACATAGTATATATAATAGGTAGTATATTCACTCATGTATATAATATATAATGTAATATATAAAATAATATAGTCTATACCATTATATAATATGTAATACATTTCTATATTATATTATAATATGTAATTATATGTATCTATATGGTGAACTTTCTAAGCTCTATGAGTCTAGCTGAGAATCTTATGTGACATTTTAGTCAAAAGTTGGCCAAGGCTACAGTCACTTCTACAGTTCCTGGGGAGCCTTCCAAATTCATTGAATAGCAATTAACAGGAGACTCTGAGTCTTCATCCCGTGGCCTTCTCCACATGACAGTTGGCCTCCTCCAAAATGAAATCATAAGTGAAGAAGGCCCAATGACTCATGCCTGTATTCCCAGCTATTTGGAAGGTAGAGATTGTGAGGATCATGGTTTAAGGCCAGCACAGGCAAGAAGTTATTGAGATCCCACCTCACCTCACAAAAGCTAGGTGTGGTAGTGAGCACTTGTGATTCCAACTGTGGAAAGTGTGGGTAGAAGGATTGTGGCCCAAGGCCAGCTGTAGGGAAAATAGCAAGATTCTATATAGAAAATAACCAATGCATAGAAAAGGCTGGGGGCATAGCTGAAATGGTAGAGCACTTCTCAACAAACACAAGACTATGATTTTAAGCTCCAGTACCACTAGATGGAAGGGAAAAGGAAGGGAGGGAGGGAGGGTGAGGGGAGAAAGGGAGGAAAGAAGGGAGGAAGAGAGGAAGGAGAGAGGAAGGAAGGAAAGAAGGAAGGAAGGAAGAAAGAAAGGGAGGAAGGGAGGAAGGAAGGAAGGAAGGAAGGAAGGAAGGAAGGAAGGAAGGAAGGAAGGAAGGAAGGAAGGAAGGAAGGGGAGGGAGGGAGGGAGGGAGCGAAGGAGGACACAATAAAAGCTACCATGTATTTAATAACTGCATTTCAGACATGCCACGCAATCATATACAGGTAGTACAGGCTACTGTAGTAGACTACTGGTTACAAATAGCAACTGTGTTACGATGTGCACAAGAACAGCCCCAAAGTGGAAATCATTTCAGTTTTGAATATGAATGCAGTCATGCAGGGTTTTGTTGTTGCTGCTGTTGTTGGTTTTGGAGATGAGGACTTGAATTCAGGGCCATATGCTTGCTCCACTTGCTTGCTTATTCTGTTTGAATCATACCTTCAGCCTTGCTTTTGATGTTTATTTGGGAGATGGAATATTACAGACTTTTTTCCTCAGCCTTGCTTCAAACCAGGATTCCAAAGATTCCAGTCTCTTAGTAGCTAGGACTATAGGTTTCTTGCTATCTACTGATACTATTGGTTTCTGCTCTCTTACATTGTATTAGGAAAATATACTAGTTATTACACTAATCCAGCAATATTTGGGGAGGCTTCCTGGGAGATTCAGCATTCAAAACATATTTATTGTATCATTTATTAATTATGCTGTTTAAGTCATACACATTCATAAGAATGGCCTTTTGATTGCTTATGTTAACACTGACTGTAGGTTGGTCAATTTCTTGTACTGTCGGTTTTTAAGACCAACTAATTAGGTACATGCACATTTAAAATTGCTATAACTATCAATTGAAATGAACCTTTCATTATTATAAATTAGCCCTTTTCATTTTTTGTAATGCAGTTTCTCTTGTAGGCTATGTGCTCTAAAATTGATTTGGCTGGCTGGCTGGGCCTACTAATTTTTCAGTTATACTAAAGGCAGATACACCTTGACTCTCTTCCTTCTTTATCAACACAGCTGGTATTTTCCCTCTAATAAAATTAGCTTATTTCACCATTGTTCATGAATTATGTCTGTATTTTTCTCCATTTCCCCAAATACAATGGAGGTTCACAGGGTTGAGTTTTGCTTTAAGTAACAAATGAGGCAGATGAAAGAAACTGTTCTCTTTCTTCTGAAGCTATGTAAAAGTGACCATCTTTATGTCATATATGCATATAATCCAAGCAAGACATGGTGACTCAGACTGTAGTGCTAGCTTCTCAGGGGGCTAAGATTGGGACAATTACGTTTCAAGGCTGCCCTACCAAAGGTTCATAAGACCTCTGTTCAATCAGTAGTTGGGTATGGTGGCACATGCTGGTCATTATTGCCATTCAAGAGACTGGGATTGGAAGAATCAAGATTCCAGGCCAGCCTGGATTAAAAAAAAAAAAAACAAAAGTTTGTGAGACTCCATCTCAATAGAAAAATGCTGGGTGTGGTGGCACATGCTTGTTATTAGCTATGGTAGAAAATGTAAAGTATCAATCTCAGCATCCAAGGATGGCTGAGGTTAAAACTGACCCCTTTAGGTTAAAACAACCAGAGCAGAAATGACTGGAGGTATGTGTGCCTCAAGTAATAGGATTCCTGCCTAGCAAGCATGTAGTTCCAGTGTCGGAATTTTTTATTTGATTTAAAATCAATGCCTGCATAAATATGTATAACTCTACTAACTTGTTCTGTATATATTGTTTGCTATATTGTTCATAATTCTTGAGAAATACATGTTAATGTAGCTAAGGATTAATGTTCATGATCTCTGTAATTGAATTTCAGTGTATTGCTAGTGCTACTTTTTAATAAGTTTTTTTTTTTTTTTTTTGCCAGTCCTGGGCTTGAGCTCAGGGCCTGAGCACTGTCCTTGGATTTTCTCAAGGTTAGAGCTCTACCACTTGAGCCTCAGCACCATTTCTGGCTTTTTTCTATGTATGTGGTACCGAGGAATCGAACCCGGGTCTTCATGCATGCTAGGCAAGCACTCTACCACTAGGCCAAACTCCCGGCCCCTTAATAAGTTTTTATAAACATTAAAAGAGAGACAGATAAAGCAAATTTGGCCAAATGTTAACAACTGGTGAAGTTAGGAAAAGGGAAAATCATGTTTTCTCTAAACACATCCAGAATCTAATCATTCTCCCCGATTACCATGCCAATCTACGTCACCGTGAACTTCTTGTCCTTTTCCTTCTTATTTTTGTGTCTCTGACACTTGAACTCTACAGAGATGCTCTTAAAATACAACTCATTGCCTGGTTCTCTGCTGCAGCCCTCTTAGAGGAAACTCCTAAGTCCTGTTACTTAGATCCTCTGATCTACCTGCTCTCCCTTGCTCTCTCGGCCTCAGCCACAAAGGCCCTCTGTTTTCAAACTTGGCCATCCTGTTTCCACGTCAAACTTTGTATTTGTTGGCATGTCTTTGTATTCTTTCCCAAGATAAATTGATTTTGACTTTATTATTTCCTTCAGTTCTCTTACACAAAAAAAAATATCCCCTGGATATATTTTGGGATTAGAGAATGCACAATTTGCAGTTGAATTGGATGGAAGGGATGAAAGACTAAGGACTGAGGGATGACTTCATGTCTTTGGCCCGGTGAAATATCCTCATGAATTCTAGTATGTGGATAGAGATTTGAGTCACATGAAGGATTTTGATACCTCTCAAGGCATTCATTATTGTAGTGTCTACAAGCATAATAACCATGCTAGTTTCTGACAGATTAAGACTTGCAGGCCATATCTATCCTCATGATTATTTTTGTTCAGCTCTTAAACTAAGATTTTTTAAAAAGGCTGTTAAAAAGGACATGAAATTCAAATCCATATCTATAAATAAAGTTTTATTGGAACACAGCAATGCCTATTTCTTCACACAGTGTCTCTGACTACTTTTGAGCTATGATGGCAATGTAGTCTAGTTTCAACAGAAAGCATATGGCCCAGAAACCTTGTCTAGTCTTTTATAGAAATGTTGCCAACCATAGATTACAGAGCAAATTCTGTCCTAACATTTATGAAGTAGTATATTTGTGAACAGTTTCTACTACAGTTACTATCTCTAATGTCAAAGCAGTAACCCTCTGCAAGTTCAGCCAGTTAAAAATTAATTACTCATGTAGCTTTGTTCTTAGGTGAACTAGACAAAATGGACAGGAACCCAGAGACAGAATAATGACAAATAGCCTTTGCAATCTCTCTTGTGTGTGCTTGCTCATGATCTCTCTTTTTCTTTCTCTCCTTCTCCACTCAAATAAGCTATGTAGTTCAGAAATTGTTAGTTCCTATTATTTTTTTAATTATGAAAGGATTTGTCTTTGGGATCTCTTTAAAAATTTTTTAAGTTCTCAAATTTTTAGCTTTAAAACTAATGGCACATAGATTTATAGATCCGAATTGTAGTCAAGTTTACATCTACCAAATGCCAGTGATGAATAATCATAACTTTGGAGGAGAAATGACATTCCATAGTCGAATGAGATTCTCTGTCTCCACCAGAAAAGAATGATATAAATAAAGATTAGAATCATGGCTCTCCCAGGAGAAAGCTCAGTTATGCACTAGTGTGGAGGGAAATAAGGAAACAGAAAACAAGGTAAGAGCCACATAAAATATGTTCTGTCTCTGTACCAAGAACAGAAAGTCTCTCGAGATATAGGATTGTGGTTTTTCCCTCATCCCCCTTTGGTGATGGTGCTGGAACTTAAACATCGGGCCTGGTGCTTACCTAGCATAATCATAGTACTTAGAGGAGAAGGCAGGAAAATCGAAAGTTTGAGACCAGCTTGACTACACAGTGAATTCTAAGACTATATGGGTTATGAGACTTCCCCCAACGCTAGGAAATCAATCATTCATAGCAGGCTTTGAAAAGTTCTGATATATTCGCAGGAATCTAGAAGTCATTATATGCAGAGAGCTGTTTTGCATGTCCAGGAAATCTCTGAAAAGACCCAAGATTCTCACCTCTGACTAACCATAAGGCTCTGTGCAAGCAGGTGTGATGGTTAAGATAAAATTACAACCTGTCTGCCTGGATGTTGAAAGCATGTCCTAGTATGTAAACCAAATCCCTCAGCAAAGGCAGGTAGACTTATTTGATCCAAGCACTAAAGAAAATTTCTAATCATTAACTGCCCTCTAAGATAACCTAGCAGAGATGACAGTGTACACACATCACACACACACACACACACACACACACACACACACACACACACACAGCCTTTAAATAACTGATTAAGGAAAGTCACTAAAAAGAAAATATCAACAGTAACATCAAATAGCAATAGCAATCATTGAGAGTTAAAGGAAAATCCCGTTTCTAAATATGCCACATGTAAAACTTCCAATTTTTAGCCAAAAGTTGGGAGAAATTAAAAAACTCAAGAAAATATGACCCATATAAAATATGGACAGTAATGTCTGTCTATGAGGAAATTCCCATGGTAAACAAAGACTTCTTTGGTGAATTACTTAAAATATACTCAAAGAACTAAAGGTAACCAACCATGCCTTTTAAAAAGGATGAAAACGATGTCTTGATAAATAGAAAATATCAAAAAGGGTAATGTATACATGTATGTGCATATATGTGTGTATGTGTGTGTGTGTGTGTATATATATATATATATATATATATACACATACATGATGCCGGTCTCAAATTTCAGCTCAGCTTCAGCTCCATTTTCATCTTTTAAATTGTTTTAGTAGTTTACTAGAGATATGGAGATAAGACTCTCATGGCATGGGCTGACTTTGAACCGTGAACTTCAGATCTCAGCCTCCTGAGTAGATTACCGGCATGAGCCATCAATGCCCAGAAAATTATATATTTTTTAATCCAAATAGAACTTTGGAAATTGAAAACTGAAAAAAAAACTGTCGTTAAAATTTATTTAAGAGTAGAGGCCAGGTATGGTGGAAGAAACCTGTCATTCCATCTATTCAAAAGGCAGAGATAGGATCACTGAGAACTAGAGTCTCTCTCTATATACAACCACCAGTACAGCCAGATGCTAGAGACTCATGCCTATAATACTAGCTATTCAGGAGGTTGAGATAGGTGATTGTGGTTTGAAGCCAGCCTGGGCAGGAAAGTCTATGTGATTCCTTTTTTTTTCCCCCCAGTCCTGGGGCTTGAACTCAGGGACTGGGCACTGTCCTTGAGCTTTCTGAAGGCTAGCTCTCTACCACTTGAGCCATGGCACCACTTCTGGCTTCTTCTGTGTATGTGGTACCAAGAAATTGAACTCAGGGCTTCGTACATACTAGGCAAGCACTCTACCACTAGGCCACACTCCTGGCCCAAATCTATGAGATTCTTATCTCCAATTAACCACCTCAGAACCAGAAGTGGAGCTGTGGTTCAGAGTGGTAGAATGCTAGCCTTGAGCACAAAAGCTCAGGGACAGTGCCTAAGCCCTGAGTTCAAGCCTCATGACTAACAAAACAAATCTCCATCAGTACCACCAAGAAGAAAGAAAGATGGGGGAAGGAAAGGAAGGAAGGAGAGAGGGAGGAAGGGAGGGAAGGAGGAGAAAGAAGAAGAAAGGAAGGAAGGACAGGAAGAAGGGCGGGAAAGAGGGAGGAAGGAAGGAAAGAAGGAAGGAAGGAAATAAAAAAAGAAAAATACTCTTTCTGCATGTTGAAGAACTGACTTTAAACTTGCAGGACAATCTTGACAAGTGTGCAGGCTTAGGGTAGATAAGTTTATTGTGCTCTTCATGAAGACATCAGCGCAGAGAAGCATGATGGTACGCCATGAGGCTGTAATGAGGCAGAGGCAACAGGAATTTACCCATAGGTAAAGGATAAATAAATATATATCAACTGAGGGTGGGAGTAATGATGTACACCTCTGATATCAGTACTCAGGAGGTAAACACAGGAGGATCATGAGTTAAGGACCAATCTGGGCAAAATTGTGAGTTCTTGTCTCAAAACACACACACACACACACACACACACACACACACACACACACACACACACACACACCAAGAAATGGGGCTATAGCTCAGCCATAGCATGCTGCCTAGCAATATTTGAGCTAGAGCATCTCAAAGCAAACAAACAAATCATGCTTTTTTTTTTGTCAGTGTAGGACTTGAACTCAGGGCCTGGGCACTGTTCCTGAACCTCTTTGTGCTGAAGCTGAACACTCTACCACTTGAGCCGCAGTGGCACTTCTGGTTTTCTGGTGGTTAATTGAAGATAAGAGTCTCATGGACTTTTGTGGCTGGGCTGGCTTTGAACTGCAATTCTTAGATCTCAGACTCCTGAGTAGCTAGGATTACAGTCATGAGCCACCAAGTGCCCAGTTTTAAACAAGTTTTTAAGGGTGCAGAGGAGTGTTCATTAGTGACATATATCATTTTCAAGGAAAGAAAGAATTGTGGAATCTTGAAAATACTTTGAAAGGATCATTTGTTCAGTTGGCTTTCTCTACAGTCTTAAATTCTTCTCACTCACTGTTAACATATTTTCATTGCTTTAAAGGGATGCTATAATATTTTTAAGTCTTCAAAGAAATGCTTGATTGCATTTTACTGAACCAGTTACTATGACCAAAAGGTCAGAAAATTTGGTTCTAGGCAGATACTGTTGGTGTTCTTTGGTGCACTAGTTCAAGTGAGTGTGGGGCTGGCCATTTGGCTGAGGCCAATTTATGTCAAAGATGGAGAAGATGTGAAGAGCTGTAATATGTGGTTTAAAACAGAAGAATAGTATCCAAGAGATAACCTTTAGCTTCTGAACAGAAGATGGCTGAGCAAGAGGTCAGGAACATACTTTATATTATGCTCTCATATATATGCATATAGGGATATGCATATATATAAGCAAATCAGCTGTGGTGGGGAGAACTATTATCTCTAAATTTATTTTCATCCCTAGTGTTTAGTGATGTCCCTAAATAAATTCTGAATACTGATCTTTTGCAGCTTTTCTCACGTTTGTTTTCAATATTTATTTCAACATATGAACTCATGTGGATGCACATGTTTATTAGATGAATGAACACCTGTTGATATCTACCGCCATTCTGCATCTCCTGTTGACAGCCCTGATGCTTTCTACTAGCAATGGAGATAGTGACTAGGCTTGAGGTGTACAATAAAGAGAAAGCATCAACAGTGGACCTTGCCAGAAAACTGTGGCTTCTTCATTCCTTTCCAGCCCTAATGTGAAATTGGCATCAGCCTAATCCATTCAGGGGAATGTGGTTTAGGCAAGTGCTCAGGGGCAGGAAGAGGAATAATTTTTTTTTTAAAGAAGTGGCTATTCCTCTTCTACCACAGATACCTTGATTTTAAAACTCTCTGTTTGGCTTCATTTATTACTATTTTTATTTTCATCTTTGCCAGTCTTGGGGCTTGAACTCAGGGCCATGGCACTGTCCTTGAGCTTCTTTTGCTCAAGGCTAGTGCTCTATTACTTGAGCCACAACACCACTTCCAGCTTTTTCTGTTATGTGGAACTGAGGAATTGAACCAGGGCTTCATGCCTGTTAGGCAAGCACTCTACCACTAGACCACATTCCCAGCCCTTATTACTATTTTTAATAGGATGCAAATCAGATATAATACACATTTCTTGAAATTTCATAAAACAGGAGTAATACATGTTGAATTAACTATTTAATTGAAGTAATTCTTATCACTGCCTCTTACCAATTGTTTACCATGAGAATTGTGCTTTCTGTCTACTAGTCCTTTACCAAGTAAATTCATTGGTATTACAGTAAAAAGGATATTTTTTTATTTGTTATTCTTATTATTTGTTCTCATCTCATAGCTATGAAATTAATATATGACAAAGCATTACTCAGAACAAATCAGTGAGTCTGATTTTAGGAGGTAAACAAAGACCCGAGCATATGAGCTAGTACTATTAAATGAACTACAGCAACAACAAAAAAGTCTGAGCCGGGCACAATGGCTCACACCCGTAATCCTAGCCACTGAGGAGGCTGAGACCTGAGGAACATGATTCAAAGCCAGCCTGGGCACAGCAGTCCATTAGACTCTTATCTCCAATTAACCACCAGAACACCTGAAATAGGACTGTGGTCAAGGGATAAGGCAGTAGTCTTGAGCTGAAGAGCTCAGGGACAAGGCCCAGGCCCAGAGTTAAGTCCCACAACGGACCAAAAAAAAAAAAAATCTGAACAGAATTACATTGTAGGAAACCATTAGTCAAAAGTGTTCTTGAAAAGTGTAAAGTAGGCCGGGAGTTTAGCCTAGCGGTAGAGTTGCTTGCCTAGCATGCACAAAGACCTGGGTTCAATTCCTCGGTACCACATACATAGAAAGAAAAAAAAAAAGCCAGAAGTTGTGCGGTAGCTCAAGTGGTAGACCTCTAGCCTTGAGAAAGCCCAAGGACAGTGCTCAGGCCCTGAGTTCAAGGCCCAGGACTCACAAAAAAATAAAAGAAAAAAAAGTGTAAGTTACATCACAGACAAAGAGTAGATTAGCATTTCAAAAATTCAGTTCTACGTTTTCTTTCTCATTTGTAAATTTATGAAAGAAAAAGATGGGGGAAATTTTCATTTTGTGGTGGATGGAGTGAGTTGAAACAAAGCTTCACTAAGTAGCCCAGATTGACCTTGAACTCATGACCAGTCTGCTTCAACATCTTGGGTATGGGATCATAAGTGTATCAATAAAAAAAAATTCCTTTTAAGCAATTAAAAATTACAGTAGATGTCTAATTGTCATGGTATCTTGCCTAATTTTTCTTTGATAAACATGATTGTTATTTAAATTTAAATTCAAAATAGCGCCTGTATCTCTTAATTTAAAACTATTGAAATTGTAACAGTAGTAAACTATGTTCACATAAGATAATTCCTTTGGAATGCTTAAAAATATCCTTTGCCTATAGAAACAGTGTTTGCCCCCTGGTGGTGAAATTATTATCACTTTCATTTGTTTTTTTAAGTTGTAAAACTTTAATTATGGAGTCTTGATGCTCAAATCTTCTATGGTAAGCAAAAATAACAAATGTTATATATTGGAAGTGAAGAGAGATGAAACTGGGTTATGCAGTGTGCTAAAAATGAGCATATTACAACATATTAAGGACAGCAAATTATAATTTTTCCTAGTTTACCATGTAGAGCTAAATTTCCCTTAATCTATTTCTATTTATTTTCATGTTGCTTATGTAGCTAATTTGGTATTATAAAGAATGCTGCCCTCTTTTTAGTAAATTTAATAATAGGCATTTCTGAGGCATGGAATTTCTATACATAATCCCATGCTTTAGTTAGGGTTTGCTGATTGAGATAAACAGCAACTTTGTATTGCTTTTCTTTGTGTCACAATTTGGCATCACAAACAATATTAGGGCTTGACAGCAGAGTGCCAAAACCAACTTGTTCAGCTTGAAAGAATAGGTGATGAAGAGGTCTGTTAAGATTTTCTTTTGCAGACTAATTAGAGTCTTTGTATGTAAGGAAAATAGAATTACTGTGCTCTGAGCTGAAGGGACTAGCTAGAAGGAGAAAACAGCTGGGTTGGCTAAAGGAGGGGGAAAAAAAACAAGGTTCAATTAAAAAAAAAAACTGATTCAAGCAAGTTACCCCAAACCTTTGAAAAATTAATGATAATCCTGGAACTGTAGGAGATGTTAGAAGAAAGAAGCTTTACCATGGGTTTTATTTGCTCCATTATAAAAATCTATGAAAAGCAGAAAAGATTGTCTGAAAATACAGAGCTCTTTTAGAATAAGACAACAACAACCCTTGATCTTCAGTGACTTACTAAAGGAATGTGAATATTTTTCTTTTTCTTTTGTTCATTTGGGTGCAAGTTCTTAAGACAAGCTCTACTGTTTAAACTAAAATTGAACTTAACAGGACAAGTCAACCTAGCTCTTGTAAGCAGTCATTATTTTGTAAAAACAAATAAACAAAAAAACAGAAAAAAACACTTTTGTCTGCCATCAACATGGGCAAGTAAGTGATTGGATACATTTCTGTGAAGCAGACAATTACAACCCATCTTTAATAACAAATACCTTTAAAAATAATCTCAAAGTATTTATAAATTGTTAAGATCTCTTTAGGGAAACTTTAATGCCATATAAAAGAATTTCCTATATAGTCATCACCTATTTAAATGGTGGTGACTATATGCCAGGACTATATATTCCCAACAAGATCTTATAATTTTGATTGCCTAGTAATAGTGCCTTAATTTTAGAGAAGCAGACATTGAAATGGATAGAAATTGAAATGCGGCTCACCCCACTGGTAAGGGAAAGAGCCAGACTTCAGATTTAATCAATCTGAGTCTAGAATCTGTGTTCTTACTCCTTGAGAGATTATTTGAGTAAGTAGTACATTATTCAGAGAAGTAAAAACCATAGTGTCAACACATAAAAAATATATTTATTATTTATAACACAAAGAACATCTGTATTTATTTATGGGGACCTTCACATGATTAAAATTCAATACTGCAAAACAAAAGGGATTATTTCCCAAGGAGGTGCTCTCCCAAAACAATATTTTTCTAACCTTTGTCAACTTAATGTAAGTTTGTGAATAGTGTTTGGATAAATAAATTACTGAATGAAGATATGATGTTCCATTAAAGAACAATGATACCTTAGAATAATCTGTCTCTCTATTTGTGAAACAGCTCTGTAGAGACTAATGAGAACATTTCAAGATTTAATGAGAACCAGACATTTCTAAATCATGGGATGAACAGACCAGTAATGGCTATTTTAAGAAGACTTTTGATTTTAGCTCTCACAGGTATTGTAGTCAATTCTGTTTGATATGGATAAATTTGATCTTACACTAAAGTAAAGGCTAGAATACCAGATGGCCTATTTAGGCTTTGAGTCCTCCTACGTGTTATTAAATCACCTGTACACTCTCTGATTCCTTCTGGAAAATAATGTTCATAATAATATTCAAGCTCTCATGTAATGAGATCAGAACTCCTTCCCATATAGCACCCTGATGTCTCCCTCCTCTCCTCGCACCTCAGACATAAACTATGACAGTCACACTTGAATCTTACCAACACTAGAACTGGTAAATTATGAAATCCCCAAAGAAAATTCATTAGCCATAACTGAGCTGATAGGATGCTAGCTCACCTATGTATGCAATACATTGAAATACAATTAGAAGCCTCCATAGGAATTTTCATTTGGTTTATCCTCTGGTTATTTATGCCATTTTCTACATTTATTTTATGTGATTCCTTAAATTAACTGAGTTCATTAAATTTCCTGTCTTCCTTCTTCAATATGTTTAAGGCTACAGAAACTCATGGATGCAATTGCCTTTATTTTTTTTAAATTTTTTTATTGTAATTAGTAAAAGGGTTACATGATATTTGCCAGATAGAAGGTGCATTAATTTACATACATTGATACCCTTTCACATGTCTTGGAACCCATTACCCTCCCCCCACCCCCCTGCAATTGCCTTTAATACAGTGTTTCTGTAGTATAACTCCGGTGCATTCAGTATAACTGTGGTGTAGCTGATTACACTCAGGTGTATTTATTCTAAGGAGATTTGAAGGCCTTACTGTACCTGTGTATGTGGGGGAGTTTCTTTTCACTTCTCTTTCTGCAAACAGCTTTAATGCCATGTAATTAACATATATACACATCACCTATTTGTATAGGTCATTATTTTTTTAGCATAGTCAGTTACAACACCATCATCACTATCATTTTAAAACACTGTAAAACCCTCTAAAAGATATCTCAGATTCATTTGTAGTCAATCGCTAACTACCTACTACCAGCTCAAGTAAGTACTCACTCATTTTCTAAGTTTGTCTACTGTGAACATGTGCTATAAGTGGAATCATATTCTATGTGACTTTTGTGACTGGCTTCATTAACCTGATATATTTTCATCTGTATTGCACAACATGTATTTGTACTTCATTTCTTTTTTTATTGCTAAGTGATAAGTAATGCCATTGAGAATAATAATCACATTGTATGGATACTGTGTTTTATTTATTCATTGATTAGTTGATAGGCATTTGGATTATTTCCAATTTTTTTGATCATTGTGAATAACAGTGTTATGGATATTTGCATATAAGGTTTGTGTAGCCATATGTCTTTATTTCTCTGGGATTCCAATTATTGGGTCATCCAGTAGTTCTATGTGTATCTTTCTGAGAAATTGCCAAATTGTTTTCATGATCCCATATTCCCATAAACAAAGTATGAGGTTTCTAATTTCTCTACATATTCACCACTACTTTTTGTGTGTGTGCCAGTCCTGGGGCTCAAATTCAGAGCTTGAGCCCTGTCCCTGAGCTTCTTTTAAGGGTAGCACTCTACCACGAACAACAGCTTCACTTTCAGCTATTTTAGTGGTTTAGTGGAGATAAGTGTCTCACAGTTTCCTGTATGGGCTGGAGTCAAAACGTGGTCCTCAGTTCTCAGCCTCTTGAGTAGCTAGGATTACAGGCATGAGCTCCCAGTGCCTGGCACCAGTATTTTTTTTTGCCAGTCCTGGGGCTGGAACTCAGGGCCTGGCATTGTTCTTTAGCTCTCTCAAGGCTCACTCTCTACCACTTGAGCCATAGCACCACTTCCAGCTTTTTCTGTGCATGTGATACCAAGGAATCTAACCCAGAACTTGGTGCATGCTAGGCAAGCACCCTATCAGTAAGCCCCACTCCTGGCCTGCACTACTTTTTGTCTGTGTTTTTCATTATAGTTACCCTTGTGTGTGTGGAATGGCATCTCACCATTGTTTTGCTTTTTTGTGTGTGTGGGTTATGGGGCTGGAGCTCTGGGCCTGGGCACTGTCCCTGAGCTCTTCAGCTCATGTTTTGCTTTTTTTGTCTTGTTTTTTTCTAGTCCTATGGCCTGAACTCAGGGTCTGGGCATGGTCTTTGAGCTTCTCAAGACTAGATCTCTACCACTTGAGCCACATCACCATTTCTGGCTTTGTCTGTGTATGTGTTACTGAGGAATCGAACCCAGGGTTTTGTGCATGTTAGGCAAGCACTCTATCACTAGGCCAAAACTTCTGTCCCCTCACTCACCATTGTTTTGATTTGCATTTACTTAATGACTAAAGGTGTTGAGTATATTTTTAGGTGTGGCTATTGGCCTTTTGACTATCTTCTTAGGAGAAATGCCCATTTTCAAAAATGAATCTAGGTGGGGTTTTTTTTTGCCATTTAACTATATGTATTCTTTGCACATGTTTTGGGTACGTCTTTGATCAGGTATACCATTTGCAAAGATCTTCCTAATTGTCTTGGTTGGAATGTTTACATTCTTCTGATTGCCTTTAAAGTTTATCATGATATTGTTTACAGGATGGTTTTCTACTCAGGGCCTTTTCCTTAGCTTAGTTTGCTTGCATGGCTAGAGCTCTAACACTTGATTCATGCCTCTAGTCCATGCTCATTAGTTCAGAAATGGACACTATTAGCTGGGTTGACTTTCAGTCATCCTCTGTATCCTAGCCATCTGAGCAGCAAGGATTATAGGTTTGAGCCACTGCTACTCAGCACAGTTTTTAATTGTTTTTTAAATTAGCATCAATTAGCTGTATACAAGGCATCTTGATTAGAGATACTCCTTCTGTCAGTCACCCTAAAAGTTTTCAATTTCTCTGTAGTCCAATTTTCTTTCTCAGGCATTTATGCATTTGATGTCATATTTAAGAAACCATTTGCTGAATCACTAAGATTTGCTTTTTTTTTCTTGTAGTGTTTTAGACTTTTAACTTTTCCAGTTTAGATTTATAACCCATTTTAAATTACTTTCACAACTTACTGAACACTGTTCTTGGACTTTCTCAAGGCTAGAGCTCTACCACTTGAGCCTCAGCACCACTTCCGGCTTTTTTCTATGTATGTGGTACAGAGGAATTGAACCAAAGTCTTCATACATGCTAGCAGGCACTCTACTAGTAGGCCAAATTCCTGGCCCCCTTACTTTTATTTTAAAAAAAATTCTTGATAGTATTTCCTCAAATATTGCTTCTGCCTTTTTCACTTTCTTTCTTTTTTTTTAGGAGTCCAGTTACATGTATGTTGGGTTTATTTGCTTTTAAGCTCTGTTCTATTCTCTTCAGTTTTTTTCTCCTGTGTGCTTCAATGTAGGTATTTTTTCTTGACCTCTCTCCAAACTCACTAACTCTTTGCTTTGCTATGGCCAGTTTGCTGTCACTTATCTACTACTTATCTATCCAGTTCTTGATTTCACATAGTTTTCAATTTATTTCCATTCCTTTTTTCTGGATTCCAAATCTTTGTCAAAATTCTGTACCTTTTAACTCATTTTGCCCATTTTTTCTATTTTATAACCTATTGCTTTGTTTTATAATAGTTATTTGATGTTCCTGACTTAAAAGAACTTTAACTATTGATCTTAAGTTCAACATCAGGTTTACCTGTAGGTCTTCTATTGTCTATTTACCTTTTTTGTTATTGGTTAAATTTTCTTGCTCTTTTCATGTCTCATAATTTTTTTAAAAATCTATGTTTAAAATAAAAATCTGTAAGCTATGATATTATTTTATTCCAGAAATGAAGACAGATGAAGATAGAAGTCTGCTTATCTTTGTCTAATAAGGGATGGACTGGATAGAGATTGGCTTGCAGTTTTAAAGATTTGGTCCATTACTTTTTAATTCAGTTTTTCATGATTCCTGTGAACATTTCCTTAAGAACAGGAAAGGTATCTGATTCCTCTGCCTTCAATTCTACTTTAAGCTTAAACTTTTATCTTCTTAGTTATACAACTTCACAAATAATTGAAAATATATTGAATGGGAGGAATACCTGTGTGTCTTAGGCAGATTCCTTCTTCTGGGTGGAATTAGTTCTACATACAGTGATAAAATGTAGGAGATAATCTTGCCTATGAAGCCCACTACCCACCACAGATTCTAGCAAATATCCTACAGAAAATTTAGCTTCATATTTGAAGATTCTTTAAGTTTTCCTATCTGCCAACTCATAACATAGTGGTTTCTCTTTTTGGAGGTAAAGTCCTCTGCTTAGGTCACAATTAATGAGTCCTTGCCCAGAATCAGTAATTGCTAACAGGGCCACTTAGTTCAGGCCTCAGCAAAAGGAGATTCATTCAACTTCACTGTCCTTTGTGGAACAATAACTAACCTTGTGAAGATGTCATACTAGGAGTTTACATGTGAACTGTGGTCTTTGCAGGGGCTTGGACCAGCAAGAAAATCAGGATGGACAAGTATTATGAAATCTAGAAAGGACATACTCCCAAGAATGTGAATTGCTGAATAGACAGTCTTCAACTCTGTGCAAGGTTGGCCTTCTAAGGGATTAGGCTCCCTCTAGATAAAGTCCCCACAGTTCTTGGAAAACAGGGTGGATATTAGGGAAAAAAATACTATAATGTCTCCTAAAAGATCTAGGTAAGACTCCTAGGTCTGTGGCAATATGACATCCATTTCAAATGAAATGCTGTATTTGTCTAGTGATCAAATAAAGAGAAAAGATAGATGATGTGTAAAAGTAGCACCTTTTGTTACTTTTATATCATTTTGATTTATTTATTGAGTAAATGAATAAATCATCAAAACTTAATTATTATTATCCTAAGAAAAGTAGCATATCAAAAGATAAACTGAAAAACTGATCATTAGGAAAGTGTGGTAGGGAAGTGTACAGAGGATTCAGTTCAACTCACTGAGTGCTATCAGGTGCTTCGCATTGTCCTTAATGCTGAGCATACAAACAAAAGGTAGCATCTCTTGCTGTGGATTGAATGCTTACGTTCTCACAATATTCATGTGGTGAAGCTCTAAGCTCTGATGCTGTAGTATCTGGAAGTAGGATATTTGAACGATTTAGGTGAACTTATGAGAGCACCCCTTTGTAACAAGAGATACAAAGTGTGTTTCTCTGTGTATCCCTTACTCTTCCTTGGTCATGTTAAGATATTAAAGACAAACATCAAGGGTGGAAGGGGGAGGGGGAAGGAAAGGACTTAATTAGTGGTGGGATAACATGGTTAAGCAACATTTCTCCTGGAACTAGGATTGACTCACAATTAGGAATTTCTACCAAGTTCTTTATTTTATGGTAGATGTGTCTGAATCTTAATCGATAATTAGAGGCGTATCTTTTGTCTTGGATTTTTTGTTTTTATTTCTCTCAAAAAGAAATCCTCCTCACTAAATTTAATCCTTTTCGAGGCTGGTTCAGTTCCTCCTGTCTTTGTTGCTGGGATAATGAAATGTATGGAACAGAAGCTCTATTCAATAAATTGTTTCAGGTATGCCATTTTAATATTCAGTATTAAATATTCAGCAAAACCAAGTGTCAGGAACTAGTTAGAAAAGTTGGCGTGAGATGTCCGGGGTAGATGCGTGACATCTGTAACTAAGTCTGGTCACCTGCTTAAACACACGTGCAGCTCCTCTGAGATGCAGTCAAAGGAGGCTCAGGTGGCAGTAGGGGTGGTGGTGGTGGTGGTAGTGGGGGAAGCACCCGGCGTTTCTACTTCCGGTCCCGCCCCGCCCCGCGGTTGCTAGGAGACGTGATGTCACCGGAAGCAAGACTTGGGATTGACTGAGGCGAAACCTCGCCCACTCGGCCGCCTCAGCGCTGGCGCTGGCTCACCAGCTGTCTGTAGGCCCCGGGGCAAGGGTCCGGGAAGGGAGGCCCTGCTGCCGCCCCCTGCCCGCGCGCCCGCCGGCCCGGCCGCCAGCTCCCACGGCCCTCCACGTCCCGGCGCCCTCGCCGGAGCCGGCCGCCTGACTGGCTGCCCGCGCCTCTAACTGACAGACGCCGTTCCCCGGCAGCCGGGCTGCCCGCCACGTCCCCGGTGTCGGCCGACAGACAGCACCGCGTGGCGAGCGACCTTCGGGAGCCCAGCGCGATGTCGGCTCCCGGCTCCGGGCTGGCGGGACTCGCTCCTCAGCGCGGGCGCGGGGTCCGGCCGGCGCGGCCCTGGCCGGCCTGGCCGTGGCTGCCGCCGCTGCTGCTGCTGCTGGCGGCCGCGGGCCCGGCGCGAGGCTGGGAGAACGCCGACCTGGAGTTGTTCGACCTGGTGGAGGAGGTGCGGCTCAACTTCTACGAGTTCCTCGGGGTGCCGCAGGTGAGCTCGCCGCCCGCGCAGCCACGCGCGGGGGAGACACGGACGGAGGGCGGGCGCTGGGCCGGCGCGGGACGCGCTTCCCCCCCAGCCGGCCGGCCCCGTGAGGACGCGCCGCCTGCCTCGGCTTCTCCACCCGTGCCCTCGGTGACAGGCCACTTCCCGTCGCACTGGCGCTCGTGGGCGGGTGGGTGGAAGGAGGAGGTCTGGATAGAGGTTCCCCCGCTTCCCCCCCTCCTTTCTCATCTGCTCCTCCCCACACGTGGAACGCGAGAGCGTCGCCATGGCTCCCCCTCAGCTGTCACCTTCCCACTTCCCCACGTCTTCTGCCTTCCTCGGGGCTCCTCTTACCTCTTCCTCCCCGGGAAATGTCCTCCGACGTTGTAATCTTGTTAGCCAGTCTGATGGAGGCTGGGGCGTCCTATCACAGTCTAGGTAGAAAACTTAACCTGGAGGAATTGGATGTCTCCAGCCAGGTGGTTCTGGAACTCAGGGGAAGCTCTGAAGCTTTCTGGCAGCAGCGGTTTTTTTAGATGCTGTGGGAACAGAAGCCGAATTAGTAGGGCAGGATCACGGGCAGGACTTAGTCCTGGGTCATTTTCCTTGCTTCTCATTTCCTTGTCTGTCTGTCTCTCTTTTTTTTTTTTTTCTTTTTTCACTCTTGCTGTTAATTTGGGAAGCCCGTTTGTGGAGGTTTATTTCTTCCATAGAAGATGGTTTTGTCGAGGGTTATTTATTCAGTCTCCACTTGTATGAAGCCTCGTGTAAAGATGAACACAGTTCATGTACTTCAGAATATTCTTAGTAGAGTAAAAGATTCACGTGTTAAATTGCACATGTTCTGCTGGAGTCTGCTCAGAATAAGAAGGTTAAAAAAAAATCAGGCAATTATCGTTAAAGGCACACTTCACATGACTAGGGATGAGATGCACAACCACTCCAGTAGGCTATTATAGATTTGGGTCAGGTATGGAAATCTAGCTGGTGCTGGTGGCTCACACCTGTAATCCTAGCTACTCAAGAGGCTGAGATTTGAGGATCCTGGTTGGAAGCCAGAAGGGCAGGAAAGTCCAAGAGGCTCTATCTCCAGTCAACCAGCAACAAAACAAAACACTAGAAGTGGAGCTGTAGTTTCTATGCCCTGAGTTCAAGCCCCAGAACCTCCAGTTCCACAGGCAGTCTTAATTTTCTATTTAAATTGAACAGTCAAACGAAGTTAACTTTTAAGCATTGCATTTGTATCCATTACTTAACAGAAAGGCTAGGTTGTCATAGGTCTGTGACTTTAAGCTTTCTTCTTTTTTTTTTTCAGTCATGGGACTTGAACTCCTGGCCTAGGCACTGTCCCTGAGCTGTTCAGCTCAAGGCTTCTGCCCTACTCCTTGGGCTGGGAGTTGTCCCTGAGCCCTTCAGCTAAAGGCTACTGCCCTACCCCTAGAGCCACAGTGCCACTTCATTTTCTGTTGATAAATTGGAGATGAGTCTCAGGATATTTTGGTGCCCTGGCTGACTTTGAACAGCAATCCTCAGATCTCAGCCTCTTGAATAGCTAGGATTACAGGTGTGAGCCACCTCGCCCGGCTTAAGTTTTCATTTTTATAACACATGTAAAAGTACAAGTGTTTTCCATTTCGAACCTTTTTGTTGTTGTTGGTCATGGGGCTTGAATTCGGCCTGGGCGCTATCCCTGAACTCTTCAGGCCACCATCCTACCCTTGAGCCAAGCCCCACTTCCCATTTTCTAGAGGTTAATTGGATATGAGTCTCAGGTCCTTTTGTGCCTGGGCTGGCTTTGAACCTTGATCCTCAGGTCTCAGCCTCCTGAGTAGCTAGAATTACAGGCCTGAGCCACTGTGCCTGGCTCAAATCTTCTGTACCGCTATTGTAGTAACTATGAAGTGTCATCTGGTTCCACTTCCTTCTCAGACACAAAATATGCCTCATTTTAAAAGTGATAATGAGGAAATAGATGTAACAGTACTTAGTGGAAATACACATTTGAAGAGTAATTTGTTTTTTCAGCACTGGGACTTGAGCTCAGGGCCTTGTATTTGCTAGACTGACACTTTACACTATCACTTCAGCCACACTTCCAGCCCTAGGGTTTGGTTTTGTTACCTGAGCTACAGTGCTGGATTACAGGCTTGCACTACTATACCTAGAACTAATGACTCATTTTGGAGGATTCCTTAAATAACAAGAAAATTTGTTTAGCTCGACTAAATCCTGTAAGTAGTAAGGTTCCTACATATAGACTATTCAAAAACCTTGAAGATGCTTTCCAATTATCCATGGAAATTAAGCTCCTTTAAGAAAATACAGAAAGTAAGTAGTACTAGCTTGAAATTTATATTATGTGATCTAGCTTTGCATGTGTACTCTTGTAGAATTTCATGTATAATCCCATACAGTTTAATTTGCAGTTAATTAAGCACTTAACTGCGTGAACAAATCAATATAGGTAGTTGAGAAAATTCTTTGTGGTAGAATTTGAAATGAGGAATTCAAGAAAATATTTTTGTTTTTTCAGTCCAACTGTCGAAATTCAAAATGAAAACCAGAAGAAACTAATTCTTTTACGTGGAGAAATAAATAAGAACAATTTCCCTCCCTCCCTTCCTTCATGTCTTTCTTCCTTTCTTTTTGCTTTACTTTGATCCTTAGCTTTGGAACCTTTTCAGAAATAAAGATTTCATATGGAGAAGTGCAGCTTGTTTAAGTTCCAAGCAGTTTTTTGGTGATGAGCTGGACTTTGGGATAGAACAAGGTAGGAAGATTACCCAAACTGCTTACCTAAATCCATGAACTGGTCAATTTTGTTGTTTATTCAGCCATCTGACTTGGTGCATTCTAGAGTTTGGCTTTTATATTGCAACGTGACCCTTAGGCTGGAACCTAGCTTTATATAAAACAAATCCTTTTATAGCAGAATGAAATAAGTAAGAAAACTAAATAGGTAAATACAAATGTGGGATGATCACAGAAGGCCTCTGAAGGTAGTTGGGAGTAAGTGACTTGGTGTAATTGGTGTCTTGGTCTTTTCCAGCTGTTATACAGAATATAACCTGGATAGCTTTATGACAGAAAATCATTTCTCATAATTGGGGTTTGGGGAGTCAAGATGAGGTGGTTGCAGATTGTATATCTGCTGAACACCTAATTTATGGAGTGTCTTTTTGCTATGTCTTCACATCACCAATGAGGAAAGACTGGTCTTAAGGGCTGGATATTTAAGGGTACTAATCCCATTCACAAGGGCTTTATTTTTAGAACCTGTTCATTTCCCAGCTGCTGTTTCTCAGTATTAGCACTCTGAGAATTAGATTTTTACATATGAGTTTTGAAGAGATTCAATAGCACTGAAGAGGATCATTTAAAGAAGAGTACAACATAAGTGCAGAGGCCTACGGTAGAAGCTGGTTTAATGAGTAAGGCATTCAGCAAGGCACCTCATGTGGTTGGTACAGCATTGGAGGATAACAACACAAGGAGATATGATAGGAATCGTAAGTTGTGGAGAAAGGACTTTGCTGACCATTGTAAGGACATTGGCCTTTACTTGCAATGAAGTCGAACATCCAGTAGAGAGAAGAGTATTGATAAGAAAAGATAGTTTGACTTAAATTTTTAACTGATTACTGTGTTGAGGACTATTTATTAGGCATTCTTTTTTGGTTGTTCATAGGGCTTGAATTCTGGGCCTGGCGGTTGTCCCTGAGCTCTTCAACTCAAGGCTACAGCCCTACCCCTTGAGCCACAGTGCCACTTCCGGTTTTCTGATGATTAATTGGAGAATAAGAGTCTCATGGATTTTTTGGTGCCTGGGCTGACTTTGAACCATGATCCTCAGATCTCAGTCTCCTGAGTAGCTAGGAGGACAGGCATGAACCACCGTGCATGGTTTTTATAAGGCATTCTTAGAGAAATAATTGTAGTGTAGAATGGAGAATAGACCTAGACAGTAGCATTGCTGGTGCAAATTGGCCAGATTCTGGATTTAATTTGATCATAGAACTGACAGGACTTTACTGAAAGAAAAAGAGAAATTGAAAACAGCTTTAAAGATTTTTAAACTAGGAAGTATGCAGGTATCAAGTTGGTGAAGCCTAGAAGTCTGTTTGAGGAAAAATCAAGAATTTGGGTTCTAGTCATACTGAACTTGCAATGCATTCTATACATCAAAGTGGAACTGGTATATGGACATTTGGTTGTTAAGGTCCAGAGTTTCTACAGAAAAGTTTGGGATGTAAAGGTAAGAATTTGAGAGTCTCTGGCACTCAGGTAATTTGGAGCCACATAATTGGATAAGTTCAAGTGTGGGTAAATCTAACGGCAAAGAGAAGAGATTTGGGAGCTAAGCCTTTGGGAACCAAACATTCTTTTGTCAGTCAGGAAGATGCTGATGAACCAGTAAAAGAGATGAAAAGGCATTGAGAAAAAAGAATTTATTTCTGAGAACTGATTGGATTTAACTGTGGTAGTCACTGGGTACCTCAACAAGAGCTGTTTTAGTAAGGTGGTGAGATCAGTAGTATGGTTAGATTAAGTTCTTGTGAGAATGAAGGGGAAGAATTGGCCACAGTATGAACAATCGGATAGTTGTGGCTGACTGAGGTGTCTTATCTTCTGATTCACCAGATCTTAGTTCTCAGTCATTCCCTAATCTCTGTAATTGAAATAACTGATGGATTTTAGCCACCTCTTGCCTTTATGACCTCGGACAAGTTAGTTATCCTTTAGATCAAATATTTACTGCATGAAACAGTATAAATATCGTAAGTAAACCACACTGTTATTCTCCCCAAAAGTTCTTGCTTGATAGTTCACTCAGTAAGTCACACTTATATATGACGTTTATAACCCTCATACAGAAAAAATGCAATCTTTTTTGTATGTATTTTAAGTTGACTGTAAAGGAACCAAGTAAAAAAACCCAATTGGGACCACAGGAAGGGTCCCAAAAGTCTTTAGGAGACAGGTAAATACAGATGACATGTCAGTTCCACCTATTTTTAGGATATCCTGATTTTTCATAGGGCAATTCAGTTAAGATACTGTCTTTTAAGAGGAGATGAGGTGAGGAGAGATGGGAGGAGTATAGGAAAAAGAACATGTTATTCAAAGATCTCTCACTAGTACCTTAAATTCTATTTCCCTACATAATATATTTATATTTTGTGTAACAGGTCTTGTTGTCTGGACTAGACACTTATTTCTTGTGGAATCAAGTGGCTATTTTTATAAATAATAAGAATTCTGGGATTTAGGGACAATTTTCTTTTGCTATCTCAGCTTCATGTAGTACCTTGTACAGAACTCTAGTCAATAATAACTTGATTTTCATTTAAAAAATCAGTGAATTGGCCAGGTGTGGTGGCTACTCAGGAGGCTGAGATCTGAGGATCGTGATTCAAAGCCAGCCTGGGCATTAAAGTCCATGAGACTCTCCAATTAACCACTAGAAGTGGCACTTATCTCCAATTAACCAAAAGAAAACCAGAAGTGGCACTGTGGCTCAAGGGGGAGGGTGGTAGCCTTGAAGAGCTCAGGGACAATGTCCAGGCCAAGTCCAAGCCCCACAACTGGAAAACAAAAAAAATAATCTGGGTTGATCATCTTAAAATTTACAGTACCTGGTAAGTTAGAATTGTTTTAATGGTATCATTTGGCCATTACAGACTTCCTACTATTTATATAGCTAGAAATACACTTCATTTTCTTTTTGAATTTCATCTTTATATTCAATTGAGTGCTGCAGCTTAGTTAAGAAAGACTTCTGCTTATTAAATATTTGGGTTTTCATTTATAAAAAGTATTTTCAGATGTATAGAATAGAAGCTCCTTTAGGGCACTTACTGCCCACTCATCTTCTGTCCAGGGAGATACTTTGCTAAAGAAATGCTGAGATTAAACTTAGAGTCTTGGACTTGCTAGGCAAGTGCTCTAACACTTGAATCATGCCCCTGAGTCTTTTTGTTCTCACCCCCAAGTCCCTTTGCTCTTGGGATTTTTAACATGCTTGGATTGTTTGGGGATGGGTTCTCTCTCAACTTTTTTGCCTGGTCTAGCTTCAAACACTCATTTCTCCTCTTTCTGACTTCCAAATTGCTGGGATTTCAAGCCCGTGTCACCATGTCCAGTTTAATTTGTAACTAATCTAGAATTTGTGTTTCATGCCATATCCTATTTGAAATTAAAATATTAGTCCCTTACAGTGTTTCTAATACCATCATCCAGCAATTGATACCTCATTGCAATTAGGCATATTGCAAAAGCAAAGACTTGCCACATTTCATATTAAAATGTATTCATATGGCAACATTTATACTTAATTATATCTTACAGTATTTTTGTATGGATCTTTTGTATATAATAGGAAATAGACTTCAGGGTTTAAATTAAAGCATATTAGACATTTGATAAAGTTCAAATAACTGCCATATTCTATTGTAGATTTTATAATAGTTACGGAATGTTGACTTTCTGTATCACATCTTTAAAAATAATATATCTTGAAGTAGTTATTGTGAAAAGCTTCATAATTTTGAACAATAATGACATCTTTCAAAATATCACTAGAATATTTTGTTTTGACTTCTTCAAAAACTTTTTGTATCTTCATTTGTAATTTTTTACATTTTTTTTTTTGCCAGTCCTGGAGCTTGAACTCAGGGCCTGAGCCCTGTCCTTGGGCTTTCTCAAGGATAGCACTTTACCACTTGAGCTACAACACTACTACTGAGCTTTTCTATGTATGTTGTACCAAGGAATTGAACCCAGGCTGTTGTGCATGCTAGGCAAGCACTCTACCACTAGGCCAAACTCCCTCCTGGCCTTCTTCATATGTAATTTTTAAGTCAGTTTTGAGTGTAACAATAGTCATTTGGAGCTAAATCTGATCATTAAATTAACTCAGGAAGCTTTGATCAATATATTTTGTATTGGTAGAGATTTTAAGCCAGCACAAGCTGTCATCCTAGCTAGTTGGGAGGAAGACATCAGGGGACAGATATAGTCTGAGGTGAGGCTTAACCTCAGCAAATGACTAGGAGTGGTTGCGTGTGCCTGTCATCCCAGCAACATTAGGAAGCAAAAATAGGAGTATCAAAGTCCAGGTAGTCCAACAAAGACTACCAAATAGCCAACGTAGAAAAGGCTGGCAGAGTGGTTCAAGAGGTAGTGTGCCTGCCTAACAAGTGTGAAATCCTAAGTTTAAACTCTTCAATTAAAAAAAATCAATATAAATTTCATGTAAAGGTCTTAGCTTGAGGATTGTTCCAAAGAATAGTCTTAGAGAAGTTTTGAGTAACTACATCAGGTAAAATTTTAGCCTTTCCAGGTAATGGAATATATAAATGACCTTAAGGTCATTTACAAATATAAAAGGTAATAGGGTAATATCTCCATCTTGTGGTCTTCTTTGGGTATTACCATTGAAAATACTGAGGTGTTGTATTTTTACAACTCTAGGCATAAATAAGAATAAGATATAAGACAGGTGAAAACAAAATACAAATCTTATTTCTTAGAGTATTTTGCAAGAATATTTTAAGATTGAGCTCAGTGTATTAGAATGCAGGTATGCTGAGGCAATAATACTTGACTCATTATAGAAGCAAAAGTATTGTTTAGTATGGGCTAGGGAATCAAGCTAAAAGGGAAATCAAAAGTGTTTGTCAGTTACTTAATTACTTCATCTTAATGGCAGAATGATAATTACATGTTACCATAATTTCAGTAACAGAGGAATATAGTTGTTACTCCTATCTGTCTCACTTTTCATATAAGATGTGGACATGAAATATGTGCACTTAATTTGTAAAACATTTGATCTGTACTGGACAGATATAGATGTGTTATTATTCTCTACAAAATATAAATGACTTCAATAAATAAATATGCAAATTCTAGGTTGCGTAAAGGAGTGTTTCGTGATACTGGGGCATAGGAGAAATAGTTCACTTGTAAATTTTTTTGGGTTGTTGTTGGTCTGGACTTGGATACTGTCCCTGAGCTCTTCAGCTTAAGGCTACCACCCTACCCCTTGAGCCACAGTGCCACTTTGGTTTTCTGGTAGTTAATCGGAGGTAAGAGTCTCATGGACTTTAGTGCTTAATTTGTTTAACCTAATATAGAAAAATATTTCAACATTTTAATTTTGTTTTACTACTGGAGCTTACACTCTGGTCAGGTTCTGTTCTTTAGCTTTTTTGCTTAAGGCGCTAAGGCTCTCACTTGAGCCACTATACTCCTGCCTTTTTGATGGTTAATTGGTACTGAGAATCTCACAAACTTTACTGCCTGGGGCTGAAACTGAGATTCTTAGATCTCAGCCTCCTTTAGTAGCTAGGTTCCAGGCATTAGTCATCAGCTCTAGGCCAATTCATTTTTTAATTTACTTTATTTTTTATATTTATTTTTCTTTCCTTCCTCCCTTCCCTTCTTCCTTTCCCTCCTATCCTCTTTCCTTCCCTACAATACATCTCAAGGTTTTGTATATGTTAGTCAAGAGCTATACCACTGAATGACATCCTCAGCCTTTTTCTTTTAAATCATTTTTTGAAAATGGTTATTGTAGAAGTGATGTACAGAGGAATTACAGTTACATAAGTCCGTTACTGAGTATATTTCCTCTTGAACAGTGTCACCTCTTCCTTGGCTTTCACCCAGTTTTTCCCTTCCATTCCCTCTCCCCGACAAGTTCCTTTTCAACACAGTGTCTAGTATCACTGCTGCATTAGTTCACTCATTGTCCCATCAATTCTCAGTTCCCCTTATACTCCCCAAGGCAGATAAAACTTACATACAAGATAAAAAGTGCAGAAATAAAAAACATCACCAGCAGAGGGGAAAAAAAGCCAAAGAACAAAACCATCCTTTCCATTTCTTGGAGTTGATTTTGGTAAACATTTTATATGATTATATGCAATAGCTGAGTTTTTTTCATATATTTTTATTGTAATTAATAGAAGGGTTACATTATATTCACCTTATAGAAGGTGCATTACTTCACATACATTGATACCCTTTCTCATGTCTTGGTCCCCATTTCCCCCCCTCAACCCCTACCCCTCATCCTGTTTTCCCCCCTTCCCCATCCAATTTCAAAAAACCAAATACGCATGTATCCAATATATCAGATAACAAAGTAAGACACTGTAACAATATGAGATAATCAAGGGATAGCAAAAGAGATGAAATATAACAGTACATTAAGGACAACAATCACTCATTATATGGTTTTTGTTTTTATATCCTAGAGGTCCTTTCATTTAGCATCACACTGTATGGCCTTTTGTATCTAGGTTTTGCTCTATTGTAAATCTCTGCTACGAGAGCCCAAGGTTTCTACTGATTATGACAAATGAGGGAAACCATGGAGCCTATGTTCCTTTGGGTCTGGCTTACTTCACTTAATATGATTTTTTCTAAGTCTGAGCTTTTTGTGATCTTCTAAGAATATCTTCCTTTGGTCTCACTGTGTGAATATCTAGAGTTTTACATAACTTACCATGTCTAAGTGTTTTTTTTTTTAAGCCATCCAGTGTGTTTACTTTTAGATTACAGCCCTTGTTTTTTGAAAGTTTTTCTTGTGTACAGAGGTTTGCCTCAGATTTGTGATTCTGTGGTGTCCATTTCCCCAGGGATAAAATTACTGGTATGTACCTTCATGAGTAGCTCAGGAACATTAATAAGAGGGCCTGGTGTGGTAGCCCCAGTGGCATGGTAGCTCAATGGTTAAGGGCTTGTTTAGCATGCTCAAGGCCCTGGGCTCCATCTCCAGCTCCAGCTCCACACAGTTAAAACACTAATGAGATATATCACAAAATCTGATGTGTATTTTACATTTATGCTTCCACCATGCTTCATTTCAGATGCTAAATTTCATTCAAAATTCTTATTTTTTAAATAATTTTTATTGTGATTAATAGAAGGGTTACATTATATTCACCAGATAGAAGGTACATAGCTTCACAAACATTGATACCTTTCTCATGACATGGTCCCCATTTCCCTCCCCCTACTTATCTTGATTTCCCCCCTTCCCTATCCAATTTCAAATAACCAGTTAAGCACATATAAATCAGATAACAAGGTGAAATATTATAACAATATGAGATAACCAGGAGATGGCAAAAGAGATGAGCAATAACATAGTACATTAAGGACAACAGTCACTCATTATATGGCTTTCAAAATTTTTAATCTTCATTGCAGTTTCATAAAACGTGCATCAATAAGTATATTCAGTTCAGGCTTAAAGATTGGATGTGTTTTGAACTTAATATAAATTATTTAAAACTAAAAAGTTTCAGTTTAGCTCATTTAAAAATATATATTGGATAGCACATATGGATATATAATTAACATTTTTGTGTTGTACAAGTATAATTAAGTATTTTGTGAGGGACATTGTACTTTCAGTGCACATATGTGTGTGTGTGTGTGCACTTGCGCGCGCATGAGTGCGAGTGTGTGGCAGTGGGGAGGCCCATATGTATAGTTTTTTTTAACCTGGTGTAGTTTCAAATTTGGGGAGGGGTTCATTTCAATTCACATAGTATCGTTTTCCCGGTTAGTTGTTGGTTAGTTATTGGTACAGTATGACCATGCCTTTTTTTTTGTTCTAAAAAGGCTATCAACTTTGTAACTACAGTTGTCTGAACTTCATGCATAGGCCTGTCTGTGAATGGTAACATTCAGTAATTAGTTTAATTTTGCTGGCTCACCTGTTACATTTATGATTGTTCTATAAGTGTTAAGTCTTTAATTATGCTGTGATGAAGAAATGACCAGTGTTCTTGCTTTGAAATTTTAACTCCAGTATCCCTGTTTATTCTAAAACTCATCTAATATAATATATGCGTAGCTTTTAAATATTCTGTGTTCTTAACTATTATCTATTTTGATTGTTTTAATATCTGGAAACAACGTTCAAAACAGATGTCAAGATGCAATTCTACTTGGGCCAGTCTGTTGACTCTTTTTTTTTTTTTTGCCAGTTCTGGGCTTGGGCTCAGGGCTTGAGCACTGTCCTTGGGCTTTCTCAAGGCTAGAGCTCTACCACTTGAGCCTCAGCACCACTTCCAGCTTTTTGCTCTGTATGTGGGGTACCGAGGAATTGAACCCGGGTCTTCGTGCATGCTAGGCAAGCACTCTACCACTAGGCCAAACTCCAGGCCCCCAGTCTGTTGACTCTTTAATACCAACCAGGGATTCCAAAGTTACACTGTTTTCACTGGTTGCTTTTGCTACCTCTTCATCCTAATGAGTACTAATTCACTGAGTTATTCATGACTAGTCTTTTATCTTTGGAAAAAAGTAGATCTTAATGTTGATAGTGCTTATATCTTCTAGCTACTACATATAAAAGAAAGAAATTGACGCGACTCTAATATGATTAAAAAATTCTACATTGAAGGGAAAACAAGAATGAAACAAAAGTTAAAGAACCAGAATCCTGAAGTTGGAAAAGATCTCATTAATATCTGCTTCCTCATAAAGGAATCTCTTTTGTTGCATTCCCACTGGATAGAGGCATATCTAGACTGCTTGATTATGTCTAACAGTGGGGACTATGAAACAACTTATTAAATTTTCGGATAATAGTACTCAGGGGAAATTTTATTCTGATGTTAAGCTGAAGTCATAATTCTTATACCTACTTTCAGCTTCATTTGTTGTTGTCTTTTTGTAATAACCCCAAATACATACTCAAATTATTTGTCAATAATGCCTTATAATAAAATACACAAGAGAAATACTTATTTGTTGACTTTCTCATGCACTAGGATTATTAAAGAGAGAGAGAGAAAGACTAGATGACAGACAGATACATACAATCTAAATAAGGAAGGCTACTACTTGTATCATTAGAGGTAAGTCTCCTTTAGAGAATCCGCTAGTCACAAAAGCTACAATTGTTCCAAAACTACATTAAACTTGGTGAAATAATGGGGTCATCAAAGTCAGCACTAGGAAATCTCTGAAAGTTGAAAACAAAAATACGATGTTTGAGATGTATTACCTTTGATATTGTCGACCACAGTATTACATATGTTTTCAGTATCTGTTGCAGACTCTTAAAGCAGGTCTCTGTGTACAGTTGTGTAGTATGTGCATCAGCTTCAGTCTTACTATAAAATAAAAGTTTCAGATTTTGTATTTTGGGGAAGAATTGGAATTGTTTAATGTAGATGGAATTCTAATTTTCAGTCTCATCCAGTAGGAGTTTCTCTTCTGTTCACCTTTCCTAAACGGCCTTTACTCCTTTTCCTGACCTGTCTAGGTAAGAGCTAGGTCATATGTATGCAGCTTAGGGCTCCCTCCTGAGGTTATATTGTAGCCATTGCAGATCTAAATGCCAAATCTGCAGATGCCTTAGCCTGCTTTTGACTGTGTAGCTAAAAAGAACATTGTCTTGGATCATCTCAAATATATATAGCATTTTAGAAACTGTCTCTTCAGAAAGTAATCACCTCACTTTTTTTCTCCATAGGTTCCATTGTAACACTTGGTTTCACATATTAAGCATTGTCCTGGTAGAATCATTTTAATTCTCATTACTCCATGGAATTCCAGTTTCTTAAGCCTTCTTGTAGTCATGGAGTGCAGTAGGACAGTAACTTCAACCCTGTTTGTGGCTTTGTATACTTTTTATACATCTGTTTGTTTTTCAAAAGAGATACTTAACTAGATACTTAATGCATTTTGTAACTTTACATCTTTAAATTTTAATGTCATATATTTTAATGGGGTTTAGAAAGAAGTTTCTTAAATATTTTAAGTGCTACTTTGATAATGGAGCATACTGAATAAATTTATTTCTTTTATAGCAATAATTACTAGTGTTGGTTTTCCAATCTAAGAATTTTTTTTGGGGGGGGGGTCAGTCATGGGGCTTGAACCCTGGGCCTGGTTACTGTCTCTGAGCTCTTCAGCTCAAAGCTACTGCCCTAACCCTTAAGCCACAGCACCACTTCTAGTTTTCTAATGGTTAACTGGAGATAAGAGTCTCATGGACTTTAATGTCTGAGCTGTCTTTGAACTGTGATCCTCAGATCTCAGCCTCCTGAATAGCTCAGATTATAGCCTAGCTTTAGAGTACATTTCTTTTTGGACAATGTTACCCTTCCCTCTTTCCTTCAATCCCCGTCCACAAATTGTATAGTTCATTTTTAACATAGTGTCTAGTAAGTAATAATGCTGCATATTGTTGTCTTTCTAATGTGGATAACAATTTGTCTTAGTATCAATCATCCTTCATCTTAGTACCTTAGTACCTTTATATCCTTTGTAACAGAATAGAATGCACAACTACCTGCATGCTGTTAGGAAATTCTGTTAACAGAACCTAGTTTTCATATTTGTGTAGTCTTTAGTTCTTTTCATTGCATTGCTAATAATAGTAAAAATGAAATGATTATAGTAATAGAATATTTGAGTAAATATGACATAGTTTTGGTGTGGTATATAATCACTTGCAATGTGTTATTATACATTATATAATGGAAGTGAAAAATCACAATAGCAGGGCCGGGAGTTGGCCTAGTGGTAGAGTGCTTGCCTAGCATGCACAAAAACCCAGGTTCGATTCCTCAGTACCACATACATAGAAAAAGCCAGAAGTGGTGCTGAGGCTCAAGTGGTAGAGTTCTAGCCTTGAGAAATCCCAAGGACAGGGCTCAGGCCCTGAGGTTAAGCCCAGGACTGGCAAAAGAAAAAAAAAAAATCACAATAGCAAGTTATATTCACATCAGATAATTTGTAGGAAAATTATATATGTATACATATGAAACAGAAATATGAACTAATGAAAAATGCATTTTGGGGGTAGAATTTTAATTAGGAGTGAATATTTTATTTAGATTGCTATTAATATTGCTGACATATACCTATGTAAATTATAAAAGAAGACTTATATAATTAAATCACAGTGAGATATATTATTTTCATGTTTATGAGGTAAGCTGTGTACCTATATTTAAGTTGCTTTTAAACTATAACCTATTGTAAGTTGTAAGAAAATTAAATGTGACAAATAATTGAGTAAGAACTCATGTCACATTTAGTTTATAGAAATGTTTATTTTGTTATTTTAAAGGTAGTATAAAGTAATTTCTAATCAGTGAATCACCATTCCATAATTTCATGTTAGTTTGAGCCAAAATTTATGATGTATGTTGAATAAGAGATTTATGATTTATGTTGACTAAAAGTGATTATAGTAGATTTATGATCTGTATTGAATAAAAGTGATTATAATATACTCACAAAAATAAACTGAGTATAAGTATATATTTGGGCAAATTACAAATTTCTTGATGTCCAGGCCAAGAAAGTCCACTAATGGGTTTGAAATTTAGATTATAGTTTGGTACAATTAATGTTTGTCGTGCTTATCTGAATCCTTTTATATAGATCATTGTTCAACTTTTCAAATAGAGCCAATTGTTGGCTTTTGTAGCCTTTTAAGTCTTCTTAGCCTTTATGTTTAAGTGGTACTGCTCAATTCTGTAGCCACTAGATAGACTCATAAGACCCATAGAGCTCTTGAAATGTAATCAGTGTATGAATTTTACACTAATACAAAATAGAATATAAAATATACAATAGAATATAAAATATTTTCCCATTAACCACAATCTTATTGTAAGGCACATGTGGCATTACGTTTCACTTTAACTGTGTATTTCACATATGAATTAAAATGTGCAAAATACAACAGATTTTTGAGGATTTAGTGTAAATGGTATTTCTCAATAATTTTTAATGTTGGTTTCCTACTGAAAAAGTAATATTTTTGATATATTGCTTAAATATATTCCAAATATTTTTCTGTTTTCCTTTACTTTTTAAAAGGTGACTACTAGAAAATATAAAATGACACATGTGGCTTGCATTATGTTTCTAATGGACAGTATTGGTTTACATCAGGAATAAGCAATTATGACATGTTCATGGCTCAGACCTGGTTTAGTATATTGAACTCCAAAATTAGGGAGCCCATAATATTGCCTAAGAGTGAAAAAAATTATTGTTGAGTTTAGGAAGAACATGTTAAAACTTCCAATTAATTTTCTTTAAAAAATGTACACTTTAATATATTTTTATCCCCTATTCCATCTCTTCTGTCTGCAAATTAGTGAATAAGTAGAGAGATAAAATTTAAATATAAAAATTAAGCCTTTTTTCCTGATGAGGTACATGATCAAAAATATGGCCATAGTTTGAAAGTTGCTGTAAAATCAGAACGGGGAGGAGTAAAATGAGAAAGAAAGCAGGACTTTGAGAATGATACATTAAAGGGCTCACCAAATCTCCACGAAAGTAACAAAACTTGACAAAACTGTCAAAAAACAGTCATTTCAGGACACTGAAAATTGACCAGAAACAAACAGTAAATTGATAAACTAGTTCCACCACCATGAATTAGGGAACTCAGGTAAGATAAGTGGGAGTTTATAACATTGAATCCATCGCTCGTTTCAAGTCTACCTGACAGTTTTGCCAGGACTGCAAGATGTAAGAACAGCAGTTAGACTGCTGGAAGAGGCTGATTTCGATTTTTAGTGAAAGTTAAAACATACTGTAGTTGGTAATAGAGGCTGTTTCAGTGGCAAACAAATTGGGAGGTTAAAGATCACAAATTTCCTGAGGTTTTTATCCTGAATGGGGCAAACGATAACCTAGTAGACTAAGGAGAAAATCCTGGGACTTGAATTCAGGGCCTGGGCACTGTCCATGGAAATTTTTTGCTCAAGGCTAACACTCTCCCACTTGAGCCACAGTGCCACTTCTTTTTCTGTGTATGTGGTATGGAGGAATTGAACCCAGGGCTTTGTGCATGCTAGGAGAGCACTCTACCACGGCTAAGCTCCCAGCCCCTTTAACATTATTATACATTCCAGGCATTATTTCTAAAAATATTCGCTGCAGAGCAGCTTTGAATCTCAGTCCTTCCTATTTCTGCCTCCTGGGTAGTAGTAATTAAGATGGGAACCAATTTAAGCAGCATTTTTTTTTAGGTCTAGATTCTATATATGAGAAAATGTGCAATATTTTTGGGTCTGTTCTACTTAGCATGATGATTTCTACTTCCATCCATTTATTTCAAATGACATAATTTTATTTTCTTTACAGCCTAATTAATATTCTGTATTATTTCTTACTATTTAATGCTGCTTGTTCTTGACCCATTAATCCCCATACTGAGTATATATTTCCAAAGGAACTGACATAATGTCAGAGACGCATTAGCACTGTTTACAATAGCCACATGGATGAATTATGAAACAAATGGAGTTGACTATAATTTTGCCATTAAAAAAGAAAATTTGAAGTCAATATGCTTGGAGTGAGAAAATACTGTTAAGTAAAATAAATCAGGCACAGAAATGCATACTCATGCTCTCATGTATGGAAGCTAAAAGACTTACCTCAGAGAAAAATGGAAGCACTTAATGATTGCCAGCCAGTTATTCTTCTGTGCTATAGAATATTAGAAGTGATTCCACATATCCACTGTACCCTAGACATGTTAACAGTCATCTGTCTCCACATCCTTCTCATTAAACATTTCAAGTAACTAGTAGAAAGTATTTTCAGTGTTTCTGAAGCAAAGAAATAATGTCCAAAGGGATAGATATATTAATTATACATGTACAGATATTGAAAGTCATACTACATAAAATTTAATTACTATATATCAATGTGTTTAAACATGAAAAACAAACCCAACCTAAATACAATTCCATTGAGATTTTGTCCTTTGACTTTTTTTTTCTTTTGCAAATATGACCACTCTTCATGGCAGTTTTTTTGGTGCTGGGAATTGAACTCATAGCCTCAAAAATGCTGATTATATGCTCAACCACAGAGCTATATTCACCCAACCCTAATAGCAAATTTGAAATAGATCAGTGCATGTGGTATGTATTTAATAAACGCATTGCAAATGAATAAAAGTGTTATCATTCAAGGTAATCTAACTGTTCTTCACATCATTCTAAAATGAGTTGAAAGGATGGGAATAATGAGAGAAAATGTAACTACATTTTGCTTAAGGAAACCAAATGTAAAAACATAAAATGCAAAGTTTTCGTTGGACTCCATAGGAAAAAAAAGTGCTAAGCATTATTGGATTACATGCTGACTTGGGCAAAACTGATTTTTCTGTTTTTTATCTGATAATTTGTTTTAAAAACTATACATATAACTAAACATATAACTTAATTACAGGTAGGTTTAATGTGTTCTGTGACAATATGTAAGAAACAATCCTGGTAACTGAATTTTCAGAAAGTGAGCAACAAATACAGGTGGATTTTAGAGACCTTGTCTAAAGAGGAATATACTTAGTGTAAAAGGAAAAGACTAAGGTGTTTGGTCACTGACTTCAGTGTTAGACTTAAAAAACATTTAAAACTATTTTTACCTATACCTTCTCATTTTGAAATAATTTTAGGCTCTTATTAAGAAAATGTAGCAACACAATAATTCTGATACTTTTTATGTAATTTTCTCAAATGTCTTTCACAATCTTAGTAAACACATAAAAAATAGGAAATTAGTATTGGCACAATATTATTAAACTTACCTATAGTCAGATTTTCCTGGCCCTGAATTACATATTTAGTTGTCTTAATATCTTTTGCTTTGGGATGATTCCTTAGCTGCCTTTTTTTTCCCCTTGACTTTGACAAAAATAGCATGTTTTAGAATGTCCCTCATTTTGAGTTTGTCAAAACTTTCCTCATGGGTCATGCATAGTATTACAGTTTCTTAGAAAGGAGAATTGCTTGAGTCAGGAATTCAAAGCCAGCCAGTCAACATAGCAAGATCCTTTTCAACAAGGAAGGGAAAGGATTGGATTATGCCTTACACCAGTTACACAAACACAGTTCTATAGAAGTGGGAGACATGCCATTTTTAGTGCATAATACTAGGTAGATCTCATCCAGTTGATTTTAATTCTATTCATTTGATAACTACTCCCGTTCCTATCACCTCCCCCCCCTTTTTTTTTTTTTGCCAGTCCTGAGGCTTGAACTCGGGGCTTGGACATTGTCCCTGAGCCTCTCTGTGCTCAAGGCTAGCGTTCTACCACTTGAGCCACAATGTCACTTCTGGCTTTTTCTGTTTATGTGGTACTGAGGAATGGAACCCAGTGTTTAATTCATGCTAGGTAAGCACTATACCACTAAGCCACATTCCCAGCTTGACTACCTCTTTTTACAACTTTTTTTGGGGTCATTTTCCCAACTATAAAGTTAAAGGAAATCCTCTCTTTTGTGGAAAATACTTTCAGACTATATAAATACAATGTTTTTCATATTACTTTTGCCCATCATTTTGGCCTCCATTGATTATTCTTACCATTATTATCATGATATTTGCCACATAATGATTTCCTTTATTCTGTACCTATTAACTCAAATTGTGCTGCAAGGAAGAGGTATGCTTTCTCAATCTTTAGTCATTTCTTTGTCAGAATAGCATCATGAATATTTCACTTTAGTCAGTGAGAAATAGTCAATTACTAGTAGTATTTTCTTGCTCATATTATATCACATTCGACCTATTTGAACTCCCTCACCTTGACTTTTGTGTCCTTCAGCTGATCCCCATTTTCTTAGAAGAGCTTTTCCATGCATTGTCCTACAACTAGATGCTCTAGATTCATCTTATACTTCCACTCTACCAGTTCTGGAATCAGTTACTTCTCTCAGGAAGTGATTCCTCTTATTGGAGAGTAATATTTAGATATCAAAATATGGGCAATAAGCTGATTATTAAATTTTTAGTGCCATTGTATTTCTTAGCAGCTGGAAGTGGGAACATATATATTTATATGATTTGACTGATACCTAGATTTTGTTTTTTATTTTGCTATTTCTTATATATCTAGTACATGTTTAGCACAAAATTTGTAGCTAATAATATAAAAATATACAAGAGATTTCTCAGTATAGTCAGACTAGATAACTAAAAGACTTTCTAATGCCATAAATCTGTTATGTTCTGATTCTGAGAAAGATAAACTTGGAAACTATATACATACTCCGTAAAGTTCATAATAAAAATGGAAAAGTCATAGAAACAAAAACAATGAAAGCATTGAAGAAAAGTTACTTTGCTGAGAAAAGTCACTTTGCTGAGACAGGAAAGAAAAAGTAGGGTTTTTTTTATCCATTTACTTTAGCTGACTACCTTGCAGAAAGTTTCATCAGTAAAGCTATGATGAGCTTGGAGAGAAAATGAAGATAATGTCCTTTTTTGGTCTTCTTTCTTTAATTTGCTTTCTATTATTTTCTTAGAAATACAAAGTATAGGTGTTTCTGCATCTATATATAGTTTCATATTCTACAAAATCATAGCCTAAAAACAAGATGTGCAGGAAAAATAGGTTGGCTTTATTACCCTATGAAACACTAAGTGTGGGATTCTACTTTTGTGTTTGAGACTATTTTAAGAGAGTTGGAGACCAGAAATGTGGTGTCCCCTGCATTCTCTTCCTACCTGTAAGAGAAGTGCCACAATACTCTGATTTATTCAAGAGAGCAGATTTGTACACAGCTCTGCTTCTTAGATTTGACTCCCTTTACTCCTTTCTGAAGCTGCTAGTTTTGATTGGTTGCTTTTTCAGTGGTTATGTCATGGGGTAAAAAGAAACAGGGGAGCCTAATGGGTGGCCTGCACTCACAAAAAGAAAGGCTGAGGCCACAAGGATCTTCTTAATCTCTGGTGTTTTTCCCATTCTTTGATTTGCATTTAAAAATTAAGATTCAGTGATAAATAACTGATAGTGGAATAGTGTTGGTGTTTGAAAGTAAGGCTAGTGGGGAAAGGGATGTTGTTAGGATTAATGGATAACATTTATGACTTAGTTTGCCATTGAACAATCACTTACTTTTGATACTGACCATATTTTATAGAAACATTGCTTTTCACATATGCCAGCATTTCATGACATGTCAATGTTAAACATGAGTACACCTTATTAGTACCTGACATTTTTCTTGGCTGTGGAGAGTACATGGAAGATATGATTGTTACTGTCAAATATACATAGTTAAAAGAAGGTGTGGGCTGGGAGTGTGGCCTAGTGGTAGAGTGCTTGCCGAGAATGCACAAACTCTTGAGTTTGATTCCTCAGTACCACATACATAGAAAAAGCCAGAATTGGTGCTGTGGCTCAAGTGGTAGAGTGCTAGCCTAGAGAAAGCCCAAGGACCCAGGCCCTCAGTTTGAGCCCCAGGACTGGAAAAAAAAAAAAAAAAGACATGTAACTGTAGTTTGGAAGGAGCAAAATGAATCAGCAGTAAACCTTTCACTGTCCTAGAAATACATATTATCCTTCAAGATACTGTTTTTCTTATAAGTAATAAATTGTAATCGTAGATGTAACTGCTTATGCAGCAGCTGTAAGATCTGTGCAAGATTTATAGGCCTCTACAGCAAATACTAAGATTTTTCTTGTTACATTTGCCCATAAATATATTACTCTCATATTTTCCTGTTTGTCCTAGAAGCAATTTGAGGTCAACTTAACATTAAAAAACAAAAGCAAAACAAAACAAAAAAACCCTTTATGCTAAAAACTTGAGTGGTAATCAATTCTTAGTTTAATAAAGGACATGTGTATTTGAGTTTCTGGATAACCTTGCTTCCTTAGAAAGTGTTTCTTAATTAAAAGCAGATGAGTGTAGCAAAGAAGGTATTCAGAGCACTAAATAAAATGGATGTGCTTCATGGAATTTGCAGAATTCATCAATACATGTAACAATGATTTATAATTGCATTTGGTCCTAACACGTATCAGTGTAGATCTAACAGAGGCACAGTAAGTAAGATGGCTAGTATAAAACACTAAGGTGAAAGGGTTAATTGGCCTTGCACAGTTCAATTTGCCACTCTAGTGGCACTTTCTGTTGTCTGTGTAAACAGAGTTGCTAAGTACTTTCCCACTAAGCTGCCACTCTTTTATTTATACAGTTTGAGCCACGAATGAGGAATGGATCAGTTTACCAGTTGCTAGGCCTTTTCTTCTTGCCTTTTCAGCCCAGTTCATGCTTTTTCCCTTCAGCTATTGCTACAAACCTCCATAATTTTCTCCTATGATTTTGATCTTTTTTTAAACCTTTCTTTTTCTCTTATTCATTGATTTTAAGCGCATGAATATCTAATTCCACTGATCTTTATTCTTTCTTATTGCTACCTTCCATTTTACCAGTTCGTACCCCAGAACTTAGCATTCCTTTTAATATGCTTTAAAATGCTTTTTCAAATTTTGTCTAAAAGGAACGTAAGAATTAAAACATGACATTTATATATGCATATATATTTCTTTAACCAGCTTTTACCTGTGTATACCACCCCATTAGTTAACAGTAAAATATATAATTTTCAGGCCCTCCAGTACTTATCCCAGGCTACATTCCTACCCTGACTTGTGTAGAAAGAGGAAGCAGAGTAAACCTATCCTATATAACACCTCACACACTCCTGGGCCTGGTCTGTATTGTGAACTGGAGACATGGGTGTAGAAACAAAGAAGATGGTGTGGAGAGTAACCTTGATTAAGTGATGTGTGCCAGCAGTTATTCTTCAACAGGAGTTATGGTAGAAGTTATTCTTGGTTAAAGCCAGTGGGTAATTATCAGTTTATGTGGGGTGATCATGCATCTAGACAGAATTAGAGAAAAAAAATCTTGAAAAATATTTAAGACACGATTGTATATGTTTGGCTGATAATTTTTATTCTGCTGTTATCAGGGATTATACTTAGTATGCCTAAGAAAATAATTTAAGAAATAGTTCTGTTGGGAGTAACAGAATCAAGCCAACTCTATTCCATTGCGATACACACTTAAAAATCTTTGTATCAGCTTTAGAAACACTGACAAGAGAAATTATATCAAGATATACAAATGAAAATATTTATTACGAGAGGACAGAAATACTTGAATACGGTTGCAAGTATTTTCTTCCCTCTTGAAAAATTCCATATCTTCTGTTTAGAATGTTGATCAGTCCCTCTTGCAATAGAGAACCTGTTTCTGTTTACTTTCTGGTTCAAGTGCTATTAGTACATTTTAGTTGTTGGTTATTTTTAATTTCCCAAATATTAAGAGATGTATTTTCTTACTAACTTCCTTTAAATAACTTAGGAAAGAACAAAAATGAGAATATTATTTGATAATTTGATTTTTAAATGCTAAAATTTGAAGAGCCACAAAGAAAGTTTACCTAATTCATGGAGTTTATTTAATATAGACTATATTAATATGACTTGGAATTTTTAACTGTTTGCAATGAATTTGCTAGCATTGTTTACATTGAGTTACAGCTTTTTTAAATTGCTCTTTGACATTTAGTTTTGATGTTCAGTTTTATCACATGCAGTCTTCGTACAGTATTCCCCCAAAGAATTAAGAATTGTATGTGTTGAGTTCTTAAGACAAATTTGAAATTATACTACTCATCTATTTGTTATGAGATTTGGTATTGGTAAATCTCTTGTAAATTTAAGTGGAAATGCATTTAGGATATCTGTCCTCCCAAAACAGCCTCCTAGTTCAGCAACATGGTAATGAAAGTTACAAGAACCAGTTGTTGCCCATCCAATTTTCTGCTGTCTGGAAGCTATAGTTGGCTACCATAGTTCAATAGTTCCAGAAAGTATCTCAACATGTCACTAGCCTAGAAAAAATAAGGCCAGGGTCTCACACATGATTGACAAGTACTTTGCTACTGAACTATCCTTGTGTGTGTATCACTTTTTTTTCCCTCTTTTCGTCAGTTTTGGGGCTTTTGCTCAGGGCCTGAGCACTGTATCTGAACTTTTCTGCTCAAAGCTAGTGCTCTACCACTTTGAGCCACAGCTCCATTCTGGTTTTCTGTTGGTTAATTGGAGATGAGTCTCAAAGTCTGTAATGCCCAACTATAAGAAATACATGGTTGTCCAAAATCAGGAAGTTTGAGTTTGTTTTAATATGAGGAAAGTACTCGGCTTGGTGAAGATACAGTATGAAATAAGGTATTTCTGCATATCACATCCACAAAAGAGTATGCAAGTGTTTAAAAATCTAGACTATATGTGCCAAACTGTTAAATTTCTTCTATTAGAGAAGTATTAAGTATGAAGAGACTAAGAAAAGAAAAAAAGATGAGGGCATAAATAAAGGAACTCATGAAAAATAGCTTAAATAAAAAAAATTTGCCAAGTTGATACATTCAAAAACCATTGCAGAGATTTAGAAAAAGACTACACTAAATTAACTTATTGAGACTATAAATAGTCCATGAACATAAACATTATAAGCATTGAGTTTATGAAGCAAAATGGACTTCCTATATATAATGACTAAATGCAGAAGATTTGGTATAGTATTGCAATTTAGTTGGCTGCAGTAAAAACAGGAAAGTGGAGGAAAAGATCACATGCTAATATTAAATGATAGTTAAGTAAATAGAGGAGCCCTTATTTTATGTTCTTACCTCCAATTAATCTGCAAAAAGCTATAAGGGGTAGTGCAGTTCAAGTGATAGAGCTCCAACCTGTGTAAAAAAGCTAAGTAAGAGCATGAGGTCCTGAGCTCATTTCTCCTCCCTCTCCCCCCTTTTCCCTTCCCTTCCTCTTTCCCCCCTTCCCCTCCTCCCTTTTCCCTCCTCTCTTCCCCTCTCCTTCCCCCTCTCCTTCCCCCTCTCCTTCCCCCTCTCCTTCCCCCTCTCCTTCCCCCTCTCCTTCCCCCCCTCCTTCCCCCCTTCCTCCCTCCCTCCCTCCCTCCCTCCTCTCTCTCTCTCTCTCTCTCTCTCTCTCTCTCTCTCTCTCTCTCTCTCTCTCTCACTCTTACTCTCACTCTCTCACTCTCTCATACACACACACACACACACACAAATACACACGAGAAAATAGGTATTTCTTAAATTACTCAGTCTGCCAACTTTCAAGCTCATGACTAAGTATTTTTAATCATAACATAATTATTTTTTATTAAAGAATTTATTAACATTGATTTTTACATCATATTTCAAATGACAAGTTAACTGACAAGTGTTCAAGAAGGGAATCTCTATATACAATCACTGGCACTTAGAAGGGAATCTCTATTTACAATCACTGGCACTTAGCCTAATTTTGATTAAGTTCTAAAACTAAGGGTTTGTATGTCGTAGATACATATTAGTTTATGAAATAAAACATGTCTATAGAGTCATAGGTTTTTATGTCTATATAGTTATGTTTATATTTCTATTACCATGTCCATAGCATTGGGTATGCAAATATTGAGTCCTCGCTCTTGTACTCTATGGATCTAATAGCCACATATTAAGGATACCATGTTCCTTTTGTTCCTTTGGTCTTGACTTGTCTCACTCAACATGATTCGCTCTAGATTCATCCACTTCCCTGTGAATGCCATTATTTTATCTTGTCAGCATAATTATTTTTATCATGAGTTTATTTTCTGTTTTAACGTGTATGAAAGACTTGAAAAACAGTTTTGTAAATTAGTTAATTTAGATGCTTATCCGATAGAGAAAAGGGGTTTTCCTAAATTTTGATTTTTTTAAATGTAGTTTAAAATATTATTTGATAAAAATTGAATATATTTTAAGTCCACAGTACAAGTTAGATCTCAATTTAGCCATTCAGCAGCATATAATGTATTTTAAATATATTCTGTAGGAAATACTTATTTTACAAAAATCTCTATATATGTACATAAATTTCTTTGTAAATCAAAGAACTTGAATGAAAAAATTTGGTCCTGTGTGATGATACATGCCTAAAACCCCAACACTGAAGGCAAGAAAGATCCTGAATTCAAGATTAATCTGGGCTAAATATAAATAGCAAAAGTCTATCTCAAAATTTTTAATGTAATGCAAAAATATATAAAAAGGTGATAACTTTTCTGTTTTATCCCTCAATTTTATTTTTTAATGGTAGCAATTTCTAAGTACTTAGATAAATTGTGTATATCTCCATTACTTTCATGTTTGGCTTCACATAAACCTTGCATTATTAAGTTTGCCCTCATATTGTAGTTTTTAACTAAAACACAATGTCTTTTAATTATAAGATAGAAGATTACTATTCTAAGCCACCTGTAGACTTATTTTTCTGTGCTACAGTAAATTAAAGTTGGTGAAAATTTAATATTAGGTACATTGGGTTCATTTGTCTCCTTAATGTTAACAAAATTCTTGTATCAGTGGTATTCAGCTGGAGATACTTCCTCCCTGTGAGGGACTATTTGATAATGGAGATCTTTTTGTTATCCTTACAGTGGCAGTGCTCCTACACTATTAGCATCTGTTAGAGTTTAAGGGTGTTTCTAAATATCCTACAATGAATAGAAAAGCTCCCTGCTAAAATAATTATCTGGTGCAAAATGTCTATAGTGTCAGGATGGAGAAAATTTGCCTAGTACAAAAATGGTACAAACTGAGGACCTACCTAAGTGATGCTTAGTATCCTAGTCCTACCACTCTTTGTGGGTCATTACCTAATGGGTCTGTTTCCTTATCTGTATAATGATAAATAGTACGCATTTTTATAGGGTCTTTGGGAGATTTATTTAAAGGGTCTACATATTTTAACACTTAGATTAGTTCTTGGCTGCTAAGAAAGATGTTGATCTTTATGTTGTTAATTTAGCATGGAATCTATACCTATAATTAAAGGTATAAAAATTCAATCTATAAAAATAAGTTTATCAGTTAAAAAATCTAATCAAAACAATAAAAGGAACATAAATTTTCATTTTACAAATTGGAAGGCTATCTTATTAAACAGGTTAGCAGTTTTAGTGTCTAAACATGGATTGTGAGACCTACTGACTTATTTTTACATGCATTCCATATACAGATTATTCCTTAAAATATCAAGTTATGATGGTTCTCACACAGCAGTATCTCATTTCTTTGATCTTTTCTCCTAGATTCTGTAGTTATCATTTTTGTTTTTTTCAAAGTTCTGACTTTGTGACATAATTCGGAAAGCATGTTTATAAAAAGGTAAGAGAGGGGCCTGGAGTTTGGCCTAGTGGTTAAAGTGCTTGCCTAGCATGCACGAAGACCCGGGTTCGATTCCTCGGTACCATATACATACAAAAAAGCCGGAAGTGGTGCTGAGGCTCAAGTGGTAGAGCTCTAGCCTTGAGAAAGTCCAAGGACAGTGCTCAGGCCCTGAGCTCAAGCCCAGGACTGGCAAAAAAAAAAAAAAAAAAAAAAAAAAGGTAAGAGAATTTTTTATATAAATTTTTATATAAATTGAATTTCTCCTTGCCTTTTGTTACTAATTCTCTCCATTCTTAGGCTACTGGAGACATTTAGGGATGCATTGTTAGGACAACTGAAGAGAGTATGGTGAAGATGTCATTTTATTAAGCTCTATATGAATAAGTAATAGAAGATAATCTATTTTAGTCACATAATTTAAAACTTTTATTTTGTTTTTTGTCAGTCCTAGAGCTTGAACTCAGGGCATGGGCACTATCCTTGAGCTTTCTCTAGGCTAGCACCCTAGCACTTGAACAACAGTACCACTTCCAGCTTTCTCTGTACATGTGATACCATGGAATCGAACCCAGGGCATCATGAGTGCCAGGAAAGCACTCTACCACTAGGCCACGCTCCCAGTCCACATAATTTAAAAACTCTTAATAACTGTTATGATGTACTGTAAAAATGTGTTACACTTTTAAGTTCTTTCTTTCACAGCTTCTGTCCCTGCTAGAGAGATAATATTGGAAAACACAATATTTAAGTATGTTTGATTGAAGATATAATTTCCAAAATTCAAATAGAACAGTAGGTGACATAGAAGAGAACTATAAATTGAACTGAAAAAAAAGTACATATATTTTCCCTTTGCTACCTTTCCTTTTTTTTTTTTTTAAGGTTCAGTTTTATATTTTTACCACTTGATGGCAGTGATGGAACTAGAGCTACCCTAAGAAAGTTAGGGCAAAAACTCATTATGAATAACAAAAGGGTAGGTACAAAGGAAATCTTTGACACTTTAATATTATTCACATTTCTAGGTGCTACTTATATTGCAAGTGACAGTAATAGGGAGAAAAGCCTCTAGATGGAGCTTCAGTACCTTTTAAAGAACATTTGCTCTGTCTTTCCAAATGCATGCATTTATATTATTTTACATAATATATTGAAACCAGAATGAACTTGAAAATGTTTAAAGATAAATTTATTCAGTTGTAGTTAGTGAGATTAATTCACCAGATCTAATAATAATTTAGGAAAAAATGGCTGTCTTAAACTTCTGTTTCATTACTGTTAGTATTTTGTTGAATTTTGCCTTTCTAAGGGATTAGTTTTAAGAAATGATAGTCTTTAACTAGAAAAAATTATTAGTCTATGTATAGTTATGACTGAAATAAAAATTAAATTTCACATTTATACTAGAATGTTACAAGTTTTAGAAGCCTAAATGCAGTTATTCATTAATATCCTGATTCTCTTAATAAAATTTGTTAATATTTGTTACACTATGCATTTAGTTGTAACTTTCACCATTAGTTGTAACTTTCAGAATTTCTGTAAATATCCACAAACTAGTTCTAGGTTAAACCATTATATTATCTAGGTTAAACCATTATATTATCATCTTGTGTTACAGCCTGTAGATTGTAAAGCAATACTATCATTATATTTAGAATTATTTTACTATATTAAGGAAGTTATTAGGATGCATCTTAATAAGAGAAAAATCAGATGCTTAAACACCAATATGTACTTTAATAAAATATGACCTTACATATGGTTAGTATCACTATTTTTGCTTTCTAATACTAAACTAGATAAACTAGTACTCTAAATCTTTGGGATCATCTTAGTATTTGGAAGTATTAAGGAGAAGTGAAGTTTTATGGATTATATACATGTTTAATCTAGTTGCATATTTGTGTGTTGCTTGCATGATGAATCGTTTCTAGAATAGGTTTAATTTTATTCAGACTTGCATTTTTTTTGCTTAAATAAATGCTCCATGCTATAAATATCCATAGTCTAACTTAATACATATCTTATAATTTTATACCCATAAAAACAAAAATATGTGGGTCTGTGAGATTTTTTTTTACTACTTCCCCTTGATAATTTATACTGCACATTCCTTATTCTAAATTGTTTTTACTTGGAAATGTTTAATTTATTGTTTATCCAAGGTCAAGAAATAAATTGCTAACAGAAGGTCCCATTGTGTAACTATATCCCCAAGGACATCCATTATCCTGCCTTCAATATCATAGATGCTTTTTTTTTTTTTCCCTTTTGTACCAGTCTTGGGTCTTGAACTCAGTGCTTGGGTACTGCCTAAGATCTTTTTTGCTCAACACTAGCACTCTGTCACTTGAACTACAGCTCCACTTGCAGCTTTTTTTGATGGTTAGTGGAGATCAGTCTCATAAGCCCAGTGCCAGTGGCTCATGCTTGTATTCCTAGCTACTTGCAAGGCTGACATCTGAGGATCACCATTCAAAGCCAACCCAGGCAGAGAAGTGTCCCTGAGCCTCTTATCATCAATTAACCACTCAAAAATTGGAAGTAGCACTGGCTCAAAGTGGTAGAACACTAGCCTTGAGCAAAAGAGCTCCGGGATAGTGCCCCAAGCCCTGAGTTCAAACCCCATGACCAAGCTCCCTACCCCACCCCCAGAAATCTCACAGATTTCCTGGACTACTTCCAACTTTTTTTTTTTAAAGAATTTATTAACATTGATTTTTACATCATATTTTAAATGACAAGTTTAACAATCAAGTGTTCAAGGGGGGAATCTCTATATACAATCACTAGCACTTAGTTTTAGAACTTAATCAAAATTAGGCTAAGGGTTTGTATGTCATAGAAACATTAATTTATGAAATAAAACATTATGTCTATAGAGTCATAGATTTTTATGTCTATATAGTTATGTTTACATTTCCATTACCATGTCCATAGCTTTGGGTATGCAGTTATTGAGTCCTCGCGCTTGTACTCTTTGGATTTAATAGCCACATATTAAGGATACCATGTGCCTTTTGTTCCTTAGGTCTTGACTTGTCTCACTCAACATGATTTGCTCTAGATTCATCCACTTCCCTGCGAATGCCATTATTTTATCTTGTCTGTTGGCTATGTAGAATTCCATTGTGTATATAATACCACATTTTCTGTATTCATTCATCTGCAGTAGGGCATCTAGATTGTTTCCATCGCCTGGCTATTGTGAATAGTGCAGAGATGAACATAGCTGAGCAGGTGTCCTTATCATATCTTGGGTCATGATGTTCACGGTAGATGCTCAGAAGTGGTATGGCGGGATCGTAGGGAAGGTCTATTTTCAGCTCTTTAAGAAACCTCCACACTGCTTTGCAGAGTGGCTGAACTAGTCTACATTCCCACCAGCAGTGTAGTAGGGTTCCTTTTTCTCCACAACCCCACTAGCAACTGTCATTGTCTGAATTCAAAATCTTGGCCATTCTTTTTTTTTTTTTTTTTTTTTTTTTTTTTTGCCAGTCGTGGGCTTGAGCTCAGGGCCTGAGCACTGTCCTTGGACTTTCTCAAGGTTAGAGCTCTACCACTTGAGCCACAGCACCATTTCTGGCTTTTTTCTATGTATGTGGTACCGAGGAATCGAACCCAGGTCTTCGTGCATGCTAGGCAAGCACTCTACCACTAGGCCAAACTCCCGGCCTCTTGGCCATTCTTGTTGGGGTAAGGTGGTACTTCCAACTTTTTGATGATTAAGTGGAGATGAGAATCTCATGAACATTCCTTCCTCGTCTAGCTTTGAACCACAATCCTTAAATCTGTCTTGATAGGTATAGGCACCAGGTTTCATTGATTATTTTTGCCTTTAATTTTTTTTAGATACACAAAATTAGATAGTTGTTTAGAATTAGACTTTGTTAGTTAAGATTTATTCTCACAAAATGAGAATCATGTTCATGATAGTCTATTTAGTCCATTGTGTGAATAGGCCCTGATTTATTCATTGTACTGATGGTGAGTATTTAGGTTGTTTCTATTCAGGGCTGTTCTGAACAATACTTTCTTGAAAATTCCTGTACATGTACTGAAACTAGAATTCAGCCTTAATTTCTCAGTGGTGTATCACTGGCATTTTACTAGTTAATTGGAGATGAAGTCTTGTGGACTTTTCTGCCTTGGCTATCTTAAAACCTCAGTCTTCAGATCTCAACTTCCTGAGTAGTTAGAATTACAGGCATGAGCCATTAGTGCCCAACCATATATCACTTTTGATGTGCATATGTATATTCCTATTCTCTGTGTATCTAGAAATGAAATTGCTAGGTCAAAAGTTTGTTTGCCTTAAGTAGATACTACCAGTTTATCTTCCCTGCATAGATACTGCAGTTGCTCTGCATCCTCATCAACAATTGATACAGTCTTATTTGTACAGATAAAACATTTACAGAATTTAAAGGGGAGGGGAGTTTGACCTTAAAGGCCTGGTTACTGTCCTTGTATTATTTTTGCTCAAGGCTAGTGCTTTATTATTTGAGCCACAGCTTCAGTTCTATTTTTGTTTGTTGGTAGTGGTAGTGGTGTGGTTAATTGGAGATAAAAGTCTCACAATCTTTCCTGCCTAGGCTGGCTTCAACGGAAATCCTCAGATCTCAGCCTCTTGAGTAACTAGAATCATAGGTGTGAGCTACTGGCATCTGTCTGGAATCTTTATGACTTAAAAAAAAGTCATTTTTGTTTTGAGTATTCTAATAAGTATGTAGTGGTATGTCATTGTGGCTTTAATTTGCTCTTCCTCAGTGATTAATCAAATGGAATCTTTTTCATGTTTGTTGGCCATTGGTTATAAGAATATGTAGATTGTGCTGGGCGTGGTGGCTCACGCCTGTAATTCTAGCTACTTAGGAGGCTGAGATTGGAAGATCAAGGTTCAAAGCGAGCCCTGGCACAAAAGGACCTGACACTTTTATTTTCACAAGACTGTGTTCCCTCTTTATTTCCTAGTATGGCAAAAAGTGATACAGTTCATAATCATGAGAGGTTATCAATCAAAAATCAGTCCAAGCACCACTAAATTGGAGACTTTGCTTGGCTTATGTTAATATTTTCTTCTGGGACTCAGAACTCTTCAATTAACCTCTAGAAAATGGGAAGTGGGGCTTGGCTCAGGGTAGGGTAGTAGGGTAGGGTAGTAGCCTTAAACTGAAGAGCTCAGGGACAATGCCCAGGCCTAGGGGTAGGATGGTAGCCTTGAGCTGAAGAGCTCAGGCACAGCACCCAGGCTGAGTTCAAGCCCCATGACCCCCCCCAAAGAATATGTAAATTGTAATATTTGTAGGAAATATTCTCACATAGAAAAATAGGGAATTTGAATGTATTCATTATCTTACCTGATAGGGTTTTCATTCTTCTATATTTTTCAAATTACTTGAAATTACATTGTTTTGTATAAAGATAGAAATATGAATAGACAGTGACAGGAGAAAAGGGGTTAAAGTAAGCATAGAATCAATCATTGTATATTATAGATATCTTAAAGGGTAGCTATTGATGGTTAATCTATTCTCCTTTCCAAATATCTTTTCCCTTTTGAGACCTGTCTTCTGCTTCTGAAAAAGGGCATAAAAGAACTTTCTGCCTGGCACAGTGGTTCACACCTGTAATCCTAGCTACTCAGGAGGCTGAGATCCAAAGATTTTCAGTTCAACACCAGGGCAGCCTGGGCACTAAAGACCGTGAGACTCTTTATCTCCAACTAACTACAAGAAAACCAGAAGTGGCGCTGTGGCTCAAGGGGTAGCACCCACACCCAGAATCCAAGCCCCACGACTGAAAATGAATACAATTTTCTTACCATCAACTTGTGTCTTTATTCTTGTTGACCAAAATTGAATTCTCTCAACTATTAATTGGTATAATAGATATTTTAAAAATCTTTAACCTAGTCAGCTACTTTCATTTTTTAATGACCAGTCTATAGACATAGACCTCCATTTTTCCTCTCCTACCTGAGGGCCAGGCTTTCTCCCATATTTTGAGTTCTGTTTTCTCACTCTGCCCCACTTGCTCAGAAAATAGATGGCTAATGGTAATAACTGTGGTTACATTTGAAATCTCTCAACTTGAACCTTTTCATTGACATTTTCATAGATAAACATATCTTCAAAAAGGAAAGAAAACCTTCTTTAGCTGCATATCTCATTCCATTCAGCTGCCAATTTTCTTGAAAATTTTTCTTCATTTCCTCACTTCTCACTCATCCTTACCCTGCCATAGTTTGGCACCTGTATCCATTGCTATATCAAAACAACTCTACTGAAGGGTGCGAGTGATCTTTCTAGTATCAGAACCAGCTGATAAGGTTTCAGAGTTCATTTTACCTACAATTAACAATGCTGACAAAGCTGACTATCTTTTATTGTTGGAATAAAACCAAGCTCTCTGGTTTTGTCTCCTTAGACTTTGCCAGCTTAACATTTCTTTTTAGTAAATAATTGGCATTCTTTGAAGCTCATTTAAGCCTGCATACATTACCACTCTGTGCTTGCTTCTTTAAGAAATCTCATTCATGTCTATGGTCTGATTTTTTTTCCCCCCATATATGAATGGCTGCTAAATTTATATGTCTAGCACAAACTACTTTGAGCTTAAAACCTGTATACCCAGTTGTTTAATTAACAATTACACTATTTTAAATATAGCTCCTATTTGGCAAATTCAGTTTTCTCTGCCTTTCTAATGTTCTTCCACTGTTTTTTCTATCTATAAATGATAGCAGTATTTTACTTGTGCAAGTCTGGCACCACAAGTTATCTACCATTTACAAAGATGTCTCCAGTAGAATTCATCAGCCAAGCTGAGTGAGGGGAACTCAAGCCTGTACTTGTAGCTGTTCAGAAGGCTGAGATCTACAGGCTCTTAGTTCTCAGACATAAAAGTTGATTAGATTCCACCTCTAATATAACCAGCAAAAAACAGCCAAAAACATGACATGTTACACAAGCATAATACCTGAATTTAAACTCCAGTAATGGGAAAAATAAATGAATTGATTGATGTCTTCAAAGCAATTACAGTTTACATTGTGGATAATTTTAAATTTTTTCTTGAAGATAAAACATAATAGGATATACCATACATATTTACATGGAGATAAAGATTTTAACTCCTAAAGAAGAGAGTTAATTTAGACAGATCCTCTGTATGGAATAATAGTGAATTGATTTTAACATTCCCTCATGTCAATGTGCATGTCTTTACTAACTGGTATGGAAAACTAGTAACTATTAGATCACTTTCCACCAGTGTTGGGGATATGATAATAGCTTTCTTAGGTGGAAGATAAAAGCCATGATTCTACTTCTTTTACTTTGTCTCTTTGCATACATGGGTGTCCCTGTCTGTTTTTTGATGATGTGGCATGAGTTTGTAACCTGTATCTGTATTTGTTATGGCCATTTTTCTTACTTTGCTGACTTAGCAGAGTATACTATACCAATAGGCAATGGGAAATGGGCAATAGTGATTAACAGGTTAAGAGATAACCTGTAGGCCTTTGGGACTGTCTTCTGTCTATGGTAGAAGGCTGCCAAGAATAAGAGTGTGGCAGAAACCATAGCAGGGGAGAAAAGCCTGTCAAGAAACTGAAGCTCTGGGGTTATGTATGGACTGATAAAAGGGAATAAATGAACAGCTATATTAAATGTTCCCTGTCACATCTGCAATCTGTCTGGGCATAGCTCTCAGATTTGGGCCCTGCTGTTGGTAGGTACAATAGGTAGAAGCAGAGGAAGGGATGAAAGATGGAAAAATGGCTATGTGACCTTCTCCTATATAAGAAATTTAAGATTAAATGTCTAATGAGATACTGTCTGGTATATTTTAATCCTCCTTGCTAGAGAACCATTTTGTTCATCTTCTCTGAGAACTATGAACTTTGATCATTTTCTCAAAGAACTTTTTGCCATTTCCATTTTATTAATTGTAGTATTTTTGTTCCCGTTCCACTATTTTCATTGTTCTGTTTTACTTTCTTAGGCACTTGGTTTATGTATTTTGAATTTGTCTTGTTAAAAACATCCTTGCAGGGCTAGGAATGTGTCTTAGTGGTAGAATGCTTGCTTAGCATGCATGAAGCCCAGGGTTCAGTTTTTCAGTACCACATGAACAGAAAAACCCAAAGTGGTAGGCTGCTAACCTTGAGCAAAAGAAGCTTGGGAATAGTGCCTAGGTCCTGAGTTCAAGCCCCAGAACTCACAAAAAACAAAAACTACACACACACACACACACACACACACACACACACACACACACATATACGTATTTTTTTTGTTTTTTTGGCCAGTTGTGGAGCTTGAACATAGGTGCTGTCCCTGAGCTCTTTTGCTCAAGTCTAGCCCTTTACTACTGTGAGCCACAGTGCCACTTGCAGTATTATACACAATATAACAACTTAAATTTATTTAACACTAGCTGACAGTGAAATGAATATATCACTGTGTCACTTCCAGTATTATACACATTATAACAACTTAAATTTATTTAACACTAGCTATATGATAGGCAATGAAATGAATACACCACTGTGTATCTTATGCAAACATCACAGCAATGTTTTAGATTCTGTAGCATGACTATCCCATTTGATAGGAGACAAATTAAGAATCAGGTAATTTATCCAAAATGACATTGGTAGTAAGTGGCTAATAATTTTCAAACTTGTCTTTATCATAAGCATTTTACTAAGTGACAGGGGGCTACCTCTAAATGTAGTAGGTAAAATTTCTTAGAAATATGTCCTACCTTACCAGATTTTGTCCACTGTTTAATTTAAAATTTTTGCTTTGCTTTGTTTTGTTGATATTGGGAATTGAACTCATGGCTTCTCTGAAGCACTCTACCACTTGAGTCATGTCTTCAGCCTCTTTTTGCAGTGGTTATTTTTGAGAAAAGATCTTGCTTTGTGCCAGGTTCTGGGTTGACAGGTCTTTTGCCCTCAGCCACTAATTGACGTATCTTGTGAACTTCTTTTTCCCTAGACTGACTTTGAACCATACTCCTCTAATCTTCACTTCCAAAGTATCTTAGATTATAGGCTTGAAGCCACTATGCACTATGCCTCACTTTCATTTCTGATTTGAATACATTTGTGCACTGCATAACAAGACTTTAGTCAACCATGGACAACATGAACAATAGCAGTCCTGTAAGATTGCCCTGAAGCTAAAAATTGCTGCTCAGTGGTCTCCACATCAGTGCTATACGTTTTCCACATATTTGTGGTAATCCCAGTGTAAACAAACTTAATGCACTACCAGGTACATTTAAATATAACATGTACAATTATGTATAATACATAATACTTGATAATAACAGTATATTACTGTTACTGGTTTGGATATTTATTATTTGTTATTTTAAGATATGCTTGTTTAAAAAAAAAAAGTTTGATATGGACCGGGAGTTTCCCCCAGTGGTAGAGTGCTTGCCTAGCATACACGAAGACCCGGATTTAATTCCTCAGTACCACATACATAGAGAAAAACTGGTAGTGGTGCTGAGACGCAAGTGGTAGAGCTCTAACCTCGAGAAAACCAGAGGGACAGTGCTCAGGCCCTGAGCTCAAGCCCAGGACTGGCAAAAAAAAAAAAAAAAAAGTTTGATGTGATACAGCTCTCATAAATTTTGTTTACTGTGACTCTTGATAGTCATTCCCTTTTGTGGCTAATTTAATCTCATGCTGTTTTGTTTGTTATAGCCCTTGAGACAGTAGGCTCTTGAGACAGTAGGCTGTAATGGCTAGCTAGCTGTAAATACTATATAGCCTAGATGTGTAATATACTGTTGGTTTGTATAAATTTGCTCTTACAGTATTCACTCAGCAACAAAATCCTGTAAATGATGTGTTCCTCTGAGTATATCCCTGTTGTTAAGGGATGTATGGCTGTAATTTGATACCTTAGGCCACTTCCCTATTCTAGCTGTATGTATATCACATTTGTTGATAGTTTTAGAAAATCAACTTTGGTTTTTAATTTTCGTCTGCTTGCTTTGGGTTAGTTTGCTCTTGTTTCTCTAGTCTCAAATTTTAGTGTGCGTGTTTTTAATTTTTTATTACAAAAATGATGTATAGGTTGGGAGTTTGGCCTAGTGGTAGAGTGCTTGCCTAGCATGCATGAAGAAACAGGTTTGATCCCTTGGTACCACATACATAGAGAAAAGCTGAAAGTGATGTGTGGCTCAAGTGGTAGAGCTCTAGCCTTGAGAAAGCCCAAGGACAGTGCTCAAGCCCTGAGTTCGGGCCTAGGACTGGCAAAAAAAAAAAATGTACAAAGGGGTTACAGTTAATATAAGTCAGGTAAAGAGTACATTTCTTCTTGGACAATATCATCTCTTCCTCGGTCCCAAAGTTCAGTTTTTTCTCTTCCTCTCCTTCCTCCTCTACCTTCCTCCCTACTTCTTCCCCTTCCTTTTCTCCCCTTCTCCTTCCCTTAACTTCCTCCCCTTTTCCCTTTCACCTTCCTTTCCCTTATCCCTACTTCCTTCTGTCTCTCCCCTTCTATGGTTTATTTTAATTTTCCTTCATATCAAGGTATTTCCTAATTTCCTTAGTGATTTCTTTGCAATATTTAAACCTTTTGTTTATTTTTATTGTAAAGGGGATGTACAATTACATGTCAGGTTTTGAGTGCTTTCTTTTTGACCAGTGTCACCTCTTCCCTGATGTTTCTCTGTTTTCCCCCTCCCAGACCCCTACCACAAATTATATAGTTCATTTTCAACATACTGTCTAGTGAGTGCCACTGTCACATTTGTTCACCCTCTGTCCCACCCTTTCTCTGTTTTCCCTTATCCTTCCCCAAACAGATAAAGCTACATACAAAAGGTACAGAAATCAAAAGCAGCAACAAAGGAAAAAAAGCAAAATAACAAAAATCTTATTGACATTTCTTGGAGTTCATTTCTATAAATACCATTTTAAGTGATTCCTTTGGTCTCACTGTATGAATATCTACAGTCTGGAATAATTTATCATGTCCAAGTGTTTTTTGTTTTTTTTTTTTTTTTTACTATCCAGTGTGTTTACTTCTAGATGTATAGGCACATTCTAATTACAAGTGAGGAAACCATGCAACCTGTGTTTCTTTGGGTCTAGCTTATTTCGTTTAATATACTTTCTTCCAAGTGTTTCTACTTCTTACCAATGGTGAAATATCATTCTTTTTTATGGATGCAGAAAATTCCAGTGCGTGTATATATACACATTTTCTCAATCTGTTCGTCCACTGAGGGTCATCTGGATTGATTCCATACATTGACTATGATAAATGATACTGTAATGAATGTGATTGTGCTGGTGGTGGCTTTTGTATGGCCTTGTTTATGCTCTATTGGATAAATGCCCAGGAGAGGAATTTCTGAGTCAAAGGGAAGTTCTGTGGCTTTTGAGGAACCTCTACACTCCACACTATGTGTGAGTATGCACTTGAGTTTTAATTCAGGGCCTGGGTTCCTTCCCTGGGCTTTTATACTCAAGGCGAGTGTTCTACCACTTGAGCCATAGCTTTTTGGTAGTTAGAGATTAAGGTTCTCATGGACTTCCCAGACCAGACTAGCCTTTAGTTAGGATTGCAGATGTAAGCTACCATTGCCCAGCAATTTTAATCTTTTAAAATTTACTTGAGAGACTAAACTTATATATCCTAACATTCTCATGGGAATTTCCCTGTATATACTTTACCTAAATGTTTATACTGCTGCTGTTTGTTTTTAATCGATTTATATTGTCTTTTCTTTCTTTGGTAATTTTTCTGATTGATTCTATCATTACTGAAAAGTAAAACACTAAAAAAAAACTTTTTGTTGTTACTTTTTGTACATATGTTCCAGTCCTGGTGCTTGAACTCAGGGCCTGGTTACTGTCTGCTGAACTTTTTGCTTAAGGCTAGCACTCATACTTGAGCCACAGCCACTTTTGGTGGTTAATTGTAGATAATAGTCTCACAGACCAGCCTGGGCTGGCTTCAAACCAAGATCCTCAGATTGACCTCTTGAATAGCTAGGATTACAAGTATGAGCCAGTAGCATCCAACTCAACTACTTAAAATCTTCTATTTCTCTTGTTTGATCACATATTTTGAGCTTCTGTATATATACATGGGTTTTTATTTAGATATACAGTTATATACAGTTGAATTGAGTTGAATTTTTCATTATTAGGTAATGTCTGTTTTTTGGAAGTAATTTTATTTTAGTCTGTGTGATGTTGGTATGTCTGTTACATCTGTCTATGGTTACTGTTTGTATGAAATTATCTTTTTTTATTTGTTCACTTTCTACTTAGTCTAAAGTGAGTATGTTGTATGTACAGTAAAATTGAATCATGTTTGCTTTAATCCATCTTACCAATCTCTGTCTTCATTTGGAGAGTGTGTGCCCTCTGGCAGAAGGAATCACACCAACAGCTTAAGATGGCATATTCAAGACCTTTACTCCGAATCCGCTGACTGAGCATTGTTAAGTGCTTGCTTGATTGCAATAAACTTTGGTTTCTAGAGTTCAGGTAAAGTTGATTCTGACAGTTTTGCTGGGTTATTCACTCTTTCTGGGCCCTTAGAGTTTTTTATCCTGTCATTTTCAGTGGTATCTTACCACATTTTCAATTTTAATGAGCATATATTACACTCACAGTTCTTTAAAGACTGACAATGTCTCCTTTCTACAGAGGTTATCCAAGTGTTAAGGTGATTCATTTTTAGCTTACAGTAAAGAACTCTAACACACTTAAAAGGAAAAGGATCCTGGCAAGTTAATACATTAGATCACTTGATATCAATATTCATAAAGATGACCACCTTACCCATTGCTCTGTCAAAAAGTTGCTGAATAGAGGAAATGAATGTTTAGATTCCAGACCCTAATATGATATAAAATGTTTTAGAAAAGTCACTACGTATTAGAGTCCTGAAGCTGGATATTCATGCCTGTAATCCTGCTACTTTGAAGTTACAGGAAGATCACTGTTTGAGGCTAGCCTGGGGAAAAGTTAGAGCTCCCCTCAGTCAACAAGCGGGGTGTTGTGATTCACATTTGTAATTCCAGCTATTCAAAGGCCTTAGGTAGAGGGTTCAAGCTGTCCCTGGTCAAAAATGCAAGCCCCTACTTGCAAAAGAGGATTGGGAGTATCACTCCAGTGGTAAAGTATATGCCTAGCAAGCACAATGCCCTCTCTGAGTTCAAACTCCAGTACTGAAGGGGAAAAAATAACACACATAAAAATACAAAAAACCTGAGACACCGTAGTGTGTGTATAGTTTTAAGGTAGCAGAATCTCTTGAGACCAGGAGTTTGATGCAGGTCTGGGAAACAAAAACTTTACTTGGTCATACTCATATTTTGGTTTTGTGAATATGCTTCATTTAATTTTATCAGGTTGATAAGAATATGAGATACCGTCATTGCCCTCATTATGCTTTATCTCTTTGTGAAGTTATTCAGTCTAAATCTGAAGCTACACAGCCAACATAGAAAAATCTGGCACATTTTCTGTGCTTGAACTTTATTTTCATTTATGTATAAGCAGTACATACTTGAATATATTACTTAGGTTTTCTCTGCCCCATTTATCACATCAGCTGGATAATGTAATTATAGGTTTGTTTTACGGCTAAAATAGAAACCAAGAATTAGTACATTTGTAAACTAAATAAATACATACACTAGTTTGAGGTGCAACTTGTTGTATGTCTTTCTAGGTAGGAAAAATCTCCAAGTTTTTCAACTTAACATGCTTAGCCATTGTGCATGCGTGTGTGTGTGTGTGGCTTGAACTGAGGACCTAGGAGCTGAGTTTTTTTGCACAAAGCTAACACTCTCCATGAGCTACAGTTCCACTTGAGTGTTTTGGTGGTTATTTGGAGATAAGAGTCTCATGAACTTTCCTACTGGTGCTGACTTTAAACCATGATCCTTAGAGCCCAATTCCTGAGTAACTAGAATACTGGCGTGAGCCACCAGCACCTATTAGTCATTTTTAAGTATGTCATAGATCTTGCATTAATTTGTATTGGGAAAAATACTTAAGCTCTTATTTTGTAAGAAATTTACTTTTGTAATGATTTTCTCTGATATAGTCCCAATTTAATAAAAACTAAATTTAAAACCCCAATTACGGCCTTTTTACTCGACAAAAAGATTCATCACATTTTTCTGTTAAATAATCATCCCTTTCTACCATTTATTTATATGTTTAATAGAAGGAGCACGTCTATTTCATTAAGCCAATTAGAATGAAAGATAAAACCTTATTACCTATAGTGCTTACTCTGCTAATTTTATAATTTCTTAGCTTCCATAGTCACAAAGTATTCATACTTAGGATACCCTATTATCCTGAAGCTATAAGTTCCAGAAAACTTAAGAAAAATAATGGTTCATAAAGGAAAGCTTGACTAATTATAGTTTCATTTTTATCTTTCTCCAGCTTTATTTCTTTAATAACAGTTTAGTGCTAAATATATACATTTTTGTGCTGGTTGTTTGAACTGTTGAGTAACCGCAGTTTTGGAATCAATTGGACAAATAGCTATCATTTTGTCTTGAATATTATTGGAATATGATTAAACCTAGTGGAAATAAAACTTAAATTCTAATAGTATTTGATAGTATGTTTTTTGTTATTATACCTTTTACACTGGTTATGTAGTTGTGATTCCTAATTTTATCTACATACACAAGAATATGTAAAATGTAATTTAACACCCATTTTATCTTAAGTACTGAGTCACAATGACCTGTTAAATATATTTAAGCTACGTTAACAATGCAAGAATAATTTAAAATTTTATTTCTGAAAACTAAACTGGAAATAATGACCACTGAACTGGACAATACAACTTTACTCCTTAAAATACTAAAAAAAAAATTCTAATAACTACTTTTGATAAATGGAACTGTAACTGTCCTTAAATGGGCATAACTTTTTGATATGTGAAATTGGGATTCCATCGGTTGCCGCTGGATAGTAAATTGAACATAAATAACAAAGTACATATGGGATTCAGAAACTGGCTTTAAGATTCTAAACAAAGACCTTTGAGGCACACAGATGCATTTTTAATTTGTTTCTTTGATCTCTTAATTGCTGAAAAAGATTTATTGGTTAATTTTAGGAAGGCAAGTGTTTGAAAAGTTTTGCCAAATACTGTCTTCTTTAAATGACTATATGGTAATGAAAAGTTAGGAAGAGAGCCAAATTAGATTGAATAATTGTTCAGTCATGTGGGTCAGAGTAACTGCTTAGCCTGGTTGTTAGACTGATTACTCAAATTACATTGCCTGGGGTCCTGCACTTGGTTGGCTGTCTTCTCAGATCTTAACAAGGTTCTGGGAATTTCTTTCTCTGACAAAGTTTGCTTTGTATTCTTTCCCCTGCCCCTCCCAGGATGCTTCATCTGCAGACATCAGAAAAGCATATCGCAAGCTTTCACTGACTTTACATCCAGACAAGAATAAAGATGACAATGCAGAAACTCAGTTTAGACAAGTAAGTGAAATATGCTGTTATATATATTTTGGGACAGTTGTGTTATTAAATACCTCTGTAGTAGAAATAATAACTTACATGTAAAATTTTAAATAGTTAAAATTATGGCATATATATTTCCTTTTTTGAAAAATAGTTTTTCATCAACATTTTGTGTTGCCCTAATCTCTTAAATTGTTCATAGTTGTAATTGTCTATAAAATGCAGCTTTTGCTTTAAGAAGCATATCTAAGACAAACTATTTTGTTACATACTATTAGATTTCAGATATCTTTAAACTTTTTAAAGTGCTATCAAAGATATAAAAACATTATTTACAATTAAGATTTCTACTGTTGGTTGCATTTGGGAAAATAGGGTTTTCTGCATGTACATTTTACAGCCTTCATCCTCCTGTGTGTTTTCTTTTAGTTGAGAGTATTTTTATTTTAAAGTAATGCTTCTGTTTCAGTTGGTGGCCATTTATGAAGTTTTAAAGGATGATGAAAGAAGACAGAGGTGAGAGTTCATTTGTGCTTTTGAATTAAGATGGTAAAGTTCCATGCCACAGCTTTTAAATGGAAAGGGTAAAATCTCAAACATTTTAGTATTTTATATTTATTTCTTCCAGGAAATGAATTGCTTTTACAAATCAGAGTTAATTTCTGTTGAAAATAGTCAGTAGGTTGATCGAGTACTTTCAGGTTTTAGGATCCATAAAGTTAGCAAGTTCTTAATTAGATGAGATTTTTAACATGGATGTTTATGCACTGGGAAATGCAAATACTATTTGGCTTCAAACAAACGGCCATTCTTTTCCATGTATCAGTAATAGCTCCTATCTGTACTTGCTCTTTCCTTCCCTGACTCTTCCTTAAATGTTTAAGATTAGTCGTGTAGCTATAGTCAAGTTAGTATAATTTCTTAATGATTCTGAATTTTTCAAATAACCCAATTTGTGATTGAGAGAACAGACTCGAATGAGCCTATATAGAAAGTTAGAGGAAGACAAATATTCATCTCTTATCATTTCTTTTGCTTTCTTTCCTTAATCTGCTCCAGTGATTGTGTTTAGGGTAAATCTCAGAGTGGAAGCAATTCAGAATTCTGTGTTCACCTTTCAGAGGAGTAGTAATGTATTTCTATAGTGGTTTATGCCAGTGATTTATTGGAGCTTTTCAGAGGTTCCTTCCTTTTTTCTGTATTCCTATAGAATGTGTGGAATGTAGATACAATTATGGGGACTTCAAAGTTTTAGAATTCAGATACACAACAAGAAGTACATTTGAAACCATATCTCAAAACACACATGGACACATGCACAACAGAAAAATTTCATAAAGCACTGTGACATTGATTTTTCTATTCTGAGCTGTCTAATCATTTTTTAAGACAATATTGGTTGTAGTCTACTAAAGTGATTTTATGAGACAGTAGTGAGTAGTGAACCACATCTGAAATCTGAAAATGTTGCTCTACAATGGTGGACTACTTTAAAAATAACATGAGTATTTGAGATTTAAGCTCAAGGTAGCCTAAATATCTGCATCTTGTCTATGGAGCTCTTAAAAACAACTCCGAAACTTAACGTTACATAACAATCAAAATCTTCAAATTTGTTGTCTGGAATTACTCTACATCCAAAAATGTTAGCTATCACTTCTGGTTCTCATCATAAGTGCTTAATTTGAATGCCTCAGTTTGTCAGATTGCAAGGCAGCAATTCAGGATATTCTCTTGATGTGGCCTTTGCTTTACAACAAGGACTGGCATTAGTCCAGGTACCATAGCGGACATTCCTCTGGTTTGAGATAATCTGTTGTGTTGAAGGAGTTCTCCAAGTGTGTTGAAAAAAGTGTTAGTCATTCAATATACATTTCCTAGTTGATTTCTTCCAGTGAGATCTAGTTTCGTTTCATACATGAAGAATGTGTCTATAAAATGGCTTTATGAGATTTCTAACATGCTTGGCATCAAATTTTGTCTTTTACCTAGTTGCTCTCTTAGGAGTCAGTTTTTTTTTTTAATTGCTGAAATTATTTCTATCTTATCAGAGCAAATAACTTCTTACATGTAAGTTTTTTTTCTTCATTAAGATGGCCTCTTGTACCATCTTTTCAGGATTAGTTCCCTCTGCATTTATTTTAAAGTGTTGGTAGAAAAAGTGGATCTGACAGTTAACACCAACAGCTGTAGTGTTTGTACCCCTAGAGGCACTAGTAACTCTTTGGTAACTGGCTTTCCTTGAGGCAAAAGTCTTAACTAATCAAGCTAAGAATCACTTCTCTAAAGCCTTCGCCTGAGGCCAGGAAACCTATCAGTATTTAGACCAATAGGAAAAAGGCATATCTGTTGAGGTTGCCTTAAACTCATAATTCCTTAAAGGCAAAAGAACTTTGCTTTAGTCTTGTTAAATTCTAATATTAGATGTTATTTTTAAGTACATTTTTTAGTTATTTACCATAGTATTCATGGAATGAGTGCTTTTGAAAGTGAACCTTCTAGGAATTTACAATTTGGAAAATTGTCATAGACATGCTAGCTGTTCATTTTCCATGCATACAAATGCAATTTCAATGGAATCAGATGGATTATTTTGGTGGTGGAAAAGCAAATAGCAGGAGGTAGCAGTGTTTGACAAAGAATGTACTTACCACCTCACATTTACCTCTGTATATCACCTTTACAACAAAATAAAATTAAAAATAAGTAAAGACAAAATACAAAACAAAACAAAAGGAAACAGCAGCACAATAAAGTAACAGACTGAGTTGTACATGCCCTCGCCATAATCTAGTTCCTCATCCTCCTCCCCTGCCATGATCCTCTTAAAATTCCTTTTGTCTGTTTTATTTATATTACTACATTTATTAGAAGTTTAATATATTTTAATGTTTTTCTGCTAAGATTATGGTTTATTAAAAATTAAAAATAGTTATTAGCCTTGATCTGCCAACACGTATAGATCCATTATGTAGACACTGGAAATTTGATTACAAATGTATTGAAAACAAAACAAACATTATCTGAGGAGAAAAACTTTAATATTGGCAACTTCCTTAAGTTGGCAGTACAAGACACAAGACTGACACATGTAATTTTAAATATGAGGCCAATTTTGATCTTATTTTTTTATTTATGATCTCTGTGTATTTTTTTTTCTCAGTCCCAAGGCTTGATCTCAGGGCCTGGACACTGTCCTTGGCCTTTCTCAAGGCCTAGTGCTCTAACACTTGAGCCACAGTACCACTTTGGCTTTTTCTATGTATGTAGTAACAAAGAATCAAACCAGGGTCTTTGTGCTTGCTAGGCAAGCACTCTACCACTAGGTCAAACTCCCAGCCCCTATACATTAACTTTTACTGAAAAGTTTGAAATCATACCCAAACCAAATTGTGGTGGTAGTGTTCTTTTAAGCTAAACATTCAAGCTTCACATGATGAAAATTCACCATTCAGGCTAGTGCTAGAATTTAGTCATTTTTCGTATTTCATGAATTTTTTCTTTTAGTTATGCAATTACTAATTTGTTTGAAAATATGCCAGTATCAATTTGTATGACTGCTTTTTGCTGGTAAGTGAAAAATTTTTTTTTAATTTAATTTATTTTTTTTTTTTAATTTAATTTTTTTGCCAGTCCTGGGCTTGAGCTCAGGGCCTGAGCACTGTCCTTGGACTTTCTCAAGGCTAGAGCTCTACCACTTGAGCCTCAGCACCACTTCTGGCTTTTTCCTATGTATGTGGTACCGAGGAATCGAACCTGGGTCTTCGTGCATGCTAGGCAGGCACTCTACCACTAGGCCAAACTCCTGTCCCCATAAGTCAAAATTTTTAAATTGATTTCTTTTACAGTATTGATAATAGACAATTATATTTGATGAATTTTAGATTCCAATATGCAACTTAGTAATGATTATGCATCCATATTAGTTGTTTGTTTTTATATACATTTTAAGAAAAATCACACGTTGGACATGTGGAATTGATCATTAATGTATTTAAGTTCCAGGAAGAAGGCTTTTAAAAAAGTTCCATATGTTGGGACTGGAGTTTGGCCTAGTGGTAGAGTGCTTGTCTAGCATGCATGAAGTCCCGTGTTTAATTCCTTGATACCACATACACAGAAAAGGCTGGAAGTGGTATTGTGGCTCATGTGGTAGAGCTCTAGCCTTGATAAAGCCCAAGGGCATTGCTCAGACCCTGAGTTCAAGCCCCAGCTTGGCCAAAAAAAAAGTTCCATATGCTGTTTTATCATAAGATTTACTTCTGTCTTACATCATGTTTATACATTTTCACATTTTTAACCTGGTTTTAATTCATACTTAAGAATGTATCATTCTCAAGCACAGTATTTTAACATTGCTATGGTGACTTAAATATTAAATGTGTAATAAAGCACTGTTTTAAATTTCTTTCAACAATGTTTTTCTTAAAACAACCTAAATCAACAATGTTTTTCTTAAAACAACCTAAATCATATTTTAAGAAGTCTATTTGTCATTTATCTTTTAATAGCTTTCATTACAGTTCACTTTTTGGAATATATTCCCATAAAATGGACAGCCATGTGAGCCATAATGTTCATTGATAGTAAAATCAATAGAGCATTGATTCTAAACTTAATCCTTGGACTCTGTTGTTTAGAGTAGCAGACTTAGCCTAGTAAATAATCTGGTTTTGTTTAATGTGTTCAGTGCCTGAGGTTTTGCTATCTGGAATTTGGTAATACATCAGTTACAGTTTATATGTAGGGCAGAAAAATAGCTTTTAATAGATAGCATTATTAGCCGTGATGCTGATAAAATATTTGGTAGGAGAGTCTTTGTTAGAAATTCAACTGTGTGTGGGGTTTTTATTTTTTGTGCGGTTTAGATCCAAAAGTTCATTCTTAGTAATCTACTAGGAAATGGTCCCCCTTTCTTAGGTGTTTTTTGTTAATAGTTTTTTTTTCTGTTTAGTTATGTTATAATAGAGATTTGTTAAAAAAATTATATTCAACTTTTTTATCCTCAAGAAATCTGAAGTGAAATAGGGATGTAAAATATGAAATTTAAGATCCATTGGACTTCATTCAAACAAACAGCATCTTATTTTACAGTAATTGAGGCCTTTTTACCTATTCCTGTCTAATTTAAAATAGGTTGTTCTTAAAGATAGGTTTAAATACACTAATCTTTGAATACAAAAATGATAGTTTAATGGAGTCATTATTTTACCTTCATGTTTATATTCAGGAATTACTAATATTGTAAGAACATTTAATACCAAATTTTGTGTGACCCTGCTACTTTATACAACCATATTTTGACTCTTACATAATCATTTGCCTTTTAAGAGTTTAGTAGTAATTAATGTCATTTGCCTTTAATATTTGGTTATTCTGTGGTGAGTAATATTAATAACCAAATTTGATTTAAAAATCAGGTATTTTAGATCTGCTAATAAAATATTTCACATTAATTGCCATACTTTTCTACTGATAAAGTTCCCTTTAATAAACCCCCTGCTTTATTTTTTAGCATATCTCCAAGGTATCAATTTAATAACTATCAGAGTAGCTACTGCAGTTGTTGCATTTAAATTGATTTACATGTCAAGACTGGCAGTTTAGCAGCTGCGCTATTATTCCTAGATCGGTCAATTTACTTGAGAAAAACCTACTACTGAGCTCTACTGACCTGCCTGACAATGTAGGCCCTATTTCTATTCCTGTAATTAGGGCCGCGACTAACTCAGAATATTTTTAATTAAAATATTTTGGTCAATGTGTTGCACCAAATTAGACCTTTCAGTGAAGGTTTATTTCTGGAAATAGTGTGATTAGAATATTTAACGAGTTGTATTAAATTAAGATTAACAGGTTGTGTGTGTTGAACATACAGTGTTTGTGGGTGATTTTTTTTTTTAGCTTTATAATCTTAAATGTTACTTCTTAGTTTTGTCTTTAAAAATATCTGCCTCCTAACTGACAGTTAAATTGGAATTTAAAGTTAGCTGAAATTTTGTTTTAAAATAGCTTTTAAAATAAGCTTTTTAAAAATTTTTGCCTTCCAGCAAAAGCCACAAATCAGCGAATTGCCACTGATACTTAAGTTTACATGCAGTTTTAAAGTTTACATGCAGTTTTATTGTAAATGTGACATTAACATTGGTTGTTTCCATGTTTCTTTCTAGTCTACATTTTTTATTTTCTGAAGGAAAGTAGTATGACAGTAGAAAAAAAGCACTGACTGAAAAGTTAATTCTGAATTGAATTCTTCCATTTGTTGGTGACCTCTGTGATGAACATTTTCCTAGCAGCTGTTGTAGACAGGTAGACAATAATGTGGTCATCCCAAGAGTAATACCACTGTGTGTAAAACACAAGATCTGAGATGCACAGACTGTTAGTGCCATGCACTTCTTGAAGGTTGTCAGTTATTTGAACCATGGACTGGACACTGCAATGTTGGCAAGCCACATAAATGGTACCAATTTGAAAGAGATGTATTTTTCTTCTTTATGAATATATACAAATAGGTTTTTTTGTTTAACTTAAACTCCCCATGAAAACTGTTGTATTTGTTACTGTAGGTATGATGATATTCTGATCAATGGACTTCCAGATTGGAGACAGCCTGTATTCTACTACAGGCGAGTGAGAAAAATGAGCAATGCTGAGCTGGCTTTACTCTTGTTCATTATTCTCACAGTGGGTCATTATGCTGTGGTTTGGTCCATCTACCTAGAAAAACAGCTGGTAAGTATTGATGATGAATCAAATAACCTAGCTTCCTTCATTTGATATGGAATTTCAGATATTTATTTCTGAAGGGATGAAATCTTAATTTTTCTAATACTTCTCATTTTAATGATTTTGCACTCAGTAATATTTGAATTATTTCAGAGGCAAGAACACATAGTGTCTTAATTCTTGAAAAAAAATGAAGACTTTTGCATTTGTTAGAAAACTTTGTAAAGTCCCAACTGTATCACTGAAAATCAGAAGATAGAGAGAAGCCATGTTTTAATAATTATCACCTTTCGAATAGAATTATTTGTAATGTAAGATTGACTCTAGAGACGTGTTGTCAGGAGCCTTATATAATGAAGAGTCTAAAAATGTTTAATAATTTAGAGGAGTACATGACTTAAAATCAGTGTGTTCAAAAAATTTATACTTTTGGCTTAATATGGTGCTTTGAGTTTATTTGCTGTGGAGTTTTATGTGTTAAGTCAAATATTTATTCTTGAATTAGCATCTATTTACTCATTTTATTCTGAAGTGACATTGAAGTTGCATGAGTGAGAAAAAAGTAAGTTGAATGCTTTGCCTTCTTAGAAAACTTTGATTGCAGTGGAGCCATAAATGACTGACAGTGCTGAACTTCATGTGTGTTTAAGACCTGGATGCCATAGCAACAGTTATTGTAAAAGATTGATTATTTTACTTAATTATGTTAGCCTCTACATATATTTGCATAAATATTCCTCTAAAGTGTTTACTGTTCACAGAAGAGTCTTGATAACTTTTGAAGAGTACACATATTAAATTACTTGCATCTGCAATTCTTTCCACATTAAGGATGAACTTCTTACTAGAAAAAAAAGAGAAAAGAAAAAAAAGACAGGCAGCAAAAGTATGGATATATCAAAACCTGGTGCTTCAGAAAAAAATGAAAGGTGAGAACATATAAAATACTGTATAATTTGAAACTCTTAAATGTATCTTTTTTTTAATTGTAATTAGTAAAAGGGTTACATGATATTTGCCAGATAGAAGGTGCATTAATTCACATACATTGATACCCTTTCACATGTCTTGGTACCCATTTCCCTCCCCTCCCCACACCCCCTTAAATGTATCTTTAATGGGATTGAACTTTGTATGTTGATCTACTTCAGAAATATTGTTTATAAGGACTAATGTGCTATACTTGACAAAATAAATTCTAATCCTGGGCATATTCCTTATAAATTTTCTCATAAAGTGCTCATACATACTTAGATAATATTAATCTCTTAAATTCTTAAATTTTTATACTAAACTTTAGAAGCAAAGCATTACACTGTCTCATCACTTAAGGAGAGACAATTAGAGTCCATGAGTGATACACAGTGCACTCAGAAAGATGCCATCATTTTATTGATTGATAGAAAGAATAAAGGGTTTATACAGTTCACACAGCAGGGCAGAAACTAGATCAATGTATGGTGGAGATCAGAGACTATTCTGCCCAGCTTCTATTCTGAGGACTTCAGTGAATGTGTCAGTGAACTGCAAATGACATTAATTTTTATGTATTGGTTTGTTTATGCCACAGTTGTCATATCTGGTTGTTAGTACTTGGGAACACTGAAGATGATTAGTCTTTTATAGCTGAGGTAATCGTAAGGCTTAATAATTCATTTTATAGAAGAAATGATAGTTCAGGTTACAGAGAGGGCTTTTGTTTTTCTTTGTAATTTGATTGGGAGCCCACTTCCCCAAATTATGGCTTAGATTCTCTTACTTGCTATATGTATTGCACTTGTTTTAACTACTGCATTTCATGCTAGAGTAAGTCAGATTAAGTGCTGACAAGTACTTAAACATGAATATTGAGTTGAAATAGGCATTCATAAAATAATTTGTGAGCTTTTAAAATATGATTTCCTTCCCAGTTTTTTCTATTTGGTTATCTGTTTGGATTTTTTTCCCCACTTTCAGATTGCTAATAAAACCACAGTGGCATGATTTGCTTCCGTGTAAGCTGGGAATTTGGTTTTGCCTAACACTAAAAGCACTGCCTCATCTAATCCAGGTATTTCTTCCATTAAATATCACAAACTTTCATTTTTAATTCATGAAATTATGCCCATGTCTTCTATGTCCTATAATTATCTCCTTTTTTTTTTTAAGTGCTGGTACTGGAGCATGAACTCTAAGGGCTTTGTATTCTTGCTTGGCTTTTTTTTAAATTTTTTAATTTTTATAAAAGCTGGTGGCGCTCTATGACTTGAGCCACCCTCCCCTACTTGTGTCTTTTTGCTGGTTAATTGAAGTCTTACATTTTTATATCCAGACTGGCTTGGAATCTCAATTCTGAGATCTCAGCCTCCTGAGTAGCTAGCATTACAGGCATGAACCACCTTTTAATAATTATTTTATTTTAGAACACCTTAGATAAATTAAAAAGAATTTTTTCCAAGTGCGGTGGCTCATGCCTGTAATCCTAGCTACTCAGGAGGCTGAGATCTGAAGATCATGGTTCAAAGCCAGCCTAGTCACTAAAAAGTCCATGAGACTTCTTACCTCCAGTTAACCACTAGAAAAGCGGAAGTGGCCACTGTGGCTCAAGGGGTAGGGTGGTAGCCTTGAGCTGTAGAGCTCAGGGACAACAACACCCCAGGCCTGGGGAAGGGCAGTAGCCTTGAGCTGAAGAGCTCAGGGACAGTGCCCAGACCAAGTCCAAACCCCACAACCGACCAAAAATAAAAATGTATTTGGTGAAAATGGAATATAAATAACTAGTATGCTTTTTTCTAGCCTTTGAGCAATTTTCTGTGCGATTCATTCATGTTAATAATTATAACTTTCCCAGCCTTACATTCTATTTACAATTAGTAAAGAAAAACGGAGGTATTTTAGTACTGTGAAAGTTTTTGTTTTTAGCTATTTAATCAATTTCTGGGGGGAAAACTGCTTCTACTTTATGCTGTTGAGGATTAGTAGGAAGCCGGGAGTTTGGCCTAGTAGTAGAGTGCTTGCCTAACATGTATGAAGACCCGGGCTCAATTCCTTGGTACCATATACATAAAAAAGCCAGAAGTGGTACTGTGGCTCAAGTGGTAGAGCACTAGCCTTGAGGAAAAGCCCAGTGCTCAGGCCCTGAGTTGAAGGCCCCCCACAAAAAAAATTAGTAGGAAAGGGGGAAAAAGTGTGTATGTTTATAAGAACATGTGAGAAAGATATTTTTAGGGCAGATCATTAGGTCTTTTGTTCAGCTTTAGAGACTACTCAATATGAGAACTAGAATATGGATGAATTCTAAAATACTCATGGAGCAGTATAAATAGAATACCACATGAAATGTCAATCTCAGACACTTGTTTTGACATTTTAATCTAAGTAATTTGAAATAAGATTTATTTGGTAAAATTAGCATTTTTTAGTTAACATGCAAGATAACTAACTTGCCAAAGTAGCTAGACCCAACAGATTAAACAATTATTTTGCCTCAATATGAATTTTTAGAAAAAATGAAAATATAAGAAATTATACAAAACCCTTGGCCTCTTTAACTGATCAGTTTGAATTCTCAGGTTTTTCTGAACATTTATCACACCAATTGCCTTTGAGTGTTTTTCTGTATATTAGCATTTAAGATCTTTTGTGCTAATTGTGTTTTTGTTGTTATTGTTGTTGTTGTTATTATTATTTGAAATCAGGGCCTGGGCACTGTCGTTGAGCTTCTTTTACTCATGTCTAGCACTCTATTACTTGAGCCACAGCATCTGTGGCCTTTTATATTCATGTGGTAGTGAGGAATAGAACCTGGGGCTTCATGCATGCTGGGCAAATACTCTACCACTAAGCCACATTCCTAGCCCCTAATTTGTTTTCTTTGAAGACAGATTTACAATCTTGATTTCTTTTTTTTTTTTTTTTTGCCAGTCCTGGGCTTGAGCTCAGGTCCTGAGCACTGTCCTTGGACTTTATCAAGGCTAGAGCTCTACCACTTGAGCCTCAGCACCACTTCCAGCTTTTTTCTATGTATGTGGTACTGAGGAATCGAACCCGGGTCTTCGTGCATGCCAGGCAAACACTTTAACCACTAGGCCAAACTCCTGGCCCTACAATCTTGATTTCTTTAATGAAGGCGAAATTAGACTTGGATGAAGCAATATAATGAACTTTCCCCTAGTCTTTCATATATATTGAACAGTAGTTGTATCTCCTCTTTTTTTGGTGTGGGGGAGTGGGGGGATAGATCATGGGACTTGAACTCAGGACTTTGCTGCTGCTGAGCTTTTTTACTCAAGGCTAGCTCTCTACCATTTTGATCCCGCCATGCCCCTTCCAGTTTTCTGGTGGTTAATTGGAGATAAGAGTCTAAGGATTTTTCTTACCCAGCTGGCTTTGAACCATGATCCTCAGATGTTAGCTTCTTGAGTAGCTAGGATTAAAGGTGTGAGCCATGAGCACCTGGCTAGTTTTATCAACTTTTTTTTTTTTTGGTCAGTTATGGGGCTAGAACTCTGGGCCTGGGTGCTGTCCCTGAGCTCTTCAGCTCAAGGCTACTGCCCTACCCTTTGAGTCACAGATTTACTTCTGGTTTTCTAGTGGTTAATTGGAGATGAGTCTCATGGACTTCAGTGCCTGGGCTGGCTGTGAATTATGATCCTCAGATTTCAGCCTCTTGGGTAGCTAGGATTACAGCCATTAGCCACCCCACCGAGCCCAGCTTATCAACTTTTACATGGAACTTTCCAAAGCATTCACCTTCTTATAGAAAAAAACTTTTGAAAAACACTTGTTTGCTGTTCACATTTTAGCTCTACGTAATACTTAATTGAATCCCCTAAAATTATAGTAACAGCTATAACTGAGACAGTTCTGAGAGCTTTTACAACCAGTCTTACAAGCAATCAGTAAAAAAGAACCCAAGGAGTTGCAAATACTGTGTACAAGTATATGAAAGTAGGAAATTTAGAGGATTCCATCAAATGAACTGCACAATGGCAGGATCCATACTTATATATTGTATAGTGATCCCCAACTTCTTTACCGTTCATTCTCTAAATAAACACCTTACTACACACACACACACACACACACACGCACACACACACACGCACACACGCACACACGCACGCACGCACGCACGCATATATATGCTATCCACTAGGACTAGGAAAGGTGATACTTTCGATCAACTTAGGCTCTCCAAATTCTCTTTTATTACTTAGCACCAGAGATCCCAAAGAAGACTGCTCATTGTCTCCTTAATTTACCTCTAAATTAATACAAATAAAAATAATTACATGAAATCTGAAGTGTAAAATTTCATCAGTTAAACAAAAGTATATTAAGTACTTGTGAGAATAAGGCATTACAGGGGCTCTAGAAATGAATATGCTTTTTAGGACTTACTGCTCCTTAAGTAACATTAATTACAGCAGATGAGTTAAAATACCATTAATATATTATGCTATATAAGCTTTATATGCATATGATTTCTGTAAATACTCAGAGATAACATGGTTTGCCCTTTTAGCATGATCAAGGAGAACTAAAAAGTGGGGCCACTTGAGTTGTCTTGAAAGATGAATAAATAGACCCTTAACCCTGAAGTATCCACTTTGTGTGCTAGGTTACATACAAAGCGAATTTTTTAGACATAGTGCTTCTCATAAAGTCATACTGTGGTAAGGCTGAAATAGACCAGAGGAAAACATTATTATGCCACAGCTTTTTTTTAAAGAGGGTATCACATAGGATATTGCTGTTATCTAAGACTATCTTTGAAGTCTCTAGATACCCATTTAAGGATGTATATTCCAACAGATATATCTTACATAAAAATGAACATTTAGACAGAATGAAAATGATTGATATGATAGCAGAGTGTTTCTTTCTCACACATCGGTCAAAGGTAAGTGTTAGAAGTGGTAGCTACTAAGTACATAATGGCTATGAAATGGCAGTAAATACTTATGCGTGCTTCTATCATCAGGGAGGGTAGAAGTAAAGGTATATCTTTTATATTACTGTTTTTTTTTTTAAGTCCTTAATACCAGGAGCACTGAGTTTTGTTCCTCTTTTGCTCTTGGAAAGATAATGGGAGACCTCGCTACTCAGGAGAAGGTCAGGGTGATTGCAGTTTTAATCCAGCTTGGGCAAAAAGTTAGCAAGATGTAGCTCAACCACCAAGCCAGGATGTATCGGTAGAAGGCTCACACTGTAAGGCCAACCTCAGTTCCAAAGCGGGCAGGGAAAGATAACCCATCTGAAAAATACATAAAGCAAAAAAAGCTGGCTCAGGTGATAGAATACAGGTTTAGTTAGCAGAAAGCCTTGAGTTCAAACCTTAGTATTACTCCTCCCCCCCAAAAAAGAAAAAATCTTATATTATCAGAAGAAAAATGGCAGTAAATACTTATGCATGCTTCTATCATCAGGGAGGGTAGAAGTAAAGGTATATCTTTTTTTAAATTTTTTTTGCCAGTCCTGGGCTTAAGCTCAGGGCCTGAGGACTGTCCTTAGACTTTCTCAAGGCTAGAACTCTACCACTTGAGCCTCAGCACCACTTCTGGCTTTTTCTAAGTATATGGTACCAAGGAATCAAACCCTGGTCTTCGTGCAGGCTAGGCAAGCACTCTACCACTAGGCCAAACTTCCAGCACATATCTTCTTTATTACTGGTTTTTTTTTTTTTTAAGGTCCTTAATACCAGGAGCACTGAGTTTTGTTCCTCTTTTGCTCTTGGAAAGATAATGGGAGACCTCACTACTCAGGAGAAGGTCAGGGTGATTGCAGTTTTAATCCAGCTTGGGCAAAAAAGTTAGCAAGACGTAGCTCAACCACCAAGCCAGGAATCAAGTCTGTATTCCCAACTTCACAGGACGTATCGGTAGAAGACTCACACTGTAAGGCCAGCCTCACTCCCAAAGCAGGCAGGGAAAGATAACCCATCTGAAAAATACATCAAGCAAAAAAAGCTGGCTCAGGTGATAGAATACAGGTTTAGCTGGCAGAAAGCCTTGAGTTCAAACCTTAGTATTACTCCTCCCCCCTCAAAAAAGAAAAAAAATCTTATATTATCAGAAGAATTAGTAGATTATAGAGCAAGTTACAAAAGTTATACTACTTACAAAGTGTTCAGTAATAGTAACTATAAAGAATCTTTCCTGGATTGGTCAGTGTTCAAGGAAAAAGTACATGTCTCATGCATTCCATATAGTAAGCTATATTTAAGAAAATCTGTGGAACAGGGATGGGAATGTGCCCTAGTGGTAGAGTGCTTGCCTAGCATGCATGAAGTCCTAGGTTCGATTCCTGGGTACCACATGCACAGGAAAAGCCAGAAGTAGTTCTGTGCTCAATTGGTAGATGCTAGCCTTTAGAAATCCCAAGGATAGTACCCAGGACTGGCCAAAAAAATGTGTCCTGTATCATTCAAATACCCACAGAAGCAGAAGGAAAAAGTCAGATTCTCTGATGGGAATGTGGAGAGTGTAAATCAGTGCGTAGACACAGGCTGCGTTTAGTCAGAAGGATAAAAGGGTATTTGAGAGGAGTACAAGATATGAGTATGCACAAAGAAACTTGGGAACCTGGGAGGTTGTTCAGCTAGGTAAGAAAGCAAGTAGAATGAGCAGTAGAAGACATGGGATGTAAATTAGAATGTATCAAGGAATTTAGATTGCATCAAGAGGGCTTATATGCTCTGAGGCTGTAATTTAGCTGGAATATTAAAGGTAGAGCCCCAGTGACACTTTGACATCTTACCATTCATTATGTTTCTGTTCTCATTTTATGACCGATTAGTACATTAGTGTGCAAGGATGCTACCTTGTGATATTTTCATATATACATACTATGTACTTTAATAACACCCCTTCTAATTTTCTTATTCCCATGGTCCCCCTCTTTTTTTTTTTGGTGGGTCTTAGGGCTTGGACTCGGCCTAGGCTCTGTCCTTGAGCCCTTCACCACAAGGCTACCGCCCAATCCTTGAGTCAAACCCCACTTCCCGTTTCTAGAGGTTAATTGGAGATTAGAGTCTCAGGTCTTTTTGTGCACGGGCTGGCTTTGAACCTCCATCCTCAGATCTCAGCCTCCTGAATGGATTACAGGCATGAGCCACTGCGCCTGGAATTCCCCCTCTTTTAAATAGTTTATAATCAGCTTCATTTTATTTTCATACATGGGTATAAAGTGCTTAAATCATGTTCACATATACACATACATACCTTTTTTTATAGTTTGTTTGGATTTTCATTGATCATGTGGCTTGAACTGGGGCCTAGGTGATGTCCCTGAGCTTTTATGTTCAAGGCTAGCTCTACCACTTTGAGCCACATTTCCATTTTTGGAAATGAGTCACATGGACATTCCTGCTGGGGCTACTGTCAAACCATAATCCTCAGATCTTGGCCTCTTGGGTAGCTAGGATAATAGCATGAGCCACCAGTGCCTGGCTTTAATTATATTTTGTTAATGACATACACATTCTCTTCAATCAGACCAAACTTTATCTCTTCTATGCAAGTATATACATATGCATACACTTGAAGGAAGATCTCAAATGGTGTAATTCCTTAGAAAGCCAAAATCAAAGTTCAGCAAAATAAAATACAATGGAAAAGATACTCATATGGATTAGGGTAGGAATCAAAGGGAAAGGGTAAATACAGACAATAATCGAATGTGTGTCCTACAAAATTAAGAGAGGTGAAGGAAGGAGTGTGTAATGAAGGGATAGTCGAGAATGTTGAAAGGGGTAACAATGATCAAGATAAATTATAAACTACTTCGTTAGATGAAATTACATTTATAAACTATTTTGTTAGATGACAACTCCTTTGCACAACTAAAGATAGTATAAAAAGAAAATAAGGGAAAATTATTCTTGTATAATTCTTCCTTGGGGAAACACAAACATACACCCCTACACTTCCAACCATGGGATATTTTTAAATTATATTCTCTGTAGTGATTAAAGTAGCAAAGAGTAAAAAAGACTCGATGTTATGTGATATTTTCACTTTTAAAATTTCTCTCAGTGAACTAGAACTTCATATGTTTGAACCTGTCACCATTTAAAGATCATTTAAGATCATCCATCCATTCCCACTTGAAATCAGAAAGTGCCAAATATCTCAAATGATTACCAATTTAAATCATGTAGTCATAATTGTCCACATTTATCTAATGGAGCAAGCATTAAGTACTCAATTTTTTTTTGCGTGATAGTTTGCTTGATTAGGGGGGAGGGAATTTGCTTTTTACTCTATACCTGCTAAATTATATTTGTCAGTAAATTAACATAAAATGGAAAATTCATTGGTAAATTTATTATCTAATGTATATTTTGCACATTGTTGAATTTTATTCTCATCTTTTCTCACTAATCTAACATGAACACAGTTGACATTAAAATTTTTGTAGGAAGTTTCCGGTGGGTGTACTTTCACATCCAGTAGGGATTAAAGGCTACATAGGTGCAGTAACTAAGAGGAAAGTCTTTAGCTTTTTCCTTAAAAAAAAAAAAAACACTGAAGTTCCCTACAAGAGTGGAGAGAATACTATATATATATATACTATAAATATAAGCATCCTACCTCCCAAAAAGCAGCTTTTTGAAACTACAACTGCTGTGGACTAGCTCTGAGATCACCAACCTTTACAATCAGGGCTCTTCCTTTCTAGCCTTTTTTGCTCTGCTTGATGGACCTCTGTCAGAAACCAAACACAACATTCACAGCTAATTAGCAAGGGAGAAAGCCTCTAAAAGACAGGAGAAGACATTGTTATAAGTTGAGTTGCCTATCTTTGTACTTAAATACACGTTTTCCAAAGGATAAGCTTGTGTGTGTGCATCCCGAGGCTTTGAACTCAGGGCTTGCACACTTTGCACACTGTCCCTGAGCTTTTTTACTCAGGGTTAGTGTCCTACACTTGAGCCACAGCTCCATTTCCAGTCTTCTGTTGGTTAGTTGGAGGTACGAGTCTCATGAACTTTCCTGCCCCAGCTGGCCATAAAACACAATCTTCAGATCTCAGCCTCCTGAATAGTAAGGATTGCAGAGGATTAGAAGTGTGAGCGCCATCACCTGGCAATACTCTGAAACTTCAGAAAAACTTTTCAGATAAACATTTTATGTAAACAAATGAAAACTTGTGTAAACAAATGAGAAGGAATGGATAAAGCTGGTCAAATGTTTCATATGGCTAAAACTGTACTACAAAACACAAAAGGATGCAGGAAAGAAAATCTCACAGCATAAGACATGATTTCCTGCCTTCCTGCTTTCTGGAAAGACATTAGCTACAAGTTTCCAGAACTCAAAGATAGAATAGAAAGCAGAGTTTTCTAGTTTTGTTGCTAGATTTAGGAAAGTTTAAAAGCCACAAAAATCTTACTTAGGTTTTATAGCCAAACAGTACTTAAGTCTCATACTGATGAAGCAGTTTTCCCAAAGTGACACTACTTAATGATAGAAATGAAACTTAAAGCAGATAAAAATATTAACATAGGCTTGGAGTTTGGCCTAGTGGTAGAGGGCTTGCCTAGCATGCATGAAGTCCTGGGTTCGATTCCTCGGTACCACATACTTAGAAAAAGCCGGAAGTGGTGCTAAGGCTCAAGTGGTAGAGCTCTATCCTTGAGAAAAATCCAAGGACAGTGCTCAGGCCCTGAGCTTAAGCCCAGGACTGGCAAAAAAAAAAAAAAATTAACATACCAGAATTGTAAATGCTAGTCTGGGTTTGGTAAATATACCTCTATAAACTCAGCGTTCAGGAGGCTGAAGGAGGAGATCTCGGTGTGAGGTTTACTTAGGGTTATAGAGCAAGACCTTCTCTCAAAACTAACAGAGCTAAAAAGATTTTTCAGCAACCTGATACTTAGAACTTTTTAATGAGTACAATAAATTATTAGATGTTAAACTCTTTCATTGTTCAAACTGATGGTAATTTTCTATGAAAGTTATAGAAGGCTTCTTGGATTAGATTTGAGGTAAGTGATAGATCTACAGTATATTCTGTACTTAGCCTAAATGGAAAAAGTAGCTTTCAGGCTTTAACTCTGACTTTTTGTAAGAGGTTGAACTCAGGGACCCCAAGGGCTCTACCTCTTGAATAGGACTCTTCTCAAGCAGAGGAAGGCATAGCTTCTAGTTTTCAGTTTAATTTTTGTTAACCTATTATGAATTCAGTGTTAATAGTCTGTATATAAATTTTGGCTCTTATTCAAAATAGACAATATTAAAATTTATAACTTGATGACATATGTGTGATTATGAGATTAGAGTATTGCTCAATAGGCCAACAAAATATAGACCATTGACTTTATAAGCAGATACAGACCATTTGACTTTATAAGCAGATTTTTCAGAAATTTACTTACAGTATTGTTATGTTTTGGATGTAAAATGTTCCACAAAAGCTCTTTTGGTGAAGCCTTTTATCATACAATGATAAAGATATTTCAGGAGTTTCTGGAAACTGGGTGTTGAAACATAAAGGAAGTAGGTCACTGGGGGAACATCCTTTGTGGTATCTTGCCTCTAGGCTCTTAGGCCTGTCTCCCTCTTTTGCTTCTGTCTTCCATGAGATGAACAGAGCTTGCCATGCAGTCCTGCCACTATGGTGCATGGGATAAATAACCATGGACTGAATGAACCCTCTGAAATCATGAACCAGAATCTTTAACCCTTTTACGTTCTCTCAGGCATTTGATCACAGAGACAAAAATAAATAATATATGAATTTTCTTGCGCTGATAGCTTTTTGTAAGCTTCACCAAAAAAAAAAAAAATTAAAAATTTGTACTGAAACAATCTGAAAGGCATGGAGTATCTGCCATGTTTTTTCCAGCTACCTTGCTTAAGAGCTCTTCTACATTCCTTGTTCTTATCCTTGTCTACTTTAGACCAGTGCCCTTTTCTAAACCTATCTCAAATTGCTTAATATTTTGAAGTTTATGGAGAAGTGAAAATAAACTAAAATACATAAACAGTGCTAGTTCATCAATTTATTTTGTCACTTAAATGAATTAAAATAAGCATTCATTTATTCACTAAGTTTTGAACTTCTATCACGTACCAGGCATGATGCAAACAGAAATCTGTAACTCCTATGTAGATAAAGAAGAATTTCCGGGCCAGGAGTTTGGCCTAGTGGTTAAAGTGCTTGCCTAGCATGCATGAAGACCCGGGTTCGATTCCTCAGTACCACATATAGAAAAAAGCCAGAAGTGGTGCTGAGGCTCAAGTGGTAGAGCTCTAGCCTTGAGAAAATCCAAGGACAGTGCTCAGGCCCTGAGCTCAAGCCCAGGACTGGCAAAAAAAAAAAAAAAGAATTTCCTCTAGATTTAAAAAAAATTTTTTTTGCCAGGCCTGGGTACTCTCCATGACTTTTTTTTTTTTTTTTTTTGCTTAAGGCTAGTGCTCTGCCACTTGAGCCACAGCTCTACTTCCAGCTTTTTCTGTGTATATGGTACCAAGGAATCAAACCCAGGGCTTTGTTCATGCTAGGCAAGCACTCTACCACTAGGCTATATTCCTAGTTAGAGTCAAGTAATTTTTGTTTATTTTCTCTACTAAGCAGATTTCCCCTAAGCGAGAGTAGGAGGGGGAAAAGTTTGAAACATTTTTTTTTACCCTAACCCCTTTTAGAATAAATATTAATAAATAGCTACATACTGTAGTCTCAAATTCTACCAGCAGATAGCTATCAGAGTCAATCTGTTGTATTTTAGCTAATTTTAATTATTGAAAAACACTTTTATAATTTTATTTTTTTGTCGGGGTAGTATATAGAGGGGTTACAGTTATATTGGACAGATAGTAGGCGCATAGTTATGTCATACCCTTTCTCATGTGAAAAACAGTTCTTTATATTTATCCAAAACTAAAACTTTCATCTCCAGAGTTGTATATGGTAATTTACAGTATATGTATGTGTGTGTGTGTGTTTCAGTAATGACCCTTAAAATAGTCTGTGGTAGTTACCAGGTTGTCCCTAATCTTCTCATCTCCAGTTCCTGCTAAGAGACAATTCAAGCTGCCTCACCATTTGATCACTTTCTTTTTATAGCCTTCCTTTTGGCAGTGTGCGTAAAAAAAAAAAAATGTGGTACGCCATGCTATGTATGTATGATTAGGAGGAAATGCTTAGTAAATAGATTTGAGATGGTCAGTTTGTTGAGGGAATAATGCTTTTTGTTGTCTTCTTAATTACACTTTCAAATTAATTACACTTTCAAATTACAGTTAAGACAACGAAAAGCATTTTGGTGAAATGTAAAGCATAAAAACTTACCCTTATGGGAAGAACTTGTTTCTAGTCCAGGTAACAGTAAAACACATGAAAAGCTTGACAGTGTACAAGACACCTGTTCAGTGTTTCCCAAACACCAGCACACTTGATCATCACAGCAGTCCTATGAATTAGTACTGATCCATAAAAAAGTTAATATGCTGACTGTCATAGAGTGGTAAAATGGAAATGCTGAAATCTTTATATATTAATAGCTCTATAATCTGTTCTCTTGTGGTGCTGTACACCTGTAATTCCAGCACTTGGGAGAGTAGGGCAAGAGGATCATGAGTTTGAGGCCAGCCAAGACTGCGTTATGGTACACTCTCTCTCTCAAAAAAAAAAAAAGTCACTATATCTGACAATGATTGAGTTCAACCTAACTCTTTCACCTCTCACAAACATCTAACATTTATCTTTTGTTCTTTTTAATTTTGCCATATTTTCTATTCCCCAAGGAGCCAATGCCTTGCTGCCCTTTTCTTCTTCCCTACTATTAAAACTTACTTTATGGAAAGAAACCAAATAGCTCATTGATTTATCACACAAAAGTATATGTGACTGATACGATTAAATATAAAATACTCCTCTAGAATTGAGGGTTTTTGTAAAGGAGTATAGGAGGTGTTAAGGGGTCATAAAACCTTAAACAAAATTTCTGTTGAATTTTAAATTTTATCTTTGTGTTTACAGTACTGTTTAGCTAGTCAAAAGTTCTAGGAACTTTTATACTGTATGGAAAGAACAAAGAGAAAAATTTACTATATTGATTCAGTAGTTTTAGGGCATTTTAGAAATACCCTATTTTAATAGGTACAAGCCTAGTTCATAAGAGGTAGTTGCTCTTCTGGAGAGTATAAAGGAGCTGGTACTTAAATGTGGTTTTCAAGGATGAAAAAGAGTTGGGTAGAGTGATTGTGAAGTAGAATACTTTGGCTAAAAGTAAGTGGTATTTTCTATAGGATATGAAATCAAGGAGTATAGAAAACAATGTTTTGCTTTTATTGATTGTTAGGTTCCTATGCCTAGAGCATTCACTTGTTTATTTTAATGTTCATGATTTTTCTTAACTCCTACTCTTTTGGAGGGGTGCACTGAGCTGAAGTTTTACCTTTGTGCCACTCATTGAGACTTTAGCCAATGTACCTTCATACCCAAGAATGTAGTGTGTGTCCTCAGTCTCCCATATTCATTTTGTCCTGGTTTCTAAAGGTGATGGGAATAACAGCTTTGTGCTTATATCGAAATGATCATGTACGTTTGGTCATCAGTTTGCATTTAGGGATATTTACAATCTACCAAAGTTGAGACTAATGTAAAAGTACTTTATCAGTCACAATAGTATAATTTACTATTGCAAATAACTCAGTTCAGAAAATGTTTTTTTGATACCTGTCCACCCAGTAGAATAATTTTTTTAAGTCTTTCAGTGGAAGAAAACAGGAAATGGAGATTTTTTTCATATGTCAGATAAATTACTTAAATTTTTGTATGTGTAGTCTTTATACTTGGCTCTCTCCAAAAGAGAAAATCACAGAAAAATATTGTATTACTTCTGTCCATTTTAAGATTTGGAGACAAGAAGTTACTTGTGAATGTGCTATTTTAAAAAGTTACAGGGGGGCTGGGAGTTTGGCCTCATGGTAGAGTGCTTGCCTAGCATGCACGAAGACCTGGGTTCGATTCCTTGGTACCACATACATAGCAAAAACCCAGAAGTGGTGCTGTGGCTCAAGTGGTAGAGCCCTAACCTTGAGAAAATCCAGGGACAGTGCTCAGGCCCTGAGCCCAAGCCCAGGACTGGCCAAAAAAAAAAAAAGTTACAGGGACATAATGTTTTATTCCATAAATTAATATGTATCTATGATACACAAATCCTTAACCTAACTTTGATTAAGTTCAAAAAACTAAGTGCCAGTGATTGTATCTAGAGATTCCCTTCTTGAACACCTGTTTGTTAAACATGTCATTTGAAATATGATGTAAAAATGTTAATAAATTCTTTAATAAAAAAGTTACAGGGAAAATATTGTCAAAGCAAACTGATTTTTTTTGTTAATTTACTTACAACTTCTTTTTAAGGATGCTGGGCAGTTTTATGCTAAATATAAAGAGACAAGATTGAAGGAAAAGGAAGATGAATTGACTAGAACTGAACATGAAACACTTCAAAGTGAGTCTTAAATGCAGTTTTACTATGTTAGCAATACCATATAAAACATCTCAATTTGAGTTTCTATTTAAATTTAGAAGCAATTGATTTTATGTTTTCTATTTTCTAATGGAGTCACTTGTATAATACATAGAAAGCACTGTGTTACTGAACCACCCAAAGTCTGGTTGATTAAATCAACATAGGATCATATCATTCATTGTATGAAGTTCTGTTAAATTTATCAGTATCTTTAAGAGTTTAATTGGAACATAGTGCATGCTGATTTTAGGAAATGCTGAGCATTCAGTTAAATACATTTTCTGAGCCCTGATAATTGTTTCTAATTTTGCCACACACACACACAAAATCTGCTTACATTGTTTTGCTTAACAGTAATACATTTATTAATCTAGTTCAAACTTTCTTCCGAAAGAGTATAAGCCCATGAGAGTAAGAACTTCTGTACTTTTCAGGGCTTTCTTTCTAACAGAAAATAAGGCTTAATTGTTTTCATGAGCTGTTTTTTGTTTGTTTGTTTGTTCTTGCCAGTCCTGGGCTTGAGCTCAGGGCTTGTGCACTGTCCTTGGACTTTCTCAAGGCCACTTGAGCCTCAGCACCACTTCTGGCTTTTAATATGTATGTGATACTGAGGAATCAAACCCGGGTCTTCGTGCATGCTAGGCAAGCACTCTACCACTAGGCCAAACTCCTGGCCCCTCATGAACTGTTTTTCTGCCTGGCATATTCCTTCATATGGTAGAAAAACAGCTTTAGAGCAAAAACTTGTTTTCATATGCAATATTGAATAATGTTGTGGCATAGTAAAATTACCAATGGATGAATATATGGATTAATGGATTCCATAAGTATTAATGAATGTCAGCTAAGCATCTGTCCATATACAACTCTATTTTAAGGCCGCCATAAATTAATTTTAGAGGTTCCAACAATCACATACAGAATGATACTTATATCAGTTATAACTGTTTAAAACAGAGTGCTGTAAACCTGTTAAGATTAGCAGATAACTGTGTGTTGAAGTAGAAATGGGTAAATGAAACTCTGAATTTAAATTTTTTTTTTTTTTCTTTTTGGTGAGGTACTGAGGATCTAACTCAGGGCCTATTACTTGAGCCATACCCTGTCATTTCGATTTTTTTTTTTTTTTTCAGATAGGGTCTTGTGCTTTTTCCTGGCATGACCTCAGATTTCAATTCTCCTACCTCCATATCTGGAGTGGCTAAAAGTTTAGTCATGTGCCTTCATACATGGCTAAATGTAATTTTTAAGCAGTTCTTTTAGAGACCTTTGGGAGAAGTTCCTGGAATGAAGGTTGAACTCAGAGCCTCACACTTGATTGGCTTGCGTGCTCACAGCTTGAGCTACATCTCTGTCCCAACATTTTTGCTGGTTTATTGGAAGTGGAATCTCTCTTGGGCTGTACTCAAACAGCAGTCCTCCATGTCTTAGCCGCCTGAGTAGCTAAGATTACAGATGTGAGCCTGTAATCATTGTAATCATAAATGGAGAAATCATTCTTAAACTTGTAGTTGGTGCATAAAAGTATACATATTTGTAGGGCGGGAGTTTGGCCTAGTGGTTAAAGTGCTTGCCTAGCATGCATGGAGACCTGGGTTCGATTCCTCGGTACCACATATAGAAAAAAGCCAGAAGTGGTGCTGAAGTGGTGCTGAGGCTCAAGTGGTAGAGCTCTAGCCTTGAGAAAGTCCAAGGACAGTGCTCAGGCCCTGAGCTCAAGCCCAGGACTGGCAAAAAAAAAAAAAAAAAAAAAGTATACGTATTTGTGATTACTCCACATTGTATAGTATTGAGATCAGAATAAATATATCTTTTTCCTCAAAAATATTTCTACTGAAAACATTTTTGTTTGAAACAGATGTTATCAGTAAATCAATAATATGACAGAGATATTATTTTTAGAGATGACAGTTTGCATAGACAAAAGGAGATGAATACATTACTCATCTCTCTATACCTATATGAAATTTTTTTTTTGCCAGTCCTGGGGCTTAAAATCAGGGCCTATGCACAGTCCTTGGACACTTTCTGCTCAAGGCTAGCACCCCGCCACTTGAGCCACAGCATCATTTCTACCTTTTTCTGAGTATGTGGTATAGAGGAATGGAACCCAAGGCTTCGTGGATGCTAGGCGAGCACTCTACCGTTAGGCTACGCTCCTGATCCTGAATTTTTAAAATATCACATTATCAACAACTCCTGCCAACTGGGTTATATACTGAAATAATACATTATTTCCTTCTTGTTTTGTGGACCAAGAGCAGACCCACGTGGATGATGGGGAGCAAAATATTCCTTTTTAGAAAGCTAGGATGAAGGACTATTAGTGGGCAATGTACTGCAGAATTCTTCTTCTTCCTCTTCTTCTTTCTTCTTCTTGTCGTCACTTGTAGGGCTTGAACTCAGGGCCTAGGCACTGTCTTTGAGCTTTTTTTGCTCAAAGCTAGTACTCTACCACTTTGAGCCACAGCACCACTTCCAGTTCTCTGGTGGTTAATTAGAGATAAGAGTCTCACAGACTCTCATGCCTGGGTTGCCTTTGAACTGTCATCCTCAGATCTCAGCCTCCTGAGTAGCTAAGATTACAGGCATGAGCCACCAGGCCCAGCTTTGTGCATGCTTTTTTGTCTAGTAAACTGGAGACAAGACTCTAGGACTTTACTGCCCAGGCTGACTTCAAACCCCAGTCCTCCAAACTTCATCCTCCTGAAAAGCTCGGATTTTAGGGATGAGCCTCCATCATGTGGCTTGTGTTTTATCTTTTTACAGAATCTTAAGTGTTGAGTCTTACTTACGATTTTTTTCTTTTTCCAATTTTGTACAATACTTTTTATTCCAAAATCGTTGACATAAGGATGGAATAGGGAAAGGGGCAGAGAAGAATGGAATAGGTGACACTAAGATGCATTGTACTTGTAACTTGACTTTTCATATTAAAACTCCTATGTAGAATGACATATTATGCTATGTCACTGAATTTTTAAGAATATTTATTATACATAATAAATATAGAGCAACGACTTTGGATTTACAAAAAGGAAAAAAAATCAACTCTAATACCATTAGAATTTATTTTTGTGTTGAAGTTTGTTTTCAATTGAGTATCAGTTCTGCCAGACCAGTTATTAAATCCTTGTCCCACTAAATTGAAATATTTTCCAAATGTGTTATCTTCAAGAAATTAGTATTGGGGCCAGAAGTTTGGCCTAGTGGTAGAGTGCTTGCCTAGCATGCATGAAGACCTGGGCTTGATTCCTTGGTACCACATACGTACAGAAAAGCCAGAAGTGGTGCTGAGGCTCAAGTGGTAGAGCTCTAGCCTTGAGAAAGTCCAAGGACAGTGCTCAGGCCCTGAGCTCAAGCCCAGGACTGGCAAAAAAAAAAAAAAGAAAGAAATTAGTATTGATTTTATTACATTGGCATTATAGTACATGAAAACTAGGGTAGTAAAAACACATATAGGATTCTGGGTAAGTGTGATGATGGTAATTAAGAATTGCCTCTAAGTAGTGAGTCTCCAGTCAAAATGAGATTTAATAATGGCAGTATTTGAGTCTCCAGTCAAAATAAGATTTAATAATGGGCCCAGTTAGGAGCCATTTACAATCATGATAGTAATATTTGGGGAAAAATACATTATTAGGCAAATTCATTGTTGTGGAACATCCTAAAGAACACTTAAAGTTAAGAGTAGTTGTTTTGCCTGGTGCTGGTGGTTCACTCCTGTAATCCTAGTTACTCAGGAGTCTTGAGATCAGAGGATCATGGTTTAAAGCCAGCCCTGGCAGGAAAGACCATGAGATACTTATCTCCAGTTAACCACCAGAACACCGGAAGTGGCTCTGTGGCTTAAAGTAGTCTACTACTACTAGCCTTGTGCAAAAGGGCTCAGGGACATGGTCTGTGCCCTGAATTCCAGCCCCACAAATGCTAAAACATTCTTTTATGACAGCATAATATTTAGGCTGTCATTAGGTGATACAATCTTAAATGACCATCATGATATATTCACTGATAGAAACAGCATTATAACATTAGACATTATTGATAACTTCTGGTGCTGAAAAATTACCTGTGCATTTGTAAAATATTGAAATAATTACGTGCCACTTGCTGAAAACCAGTTTATTTTTACAGGTGAGAAAATGAACTTTTGTTGTCTCATTTCCCCAATATTACATAGCTAATAAGTGGTAAAGATAAGATTTAACACACTACATTCAAGCTTTCAATTCCCATAGTGAAATACTTTACTTGAAAAGTAAAGGAATATAAAATGGTATTATGTCATAACCATTATCAACAGCTTGAGTTTTAAAATAATACAATAATTAATGTACAATAAAACAGCTTAATAAAACAATTCTGTTTTGATAAAAGAACATCATTTATGTGTTTCTTTCAAGATTTGGTTTATAAATAAGGCTATTTGAATATTTTTAAATTCTTTTAAATTTTAACACATCTCTAATTGGTTAAATTCTTTTAATTTTTTTAACAAATTTCTAATTGGTTCTTTTAAACATTTTTTTAGAACAGAAGAAAGTTAAAGTTAAAAAACCCAAACCTGAATTTCCTGTGTACACACCATTAGAAAGTACATATATTCAGTCTTATGATCATGGAACTTCTATAGAAGAAATTGAGGAGCAAATGGATGACTGGCTAGAAAACAGGAACAGAACACAGAAAAAACAGGTAAATACCTTCCCTATCCCACCCCACTGCTGAGTATCAAATGTCAGCCTTTGTGCCGCTAAGCAAATTTCTTAAACTTGTATTTTTTTTGAGAACAGGTCTTACTGTGTAGTGTGGACCAACCTTGATCTTGACATTGTAGCCCAGGTTGCTGCCAAGTCTACTTTGCTAGGATTATACTCATGCCTTACTATACCTGGCATAACCTTTTTAAAATTTGAAATTTGTTTTAATTGAATAAACCATATACAGAAATGTATATTCAATATAGCTTAAAGCTTAGTGTTCATAAAGTGAACCAAATTAACTATTGCTGAGACCACAAATTAGAACATTGCCTATATTTAGATATCTTCTACCTGCTACTTGCCTTTTCCGTTTGGTTCTCTTTCAAATTCTTTCTCTTTATTAAATTATTTGATACCTTCCACTGTCTTTTTTAATTTATTCAATTATTTATTTTTGAATCATTGAGTTTCTTTTTTTAATCACCTTTTCAATTCTTTCCCTACCATTTTGGCCACGTGGTATCTTTGGAAATCAGTTGCTAGAGTTATAAGCTTTAAGAAGTGTCACATTACCTTTTAGCATTTGTGTTTCTATGTTGAAATTTGCTCAACTACTGGGATGAATATCTCTTTCATTTTTATGTAAGCAGTTTTTCTCAGTAATATGCTATGGGTTATCAATTTGTTGTATATTGTTTCCTTTGAAAAGGACTTTATAGTATATTTTCCCTTTGGCTTTTTGTTGTGCTTTTGTTTTTGCTTGTGCGCCAGTCCTGGTGCTTGATCTTAGGGCGTGGGCATTGTCCCTGAGTATTTTTTTGCTCAGCGCTAGTACTCTGACACTTCAGTCATAGCTGCACTTCCAGCTTTTTGATGGCTAATTGGAGATAAGAGTCTCATGTGTGGCCTGTCTCTGAGCCTCAATCCTCAGATCTGTTGCTAGGATTACAGACACTGACTACTGGGCCTGTGGCGTTTCTTTTTTATAGTGATCAGTGGCTTTTGACATAATGCATGCTGCATCAGAGTCTAAGGGATATACTTTGTAAGTTTTACAGGAATGGGATAGTTGTGGTACAAACAACTGAGAACATGGGGCACACACCTGTGGTTTTTCTTCAACTATGCAGTCTGAAAGGGTATAGGAGCAACCTGTGCTCAAGTCTTTGTGGATTTGGTGTCTAAAACACTGTCATTATTTCTCTCTGCTGTTATGAGAAAAGCTTGACCAAGAATAGGACTTGAGCATCCTTCCCCACAGCAGTGCTACTTAGATTCAGGCCATCGATTACAGGCTCTCAGCATGTGTATTCTTGAAGTATTTATGACAGTTTCGATAGGAATAGGTAATGACCATAATAAGGTGCAATTCCTCTTCTATGGGGCTTGGCGTGTAACCCCACCGCAAAACACCCGGCCAGTATGCTTGAGATGTTAGGCTTGATTACTGCACAGAAAAAAATACAGTAAGAAACAACACAGGACACATCATACAAAGAAAGTAAAATCCCCAAACCAGACATGACACCAGCAACAAAAGAATACACAAAATGCTTAAAAAGCTACAGTAAAAAAGAAAACTTTTTTTTTTTTTTAAGGAACAAAGCTAATAGAAGAAAGTAAGCTGTCAGGGTGATAGACATCTCCAAACCTAGTTACTCAGGAAACTGAGATAATGAGGACAGTGCAGTTCAAGGCCTGCCTAAACAAGAAGTTGGACACCTGGATCTCAATGAATAAAATATAAATAGAATGCATGGTCCAGGACAGCCCAATCAGAGTGAGCTTCTTAGAAAAATAACTAAGGTAAAAGGGGCCACGAGCAATGCTCAAGTAGGTGAGTGCCTGCCTAGAAAGTGCAAGACCCCAACTTCAAATCCCCAGTACTACAAACAAACAAACAAGACTTCTCTCCCAGGCTTCTACATTGGGAAGAATGTAATGGATGGAGCTAGATTAAGGGGATATTGACTGCACTAGGGTTGTATTCTCTTAGGTGGCTTTTAACATGCATATCAAAAGCTCAACAGATAGGAAAGATGCAGCAAGTCTTTTAAAAAAAAAATGTGTGCAGATTATAGACTGTGACAAGAATGAAGATCCTCACTCAAAAAGTCTGCATGAGAGCCAGGAGCATAGCCTAGTGGTAAAGTGCTTGCATAGCATGCATGAAACCTTGAGTTCAATTCCTTAATACCACATACACAGAAAAAGCTGAAAGTGGTGCTGTGGCAGAGCACTAGCCTTGAGCAAAATGTGTCCAAGGACAGTGCCCAGGTCCTGAATTCAAGCCCCAGGTCTGGGGAGAAAAAAAAAGTCTGCATAATCCATGGCTTCACCTATTTCAGACATAGTGAACCCTTCTCTCCAATCTCAGTGGTATTTGTATATTGTTACTTCTGCTTGTTCAAGGACATGGCACATGTTAAACTGCTGTTTCATCCCCAAATGCTTCCTAGGTGAGGAGCAGTCAAACCCCAGAGTTCTGCCTAGAAGAAAGGAGTGTAGTGGAGACTGAGTCATTTGCTAGTCTCGGTCCCAGACTACCTACTGTGTACCCTCCACACCTTGTCATCTTTGTATCTTTTTTTTTTTTTTGCCAGTCCTGGGCTTGAGCTCAGGTCCTGAGCACTGTCCTTGGACTTTCTCAAGGCTAGAGCTCTACTACTTGAGCCTCAGCACCACTTCTAGCTTTTTTCTATGTATGTGGTACCAAGGAATCGAACCCAGGTCTTCATGCCTGCTAGGCAAGCACTCTACCACTATGCCAAACTCCCAGCTCCATCTTTATAGCTTTTTATTGTACATTCTTCACTGCATATACTTCTCAGGGTTTGTGCCAGACATATTCTAAAGCAGTGAATTTCTCTTAACTCTCATAGTGTCTCCCACTCAAGTAATGCTCTGTTGTCCATAATAACCCTAAATTGGGATCACCAGTGTTTTCCTGTCTTCAGATCAATTAAGTAATTAGCAGTAGGGCTTCTTGTTTTATAGCATGGTAAGGTTTGATGAGCAATTAGTACTTATATGAAGCTAGCTTATTCTTTTAGAAAAGTCACTTTTAAAGCCAAGGACTAGCTCATAATCCTAGCTGCTCAGAAGCTGCTGAGGTTTGAGGTATAAGGTTCGAAGCCAGCCAGTACAGGAAAGTATGGGAGACTCTTACTCTGAATAAAGTACTAAAAAAGGTGGACGTGTAACTGTGGCTCTAGCCTTAAGCAAAGCAGCTCAGGGACACTGCCCAGGCCCTGAATTCAAGTTTTAGGATCAGCATCATAAAAGGGAGGAAAGGGGAGAGGAAGGGAGGGATGGTGGGCGGGTCACTTTTAGATCACATCTCCCAAGTGTTAACTACTGGATTTGTCCTATAGTTAGCAGTGTCCAACTGCTTGAAGCATAGGATTCCCTCTCTGTTTGCAGTTTCTATCATAAAAAAATTATGCTATGATTTGGATTGGAATTAAATTGAATGTGTAGAATAATTTGAGGGATTGTTATAATATCTTAACATTATTATTGTAATTATCTTAGTACTGAAACTGACTCATAAACCTGGTATTACTCCCAATCTATTTAAGTCTTTTTTCTTGGGAACGTCTTTGATTGAACTTATGCCTAAATTGTATTATACTTTTCTAAATGGTATTTTACATTTCATTTTCTGTTATTTAGTAATTAGAATTAAGCTTTGCACACTTTCTATTCTATGTTTTTGCTCTATTGTCCTAGTAGCTTTTTTTTTTTTTTTTTTTTTTTTTTTTTTGCCAATCATGGGGCTTGAACTCAGGCCCTGGGCACTGTCCTTGGACACTTTTTGCTCAAGGCTAGCACTCTACCATTTGAGCCACAGCATCACTTCAGGCTTTTTCTGGGTATGTGGTACCAAGGAATCAAACCCAGAGCTTCGTGCATGCTAGGTGGGCACTCTATCACTAGGCTATGCTCCCGGCCCCTGTCCTAGTAGCTTTCTAAGAACTATTTTGAGATTCTTCTGTGTAGATAATTATGTACAAAGGGAAAAACTTCCATGCCTTGACATCTTGAAAGCCCTCTACTTTTTAATTGCCTTTTGATTAAATACGAGCTTCAATTCAGTGTGAGAGTTTTCTTTTTGATGGTTGTATTTTGTTTTTGGACGTGATAACAAATTCTTATCTTACTCTCAGTTATGGAAAGTATTTAGTGTTTTCACCAATTATTGTAATTGTAATTCTAAACTTTAACAGAAGCTTTTAGTTAAGATGAGGGAAATTCCCCATTTTTAGTTTGCCATCTTGAGTTTTTATCATAGATGGAAGATTTTTTTTCCCATTTTTCTGCATCAGATAGTCTTTTTATATATGCATAGCGAATTCTGTTGATTGACTTTAAACCAACCCTGAGATCCTGGGATAGACCGCAGTTGATGTGTGTATATTATGACTTACTGTGACTATCATATGCCCTTGTCCTCTATATTTTCTCTAGTGGTTATATTGATCTTATAATTTTGTTTTTAATATTTTGTCACATTTGAGGCTGACTTCCTATAATACATTTGAAAGTATTTCTTGCATGTTTTCTAAACACACTGGCAGTGTTTCATTTATTAGCAAGTGAGCTTTGATAGCTTGTATATCTGAAAAGGTGTGATTATTTGATCTAAGTTATTAAGTGTGTTATTATGAGCTGTTTCATATGTTCCTTTATTTCATCTTAATATCTGTACAGTCTGTTTATTTCTGATATTGATAATTTTTAAGTCTTTAAGTCCTGGACAGGCTTTCTCACATCCAAAGTACTCATCTTTAAAAATCAGTATTTCATTGATTTTTCTCTATTATTTATGTGGATTTGATTTCTCCTTTTATAGTTTTCTTTGCCAATGCTCTCCTTAGTTTGAATGTAATATAGCTCTTTTTCTAGTTTCTTAGGATGGAAGATTAGCTAATATATGGTAAAAAAAAAAATAAACATTTTATAAACATAGCAACCTGAGAAGCATCAAGTTTTCCTCTTATTCTTTCCTTCTTTGGGTTGACACTGTCTCTTTCCAAATATTTGTCTATGTTAAAAAATTTTTCTTTTCATTAGAAAAAATTGAAAGCTCCTCAGTTAAGATATTCTGAAACAATATGGTTAGTACTGAAGAAATAGTAAATAATTTCCACATGCTTACATAAAATGTAATGTCCATGAAGCCAAAGTATATTCTGGAATGCCAGTTTTTCATTGTCATATGTACTAGAATGCTCTCATAAATATGACCATTTTTATTCTTGCTTGTGCTTAACCTATATGCTAAAATTATATTCAGAGGGCCTTTTATCAATAAACTATGAAAAAAATCAGTCTCATGACCTGATACTACTCAAAGTAGAACTAATGAATTTTGAGAAAGATACATTCAGCCAAGGCACAAAGCCTAACACATTTTACATTAGCTTTAAAGTAATCTAGTAGGCCACAGTTGATTCTGCAACATGGTGGGAGTAGTAATGAGAGAAGGGTCTATTACTGCCTCAGAAACCGGTAACTGATCTGAGTTTGGGGATGTCAGATTAAGAAGTTTCGATTTTTTTTTAATATATTGGGGGAATTCTTACATGTTCATCTAGAAAGGAGTATGGTGTTTACATACTCTGTTTTATAAAGGTGCCTAGTAACAATAGACTGAAACTATGGAGTAAGAATGGAAAGAAAAGTAATTGCATGTATAATTGATACAGAAATAAAATTCAGGCTTACCTAAAATCTTATCTAGTAAAGCTAGGTCTCAGATAATCTGATTATAAAACAGCTATACTCAGCCAGGTGCTGTTGGCTTACACATGTAATCCTAGCTACTCAGGAGGCTGAGATCTGAGGATCATGGTTCAAAGCCAGCCCAAGCACAAAAGTCCTTGAGACTCTTATCTCCACTTAATCAGCAGAAAACCAGAAGTGGCACTGTGGCTCAAGTAGTATATCAGTAGCCTTGAGCTGAAGAGTTCAGGGACAGCGCCTAGGCTCAGAGTTGAAGCCCTGCGACCAACCAAAAAAAACCAACAACAAAAAAAACCAAACACACAGAAACTTATATTTTCCGCCCTTGATAATATAAATATTTTGCACATAAAATTATCTATTGTGTCTGTTAATTACCAAAAGAGCCCTTTACATTTTCATATCTTAGTGCCTTAAAGTACTGCATAACAAAATAGTAGTTCCTTAATATTTATTGTGCCCTTACCAAATATTTTTTTTTTTGTCTACCTGGTGACCTCAGGTAGACTCCTGTCTCAAAGACCTGTAGTCCAGAATGTTGTTAGCACAAAGCTAACATATTTGTCATGGACTGAAGCCCAACCAAAACAGACCATATAGGGAATACTCAGGAGTGAGCAAAGCAAACCATAGAGGGGAACAAATAGGGGTGAGCAAATCCAGCCATCTAGGGAAATACTCAGGGGCAAGCAGAACTTTACATCTAGGGGAATACTCAAGAATGAACATTCTCTGTGGCAAAACTTTCCTGGAGCTAAACAGCATGTCACTTCTACAGTTTAAAGAATGGCCTATTTTTACGTCTTTGGGCTTTTAAGGAGCTGGCAAAGCATAGGCTGGCAGTGAGAATAAGGTGGTATTACTTAGACCTAGTATCCTCATTTCAGTATGAGCTAACATTTATCAAGTAGTTCCTATAATCCTGTATGCATTTAATATATTAAATTTAAATATATTAAACACATTACTTTCTTCATTTTATGCAGATGTAAACAGGTAAAAAGAGGAATAGAACTTCTCCCAGGTTATTTATCTGATGAATAGCATAGATATGACTCACACCCAGCTCACTGGCTTCAGAATCTACCTTCTTAGTGTTTATATCATCTTGGTTATCTGTATCCTCTAGTTGGAAAGTAAAGTAGAAACCTAGGTGGACATATTTTGGAATACAAGAATTTTCTGAGAAGTCTAAAAGTATTATTGCAATTCAGCAGATAGTAAGATTGCTTCTGTCTGTGAAAGATTTGGAAGAGGAGTGGGAAAACATTTCTGAGAAAGGAAGAACTCACTCCTGAGACAGAATCATTCAGAATATATTAGCATAAACAGTGATTTACTACCTGTGTCAAGTGATAGCTTTAAATTATAAAAGGGAAATTTAAAAGGAAGTTGCAGTCAGTTTTAGATGGGTTAAAGCAATTAAGTCACATTTTGTAGGTCGTTGGGTACTGCTAAATCTCTGTCTTAGAAATATTTAGCTACAAAGGTACATAATCTTGAAGGAAAGAGAAGGAACAACTAAAAGTTTATTGAAATAGTCTGAATTAGAGAAAATTATTTCTTTTCCACTCCTGGGGCTTGAACTCAGGACCTGAGCACTGTCCTTGGGCTTTCTCAAGGCTAGCACTCTTATCACTTGAGCCAAAGCACCACTCTGGCCTTTTCTGTGTATATGGTACCAAGGAATTGAGCCCAGATCCTCTTGTGTGCTAGGCAAGCACTCTACCACTAGGCCACACTCATGGCCGAGAAAATAAATTCTTAAAATAAGTGGAAAGCAGAATACAGATTGTACAAATCTTGAAGATGTAAGAATTGAACTGATTAGATATAAAACTGAGGTAGATAGTAAGTGGAAATGACTAGTCGATGATAACTAAAAACAGAGAGAAGATAGTTTTAGAGGAAAACAATGGCATAATCAGTTTGGAATGTCTGAGTTTATAATGCCAGCAGAACAGTCAGCAAACAGTTGGTAATGTAGAATTTAAGAAATCAGAATGAGAGTTGCAACTCTTGGGGACTTTGGCATACGTTTGGTAGCTAAAACCAGGGAAACACTTAAAAGTAAAATGTCTAGGAGACAGATGGAGGAATCAAAGCCTGAAGAGAAATACATATCTCCAGAGTAAAGAGAACCAGAGATTATAGTGGTTTAAAATAGGAAGTGAAAAAGTACTATGTTGCAGGGGGAGAAAATATGACAAAGCAGCAACTTCTATGCAATCTAAGTTGTGAGAACACAAATGTGTACATATGTTTTTATGCTTTGTAGATTTTTATTTTACTTTGCTTCCTATCATTGGATTTTCTTTTCTTTCTGCCAACATTGGGTTTGAACTAAGCAACTTGCATCTACCCCTACCATCTACCATTAGAGCCATGCCTCCAGCTCAAATAATTTCTAGCTCATATATCTTTTAATTCAATTCTAGATTCATTCATAGCACCTGGAAATCATACATTAACTACAGTATCCATAAATGTTCTGAGTGTATGTGTGGTGAATATTAATAATGTGTGTAGTGAATATTAATAAGAACCAATCTATCTTTGAGAACTCCTTTGGGAGCTTTCTAGCAATATAGTGATATGAATATATATGTATATTATAACATAGTGATAAGAATGAGCCCTGCATTTTGATGTACATTACTATGAACATTAGCAACAAAACATAATCATAATCTAGATTAAAAGAATAAAAGGGAAATTTTAGTTTTGTGTTAGTCCTAGTAACAACAGCTCAAAACCAGATTCATAGCCATGTACTGGTGATTCACATCTATGTAGCTGCTCAGGAGGCTGAGATTTGAGAATTGTGGTTCAAAGCCATCCAGGTGAAACAAATCCACAGAACTTTCTAATTAACCAGCAAAAGAAGAGTACTGGAGGAATGGCTCTAGTGTTACACCACCATACTTGAAAGAAAAGCCCATGGAGAGTGTGAGTTCCTAAGGTCAAGCCTTAGTACCAGCAAAAGAGGAAAAAACTGAAACAGACTCATAGGAACTAACACAGAACAAGTTTTGGGGCCTGGTGTTTTAATACCTATGTGGGAGTCTTTGTTTCTGCATATAACTGGAACTGAGTCCTACATAAGGCCTAGTCTCAAGAGGCTATTCTTCTGTGAAAGGCCAATAGGAAAAGTCAGTGCTCGAGACCATTAAAACCCTCTGGGGTCTGACAGAAACCAAAGCAAAAATTGTTCTGTAGGCTTCACCCAAACATGACCTTTGGGAGTGTAGTTGAAGGAAAAAACAAAGAACTCTCAGTGAAGGCTCACTGTTAAAAAAAAAAATCATAAGGTTGGATGATAGCAGATGCAGCAAAGATGAAAACTAGCATTCCATGAATGAACAAGAAAGAAAAATATTAAAAAGAGACCACAAGACCAATTAGTCTTAAAATGAATAAGACTGAGTATGCCACCATAATAGGCTATAGCAGGATTAGTAAAAAGACATTGAAGGTAATATTTTTTGGAGTGAGAAGTAGTTAGATGGTTACTCACAATGTGGAATTAAGATACAAGAATTAAAAGTGCAAGAGTGGGTATGAAGACAACGTCTAATGACAATTTCAGATGGAGAATATGGAAAATGCAGTAGTAATGTACTAACTGATAGTTTCCAAAATAGATGAGAGCAATAAGTCCTCATAAGGGAGCAATACAGTGCTAAAGCAGTCCTTGTCTAAGCAAATCATTGAGAAACTATTAGAGGAAATAGAAAATCCTAAAAAAAAAAATCACAAAGAGAAAACAGGGGCACCAGAAAATTGCCTTTATTTGTATACTGGAATAAATATGCTCTCCAGGAACCATTGGCATAACAATGATAGGCACAAAAGGAAAGAATTATCCCAGCAAGGCGAAATGGTGTGTTGAAAAAAGATACCCACAAGAATATACATACACGCATATTCCCAGTTCCATTCACAATAACCAAAGGTAGAATAGCCCCAAATAAGTATTAGAAGATTCATGGATAAACCAACTGTAGAATACTCATACAGTAGGAAATCCATAAAAGAGACTGGCACATCCTGTACTGAGTATCTTTCAGTTTTATTCAGATAGCCTTAGAACCACTGATGTATATCTATAAAATGATTCAATCACAGGACCAAATCGCAGCATGACAAATGATGCCTGTAATGGTTCTTGCCCTACATAACTGCGTTTTTAGATGGGTGCTTTGGGATTTTTTTCCTAATCTAACATTTTTGGGGATTTTTTTGTTTGTTTCATTTGTGTCTTTTTTCCTTACTTTCAAAAACACCTGATAAAACTACTTTATTTTCAGTCAATAGATAATTATTGTAACAGGTGATTATCTTAGTATGTATGTGTCTGACATACAGCTTCAGATCAATAGAATGGATGATGACCAAAAAACTCATATATTTGTACTAAACAGTTATTTCATATAACCAAACAGTCTAAATTTCAGTTACATTTCTAAAATACTAATTAAAGCTTCTATTCAAAATGAGTAGACCAAGCATCAGTGGCTCACGCCTGTAGTCCTAGCTGCTCAGGAGACTGAGATCTAATGATCATAGTTCTCAGATAGCCAAGGCATGAAAGTCCATACGACTCGTATCTCCAATTCATTTCTCCAATTAATCACCAAAAAATCCAGAAGTGAGGGCTGGGAGTTTGGCCTAGTGGTAGAGTGCTTGCCTAGCATTCACGAAGACCCAGGTTCGATTCCTTGGTACCACATACATAGAAAAAAGCCAGAAGTGGTGCTGAAACGCAAGTGGTTAGAGCTGTACCCTTGAGAAAGTCCAAGGGCAGTGCTCAGGCTCTGAGCTCAAGCCCAAGACTGGCAAAAAAAAAAAAGCCAGAGGTGTTGCTGTGGTTCAAGAGAGTGCTAACATGAGCAAAATAAGCTTATGGATACTGCCCAGGCCGAGTTCAAGCCCTATGCACAGCGTGCGGGTGCGAGCATACGTGCACAAACACACACACACACACACACACACACACACACACACACACACACACAGAAAAAGCTGTAGTATTAAGAAGAGTTGCCACATGGTACCCAGACACATAAATTCATGCTTAAAACAAACTGGAAATTATTTTCTAGGATAAAAGTCATTATATTTATAGTACTTGTAAGCCTTGTCATACTATAATATTGTAAAAATTTGTAATTATATTTTATTTTGGAGACATTCAAGAAATAGTCTAATCATTTGTTTTGCTATACATTTTATGGCATTCCATCATGCAGCCAGCCTGTTTACCTATTGCCAGTGATAGTATGTATGTCTGTATTCTGAAAAACTGCTGAGGGTTAGCTGAGTGCCAGTGGCTCATGCCTGTTGTAATCCTAGCTACTTAGGAGGCTGAGATCTAAGGATCATGGTTCAAAGCCAGCCTGGCCACTAAAGTCCATGAGACTCTATATTTCCAATTAACCACTAGAAAACCAGAAGTGGCATTGTGGCTCAAGAGGTAGAGCAGTAGCCCTGAGCTAAAGAGCTGCGGGGGGAGGGGAAATGTGGTACAATGGAGTTCTGCATTCTGCATAGCCAGCAGGCAAAATAAAATAATGGCAATCACTAGGAAGTGGATAGAACTAGAACAAATTGTGTTGAATGCGATAAGCGAAAACCAAAGAGACAAAAGGCACAAGATCTCCCTGATATGTAGGTATTAAATCTAAATAATGCAAGAGGGAAAGAGGGAACAGAGAATGAAGAAGAAAGAGGGAATAATCAAATCTCTAGGAAAGGGAAAAAATGTACATAACATATGACCTGGAAGAAATGGTTTCATTGCCAATATCCAAATAGTTAAACTTTTCGCTCTACGTAAGTCTAGAGGTTTTTGTATATTCTGTCATTTATAAATTTTGTAGACTAGAAGAATGATGCTTAGTGTGATTGTGATAATTGCTAAGAATAATTATGTCACAGTACTATAAAATTTATGTAACCACTTAATTGTAACAATTTTTAAAAAATAGGCCATTTGGGCCAAGAGTGTGGCCTAGTGGTAGAGTGCTTATCTAGCAGATACAAAGCCCTGGGTTCGATTCCTCAGTACTACATACACAGAAAAAGTTGGAAGTGGTGCTATTGTTCAGAGTGCTAGCCTTGAGCAGAAGTGCTCAAGGACAATGCCCAAGCCCTAAGTTCAAGCCCCAAGACTGGCAAAAAATAGATAGATAAAACAGGCCATTGGACTGGATTGTATATATTTATTGAAATGGGTGAAGATAATATAATTATGTAAAATGTTACCTTTAATTTTTAAAAGGTAATAATATTGTACATGTATGATCCCACTTATTCAAATACTAAATCAAGTACTATCCTGTTGAATAATGTGACCTTGATAAATATGAGGTGAGGTGTACTATCCTAGAATGTAATAGACTCTGGTTGATTTCTTCTTTCCTTACAGAATATACCAAATCATAGTTCCTGATTTAAAAAAAAAAAAAAACTCTTCAATTATTTTACATTTCAGTTTTTTTTTCTTTTGGACGTGGGACTTGAACTCTGGGCCTGAGCTCTTCAGCTCAAGGCTACTGACCTACCCCTTGAGCGACAGGGCCACTTCTGGTTTTCTAGTGATTGATTGGAGATAAGAGTCTCATGGACTTTTTAGTGCCTGGGCTGACTTTGAACTGAGATCCTCAGATCTCATACTCCTGAGTAACTAGGATTACTGGTGCAAGCCAGCATGCATAGCTTTCAGTTTTCTACTCAGGCAGATAATACAGAAAATTTCCTGCCTGAAGATAGAATAGTTGTTCCCTTGAGAGCACAATTAATTTTAAGAGTACAAACCTAAAAATTAAAAGTCCATTGAGACATGAAATGACCTCTTTGGTATATTCCTATCTTTACTAAGCAAAAGATCTGCATTCTGAGCATTACTAATTCTAGGAGTAATATGTAATTATTGTCATTTCCCACTCACATATGAATTAACCACTTCTGTTTCTATATCTAAATTTATTTTCCTACTTTTGAAGTGCCCTGCTAGCTTCCTGTCTACTTCTCTGATGAGTTCTTCTATTTTTTCCCAAAGTTTTCATTCAGTAATTCTTCATTGACGTTCTGATGTGTTCCAGGCATTGAGGATATATAAATGAGTCATAGTCTTGAAATAAGAGAGTATAACCTATATTGGGAAATGGTTAATGTATAAAGAGACCATCATAAGGCAATGAAAGTTTATATAAAGGTAAGGAGGGAACATAGCATGTTGCACTTAAGTATCTCAAGGTGTCTGTAATCCTAGCTACTCACAAGGCTGAGATCTGAAGATCGTGGTTCAAGGCCAGCCTAAGCACGAAAATCCATGAGACTCTCTTATCTCCAGTTAGCCACCAGAAAATCGGAAGTGGGGCTGTGTCTCAAAGAATAGGGTGGTAGCCTTGAGCTGAAGAGCTCAGGAGCAATGCTCAGGCCAGAGCATTTTCCATGACTGGAAAAAAAAAAGAAAAAAGAAAAAAGAAAACCTTCACAGAGGAAACTTTCTCTCATGGAGGAGGAGAAAGAAATTATTAGAGTAGTGCATTCTGGACAGAGGGAAAGTTCCAAAGGAAGAGCGATATGAAATAGCCTGAACATTCATAGCTAGTAGTTTTTTATATCTGAAGCAGAGAGTAAGATGAAATAAAACTAGAGGAGGTAATTAGGGACCAAATGAACAGTTTTTAGATACCATAAAGAGGAATTTAAGGGGCCGGGAGTTTGGCCTAGTGGTTAAAGTGCTTGCCTAGCATGCATGAAGACCTGGGTTCGATTCCTCGGTACCACATACATAGAAAAAAGCCGGAAGTAGTGCTGAGGCTCAAGTGGTAGAGCTCTAGCCTTGAGAAGTCCAAGGACAGTGCTAAGGCCCTGAGCCCAAGCCCAGGACTGGCAAAAAAAAAAGAGGAATTTAGATTTGGGAATGAGAAATGATGATGGGTTTTAATAATAGCATCAATAGTTATAAAATCTGTGCAATCTTCGAGAAGTTTTGTAACCTCTCAATGACTGTATAAAATCGGTAATGTATCTTGTAGATTATTGTGAGGGTTAAGTAATTTAGTATATGTTAAGTAGTTAATGCATACTAAGCATCCAAAGATCATCCAAGGAATCAAACCCATGTCTTCATGCATGCTAGGCAAGCATTCTACCACTAGGCCAAACTGGTCCCAGTATATCACATTTTCTTTATCCATTTATAAGTTGTTGGGCACCTAGCCTGGTTCCACAGAATGGCTGTGATAAATATGGTTTTGTAGGAATCCTCTTATGTGCTGTTTTATACTACTTATAGGATATATGTTCAAGAGTATCATAGAATTAAGATAGAACTATTTTTAGGGTTTTTTTTTATAAACCTGAATATAGAGCCATAATGCTAACTCCACAGTCAAATCCCAGCATTAGCCTAGATTGTCACTTGACAATCCAGCGTGCTGTCTAGTCCTTTAAGAATGCTTCTTGGGGGCCCGGGAGTTTGGCCTAGCGGTTAAAGTGCTTGACTAGCATGCACAAAGACCCGGATTCGATTCCTCGGTGTCCCACATACACAACCAAGCCGGAAGTGGCAGAGAAAGCTGGAGCGAGCGGGGCCTGAGCTAGAAAGGGGGCCTAGCCGGGCCGGAGCGAGCGGGGCCGGAGCGAGCGGGGCTGTGGCTCAAGGGATAGGGTGATAACCTTGAGCCAAAGAGCTCAAAGACAAAGCCTAGGCCAAGGGGTAGGATGGTAGCCTTTAGCTGATGAGTTCAGAGACAGTGTCCAGGCCCAGAGTTCAAGCCCCATGACCGAAAATAAAATAATAAAATTGTCATGCTTCAATATTCTAAGGAAAAGTTAAAATAGCCACTTAGGGAATGTACACAAGTTGCCATAATACATAATGACCAAAAGCTGGCAGCAACCCAAGATCTATTAATAGGAGAATGAATAAACAAATGGCAATGCAAATCTTTTCCTAATGTGTGCTGTGAATACTTGAGCCTAGGTCATAGCTTTTTGTTTGTTAAATTGTGCTACTTACTCCCCTCCTTTCTTTCCCCCTAGCCACTGGTATCAAACCCAAGGCTTTGTGCAGGGTATGTAAATAATTTCTTTTAAAGATGAAAAGTTTAAATTCAGCAAAGTCCAAATGCTTATGGTTTTACCATTTCAAAGACATGGTAGACAAGTTTCTAACACTAAGAGAAGGTTGCTGAAAGCTATACAGTGAAGCAGTCTCAGAGGACATTTAAAATTTTAAATGTGGATGTTTTTCGATGTGGAGGGATTCTAAAGCCCTTTGTTAGTTGAGACACCATTTTGAAAGTAACAGCATAAATGGACTTAATAACAACCTATAAATGAGGAACTTGTTTTCTCTAGGACTCAAAAGAGCCTAAAAAGAAGTGGTGGATCATAACAGGGTCAATAGCTCTTTCATAACAATGTCTTGGGGGCCTTGTTTACTGAATAATTTTCAGAAGTTTAAGCAAGGTGGCAAGCTTTGTACTATGTAGGAAGTAGTGGCCCTTTCCTTTGTGTAGGTTCCTTTGTGTTTGTCCTAAACAAGTCAAGAAGCCTCCGAAGGGGAGATTGTCAGCGTAATGTCGTACCTGTGCTCTGAGGGGGGAGGAGAGTATAGTTAAATAAAGCTCTTGTCCTCAAGGATTTTTTATGGCAAGGCTATTGGGAAGACCATGGTAGCTGGGTAAAAATGTTTTACACCCCTTTAGAGTTGAAGCATCACAAGGCTTGAAATACACTGAACAGGCTTGCCAAATCTATAATAGCAAAATATTTACCAATTGCTATTTAGTCAGTAATTTCAATAATACGGAGTGTGACTCTTTAATGAAGTCCATGGTATCAAGGTTGAAGTAATCCACGGTAAGATACCATTCATTCTTCCCAAGTATAAGTGCTGGCCAAATTGGGCTGTTAATGGACTAGCGGTGAGGATAATCACCCCTTTTCTAAATAGGTCTTGTCTAAAGGGTTTCAATCATTTATTGAAGGCCCTGTTTTAAGTTACATGGGGCATGTTAACCATTTTCATGGGGGAGGGTAGATCCATAGGGTCCATTTTATCGAGGTAATTTATAAGTGCCAAAGACCTAATTTCATTTCATTACTCAGTGAGTCCATGTCCATGACCACTAGAGGTATTTTCAGACAGTGAGTACAGTGGCTGTGGGGAATTTAGTGAAGACAGTAGTTGTGGTTGAGGGAAGTTAAGTTGTGGTTATGTTCAGCAACTCCTATCGTTATGATGCAATTTTCAGTATTATGGGCAGGAAAGCCTTGACAGCTGGTATATTTCATCATATGTTCTGTTAATTGAGAACTAGTATTATATAGAGGCACAAAAGCGAGTTCTTTTTCTATTTGTTGTATAAATTCTCCCAGTAAATTTCTTGTTGTTCTTGGGCTAAGTTGTGGGCTTTGATTTCAGCTTTTCTTTTTGTTCCCTCCCTATTCGACTAACTTATGTCCCCTCAGATTCACATGTTGAAGCACTAACTCCCAGAGTGACTGTATTTACAGAGAGGCCTATTAGAAGGTAATAAAGACTAAATTAATGAAGTCACAGGGTGGGACCCTAATGAATTCTGGAATTGTTTTAAGAGGATATTCCTAGAACAAGAAGAGACACCAAAGATTTCCCCTGAACATAAAAAGGCAGGAAGAGAGGCCTCAACGAAAGAGCTTCTCCATGTGAAAGGGTATCAATGTATGTGAATTAATGCACCTTCTATCTGGCAAATATCATGTAACCCTTTTACTAATTACAATAAAAACAAAAAACAAAAAAAGGAGCTTCTCTTCATAAGATTGAAGATATTTGTGGTGATTTGTTTTTAATTTTATTGTTAACCTACTTGTCTACAGTGAATTGACATTGCTTAAAAGTCCTATATTGAACTTAATTTGGAAAAGGAAATTGGGTAGGGGAAAGCTAAATATACATTTTTTTTTTACCAGTCCTGGGCTTGATCTCAGGGCCTGAGCACTGTCCTTGGACTTCCTCAATGCTAGAGCTCTACCACTTGAGCTTTAGCACCACTTCCAGCTTTTTTCTATGTATATGGTACCAAGGAATCGAACCTGGGCCTTCGTGCATGCTAGGTAAGCACTCTACCACTAGGCCAAACTCCCAGCCCTAAATACACATTTTTAAATGGAAATTGTATATAAAACATCGGACTTCAAATGTAGCAGATAATAGTATTATACCATTCCTGCATATTAGCTATGCATCCAATTTTTTGACTTAATGGTACTATATAAACTAAATCTAAAAATGTAGAAATTTTTAAGTTCTGCAGTTACATTAATAATGATAATTAGGTCATTTGAATGAAAATATTTCTCATTAGGAATTTTCTCATTAGGTATTAAAATATGAAAACATAGTGACAAGTATATTTTTTGTAACTTGCTGTAATTTTTTCAGCCACTGTAATTTTTTGCTGTAATTTTTGCATAATATTTTGTAATAAACATTTTATGGTCTGAATCTGTGAGAAGAAACAAGCATGTAGGGTATATAAACATAATGCATGACTTTTCCCCACAGCTTCAAATCCCTATAACCTAAGAATATTAAATAATTTCAAAGGCACCAAGTCTTTGAACATAGCAGATTTTATGACAAATATTTGCCCCATGGAAACATTATTTGGTAATACAATTTAAATTTTCTATCCACTTTTACTGTAGGAGATATATTTGGGAGTCATTACATAAAAATATTGAATAATTTGAAAACTTCCCTTTTATTTTTTATTCAGAATGGATATTTATTCCCAGAGCAGGGCTTTTCTGATGCAAAATTGCAATGCTTGTGTAGTCACAACAGCTGTCCCCACACCATGTGGTATCTTCCATTACTTCACTGTAGAGATGAATTTTTGGCCCAGCGTTTCAGTAATATTGGACACACATGGTTTTAAGTGGCAAAGCAGTATGCTTATGCATTCATTTGACTTTCACAGCTACTGTTGGCTTCAGATTAGAACAGGGAGAATACATTCACACCGTGGCCACCCTCATGGCTGCTGTAGTAGCTGAATCACAGTTGCTGCTTCTAAAGACCCAACTAACTATTGCCGAGGAATTACACATTCACCAAAGTGCCTTACAGCTGCAGACAGAGAATAATGAATTGGTAAAAGGCTTCTTTGAGATTTCAGATGATGGCTCTAGCTTATTACTGAAGTATTAATAATAAAAATTATGGCCATGAAATAACTGAAACTAATGGGGAAATTTGTCCTACCAGTAGGTGGTTTTTTGGAAAAATCAATCCAAGTATTTATTTAAAATGTTTCCTTCCCAGAACAAATACTGATATTTTACTTTTAGACTCATTAACAAGAAATTAAGATTGCCTGGTTTCCTAATGCTTGCTATTGAACTGATTTTCTGTGTGAAAGGGTGATTTGTGTTTTCATCATTTTAGCCAATTGTGTTTACTCCAAGATGTGTTTGTTACAACTACTGCAAAAATTAGATAATTTCATTTAGTGCAAAACTACATCAATACATCATATGATTTTAATACTGTGTCAGTGTATATATCATGCACTTTCAACCTAATGCATGTCATGGTAGTATTTATGGATTTATATTTAAATTCTACTCAGAACTTAACTCTTTGGCATCCTTGAAACTAATTTGTAAGCTTGTTTATTAAAACTTTGGCTTTTAGCAAAGAAGAAAATCATTTACTTGAAAATCTAATTGTGTTCCTAAATGGTATCTGAATTAAAATAACACTTTTCCTTAAATAAGAAAAAACTGTAAATTTTAAATCATCAGATTTTAAATCTAAATCATTAGATTTCTGATATTCATTAAATATCAAAGAAATTCTGCACAAACCCTAAATTCACTTTTTATGTACGTGAATTTATGCATGTATTGTAGGGGCTGTACATCATGATGAATATGTTTGAGGCTTTCAGCTCTTAGTGGATACAAAATAGAATGATTGATAAAATCCTCCCTACTATTGGCTATTATTTACTGACTCTTAAGTGGCAGGTTGTATTTATGCCAATTTATCTGCTTCAAGGAACATTCTTGATAGCAGAACAAAGTGAATAAAAGTAGTTTGCTTTGCAAATGAATGCAAATGGGAGAGCCTTTCGGAAAGCCCTTTAACAGGGGCAGTGCACTTTGATTATGAGTGAAGCTGCCATTTGGACATGGTGAAAAGAGCACGCTTGAACCATTGATTGGGGAAGACAGTAAAAAGTCAGTAAAGGGCCCCTAAGCTTGCAGTGAAGCAGGCGGATGTCAGTGTGGTTAGAGCACTGTGGGAGAATGACAGGGAGGATTAGTGTCAGGGAGAAGCTTTGCTGTAGCTGTGGAGATAGTCCCTGGGGTCACTCACCTCTGACTGTTGTTCTTTGCTGATGGTTCTGTAATGCAAACTGCCTGATGTATGCCTGTTCATTATCAGAAATGGTGATTAGAAAAGGTATTTATTTCAAGGATTTCTTTCCACTCCACTTCCCTTCCTTTTCCTCTCCTTTCTTTCCCTCTTTTCCTTCTCTTTATCTCCCTCCTTTCTTCCCTCCTTTCCTTCCCTCCACTCTCACACTTTCCCTTCTCTTATTCTTTCTTGCTTTCTATGTCTTTCTAATCAAAGGAAAGTAAGGTTGGCTTCTTCAGTCTCTGATGGTTTTTTGAACATTGTTTAATATGAATGTAAGTACTGCTTCTGGTGGAGATAGCTTAGTGCTAAAATGTAGCATCAAGTAATAGGCACATCTTTTTTCTTGTTCTAAGTGTTTTTCTTTGCTTATTAGTTTTATTTTTGGTCACTGGTAATGCTGCAGTAAACTAAAAAAACATGGTTGCTTTTAGAATTTATGTGTTTTGTAGTCTTTGAAGGTGTTTTATGTAGTGATAATTTGGTCAACTTTTACAAAAATCACTGAAAAATAAAATACTGCTTTTCATATACTGAATGATGTAGGTCTGATCACAAAACTGATTGTTCCTCAGTTTTATAAAATACTATCATTTGATAAGTTAAACTTATCTTTAAAATTAACTACTCATATAGAATGAACAAGACATCTTTCAGTTCTGATTCTGAACCATTATTTACTTAATCATATTTTTATTCACAATGATATGATTTTTGTTTCTTGCTCTCCTCCTCTCAACCTCCACCACTCTTTCTCTCCTTTTTCCTTTTTTGTGTGTATCAGCTCTGAGGTTTGAATTCAGGGCCTAGGTACTACCCTAAACTTTTGTGTTCAAAGTTAGCACTCTACCACTTGAGCCACAGCTCCACCTCTAGAGTATTGGTGGATAATTGGGTATAAAAATCTCACGTACTTTTCTTCCCAGCCTGGCTTCAAACCATCATCTCAGATATCACCCTCCTGAGTTTAGGGTAGTACCTAGGCTATGTCTCAAATGGTGGATCGCTGGCTTTGAGCAGAAAGCTCAGACAGTGCCCACCTATGAGTTTAGCCTAGGACTAACGCAAACAACAAAAATTTAATAGTCATATAAAGGCATTTGAGAGCAGCACTGCATTTAGTAGCAAGAATTCATTATGTAGATTTTGATCATGGTTTCTTCGTTTAATATAAAATGATTTTTTCTAAAATATTTTTATTCGGTACACATAGGATACCTTTAAAAGGCTAATAGCTTAGCCTGTGGTAGAGTGCATGCAAGAAGCCCTGGAGTCAATTCTTTGGTACCACATACATGGAAAAAAAGTGGGAAATGATGCTGTGGCTCAAGTGTCAGAGCGCTAGCCTAACCAAAAAGTGCCCAAGGACAGTGCCCAGGCCCTGAGTTCAAGTCCCAGGATTGGCCAAAAAAAAAAAAAAGAGCTACTAGTGTTTTATCTTCTGATCCTAAGTGTGCAAATCGAGCCTTTACCCTAACTTTTACATACATTTTAGTATTGTTGGGTTTTGCCAGTTGTTTCACAGGTTTGTGAAATGTTTTAGCAACCATCCTTTCAATTGCCTTCATTCTCTTTAATGTTTTACAGGCACCTGAATGGACAGAAGAGGACCTCAGCCAATTGACAAGAAGTATGGTTAAGTTCCCAGGAGGGACCCCAGGTCGATGGGAAAAGATTGCCCACGAATTAGGTCGATCTGTAACAGATGTGAGTTCACTCAGATTTGCATTGTATGGAGAGTGACAAGCCAACTATGTAGGAGGTAGACATAGATGGGTCCTTCACTATCTTTGGAGAAAGGCTTTAATTCTTTGAGAACCAGGAAGTGAACCATTAATGAAATAAGCAAGAAGCATATGTGAATCAGTCCCCTCTTCCACAATTAACAGCTGTGTGAGGAACTGTAGTGTTTGCAGACTAACGCTACTGAAACATAGTCACAGAAAAACAATGCCAAGTTTTATGTGTATAGTGACCCTTTAATTGTGGAAAAGACAGTTTTCAAACAGCAGAAGTTAGAGGAGATGTATTTCAGCTGGATCTTTTTAGCATTGACGTATAGATTGTCAGTGTATTTAGACAGGTGGTTTGGATTAATTAAATGAGTACTATTCCCATATTGCAAATGTTTGCCGCTTTATTTCAAGGATGATACGAAACGTTCATTTTGACAAGTTTGCATATGTGTGTATTTTCTTATATACAATGACTACTGTATACTTCCATATGGTCATTCATATGTATTATATGTGTGTGAATGGTCATATTTAACATTTAGAAAACCAAATATTTACCTGGAGAAGTTTTGACTTAATGCTTTAAATGCTTTATTCAGGAAGTTTACATCAGATAACATTTTAAAAGGTACCAACATAGCATGTTCTAAGCATTTAGCAAATGTTCAATTGAAACACTCTTACTTGCATCATTTACCTAATTGTTTGTGTGTCTGTCTTCTGCCTGTCTGTCCCTAGGGTTTGAACTCCTTGAACTGCTCCTCCCCCTCCCCCCCGACTCTGAGGCTTACATTTAGGGCCAGGAGGCCTGGGCCTGTTCCTGAGCCTCTTTGGACTCAAGGCTAGTGCTCTACCACTTGAGCCACAGCACCTCTTCCAGCTCTTTCAGAGTAGTTTATTGGAGATAAGAGTCACAGATTTTTCTGCCTGGGCTGACTTCAAACTGCGATCCTCAGATCTCAGCCTTCTGAGGAGCTAGGTTTATAGGTGTGAGCAACTAACCACCAGACTCTACCTGAGCTTTTTTTTTTTTTTTTTCCCTTATACTGTCAGTCTTGGAGCTTAAACATTGGGCCTGTGCATTGTCCCTGAGGTCTTCAGCTCAAGGCTAGCACTCTACCATGTGAGCCACAGTGATACTTCTGGTTTTCTGGGGCTTAATTGGAGATGAGAGTCTCATGGACTTGCGTGCTCTGGCTGGTTTTGAACCGTGACCCTCAGATCTGAGCCTCCTAGGATTACATGGGTGCCCGGTTTCCCTGAGCATTTTAGTGGTTAATTGAAAATAAGAGACTCAGACTTTTCTACATGGGCTGACTTCCAACTGAGAGCCTCAGATCTCAGCCTCCTGAGTAGCTAGGATTTATTGGCATGATCTACTGGGTGCCTGCCTGTTACTTTCTTAAAAAATAGTAAATGTTATTTACTAAATTTACTTACAATATATCCAGTAGTTCAGACATTCTTTTTTAAAAAAATATTTTTATTGTAATTAATAAAAGGGTTACATGATATTTGCCAGATAGAAGGTGCATTATTTCACATACATTGATACCCTTTCACATGTCTTGGTCCCCATTACCCTCCCCCCCACTCCCCAGTTCAGACATTGTTAAGGGCTCTGAAAGATTTAAATTAATCCTCCCGTTTCATTCTGTTATTATGCCTTTAGCTGTGTTTGGAAAATGGACACAACATTTTTTTTTTAAACCTGCCAAATGACAACGTTTAGTAGTCATTAGCTGTGTTTACAGCTACCCAAACAACAATAACAACAAAAATTTTTCAAGTGTGAGTTACTTTCTTTATTTCTAAATTTAGATGCTTTCAGATTTACTGAACACAAGGGCCGGGAGCTTGGCCTAGTGGTAGAGTGCTGCCTAGCATGCACGAAGACCCGGGTTCGATTCCTTGGTACCACATACATAGAAAATGCCAGAAGTGGTGCTGCCAGAAGTAATGCTGAGGCTCAAGTGGTAGAGCTTTAGCCTTGAGAAAGTCTTAAGCACAGTGCTCAGGCCCTGAACTCAAGCCTAGGACTGCCCCCCCCCAAAAAGGAAAGAAAGAAAAGAGAAGAAAAAAAAGAAATAAACACAAATATATTATCAAGGTTTCTTGTGGGCTAGAAACTACTTTAATATTTAATAACATGTATGAACATTGTTGTTATTGTATAGGTCCTTTTTTAAAAAATCACATTTAGTCTCTGACATACAAACACTTAGCCTAATTTGGATTAAGTTCTAAAAACTAAGTCCCAGTGATTGTATATAGAGATTCCCTTCTTGAACACTTGTTTAACTTGTCATTTGAAATATGATGTAAAAATCAATGTTAATAAATTCTTCAATTAAAAAAAAAATCACATTTAGGTTGGAAGGTATGGCTCAATCACGCCCAAGGCCCTGAGTCAACATCACAGTCTGCTTCCATACATGCCCCCCCCACCTAAAAAAAATCTTACTAAAAAACTACCAGCCAATGGCTGTGGCTCATGCCTGTGATCCTATCTAGTCAGGAGACTGAGATCTAAGGTTCAACCCCAGCACAGGCAGAAATACTGGAAAGTGGAACTGTGGCTCAGGTGGTACAGTGCCAGCCTTGAGTGAAAAAGCTGAAGGACAGCACCTAAGTGCTGAGTTTAAGCCCCAGTATTGGCATACATGCAATACGCACACACGCCCACGCACACACAGTTATTTTGCATTGGGGTATAGCTAAGTGATAGTCTACTTGTTTAGAATGTACCTGAATCTTGGTTCAATCTTAAGCACCAAAATAATAAAGGGGGGGAAAAAAACCTCACAAGACTTTTATTTACGTTCTTAGGAGATATTTTGCAACATATTCACTTCAAAGTTGAAGTATAATTCTGGAGGAAACAGCAATTCTATCTGGTCACAAAATGTCTTTGCTATTCTTGAGGACCCTAGTCACTCTGAGTGACTGGAGAAGCACAAGGACATCTTCCACGACAAGTGTTGCTGGAATATGCATTTTATTTTCTCATTTTTAAGTTGCTTGTAAAAGTTAATAGTGGCTTATCAGTAATACCATGTAACCATATTACATGGTTATGGCATTTCAAATATAATGCCTTTTAACTCTACAGCTGCAAATAATATAATGATTAATTAAAAATAATTCCTAACAGTATATAAAACATTAGTATACAAGGCTTAGAACTTTTTCTCCAGTTGTATAGAGAATATAGTATATAGTGTCTCCTTTGAAGTTAAAAAATACTTTTAACTTTTTATATTTCTTCGAGATGCTGTGGTTAATGCCAAATGCAGATTTAGTAAAAGTTGTATCCAATTTCTCATTAAAATTTGTTTAAATTTCTGCCTGTTTTCCAAGAGGAGATGAATGTTTGAAAAAAATGCTGAGAATATACATACTAGAACTAACAGAGCCTCTTTGATCTAGATGTCTGTACTTTGAAGAATAGTCTTGGTGCAAAAAAGAATCCATGTGCGACTTTGCTCCCGAGACCCCCCTGAGGAAGGTGGCAGTCATGACTTTTTGTGGGAGAGACCACGTGTACTTGTTCTGTTTATATATCAGAGTGCCTTGGAAATAGTTAATAGACCTAAACTCTTACAGCATCAAAAAATGTCTTTGTAACTTTTGTCTACGTGATTATTTGTCTTAATGCATTTGACACTATGCATTCTAGGTCCAGAGAGGAGAAAGAGGAAGGGAGTGGAAGAGAGGTGAAGAGCCATGCTCTTCCAAAAAGAACTGGCATCTGAAGAGTTAGCTAACTCGTTTTAAAACACACAGGAATATGATTTGTGAGGCATGTGAAGCAGCTGAAATAGCGGTTTTTTTACTAGAATATTTCTTCACTAGCAGTTTCCTTTGTAAAATGCTCCGTGAAAATTTATCACACTTTAAAAGCTCTCTTCTTCATCTTTTTGACGTATGGTGTTAATTAGATTTGTTTTCATTAAGTATTTGATTATGAAGAAAAAAGAAAAAACAGGCTCAGTTGCTGGCATGGTGTTTCCTTTCACTTCTGCAAACTGACCAGTTTGTCCCAACTCTGCACAGCTGTTCTTTGACCTGGGTTGCCTGCTAAATTTGTAGCTTCAGGCTTGCTTCCCTTTCCTTGCAGAAACAATTGACCTTTTAGGGGGAGAGGTGAAAGTGGTGAGATCTAGATTTGGGTTGACAGAGTAGTGAAAAACTGTACTGTTTCTCAATTAGAAAAGGAATTAAATATATTCTTTGTCATAATTAGGTGAGTTTAATTGCTAACTTCTGTTTTGAGTAAATTCAGGCAATGTTACAGCTTTAAATTTTTTTGACATAAAGTGTATTTTAACTCTATCCTTATGATCTATTTTATTATGGGTTAAGTATTTTAAATATTAATACATACTTTTTGGCAAACAATTTTAGTAACCACTGAGGACACTCAGATGGTAACAACAGAGGAAAAACTATCTGGCATGTAAAACCAACTTGAATATGATTATTAACTGCAGGTTTTCTAAATTAGGGTCAGGGAGCCTCAGATTTCTTGCTTGTGAAGTAATACTGTTCTCTTGCCTGAAAGGATTCTACTTCTCTCCATAGTCACTAATCTTCTGCATTCTGGTTGTGATAACAGACTGATTGGAGATTTTCTGCTTGTTTAGAAAAGGCCTAGGTCGTCAGCAAGACAAAAGACAGGTGACTAGACTTAGCAGACTTTTCTAATTACCTTAATGCCCTTGTGTGAGGGAAGGGATGTGTAGAAGCAGCCTGTTAGGCCAGTGAAGAGAAGGGAAGATAACAAAATATAGTTTTATGTTAGCCACAGTGAGCATGGAGATAGAGAACAATACCTACTGGGGAAATTATATATGTTATAATGGTTGCTTCAAAATCAAATGGATTTTTCAGTCAAAAAGAAGCTTTGTAATGTAGCCATAACTAAATATACTTTCGATTATGGCAAATATATTTCATTACTATTACAGTCAGAAACCTTACCCAAGATTTTGAAAAGAAGAAGAATGTCTGTTTGGTTTTTCATCTTTATTCTCTCTGAATACTTCCCAGCTTTCTGTGGTCATAATTGTCTTGTGTTTGAGCTTGATCTCATCACTCTTTCTCCCTTACTCACAAACTCACAGGCTTCAAAGATGTGAATCTTCAAAGAAAGGAAATTAATGCTGTCTTCTTGCTAGATGAGTCCCTACCCATTGTGATATAAAATTTACGATAGTGTAAGCAACTACTGAATGTTAGTGGATACACATACACAGTAGTATTTAAAGTCTAGTTTCAAGAATATGAGTGATTGGCGTAGGCCACCTGATTTCCTGTTTGAAGGAGAAAGGTAGAGTTGTGGGACTAAACTACTTAGTTTCTCCACTGGCCTGCTTGGAGTTCTGCTGTACATTATATGGTAGTTAATACAGTTTTTCTTCTCTCCATTTTAATAAAGAAACCTAGTGTTTCATCATTTAAATTTAAATGTTAAATTTAAATATTAGGGCATTCCTATAAGATACATTATTATACTGGGTATTTTTTGTTGTTGTTGTTGTTCTGACATTCAACAACTGTTTTCAAGAATAGATGATTTCAAAAATAGAGATTAATTGGAGATAAGTCTTTTTAGGTCCAGGCTGGCTTTAAACTGCAATCCTCAGATCTCAGCATCCTGAGCAGCTAGGATTACAGGCATGAGCCAACGAGCCAGGCAAGAGATTGGTTTGAAAAGGTAACATATGTGATACATGGCTTGTGTAATTGAGCAACAGCCTTAGATCCCTACTTGCCTAGATTCATCTTCTCACAAGCCTTTTAACTTGGACAGCAGTCTCTTTGGAACTCACAGCTTCTTAAATGGATTATATACCTACCTAATGTTGCTGCTGTGAGAAATAGGTACGTGCACATACATGGATACACACCTTATTCAGGCTACTACCTGCTACACAGTAGGATTATTCCACATATGAATTCCTTTTTAGAAATCAGTTTCTGTGAGACTGGCACTCCACCAGAGAGGGCAGGGCCAGAGATACAAGTTAATAATTTCCTCTATTTTGTACAATTACTATAGACTAATACAGTAATATTTAAAGTAGTGATTAAAGATCCCAGGGAATAAGTGAGTATTTAGAAGAAACCAGTGAAGGAACATTCAAAGAACAAGAGGGAAAACTAAGCATATACTCATGAAATCTAAATGGAATGGAAAAAATAAAATTGAGGGAAATTTATTAGAGGAAAGCCCGCTTGAGTCAGGTTTCAAGGTCTGGTATAGTATGTGATAGAAAGAACATAAAGCTAGAACAAGGAAATTGGTAAAACTTGGTTTTGTGAGGATCCAAATAGTAAGAGGAAGGAAGATCCTTTTCTTTCTTGATTTGGGTTAAAAGAAGGGAATATTATAGTACTGTAATCAAATTTTCAAATGGAAAATTTGGAAGTCAAGGAAACTCATCCTGGATTATTTGAGTTTGTTACTAATACATGCAAAGTAGTGTCATCTGCTAGAAAGAGGTCTAGGATTAAATTGCAGTACTTTAAAGGCAGCTTTAAATATTTTCTCTAATTTTGTCCTTTATGTGAGTAGAAAAGAAATGATTTGTTTTGATTATAATAGGTAATATTTACTGAGTCTTACCATGACAAGCACTTATTTTATCTTAAACATTCCTACAAGTCAAGTGGTTGTGGTAGAGAAGGTAATGCATGACACACAGAAAAGGTAGGGAATGGCTCAAAGTTGCCCAGCTAATAAAAAATAAGACCAAGATGGAATACTAGATCTGGCAAACTTGGAACCAACAGTGACACTTTCTGAGGCTTGACTCTTCAATTGTATTAATACAATGAAATATGCTCAAAAATAGACCTGGGTTGTGGGCATGGCTCAAATGATAGAGACATGCCTAAGCAAGCACAAGGCTCTGAGTTCAAACACTTGGGTCACCAAAAATACAAATGTGCTTATGTACATATATGTGTGAGTGTGTGATATACATACACATATTCATGGAAAAGATATTTTTTTATTTTTATTTTTTATTGTGATTAATAGAAGGGTTGCATTATATTCACCAGATAGAAGGTGCATAACTTCACAAACATTGATACCCTTTCTTATGACATGGTCCCCATTTCCCTCCCCCCTCCCCCCACTTATCTTGATTTCCCCCCTTCCCTATCCAATTTCAAATAATCAATTAAGCATATATATCAGATAACAAGGTGAAATATAACAATATGAGATAACCAAGGGATGGCAAAAGAGATGAGCAATAACATAGTACATTAAGGACAACAGTCACTCATTATATGGCTTTTATTTCCTTTTCCAGGAGGTCCTTACATTTAGTGTCATACTATTTGGCCTAATGTCTCTAGATTTTGTTCTATTGTAAATCTCTGCTAGAAGAGCCCAACGTTTCTACTGATTATGACAAATAAGGGAGACTATCAGGCCTATGTTCCTTTGAGTCTGGTTTACTTCACTTAATATGATTTTTTCTAAGTCAGAAAAGATGTTTTTTAAAAGTATAACAGATTAACTTCTGTGTAGAATGAAATACAACTTTAACAAAATTAACACTGTGAGTAAAGGAAAGGATGTCATTTGATCTTTATTTGATAAATGCCCTCGGGCAATTGATTTTTTTTTTTGTTTGTTTTATTTTTGGTGTCAGGCCTGGGGCTTGAACTCAGGGAGTGGTTACTGTACGTGAACTTTTTTGTGCTTGTGAATAACCTACCACTTGAGCCACAGCTCCACTTCTGGCTTTGTAGTGTTTAATTGGAGATAATAGTTTCATAGAATTTCCTGCCTGGGCTGGCTTCAAATCTTAATTCTGATAGCTCAACTTCCTGAGTAGCTAGGATTTTAGACAGGAGCTGCGATTGCCTGGTTGACTTCAATTTTTTTTTTTTTTTTTTGCTAGTCCAGGAGTTTTGAACTCAGAGCTAGGCACTGTCCTTGAATTTTCTCAAGGCTAGCACTCTACACTTGAGCCACAGCACCACTTCTGGCTTTTTCTGTATATGTGGTGCAATTAAACTTGACCCTAGAAAATTTTCAAGTAAGCAATAGAAATCAGAACAGTGGAAAAGGAGACAGTTGTTTAAGGTACGAGGAAAAGTTCTGTGGGATAACAAAAATGTTCTGTAATTTGGAGCTTGTTTATTTATGTCTGTAAAGAAAAATCTGTTTAAAAGGGTAATGTACATGTAGATAGATTTTTAAGACATTGTTAAAAAAATCTTTTAAAACAAGCTATCCAATAAGTCAAACAGTTTGGTACCATTTATTTTGAAAGATAAGGTCAAAGGTAGTACAAGGATACTGCTACTGAAAACATCCTTCATTTCTGTGAAATTCATTTCTCTGGCCCAAAAGATTCTTTATATATATATATATATATATATATATATATATATATATATATATATATATATATATATAATCAATCATGAGTCTTGAACTCAGGGTCTGGGTGCTGTCTCTGAGCTTTTGTGCTCAATGCTAGCACTGTACCACTTTGAGCCACACCTCTGCTTCTGGTTTGGGGTAGTTAACTAGAGATAAGAGGCTCATGGCCTTTCTGCCTGGGCTGGCTTCAAACAGATCTTAGCCTCCTGAGTAGCTGAGGTTACAGGCATAAGCCACTGGTGCCCAGCTCCTAGCATGTTTTAAGAGTCAGCCTGGTGTATAAGTACTATTGCTAGACTAGGAATACTGAGGTGATCTGGGGTTTTAGTCTTAAGTCTATTGCTGGATAGGTGGGCATTCTGGAGCAAGTCATTTAATCTCCCGGGCTTGTTTTCTTGTTGGTTAATACCTTATATGATACACGTCACTTAACGTATAAGGTATGTGAGAAGTAATGATTTTGCTTTTTATGTTTTGAAACAGGTGACGACCAAAGTCAAGCAACTAAAGGATTCAGTTACCTGCTCCCCTGGTAAGTTAGCCCAGTAACCCAGTATGGTTTCTCAAAATTGATCCTTTTCATAATCATTTGTTTAAATAGTTGTGTGGTACTTTTGCCTAATGAACTCTACTGGTCCTATCACAAATGGATTGAGTTGCAGTACCAACAGTCTGACCCTGCACGTATAGTTGGTGCTAAGGTCATGTACTTAGTATGATGAAAGAATCATGCGAACTATTCGTGTAGAAGGGAATACAAAGGAAGCTAGTCTGCACATTGCACAAATGCACATGTACAGGGTTCCTGCATCATCTTCCCTGTCTACCGTTTCCCACATCCAGCACTACCCTGCAGAATAAGCAGCTTTCCTGAGAATTTATTATGTCAAATCTATTTCCTCCAAGATTAACTCATTTTGTGAGACTACTTAGAACCAAGAATTTGTTTTTCAACCTAACTCAAAAACAGGTCTCAGGCCGGGAGTTTGGCCTAGTGGTAGAGTGCTTGCCTGGCATGCACAGAAACCTGAGTTTGATTCTTCGATACCACATCTATAGAAAAAAGCTAGAAGTGGGGCTATGGCTCAAGTGGTGAAGCCCACTCCTTGAGAAAGCCCAGGCCCTGAATTCACGCCCCAGAACTGGCACAAAAAAAAAAAACAGGTCTCACAGAGAGTAATACAGACAAACCAGAGGTTAATTGGCAAACTGAGAGCTCCAAAGTTCTCCCTAGAAAGGATTCAAGCATTGGCAAAGAAGGCATTGCAGGCTTGAGCTAGTGACTGACATGAATCTTTCTAGAGCATTGACACGGGTGGAGGAGTAATGCAAAAAGGGTCATGAGGACAACAGGAAACATGTAGGAATCTGAACTGTCACCTGTGGCTGGAAGTGCCTTTCACTGCCAGATCGTGGCCCCGGCAGCCACCATGGAGTGATTCACAGATGGAAAGGAAAAAACACAGAACTAGTATGATAGTCTGGCCTCATCCAAATACCCTACAGCTCTCTAAAATACCATTCGATTTTAGTCACTGACTCACTTAATTTTCAAATAGCCTTTAAAGAGTCAAATAATGGGGCCTAGAGTGTGGCCTAGTGGTACAGTACTTACTTAACATGCTCGAAGCCCTGGGTTCAATTCCTCAGTACCACATACACAGAAACAGCCAACAGTGGTACTGTGGCTCAAATGTTAGAGTTCTAGCCTTGAGAAAGCTCAAGGACAGTGCCCAGGCACTGAGTTCAAGAAAAAAAAGTTTTTAGAATTGTCATTCTATTTGTTCAGTATATTAAAATTCTCTAAGAAGTACTATCCATTAAAGCCGTAAACCTGCTCTTTCTAAAATACTGGAAATTTCTGAAACTGTGCCCTAAGATTATACATTGAAGAGGAAAATTTAGAGACATAGAGCTAGCTAATAGTCCAGGAGGTGGAAGTGACCATCTACTACAGATAGGAACATGAAAGTATTTGGTCTGAAGCCATGTACTGGTGGCTCATGCCTATAATCGAAGCTTCTCAGGAGGCCAAGATCTGAGAATCTCAGTACAGAACTAGCCCAAGCAGACAAAGCCACAAAACCTTTATTTCCACAGAAAACCTGGGCTGGAAGCATAACTCAAGTGATAGCACCAGCCTCAAGCAAAACTGCCAAGCCCCAGTACTCACACATACATAGACACACCAAGTATTTGACCTTTTCTTTGTCAAGTTTGCTCTATTGACCATGGAAAGAAATGTTCACCAATAGAAACTCAAAAAATGACCCACTGTTACCTATTAAGACTTTTTTTTGGTACCTATGTGTATAATACTTTTATAATATAATTCTGCTCATGATTTACACACCACATACTAAGGCTTATAGCATCTGTTTTGTTTTGTTTTTTTCCAGTTCTAGGGCTTGAACTCTGAGCCTGGACACTGTCCCTGAGCCTCTCTGTGCTCAAGGCTAGCTCCCTACCATTTGAGCCACAGTGCCACTTCTGGCTATTTCTGTGTATATGGTACTGAGGAATCAAACACAGGGCTTCATGCATGCTAGGCAAGTACTCTACCACCAGGCCAAACTCCCAGCCCTATAGCATCATTTTAATGACTTCAAAATAGTCCATAATGTATACACTCCATTATTGTTTGGGGGGATTTTATTTTGTTTTGTTTTTCTAAAGACTCCCACACTCAGTCCTCTGAATAACTGGAACAACAGGTATGTGCTACCATGCTGAGGTTCTACTTGAGCTCTAGACCCTGAGCCCCCATTTGTTTTATCATCATGAGTAATAGTCTCCAAAGTAGGACAAGGAAAATGATAAGACTGTGTTAGGATTTCTACTGAGTTGAGTTATTGGGTTCTTTGGTGCTGATCTTGGTGCTTGAGCTCAGGGCCTAGGTGCTTTCCCTGAACTGCTTTTCCCACAGCTCTACTTCTGGCTCGTTAGTTAGTTTTAGGGAAGAGTAAGAGTCTCATAGACTTTCCTCCCTGGCTGACTTTGAACCACAGTCCTCAGATCTCAGCTTCTTTAGAGTAAGCTTACAAGTTGTGAGCTGTTGGCATCCAGCACTCAGTTTAATTTTTAGGAAGGAAAGAAAGAAATGAAGGGAGAAGAGAAAAGGGGAGGTGACAGAAGGGAAAGGAAGGGATATTTACTATACAGAGTTGAACCCTGGTACCTTCACTGTGTACATACACGTGTGCTATGTGTGTCACTGAGATTTCCTGAGGAAAAGTAGGAATTCTTGAGGTTGCATCTTTGTCACTTATCCTTTTACTTATAGCATACTGCTACACTGGTTTTGTGGGGTTACAGATTGCTGTAGAATTACAGGGACACTCTTTCATGAGCTAGAGTATAACCACTGTGACATAAAGTAAACGGTGTGTGTGTGTGTGTGTGTGTGTGTGTGTGTGTGTGTGCGCGTGTGCGCGTGTGCGCGCGCGTGCACCTATATTGATGAACATAAGAGACTCATGGACTTCTCTCCCCAGTCTGGCCTTGAACTATGATTCTCTAATCTCAACCCACTAAGTAGCTAGGATTACATAGCTTTAAAATAATTTTAAGTAAGTTATTTTTTTTTCAGTCTTTGGATTTCAATTCAGGTCCTAGGCACTGTCACTGAATTTTTGTTCGATGCTAACACTCTATCACTTAAGCCACAGTGCTACTTCTGGCTTTTTCTGTTTATGTGGTACTGGGAACTCAAACCCAGGTCTTTGTGCAGGCTAGGCAAGCACTCCACCACTCAGCCACATTCCCAGCTCAGTACTTTGAATTAAGAAAAAAAAAAAATTAAGCAACCAGGTTCTAGACTTGGTTTTAGATATTAAGATAAAAATGTTTCTGCAAAATGGTAAGACAAAGGGTTAACCAATTCAACAGTGATACTAAACATGTTGGAAGTGGAAGTGGATTTTACAACTAGAGGGGAGGAGGTGAGTCTGGAGGAAAGAGAGAGAAAATGAGAGAGGAGGCGACACTGTTCAAAATGAAATATATAAGGACAGAGCTCAGGTCCTGAGTCCCCAGAACTGGCGGGGGCAGGGGGAAGGAAAGATACTCTACAGAGAGAATGTTTTGCAGTGACCAGAAAAGTGTTTCTACAGATTAAAAATTTTGAGAGTGGATTTTAACCCATAAATTCTGAAAAACAGTAAACTAATTTGTTAAAGATATAAATGAGTAATCATTGCAGGTTTTTTTTGTTTTGTTTTGTTTGTTTTTCTATCTGTTATGGGGCTTGAACTCTGGGCCTGGGCATTGCCCCTGAGCTTTTTTCAGCTCAAGGCAACCACCCTACCCCTTGAGCCACAGTGCCACTTCCACTTTCTAGTGATTAATTAGAGATAAGTCTCGTGGTGTTTAGTGCCTGTGCTGGCTTTGGACTGCGTGATCCTCAGATCTCAGCCTCCTGAGTAGGTAGGATTAACAGCTATGGGCCCTGGTTTCATTGCTGTTTTCTTAGTAAAAGCCCATGATTGGTTTAGAAAAGATTTTTACAAAAAACTATAATTTGGATTGCAAAATAATTACTAGTCTAACACAGCCAACAGTATATCACATTAATTGGATGGAACTTTCTGAGTTTTCTTTTTCAAGTCTGAGGACTATTAAAAATGAAGCTGGCATAAGCCAGTTGGGTGCCAGTGTCTCATGCCTGAAATCCTGGCTACTCAGGAGCCTGAGATCTGAGGATTATGGTTCAAAACTATCCTGAGCAGGCAAATTGATGGGATTCCTATCTCCAGTTAACTAGCCAAAAGCTAGAAGTAGAGGTATGGTGGCAAGCACCAGCCATCAACGAAAAAACTAATAAGCAACACACACACACACACACACACATCTGTAAAGCTAAGGTGATGATACTTGTTTTTCTAGAATAATGGGTAAAATAAGGTCAATAATGTATACAGAATAACTGGCACACTGCTGATGTGTAGCAGGTAGCCCGTGGTCATCATTCCTGAGCTGACCTTGCCCTTTCCTGTGTGTTGTGACCTCTTTCCTAGGAATGGTCAGACTCTCTGAACTCAAGTCAATAGTCCAGAATTCCAAATCCATCAAGATGGCCACAGCCTTGCCAGATGACATAATTACTCAGAGAGAAGATGCAGAAGGGGTGGCAGACGATGAGGAGCAGGAAGCTGATGCCAGCGAACAAGAGGCAGTGGCCTCAGAAGTCCGGCGTCGGAGGAGGAAACCAGCGAGGCTAATTGAAGTGGTAACTAAGGTGGAGCCAGAGGAGAAGTTAAGGGGAAAGAGGCAGAAGGACTTTGATATGTCAGAACAAAATGAATCCAGTGATGAAGAGAGCCAGAAAAGAGAGAGAACTCATGCTGCAGAGGAGGCGTGGACTCAAAATCAACAGAAACTCCTGGAACTGGCATTACAGCAGTACCCAAAGGGAGCCACTGACCGCTGGGACAAAATAGCCAAATGTGTCCCCTCTAAGAGTAAGGTGCGTGAAGCGGGGTAGGAGCCCCACTGGCGTGGCTGCAGCCACCTGGCCCACCCCTCCTGTGCCCTTCTACCAGCTGGTAGTACGCTTCGTTTCCACCCCTGGCTCCTCCTCAGTAGGGAAATCAGTGTGCTAGTTGCTTAGTGGATGGGAAGGAGATAAATACTCTAGGTTTAGTTGTTATATACTCTCAAAAAAAAAGTGAATGGAATATAAATTCCCACTGTACTTGTTCACGTGGAGAGCGCATCTGAGGTGGAGGAAGTCTAGGAGAGCCTGGGCCTGGGAGCCTCTTCATCCTCACTGTGAAAGGCAGCAGCTGGCAGCAGTGGGCTGCACACCCGGGAAAATGTCCATACGATCACAAAGCCCTCGGGCTCTCTCCAGGTGGATAACCAGAGGGGTGTGTAGGGTTGACTTACTCTACCAGGACAGCCCTCCATTCTACAAGGAAGCAAAGTTGGACTGCCCAGAAGCTCTGAGATAGAACTTACGTATGAGTTAGTGCAAGAGTGACATTTAGGACCCACCTTGCCCTCAGTAACCTTGCTGTTGATAATTGACTTGTGTTTCTAGTTCTTGGTACATCTGCATGTCATGGCAAGTGCAGCCTCAGGAGGAGGAGTGGGTGGGTCCTGCAGAGCCTTGCCCTGGGCTCGGCCTTCCCTCTTGATGCTGTGCGATCTGTGTGCAGAGGTGAGGGGCTGAGCAGCCCAGCCCAGGCCTTTCTCCACGCATGGCCTGAGCCGCCTTTCCTGAACTGTGCATTCAGCCCAAGACTCCAAGAACACTAAGAAATCAAAGGAACCCATCTCCAGTGCCTCTGTGACTGTCACCCTGTTGCCTCTGGGCACGTTGATGCTCATTTACATGCTTCTTTTTTTAATTGAAATTCTGTGTTGGAAAATCTAGCTTGTGGCCATGCGTATCCCTGCGTGTACTTTAAGATGATGAGGCTGAGAATTCCTGGGGAGAAAAACCATTAGCAGTTGATCTTCTTGGGAAGCACAGCTTCTCCGAGCCTCTCCAGCCACTTTGCCAAAAGTAATTATTTGCCTGTGTTTCTCTGCTGTCTGGCAGGACACTGCATTTACATGTGTGATGAACTGACATCAGCTCAGAATGGAGGGTCTGGAACTGTGCATTCTGTGGAAAGTTGTTGCCTGGAGGAGTGAAATCCTGTTTTTTAGCCAAAAATGATTGCAGGATTGCAGTGTGGCACAGGTGTTGTAAACTTTGACTTAAGGACCAGGTCTAGGAGGGCTGCCTGCTGGCCCCTGCTCCAGCATGGCTGTTGCTCCACTAGCACCTCAGTGACACCCTGGTGTCACGCCTCTGCTGCTCACTGAGGGCACAGGAGTACCATCTCCTACCCCTATGCTGGGCCGGATTCCACACAGCTGCTTCCTTGCACTAGGCTGTCAGACACATGTGGCTATTGAGGAAAGGCCAATATTTCTGATGCTGTGAGTAGTCTTTGGGGATACAGAAAGGGCCCTTACTGGATGAGACTCATGCTGAAATCTGGGAAAAGACTAATACCCATTTCTTCCTGCTCAAGGCCCCTCGATGAATCATGTGCCCTAGAGCATAAGGCCCTGATAGGAGGCCTACAGCATCATGGAGCTAGTGCTGTCTGAGCAAAAACAGACGGGCTCAAGAAAGTGCCCTGTGATGAGGTCTCAGCCTTAATGCCCAGTGCCCGCTCAAGGTGTGACCACTACGGATAGCTGAGTTCTGGGGCCAGTCATTCTGTGGCCTCACTTTGGAGGTTATGGTGGTGCCCAGAAGAGCAGGAGGAAGAATTCTAAGGCCTGGCTGCCATGGCCACCCAGCAAGATTGCAGCAGCCCCAGGGAGAGGCAGATCCAAATGAGAACGGTGCTGTGGCTGCCTGGCTGCTGTGACTGGAGGTGCGATGAAGTAGTGAAAGTTTAGGTGATGGTTGCAGTTAGTGAGCTGAAAGGCTCGATCATTACTGAGTGCCCCCAGGCTGCTGCCCCTCCACCTCAACTCAAGCTGACCTTGCGGTTCACCTAAATGTCTAACCAGACCTACCTATGACCAGCTACACTTGCCCAGAAGGTTCCAAAATGTTCTAGGCAAAGGTAATGGACTCCAGGCATGTTTTTTCCTAGTACTAAGGACAGTAAATCAACCAGAAGACCACAGAGGGCTGACCATGTGGAAAGCATAGACTTGTGAAAGTAACTTCTTTGCCTCTCTCTTTTTCTTCCCACAGGAAGACTGTATCGCTAGGTACAAGTTGCTGGTTGAACTGGTCCAAAAGAAAAAACAAGCTAAAAGCTGAATGTGCTGGAAGATGACATTCACCTTCATTTTCCAAAATGAGTATTTCAAAAAATCTTATGCAGAAATTTGCATTTTGTACCTCAGTATTTCTATACGTCATGTGCCTTAGTAAACAGACAAACAATAAATAATGTTTAAACAAATCTTGTGTTAAGGGGGAAGGGATTTGAAGAGTTGCCAAATTATTTTATTTCTCCTCACTGGAAAGATGCTTTTGGGGAAAACATTTCCATTCAAACAATATCTTATCTTCTGGCAGCCAGGCGGATAGGTTTTTGACAGAAAATATAAGTGAACTAATGTGTAAGAATCCAACTATATTGTTTTTTTCTGAAAATGTGGACACAGTCAAGTGATCTTGGGTCTGAGTACATAGATCTAGAACAAAATCTAAACAGAAGTCTTAAGTTCAGGCTGCTTAGTAGAAACTGTTCACAATAGGTGGGCATGCACAGAAAGTGTGTGGTTGAGTTTTCAGGACCTGGCATCTGTTGGGGGACGTAGGCTAAAACCATCCACCTAAACTGTTAATTCCTGAAGACTTCCTTACTGTTGATGTCTGGACTAAGACTGTCTGGATTTGTTGTGATGGAAAAATAGTTCCATGAATAGAGAACACATAAGCTTAGAAAACAGATAAGTGGAGCACATATAGCAGAAATGATTGGATGTGTATAAACATGTCATTTTTCTTAAGGATTGACATGAGTTAGAGTTTGCTGAAGAAAACTTTGGAGTGGCAGACATCACCTCTCCCCAGGAGAACATGGAAGCAGATAAGCCCCAATTCCTTCCCTTGCCTTTGAGTGGAGACTGTGGGGAGCTTAGCTACCCCTCAGAGGCTCAGCCAGCTAAATCTACAAGGGCCCATTGGAAAACTAAGACAGCAAACGCTCCGCTAATGGCTCGGTAGTCTTTGGGGTTTCGCCAAGCCATTCCACCCGTGTCATCAGGCAGCTGGTCATGTGCTGAGGGAGTTCCCACGACGTGTGGCTACAGTACAGGTCAGGAGCATGGGAGAGAAAGTGAGTCCTGGCCACGTGCCAGGCCCTGGGTGATTGTCTAGCCTCAGCTTGTGACATCCTGGGAGCATCCAGCCATCTTTTTTTTTTTTTTTTTTAAGATTTCTGTTCCCAACACCCCCTGCTGTAGATCTCATCGCAGGTTTTCTGGACATTTTATGACGTGCAGTTGATAGTAGGTTCCCTCAGTTTCCTCACCATCTGCGTCTCTTCTAGACTCCTTACGACTTTATGGCTCCAGCATGGTTTCTACCAATGCCCGTTTCTGCCTTCCTGGTAAGAGTCACTCTCCACGTCCCTCCCTTGGGTGCCCTGGGGGCGGAGGGGAGAACGGAGGGGAGGACCGGGGAGCAGGTGTGGGTTCCCAGCTCCACTGGCCAATGCCAAGTGTGCTGGCTGCAGCCCCTTCCCCAAGTGTGGGCCTGGTCCTTTGGATGCTCCTCCCTCCCTAGGAAGCACTGTCCCCTGCACACCGCTCCTGCACAGGGGCCTTGCTTGTCTTAGGACAGAGAGCCAGCCATTCCTACGTTTTCTCTCTAGATTTCCCCCCCACACCCCTCTGAGGAAAGGGGGCGGAAGTTGTCAGATGATTTCTTTTTTTAATTTTCCTTGTTAGATGAGACTTCACATGGACTGTCCAGGTGGGCGGGACTTGCCCTCCTCCGCCCAGACCTCTTGGCGGCTCCTGCCTGTGATTGAAGATCACAACTTGGACAGGAAAGTCTGTAAGACTCTTAGCTCAAATTATTCACCAAAAAGTTGGAAATGGCACTGTGGCATAAAGTTGAGGGTCAGTGCTCAGGCTCTGAGGTCAAGCCCCAGAACCTGCTCCAAAAACAAAACAAAAAGGCAACAGCAGGCAGAGCATCCTCTTCCTCAGCATGGCCTTAGCTCCCAGCTCACCCTCCTGGGCTCACTGCTTCGTCCTCAGAGGTGGTGAAGAAGGAACAGAGTTAGGGCCAGAAGGAAAGCTTGACTCTAAACCAGTGAAGGAGGAAGAGGGCCAAGATGGCCTAATGGTTTCTGTGCGTGGGGCTGGGGAAGGATGTGTGGCTCACGGGGAGGCCAACACCAGCTCCAGCCCAGCATGGGCAACGCCCACCAGATCACTGTGTGTGGGTGCCTCAGATACTTCAAGATTAGCTTTCCCTTTGAGTTAGCCTGGGTGGCATTGGTATGTGGTCTGCCCCCAGCCTCAGAGGTGCCTCTCACTGGAGCAGGCCAAGGCCCAGAGACCATGCCGATGTCTCACCCCTCTGTTGGCTGAGGTGAGGCCAGGCCTGTGCTGGCTCCCATTACTTGGGGTTGGTCACTTAGTGCAAGATTTGGGTGTTTCATGCTTTTTTTGTTTGTTTGTTTTTTGCTGCCGTGAATGGTCCTAAAACAGAGCTGACACCTAAATAATGGCTGGGAAGTGAGTGGAGTGCCTTAGGTCTCCCTTTACACCTGTGCTTCTGAGCTGGTGGCCTGGGGGTGTCTGGCAGGGGTCATCGTGGAGTGTGAAGGAAGCACGTGGCCTGCTGGGCATTTCCTTCCTGGGAAAGGTTCCTCCTGAGAGCCTCGCCAAAGCCCTCCGAGTTTCCAGGGTTGGTGAATGGCGGCTTGGCATGGGTCTGAAGCCTCTTCCCCCCACACAGCCCGCCTCAGCTACACTGTAGCTAGGAGCTGCAGCAATGCGGGGCCTGCAGCCTTGGACTTTTCCTGGGAGAGCAGAATGCCCATGTATGCAGAGTAGCTACTGGCTTTTCTTTGGTGTGGTGATGCCAGCATCTGAAAAAGTACACAGGGAGCCAGTGGCACTGCACCACTCCCCAGGGGACCGTCTGTATCCCTGTCCCCTTCCCCTGCTCTGCCTGGGATGCTGTGATGGAGGCCTCCTAGCTACTCAGGTTCCTTGCTCCCACATTGCTTCCAATTGACAGAGCTATCATGGACCCCAGCTGCTAGAGGCATTCTGAAGGAAACGGAGCCTTGTTGTCTAGTTGGCAGCCCCAGACCACGAGCCTGGGCATCTGGATAGCATCTGAGTCCTGAGTTGTCCAGCTGCTCAAGAAGCTCTCCTCTGGGCAGAACACTTGCCTAGCACATGCAAAGCCCTTGCTGGAACCCATCCAGCACAGGGAGAAAAAAAACGGCAGCAGGGAAAGAAAGTAGCATTGAAAATGAAGATTTTTAATGGTTTGGGTGGAAAGGATGAAGTTGCTCTTTCATTTTCAGCCTAAGTCATAAAGGAAAATGAACCATTTCTGTAATTTTTTTTTCAGTCATTACTCAAAAAATCTAGAGTGAAATAGTTCCAGCTATCTCAGACCTTCTTGGGCCATGAATTAGTTTCTGCAGGAAGATTGGGCCACAGGTAAATAGAAGTCTTCATCCCCAGCGATGAAAGAATTTAAAAAATGGGGTGTGGACAAGCCAACCAGCCAAGATGGGAACTGGCCATCCTGTACTCTGACCTTAGCCTTGCAGCTTCCAGCCCCATTGATCGTTTTTGTTGCTTCTAAATATTCAGTTTTGTTAAAGCAGGCTCACCTGCCTGGTTTTCTACAATTCTGTAAAGTACAGTTGCCCCTTTGTCACTTGAGGTGTTCATGTGCTTGTCTTGTCTCTAGCACATTTCTTTGCCATCACACTGTTCCTGTTCATGTCATTAGGTACTGTGCCCTAGGGCATTTTGGGGATGACCTTTCCTCAACTGAGACCCAGTATGTATCATCTTTGAACTGTCTAGTCTTTCATTCTTTGGAAGCCCAAATTTCTAGATCATCCTGATTTCTTTCTAGACATGTTGACCTCTGTACATCTGGCCTTCTGCCTTTGCTCTCCCATTCTTGCAGCACCCTCCAAAGACCTTCGCTGTCAATAGCCTCATGAGGACTGAGTTGTATTCCACAGCCCTGGCTCCAAATACTAGCAGGATTCTTGCACCACCCAAGGCATTGTGCCCTTGCCTCACTTTCAAAACTGCAAGACAGAACTGCAGCTCCACCTCTCTCCAGACCCTCTCCCAAAGGGTCTCTAGAGATCTTTCAGAGCCAGCCGATGAGCTGAGCTACCCCTACCAACTGTCCACGCGAAGCAAAGGTGTGCTCTGCCTTGTGTGTAACCACACTTTCTCTTCTGCTCTGTGGTCACTGTCCCTGTCAATCCAGAGGTCTTCAGCTCCACTGAACCCTAGCATCTGTGCGGTTCTTCCCATTTCTTCCTGACTCCTCCTGTTCCCGCTGAGTGGCGGGCCATGATCACCAGGTGGGTGTACCTGGGACTGCACATGTGCTGGCATCTGATCTGGTGCTGTGGAGCCCTACTGCAAGAACAGTGCCACGTCAGAGCTATGACTGGCAACCTGCAGAGCCCAGGCCTTTGTTTCCAGTCACCAGTGAGCCTTGGCAAAATGAGGCCAGAGGACACCAAGAACCAGGCAGCTTGCGTTTGCTGTGACACGTCAAGGGGTGCAATCGTGGAAGGGGCATCAGGGTAGCAGCCTCTGGGGGGGCGTTCTGTGTGCCACTCATTGCAGGAAGTGAGTCCTTGGTGATGGAGTTGAGCATGTAACTGCAGCTGCTTCCTACCTTACCTGCTTCAGGTAATTCCTCTTTGTACCAGCTCACACTTTGGCAGCCTCCAGTCCTGGGAGAATGGAACATGTGTTCCACGGTGCCGTGAAGTGCTACTAACATGCCCAATCTCTGGGGCCCAGCATGCTATCCACAGTCTCCTGAGCGGCCATGCAGAGCAGCCACCTGGGCAGGTAAGCACAACTCTCACAAAAGGAGATGCAGGTTGTACCTGAAATAATTGGAGTTTCAGAAAGAAGCCTGATGAGGCGACGAATGGTGTGCTATTTGGGCTCTATTTATAGACCCAGAATGCAGTTGTGATGACATCACCTTTTCTTCCCTTTCCTAAGTCCAACAAGTTTGGTTATTTGTTTTAGAGGTACTAGGATTTGAACTTAGAGCATTGCACTCACAAGTAGGCATTTCTACCATGTGAGCTACTCTAGCCAGCTCCTTTCTGTGCTTCCCTGTCAACAGTGGATAGATGGCAGGTGCCTGCATTTACCTCAGCCAACCACTGGTTCATTACCTGGCCCGGGGTGGGTGTTATCTCTTGAACTCAACCCCAAGTTTTGTGTGTGTATGTTTGTTTGCCAGTTCCGGGGTTTGAACTCAGGATCTGGGCAGGTCCCTGCCACTCTCTGTGCTGAAGGCTAGCACTCTACCACTTTAGTCACAACATCACTTCCAACTTTTTCTATGTGGCACACATGCTAGGCAAGCACAGTCCCCGCCCCATTCTTCTCATGAATGCTAAGCCCTGCCAGTGTTCATGTGGCCTGGAGGTGCTATGATGACCTAGGGTGAAAGCGGTCCAGGACTGAGGGATGGAATGAGACTGCTAAAGGCACCGTGTATCCTCACAAGGGAAGCGGCTGCTTCAGGAAATCCTGCACATTTGATGTATCCACAGCAAGCCAGCCTAGCAGGTTTCCCTGCTTGCAGTGTTGTATATGTGATTGGTATGGAAACAGGAATGTTATAATGTTATTTCCTTTGTTGTAAACAAATAGATGAGGAAACTAATGACAGAGTTAAAGTTTTCTTTTTGGAGTCTGAATCCAGGCTGCTGCCTCCTCACCCAGCCATTTTTTTTTTTTTTTTTTTTTGCCAGTCCTGGGCTTAAGCTCAGGGCCTGAGCACTGTCTTGGACTTTCTCAAGGCTAGAGCTCTACCACTTGAACCTCAGCGCCACTTATGGCTTTTTCTAAGTATATGGTACCAAGGAATCGAACCCAGGCCTTTGTGCATGCTAGGCAAGCACTCTACTACTAGGCCTAACTCCCAGCCCACCCAGCCATTTTTATTTTTGGTAGATGTATACCCTACAGCCAGCCTCAGGCTTCAATCCTCCTGCCTATGGCCACATGAATAGCTGCGAGTCTCAATAGCTCCTTTGCCTGGACTGGCTTTAAGCCACTCATTGTGATTTTAGGTTGGGATTACAGGCACGGTTGGCTTGCTCTGCAGTGTAGTCTGTTCCTGAGATGGAGGCTCCAAACATAGGCAGATGCGAGCACTACAGGACTATTCATTCTCCTCTCCAAACGAGAGAGTGGACACAGAGTTATGAACATTATTATATTTTTATTAACAAAAACTTTGTACATTTTAATACATGTGAAATTTTACATCTAGGTAAAATAACAACACATTCAAAATTTACCATTTATACAAATTGTTACAGAATAACACCAGTGGGTTAAATAAGTAAAATAAGCCACTGATTTTTTTTTTTTACTTATCTACAAAAGATTTCACTTTTCTTTAAAATTCCCCTGAACATATAAAAATAAATTAATTTTACTTTTCTCAATTAAATCTACCAATTAGAAATATTACAAATCAAAATATCATTTGTATTTTGTTATCTTATGAATTTTTTCACAATACAAAACAGATTCACAAAACATTATTTACAGAAATGAGGTAAGAACTGTGCAATGTTTAACCAAGAGACATATTGCAGAATTAACGTGTTCTTCCAGCTAAGTACACAGTGGAGGTCTAATTACAGCTGGGTCTTTTCCACTAATAACTCACACATTTAAGAACAGATTACAGCCTCAATATTTTGTTGTTCTGCTGTCCTGTCACATCAAGAGCATGGCTACAAAGTGGAAGGGCTAGAGTGAAGTTTGGTTTCACCCTAGACAATGGCACTGTCATGGCCGGGTTTTTATTGACATGGTCAAGGATGAGAAGTTGTTTAAACAGAACACGTATACTTACCAGATCAACTCATTTTCTTGTGATTCATTAGTGGACAAATACCCAGGTAAGAGTTCGCCTGAGCTATCTACAGTGGCACAGAAAGTGTTCAAGGAAGGCAGAAGCACGGGAAAGCTGCTGCTGGCAGCCATTCCTGCCACTTTACAAGGACTGACTAGCTGGACCTCTGCTGTCTAGAGCCGCTGTAACCCAGGGAGGTCCTGACAGGCACTTGATAAGGCCAGACCCTACCAATGGTTTCCAGAGCAGCCTCTCAAAGAAATCTTTCGCGTTGAATTGATCTGGTCACCTGAGCAGCCTGCGAACTCACTGTTTCTTTAAATATAAGTAGATCTTAACACTTAAAAGGCATTTAGAAAGAAAATTACCTTTTAGCAGAAGCAAACATTTCCCTCCAATCTTGATTATCAAAACTGGCCAGATATCTTTACAAAGGAAAAAAGTACCAGTTGGATGACCTATATAACTGTAGTTATTTAATGAGTAAAACTCCAGGAGAATTAAGACAGTTCCTTAAAACTTCTGACTCATAAGAGCAAGCATATTGTCTCCCAAACAAGATAAACCAAACAGTTCATAAATGAAAGTCTTCGGTTTTGCACCAGCCATATTAAAAGTTTTCTTGGGTTGATAAGCTCTTTACATGTGAATTACTTCACTGACAAAAGATAGTAAGTTTTCTTTCGAAGTTCAAATACTTTGGGTGGGGAGTGGGAATTCCACTTCAGTGCAACAAAGCAACAAGAAAATCAAAGCCTTACAGAATGTCCTTCTGACCACCCTTTGTTGTGCGGTTTCTTGTTGCCTCTTCAAAGCTGAACAGGAGCGTGGCAGCAGCACAGCAGGATAGGAAACGGTTAGGTGCTTCTCAAGTGTCAACTTTTCTCTTGCGCTACCGGTCCAGTTTTATCACTGAGTCTCTGCAGTTATAACAAAGAATCAGATGCATTAGCTAAATCAATCTTGGCTAACATTTTTAATATGCTGTTAAACTGAAAAACTGAAATTGGATGGAATGTGGTAAGTGTTAGGCCTTTGATTTTGTGTAAATTGGCTACTTTTCAGCCTAATGAAGACATTAGTAAGAACTACTTAAAACTAAATTCAGCAGTAAAAATAAAGGCAGAGCACCCATCTACAGGATATATTACATGCATCCTGTAACCATATCCTCCCAAATCCACTTTTCCACAGAAGCATTAATAGGGTATTGCAGACTGAGTTTTTATGGAATTAGAAAGACACAGCTCAGACCACACATCTACTGTTTGTCCTTTGAGCTTTAACCTCTAACTCTCGATTTACTCCTCTATGAAAAGTGAGATTACTATTAAAGAATGAAATCCCGTATGCTCCTGCAGATAAGATGGCAGCTCTACTTCTTACCCCTACTCTTCTATAAGCTAAATAGTATTCTTTTGTTTCTGATAGACTTAGATAACTGAGAAATTCTGATTATGTAGCCCAAATTACATAGAACTTCAGTCGAAAGATGAGCAGGACTATTAAAAATATGCCTCATTGTATAGTTCAGAGAAATTTAGTAGGTAATAATTTACCACTGATCATCAAGCATAGAAAAAGTCTAAAACTTCCTATATTTGTACAGAATAACACTGTGAATACATCACAAACCTTGTTACCTGCCCACCCAAGAAATTGTCAAAACAAAATGCACTGGAGCAAGTCAGGCAGCTGTGGCTTATACCTGTAATCCTAGCTAGTCAGGGGACTGAGATCTGAGGGTCACTGTACAGGCAGGAAAACCAGCCATTACTCTTATCCCCATCTATGCATCAAAACCAGAAATGGAGCTGTGGCTCAAGCCACAGCTAGAACATTAGCCTTGAGCAAAAAAATCTTATAAGCTCAAGGACATTATCTGTCCTGAGGCTTAAACTGAGGATTTGGACAACCAAAAACCTAATAAAAGTACTTGGGTGGCTGACCTAGAATTCTTATAGCACAAATGTAGTTCAATCATAAAAGGCATTTGAGTAAAATAATGCAAATTATATTACATAAATTATATAAATATAAATCATATGGTTCTACAAGCAAATTAAGTAAACTTGCTATAAAAACCACCAACCATTCTGATTGGGCTGTCCTATACAAGTTAATAATTACTACATATTTCCATCTTGTAAACTGCTGAATTTTAAAGACCTTCAAATCCCTACTTGCAAATTCAAATTGCTATACTTAAGGGATATGTAAATTAGTATGGGTCCTTTGTGCTTACAGTATCTAACAACTGATTTGGGTAAGTTAAAGGCTAGAAAAATGATCAACTCAGACTAACCCACCCATACAGTTCTTTCATTGGCTGTAAGCAAGAACACCCACTTACTGTGACTTTCTGACTTGCACTGTCGCCGTGGATGGTGAGGAAGGGGTTGGTGGGAGCTGTGTGAAGCGGCGGGGCGGGGGTGCCTGTGAGAAGGTTGTTGATGGGGATCTGTGCTGGGCCTGGGAGCTGCAGCTGCTGGAGCTCGGGTGGGTGGCGCTGCTGCATCAGCTGATACAGAAAGGCTTGGTGCTGTTCCTTTGGCAAAAACATGGGAGATAGTGAGTTCCAGCCTCAGGATAAAGCACTCAAGAATGCCTGAATTTTACATTTCCTTACTTGAGCATTCAGACCAGGAATTCAAACAAGAACTTTGTGGGAACAGAACACCTGCCTAGCAAGTTCTGACAAACCCCAGCACACACACCCATCTCATCTAGAAAAACACTGCGCTAATAATGTAAAACTGGCAAGAATAGGTGACAGGCGAACAGTGTTTTCAAAACAAGGCCAAGGCCTGTATTCAAGTGAGGCTGTCCATGATGAGCAGGCAAAGAACTTTGAGCTGCTTGGGAGTTGTGGGTGCTTGGGGAAGAGAAAAGAAATTTACAATGTGATTCTTGCCAAGAGTAGAGAAACCATGGTGAGTGTTGGGGGCTGTCAGAGACTTCTGAAAGGGGTAAATCACATGACCAGAAGGAAGTTATCAAGGGTCTTGACCAACTTAACAAAAGGAGCCAAGTAAGATGGAGGGACCAGCAAGGAGGGTGGAGAAGAGTACAGAACCTGTATTTTTAAGTTGTAGATTACAAGTACTTGGGGTGTTCCTCGTAAGGAGACAGTAAAAGGTAGGTTTAGGGAACTGCAGCTACGGAGAATACACAAAGAGCATCACTGAGGGATGCCGGAAAGATACCAGGTAAACAGCCTGATCCAGAGGCTGTGGGTGAACTAAAAACCCATCCCAAGACAGGCACTGATCGTTAAGGGCACTTGCAAAGTACGAGGGGGAAGAGGAGACCCTCCTCGTGGGGCAAGAGTGCTCGAGTGAGAACTGTGGAGACAGTAAGCTGAGAAGCTTGGGATGGGGCAAAAAAGTCCCCCATGCCCAGTCTGCTCTCAGCCTTTCACGTGGACTCCCCTGGAGCCACACCTCTAGTGAGTGAATGGAAAGTTTCTCCGCCCACTCTTGGCTCCCAACAGTGCTGTTGCTCACAGGACTCTACCCCTTCTCATACCAGGAAATTTCCGGGTTAACTATCCCTTTATAGCATCATTTTTACAATAAAATGTCCTACGATGTATACACTCTCATTTGCTTTCCTTCCTATTCTCAACCACATGAGGTGTTTGTTTAATATTTTTGGAGGCTTCAGAAACATGCAGGATGTGAGAAGGTGCATTGTGATGCCATCAATGGGTGACCTTGATCAGGCCAAGTTCAGGACTTTCCTGCTCCCTTCTAATGCCAGAAATGAGCTCTTACTGTTGGGCAGAAGTTTCTGTGACTAGTTATCTGGGAGATCCTATTCTGCTTCACGCATTGGTAGGATAGGCCTGGGATGTATGTGCAGTGTAACTTCATTTGCCAGGGGCTTGGATGGCATGCTCGTTTTTTTAGATCCTGACGCCCCAGAGGAAATTACTGATGGAAGCGTAAGCGGATACAGTGTGTGGGGTGGGGAGAAATTTTTATCACAAACTTCCAGGCAACTAAATCTAATGCTCAAATCTCCTGTGCCTTTTCTGGAACTATTTCTTCGGGCCCCTAAGTCACCATTCTCCTAGCTGCCCTTTCTCTGTATCCTTCATTGGTTTATTCTTGTTCAGGGTTCACTGCCATCCTCTAGCAGATCACATTTCAATGACCCCATATTTGTATCTGTACATCCTTTATATATACATGTGCCTGCTCAACCTTTCACATACCTCTCAAAACAAAGCTCAAAGTTGGTTTCCACGGGACAGTGGTTCCAGCCCTGCCTTTCAATTCCTAAGCCCTTGTATGAAATAACACCACAGGGCTAGGCATGGCGGCACACAGCTGTAACCCCAGGACTCAGAAGGCAGAGCCAGGACACCCACATAACACGACTCCAAAATGTCTCCAAAGAGGCATCGCCATAAAAGACACACGAATCCCATATATGTTCTTGCCTTTATAACAGCTAATACAATGTAAAAATGCTGTACGACTATGTAGTATTAAAGGATGACAAAAACCTGTTGCAATTTTTTCCTCCAAAATAGATTTCCTACCTGTGGATTCAATTATAAGGATTCCCTTTGTGAAATTACTGTTTGCTCTCACCCACACTTTTCTTCCAAATGTCCAACATGAATTACTCAAGATTCTGACAAGTCTTAAGTTGGTTCTTATCAAAATATACAATTCCAGATTTTCACCATGCAGGCATCAACATCTCCAGTTACAAGTCTACTGCCTCTCTCAATACAAAACCCCTTCCATACAGCAGCCAACCAGGATCTCACATGTCCTTCAACTGTGAAAATTGGGACTAGATGAACAGTAAGTGTGTGGGGCTTTGGCATACGCTGCTGTAAACTTAAAAATTTCAAAACCAGGCCGGGAGTTTGGCTTAGTGGTAGAGTGCTTGCCTAGCATGTCCAAAGCACTGGGTTTGATTCCTCCTTACCACATACACAGAAAACCAGAAGTGGTACGGAGGCTCACGTGGCAGTGCTAGCCTTAAGCAAAAAGTACCCAAAGATAGTGCCCAGGCCCTAAGTTCAAGCCCCAGGACTTGGGCAAAAAACTTCCTGCCACAGCCACACGAGGAGGTAACACCTCTAGCAGATAGAGGTGCTCCCTACCTGTCCTCCTCTGCTGTGATCTGCTTCCCTGCCCCGCTTTTACAACTGCTGATCTCCACCTCCCCATTGCTGCATAGATACATTCCTTCAACTTCTGCTCAGGTCCACACTCAAATGTCGCCCTCCAAAGAGGCTGGCCCAGCTTACAAGGGTCCTTACTGGTACCTCAGTGGTAGAGTGCTTGCCTAGCAAATGTGAGGTCCTCACAGTTCCATCAGACCAGTGTAGGTACAAAGACTTACAACACAGAAAGACAGACTCCTCTCTATTCTCCATCCTCCTATCTCAATTTTGCTTCTCAGCATATAACACTATCTCCCTATGAGAATGAAGCTTGATTTAAAAAAAAAAATACACATTTATGTCTCCAGTCACTAGAGCCAACAACAGTGCCAGGATACATATTGTAATATCAGTAAATTAACAAGTGAATGTATTATCATTTCTAGGTCTTCCAACTTTGCAAAATGACAATTAAACTTTTGGGATTGTGAATTCCATAATGTTATTTCACAAAAGAACATACCCATCTACTAAAGCCTAGAACACGTGCTCCTAATACAGATCAAATATAATCAAAAGGAGTAACTTACTGGTGTGAGTTGTTGAGAACTTAACAACTGCTGAAATTGCTGCTGATGAATAAGCATTTGCCTTTGCTGGTCAGAAAGTAATCCTAGTCCTGGGGCACTGGAAAAGGATTAAAATTCTTACTTTCTCTTACTTTCTCTATTTTCTTTGGATATCTTCTAAAGAAACATAAAATACCAGACATTTTTTAAATTTAATATTTAATAAATTTTAACCATAACACATTCTTTAAATAACTATGTACAATTTTCCTTCTCTATACATGAGGGTAGCAGAAATTCATGTTGTCAAAGTGTTTTGCCACCAAAAAGCCGGAAGTGCAGCTGCGGTTCAAGTGGTAGAGAGCTAACATAGAGCAAAAAAGCTCAGGGATAGCACCCAGGCCCTGAGCTCAAGCCCAAGGACAGGCATAAGAAAAAAGAAAATGTGTTTTGTTCTTCTATACCAAATAGGCACAAGCTTATTTTAGGGAACAGAAATTTACATGTTTTTATAAAACATTTGATTAAAGGATAACAGCCTGAGCTAATTACAAATATTAAGAGGAACAACTGCTAGTATGAGCCAAGACCAGGGACTAATCTTCAGCACTGAGAGGTAAAGGAGTAAGGGAAGGAAAAAAGACCCAAACCACGCCTAGCAATTGACTGAGACATTGCCTCACAAATGTTTTGTCTGAGCTGGCCCCCAATCCATAATTTCCCCAATTTCTATTTGCCAAGTACCTAGGCGTACAGGCTTAAGGCCACTGCAAATCCATTTAAAATTAACTCTAAAAGTACAACATGGGCCATGGTGGTGGCTCACGCCTATAATCCTAACTACTCAGGAGGCTGAGATCTGAGGATCAAGGTTCAAATCCAGCCCAGGCACAAAGGATCAGCGACTCTTACCTCTGTCTCTAGAAAAGGGGAAGTGGGGCTTGGCTCAAGGGTAGGGTGGTAGCATTGAGCTGAAGAGCTCAGGGACAGTGCCCAGGCCCAGAGTTCAAGCCCCATGATCCACCCCCCCTCCACAAAAAAAAAAAAGGTACAATATGGGATGATGTGTACAACATGACTATCCCCCCCTTCTAAATATTCAAAACCAAACTCCAATATAATGAAGCCAGGGAGTCTCTTCCCAGAAGTTATACTGATTTTAAAAGTTAACAAAATTACCCATGAATCTTAAGAAGCAACATATGTAATCACCAAGGTAGCATTACCTTTCATTAGAACTTACTGTACACAAATGTAAAGATGCAAGGAAACTTAAATAGCCTTTAAAAGTATACAATACAGATCAAGACTGACATTTTCAGGACAGAATACTTTAATACCTGATTACCAAGAGTGATTTTTCGATTTGAATTACATAACTTTCAAAAATAATTACTCTTAAGAGTGTATATATGTATACATATATGTACATATATATATATATAATTTTGAAGTTTTGGTACATTTTTATCTTAGACTACACCTATGAGAAACATGTTACAAATTCCAATTCAAAGCATAAACAATACTGATAGTAAGCTGCATTTAAAACTCAAATTATATTTAAATGTCTTACCTGTTAGTCAGTGTAGCTGGCATTGGATGTGTTGCATTAGGTGGTACAGTCGTGTGGGTGAGGGGGGCAGGGTTCTGGGATATTGTGACAGGGGTCTGAATAACCCCATTTAAAGCTCCTACAATGCCGTTAATTGCCAGTTGGTTACCTGGCAAAGCTCCAATTATTCCACCCACTGCAGACACGGCAGGAATGGTGGATGTTACAGTCTGCATTCCACCAGCTAGCGCCCCTACAGTCACACCATTGACCTGCTGAATGCCAGCAACTCCTGAGCCTTGCTGAGCTGGACTCTGCCCAGCAGGCGGTGGAGTAGAAAGAGCTGAAGAACTGCTAGTACTCTGGCCACTGGATGTAAGGTCCTAATGTAAGAAAAAACAGAAATGTCACCAGTAACTACCAAAATGGTTTAATGTCACACATTACTGTTCGCAAAACACACAAATGAACATGACCATACAAAAATTACCTGATTTAATACAGGAAGAGAATTGTCAGGCAAATAGCTATTTCCAATATGTGGGCTCTTACTGCTGTTCAAGGAGTCACTAATAGGAGCTAGAATAATAAAAGAAAAATTCACAATGTGGGAAAAATAAAAACACCCACAAAACCAAACACAAACTTAGACTGAAGTCCATACCAATAACACTTGGATATAAAGAAATTAGTCTTGCCACGTGCAGCCTGCAAATCTAGTTACTCAGGAGGCTGAGATCTGAGGATCAGGCTCAAAGCCTGCCTGGGCAGGAAAGTATGTGAGATGCATCTAGTAATCTCCAATTATCCACCAGAAAACCCGAGTTCAAGACCCATAAGAAAGAAACAAACAAAAAAAGTCATATCTAAAACTAATTTAAGGGGAGGATGGAAGGGGGCCCAGACACAACACTACTGTGTTAATGTACACCTTTAAATCAAGAGATAATTATACATTTAAATAATTTCAACATTCAACTATTTTTAAAGAGACAGCAAATAAATAAATCACTTAACAGGATCCTTATGCTCATCAAAAATGGCCTGGCATTCCCTTTCTACATCTTTATGGAACTAGTGACTGATTATTACTCAGGACACACATGACACTTAAAGAGATTTAGTTACAAATAATTCTTTTTTTTTTTTTTGGGGGGGGGGGTTCAGTCCTGGGCTTGAGCTCAGGGCCTGAGCACTGTCCTTGGACTTCTCAAGGCCAAAGCTCTACCCCTTGAGCCTCAGCACCACTTCTGGCTTTTTTCTATGTATGTGGTACCAAGGAATCAAACCTGGGTCTTTGTGTATTCTAGGCAAGCACTCTACCACTAGGCCAAAGTCTCGGCCCAACTAACTATTTTTATGCTTACCAGTCTGTGCTGAAAATGCATGTAGGTGATGAGATGGACTAGGATTTGCTGTTATTGTTGGGAAAGGCACTGAAAGCTGTGCATTCAGTAATTGTAGACGTTCCTTTTTAGCAGTCAAGTTTTTAATTTGTTCCTCTAATCTTCGATTTTCAACTTGAAGTTGGTGTAAGGACTTCAGCATTCCTAAAACTAGCAGACAGTAGATAATTTTCAGTAAAAACAAGTCTCTGCCTAGGATTAAATATTTTATGAATATCAAAAAACTTAAAAATATTTTATAACAAAATTATAGAAATTCTATAAAATATCAGATTGTGGTTTATTTCTAATTTATATATAGACATAAACCTTATCTTTATATCTACATCAATGTTCCTAGAAGTATTATCTGGAAACTTATTTTCACATAGCCCTTTCCCCAAAGGAATACAAGGAACATCACGTTCAGATAATTTGTATTTGTCCTCAAAATGTAAACCTAAGTAAATTTCAAATGTCTATGGCTTTATTTGAAGTCATTGTTAAAATAGTAGAGAATCACACTAATATTCTTTACCACAATGAGAAGCATGTGTTACACGCTGTACACTAAGCACTCCAGGACGGGCAGTGTACTCACTGACAGAACACACATCTAGCAAGCACAAGGTCCTATGCTTGATCCTCAGCACAGTGAGTGAGTGAATGAATGAATTTCACATGCCTCGGATTCCAGCTGCACTGCATGTTACTCCACAGGTCTGCCAGCAGGGAGCGCTGTGTGTGCACCCCGTAGCCTCTCCCTTTCCAGAAAAGGGAGCCACCTGTAAACTGGCTGACTTTCTGTCCAGCCTGTCACTTCAGATACTGTGTTAATTTCTTTCCGACTTGGACTTCCCAACTGATAATGCAGAGTACTGCCCTTAGGCCGCGGTAATGAATGCAATAAGACTAAGCTAAACTTGTACCACAGCTCTAACATTTAAACGATTTTCCCCACATGAATTCCCTCCCGTTTTTTGTTGGAAGCCCATTAGTAAAAATACAATATATGATCCTTAGTTCAACTAAGAATTAAAATGCTTAGTTTTAATTTTAAAAAAGTAGCTCAAGATTCTATCCCCAAATGATGGAAATCCATTTTCACCCAAAAGTAGTGGTTAACACTATTACACTTCATCAAACTCCTATACATTTTAAGTCATTTTTTTTGGAGGGGGGGGCATTTTCTACTCATGGCACTAATCATTAAAATCTTAAGGATAATAAAAGGGTACCTGGCCACATTTGACTCCTAAGAATCCTTTTTAAAAAGTTCTCCTGATATGATTACCCTTTCTTTAAGCTTTAAAACAGAGGTGATGTCTTGACACAAACTATAGTACAATGAGGAGACACAGCTCCAAAGGATCATTATGAACAGTGGAAATGTACTTCCCATCATTTCCATTTCTCATGTCATTTTCCCCCTCCTCACAACCATATGATAATAGGCTCTTACTGCCAAGGTCTACCAATGAGACTTGAGAACTGCAAGAAAACTTCCCCAACATACTGTCATTAACAGTTAAAGACAGGAAATGACCGTGTGATTTTTCTCATGGTTTTACATAAGAAGGGTATCACAGTGTCATATTACTGTGGATATTATGAATAAAAAGTGACACCTGTTTGCGTCTCTTTCAGGCACAAGAAAAATGAACACTTACTGTCGCTAGGAGTGCCCTGTTCTAATAAAAACTGCTGTCCTTCACTCCACTGCCGCTCCAAAAGCTGCTCTATACTTGATGCGACCGGTGGCAGATTCTCCAAATTGTTGTTGCCTGGCTGATCATAGCGGAGCTGTAAGTTGCTCACAGGGGACCTGTTGAAAACATTATTTCTCAAGTTAAACAGCAGGAGCATGACTTTGTTTCTTACTAATGCTGACCCCTTTGTCTTGTACAAGTTTAAAATACCAGGCTATTTATACCATCAATTCAGGTTCCAGGGTTTTAAAGATACTTTACCCAAAAATGGAGTGGACTTCATTGAATGTAAAATAAGCCACAATACATAATCAAAATCCACTAGAAAAATCACAAATATACCACCAATAATCACTGAAATGGGCTATAAAAGAAGTTGGTACGGTTTTATTTATAATACAACAAAAGAAGCAGAGCCAAGAACCAGTGGCTCACACCTAGCTACTCGGGAGGCTGAGATCTGAGGATCCTGATTCAAATCCAGCTAAGGCAGGAAAGACTGTAACACTCATCTCCAATCAGCCACCAAAAAGCTGTATGGTGAGCTACGGCTCAAACTAAATTTGGGGGGTGGAGGAGGTGGGGGAAACCACCTCAGAGACAGTGCCCAGGCCCTGAATTCAAGTCCTAGGGGGAATAAAAGAAGGGAGAGATAGTAAAGGGGACCTTTCTTGGTTCCTATCTTCTATTCTACCATAAGAGATCAATAAAGAACCTAAGAATTTCCACAGTGTTCCTTCCTAATGATCTCCCAGGATCTTCACAACTCACAATAACTTCACACTCACAGGGCCTCAAGGACATGGTCCAAAGACAGGCTGGTACGTAACAGACATGCACTGGAGCCCGGATCTTCTAGACATAGCCTAGTTGTTCATGCCGTTGTACCACCACCTTAGTGATAAGACTTTCTGCTTCATATGCAACCATCATGCTGACCATACAGTCAGCTGCCCCTCTACCAACACATTTTTCCCAAATAACTGTTGCCCTTTTGTCTGTGGCTGACTTGCATGTGCATGGGCTGGTGCCTGCACCTTTTCTCTCCCTAAGCAGTGAGTGATGAAGTGCACCTATCCACAGCACACCTCTCATGACCCTTCCCCTCTCTACTGTGGAATCTCGTGCTAGTACTGAGGTTTGAGCTTTCACACTAATGGCTGACGCTCTGACACTGGAACCACAAATCTAGTCTGGCGTTTTGTTGGTTAGCAGGAGATAAGGTAAGGTAAGCTGGAGGTAAATTCGGCCCCGCTGGCTTCACACCGTGATCCTTGAGGTCTTCGTGTCTTCAATAACCAAATTATAGGTGTGGACCACTGGTAGCCAGCTCAAGCTGATTTTTGAAGGATAATATAAAGTTGGAAATATACACTAAAAATAATCTAGAACAACACATTAACTTCCAGAAGAGCAAAAACACTAGGAACTGGAGCTGTGGCTCAACTGGTAGAGCGGTAGCCTTGAAGAGCTCAGGGACAGTGCCCAGGCCCACAGTTCAAGCCCCACAACTGACTGTGCCCTCCCCCCCTCAAAAAAAAACCTGGGGACAAAGAAATGCGTCCTTCACTAAACCTACAAGCTAAACATCACCAACTTTCTTCTTTCAACAAATTACAGAAGCACTCATAACGTAAAAGCATAGACGAGTAAGATAATATTGTTAATGCCTATTTCAGATTCTTAGTCTACAAAAAAAAAAAGGTATTTAACTTTCTTTGGAGTCTAAGCAGAAAATATAGTTCACCCAGAACATATAGGAAAAAGGCAATACTAAATCTATCATTAGAAAAAGAAAAGTTAGAGGCTATTGAAATGAAAATGTTTACAATGGCAAAGGAAATGTTCACTAACAGGCACACTGCCACTAGTTGAGTAACACAAACCCTCACCACAAGGTCTTGTGGCTCACAGAATTTTTCCCATATGTGAAAGACATTTCCTCTTGTTCTCCATTGTCAGCTAGCCTATAAAGTCAGCTTATAAAATGAGAACTAGGGGCAGAAGTCCATTCTTTCCTATAAACTGACATGCTGTGGTCACACCAACCTCCCCATTTAGAATAAAAACAACACAAACTTCATAGCCTCACACTTACTAATAAACTCCTAGTAATAAATGGCACTAAAATGATGTCATATTCTATCTTAATTTCCCAAAACATGGAATGTATTTTCCATACTCTGCTAGAAAAAAAAACTAAAAATCTAGAGGATACTAGGAACTACTACCAAAGAGTTCCGTTTATGCAAAACAGCATCTAGAGACTAAATTAAACACAAATGCACTGCCTGTACCAACCAACACTGGTGCCCACGCCAGAAGTACCTCTTAAGACTTCTTTAAAGATTCATTTTAAGAACAAAACTAATCATCCAACTCAGTGCATTCATCATACCAGCAGCTAAATTCACAGGTGATTTAGAAAACTAAAAAAAAAAATGAAGTCCTTTTAGCTGAGAAATCTAATGTGTTTAAGTTAATATTCAAATTAATTAAGAATCATTTTTCTTGACTGTCTAGACATACTTATCTATAGAATGCTTTTATAGAGCCTCAAAGTATACTATCCAGATAGGCGATAAAAAAAGTTTCCAAGTCTCAGTGTTTCCCTCAGCCAGTTCTTTGCAGAGTAAACATCACTTACCTCGGTGAGAGACTTCCCTGGGGGGAGGGTCCTGGGCCGCCTAAGTTTCGGCTATTGTCTCCAAGATCTTGATCTGCCGTGGAAATATTTCAGAGCTGATAAAAATGACTCTCTCAGAAGACAAAAGGTTTTAAAAAGCTGATTTTTTTTTTTGCTTTAACACACATTTAAACTTTTCCAGGATCTTTCCAGTTACCATGAAAGTAGTAGACATGCTATGTTGCCAGTTTAGCACTGCTGAACTGCGTTGTGTCAAGCGCTGTCCCCTAGGTGTTTCTGTGGTGTAGAAGGCAGCAAGTACACTCTGCTCTTTCTTTTATTCCTTTCCACTTTACAGCACAGAAGCATGGTTAGAAGCTGCAGCACCCTCCCCTCAGCCACTTTTAATTTCTAGGGTGAAAGTAATGAATCACAGCTGTGGACAGCTAATCTGTATGCTTATCACAGCAAATCCTTATGCTTTGTATTTTTAACACTTTGCATCCCAGACAAATCATAAAATACATTTACATAGACCCCTACACCAAGAGAATAAAAACATGTTCTAAGAATCCTCAAACTAAGAATAAAATTATATGGAATACTAAATTTCCAAATTGACAAAGCAAGTGAAAAATATAGTAGTATGATTTAAAGGCAACAAAATTCATCCTTTTAAATATGTTTGCGGTAATACAGAGGATCTCCTCTTAAAAAGTAATGTGCATTTTCCTTCTACTTACTAGTCCCTTGTAAAATCACCCGATCTGGCCCCTTTCAAGGTTGTCCTCTCCTTACTCTGAGTCAGGTAACCTCTGACCCTTGAAGGGTGAAGCCATGACTGATCCATTCTTGGTGAACTGCTAAACCCATTCCCTTCCCCCAAACAGGCATGACTACTTGGACATGTCAACAAATCCTTAAGGATGGAATGAAACAAAGCAAATCCAGTGGTTCATTAATACAAGTACAAACTGCCAACTGGTAAAAATTCACAGGATTACTAAACACTGGAGAAATTCTCTAACAGGATTTTTTTAAACCAAGTTTGTGTAATGCAATTTCATGAATTATGCAAATAGAGGTTTAGTCTGTTCACATAAAGGCCCAGTGTTATGTTGCTTTCCTTGCACAGAACTGAGGAGTGAACACATCAATCACAAAAGTCACAGGAGTCATTGTTGCATTCCTGCCTGCTGATGGCTCTTCTTAAACATCTACATTTTTGAAAGTCAAACAAGGGGGAAAAAGAGCCAACAAAAGTGCATATCACTATTTTCCAGCATAATAGATTATTGAGTCCCAACTGTGATTCCTACCATTAAAAATAAAAATCTCCAATTAGCCACCAGAAAGCTTGAAGTGGGAACTGTGGCTCAAGTGGTAACACTGCTAGCCTTAAGCACAAAAGCTCAAGGAAGCACCGAGGCCATCAGTTCAAGCCCCGGGAATGGCAAAGAAAACATAAGAGGTTCGCTCTCTTTTTTTCTTTCGTATCTTAAAGAAAATATAGGGCCGGGAGTTTGGCCTAGTGGTAGAGTGCTTGCCTAGCATGCACGAAGACCCAGGTTCAATCCCTCGGTACCACATACATAGAAAAAAAAAAAAGCCGGAAATGGTGCTGAGGCTCAAGTGGTAGAGCTCTAGCCTTGAGAAAGTCAAGGACAGTGCTCAGGCCCTGAGCTCAAGCCCAGGACTGGCAAAAAAAAAAAAAAAAAAGAAAGAAAGAAAAGAAAATATACACCAAGCACCAGTGGCTCATGCCTATAATCCTAGCTACTCAGAAGGCTGAGACCTGAGAATCTCTGAAGCCAGCCTGGGCAGGAAAATCTGTAAGACCCCTAATCTCCAATTAACCAGCAAGAAGCCAGAAACAGAGCTGTGACTCAAGTCATAAAGCCACTGGATGAGCATGAAGAAAGGCGAGGGGAGGGGAAGAGAGAAGAGGGGAGGGGAGGGGGAAATGACACTGCAAAAGAATTTTAGTTTAACTTTTAAAACTTACCTGTTTGGTTGTTTTCAGACTGAGCTATGAGGGCTGCCATTGATGGAGTTGGATTTAATCTATTGCCATACATATGAGACGGTGCCTGACTAAGAGAAGATCCAGACAGGGTATTTGCCTAAATAAGAAGTAAAATGATAAATGAACTATACTGTGTTTCCTCCTATAGACCTAATGACGCTACTCCCTGCAATCTCAGAACATTAGCAGAAACTTTTTTGAAAAATTTCACTCATTCATTTACCATTCCAACTTGTCAATTTCGGAAAAGTTACATAACTACAATTTTTTTTAATGGGCTGACACATTCAACACTAAGCCCCACAGTCTGGCAATCACATGGACATGGGACTTACTTTTAGTTGGTTTTATAACTACTTAGAAGAAAAGAGCAGGTAGACAACAGATGTTTTCATAAATGCTCCAGTCCCTTATATCACAAGCAGAACAAATAGGTCAAAAGGTTCAGTATCAGGCCTGGAGCCTGATCTAGTGGTAGTTTGCTTGCCTAGCATGCAAGAAGCCCTGGGTTCAATTACCCCGAAGTGCACACACAGAAAAAGCTGGAGAGGTGCTGTGGCTCAAGTGGCAGAATGCTAGCTTTGAGCAAAAAGTGTACAAGGACAGTGCCCAGGCCCTGAGTTCAAGCCCCAGAACTAGCACACACACAAAATAAGGTTCAATACCTACTTTTAACTATACCCAGCCATATTTTCCATTGCTTCACTCTGTCATTAGTAAAACCTGCACACTGTCTTGTTACTTCCTATTTTGATAGCCTTGGAAGCCTGCCGCTTTTGCTGTTTTGTTTTTATTTTAAAAGAAAGCAAACATGCATCACAAGTACGTGTTCAACACAATGCAGGGCTCAAAGAATCACAGCTCTGCCCTAGCCCCATATAAGGCACTGTCTTTTTGGCAGGAATCCAGTTCTACGAACTGACAAGCTAGTCCAAAGTTTGTAATTCATTCATGTTGCTAACCACATTTCTGAAGGCCTCCACTGGGATCTGTGCCAAACAAGCGGAACTGAACCCTCGCACAGACCCGGGTGGGGAGGCTGGCCAAAGTGTTGCATAATCCAGTGTAATCAAATGCCCTCTTTGATGTGCACACTCTCCCACTTTCCAAGAATATTGTAACCTTAAGACGTGACATTTTGGAAGCAAATCTCTGTACACAAAATACTGTTATTCACAGAAGGCTATTAAGGCCTGAAATAATTTTCAGATTTAACAGAACCACAATTTTAAACTATTCCTCTTTTATTCCTCTTTTTCATGAATGAAAGTTAAGCTTTGACAAAATGAAATCATTGAAGAGTTATTTCAGAAAACTCTTGAAAGTAACTTCAAAGAACTGAAGCATTCTTCTAACAACATAAACTGAGAAGCTGGAGATCAAAAAGATATGAGACTTTTGACATGTATTAGAGCATGTAAGAGACTATGATGACATACTTGTTATAGCAAGTAATCTCTTACACTCTAGTTCTGGAGAGACTTGTATCCTGACGTCATACTTTGGGCATTCGCCAATTTATTAAGCATAAAAAATGGACTTTTACAATTCACAGAAATAGTATCCATGATGGAGGATCCTGTCCTCCATTTATTTCAGAGGGTATACAGTTCACAAATTCCAATTATATATTTCTTATAAATGCTATGCGTAAATCAGTTTGTACTATAATGTCCTATTGAAAAAATAGCCCTCAATAAAAGTCAATAATTCAACCTAAAGATAATGTTGCATACTTACTATTCATTTGATAGTATGAGAAACATAAGGAGTTTAAGCTACTCATAAAATAAGAGAAAAAAATACAAACCAACGAATAGAAAACGAACAAGTATTACCAGTCCCACATGCGTACAATTGTCTGTGATGCATAACACCGGCTGTGGAGAGCCAGGGCCAATTTACTCCCTTACTGGGGACACAATTCTACAAAGATCAACTAAGCACATAACACATTAGAAGTGGGAAGTTAATCCAAAGGAAGAAGAAAAATCAGGATCTTGAGACCGTGTGTTGGCAGCATGAAGTAGTGATGAACAGCAGGAGACAAGAGGAGTAGGGGAAAGTGCCCAGGACACTGCCAAAGCCCCCACACCTCCATGCAGCAAGAACACAGCCTTCACCTTCAGACTCTGCAGTCATCTGTGCTATGGGTCGGCTGAATCACAACTCATAACCATCTGGAACACCCTTTCCATTCCAACAATCAGTCTCCTGCTCTGCTTTAGTTTCTTAGTAAAAATCAACAGAGCCAACCGTAACCAGAAATAAGTTTTTCTAGGAAAGGTTTCTTCAGCCAGGGGTTTCACAGTAGCTTCTAATTAAATAATGGCACTATTTTTTTATCTAGTCTCCAAATTATTTTAGCATTCCTATTATATTCATTAGACCCAATATACTAAAGACCAAATGACAAAAGAGTTCAGCATAATTGATCGGCATGGTGGTTGTCACAAAGGGAATGGTATAAGCATCCCTAGCATATTCTAAACCAGGAAAAATGTCCCCTTTTGAGGCCATACTGGGACTGAACTCAACTCAGGACCTCATACAAGCTAGGCAGGTGCTCCACCACGTTAGTTCCTCCATTCCTTCCAAGAGCACTTCAGCCTGACCTGCCTGGGCCAGCCTCAAACCATGATCCTCCTTACCTCTACCTCCTAAGGAGCTGGGCTTCCAAACTGGTGGCACACTTCATTCAGCTTGGTAGGTTTGTTTGTTTGAGGTTATGGTTGTTATTAGTTTACAGTAGTTATGCAGGGGAGGGGGTGTTCTTTATCTTTTCACAAGATTATAATTTATTCTGATCAATCTTGTCACTCTCCCTCCCTCACTCTCAGCTTGCTTTGGATAGGACCTTGCTGATTTTGCCCAGCCAACCTGGATCTCACTTCTCTTACCACCCCCGCCCTCCCCGCCCCCCCGCCCCCGCCCAGCTGACACAGGGATGCACCACACTTTTTTCAAAGATAGCTGGCAAAAGTTAACAGCAGGGCTGAGAGTGTGGCCAAGTGGTAGAGTGCTTGCCCAGCATGCAGGGAGCCCCGGGTTCAATTCCTCATTACCACACACACAGAAAAAAGCCATGTCCAAAGTATGCTGTTGGGAAATATGTGTATATTAATTTTCCCTTTATCCCTGTATATAAAAGCTTTTAGTGCCCTTTGCTTCGTAACCCTTGTTTCTCTAGGTTAACATGGACTTCTATCTGTGCCCTTGAATCACTTGGCACTTCACAAGTATTTTTTTTTTTTTTTTGAGTCTTAAACTCATCTTTTTCCATCTCTCCCTCTTAACTCACTCTTTGTTGCTAAGTTGTGGGATCCTTTAAAGCAATGGGGATTTGGGCCCGGGGCACCAACAAAAATGCTATTCCAAATGGCATTTTGGAATTCTAACAAAAATGATGTTCAGAAATCAATGTTCTTTTACACAAACACAACAGTTTTCAAAAGAGAAAAAGGTGCTCAGATTTTTCCCTCCCAAATAGACAGTATTTGGAAACTGGTCATTTATGACAGCATTTTCATCTTAAGATTTTTGTTTTGCCAGTCCTGGGCTTGAGCTCAGAGCTTGGGTACTGTCCTTGGGCTTTCTCAAGGCTACTGCTCTACCACTGGAGCCACAGCACAACTTCTGGCTTTATTAATGCTATTAACAATTTTCTCCTTATACAGTGATATATTTCAAAGATTAAAATGTATTTCTGAGGCCAGGAGTGTGGCCTAGTGATAGAGTGCTTGCTTAGCATGCACCACACACACACAGAAAAAGCTGGAAATGGGGCTGTAGCTCAAGTGGTAGAGCACTAGCCTTGAGAAAGCTCAAAAGTGCCTAGGCCCTGAGTTCAAACCCCAGTTTTCTATGGGTTTTTTTTGGGGGGGGGGGGGCGGGGGGGGAGTATTTCTCACCTATCCCTGCTAATTTACATCTACAAAATCTAACTGTTCAAGAGGGTGAGATCTGGTTATGGAGGATGCAAGCAGCCCAGGCAGACAAATCTAGGACTCTCACGTTCAATTAACCAGGAAAAGGCCAAAAACAGATGGGTGGCTCGAGTGGTAAAGCACCAGTCCTAAGTGGAAAAAGCCAAGCAGGATCAAGTGGTCTAGAGTTTAAGCCCCAATACCAATGTGCACACACATGGGCATATACACTATTTTTTCATGCTCACTTCCACACTAAAAATGAAGTGGTAAAAAGATTAGTATAGATCCTTGAACAAACATGCAAGAGAGACATGCAAATTCACACAGTATTCCATAGTTTTAACTAAATGTAACTCATGCAAATGAGTAAAAAAAATTAAAAACCCTATTTCTTAAACATCAGATGGTATAAAAATGCTTTATTGCACTTTTATATATTCTATAAAATATAGCAATGGTGTAAATCCAGTGTAAGGATTCAAGTGTTTTAAATTCTATTTTTTTCTAATTTGCAAACAGAATATTTAAGCAGAAAATATGAGTGAACATTAGATAGGGACGGAATCATGTGAAGTTTCATCAATTCTCCAGCTTCATTCAAACTTACACTATGAAACCTAACTGATAACAAACCCCATTTCTATGTCAGCGACCACCAGTAAAGCTTTAATGCTCAGCATGTGATGAGAGGTGAAACCAAGTGTGAACAACTTTCTGGTCCCATGGGTATAGTGACTGTTGAAGCTGCCAGGTTCAATTGCATCATTCCACGTTATTCAATGCCCCAAACCGATCCCTAATTGTCAGGGGCTTAATGTATTCAAAACCATTGTTTAGGCTAATGCTGAAATGTTCCACAATTGAGTTTCCAAAAAAAAAAATATATATATATATATATAGTAGGAGGGATTTAAAGTATAGTTAAACTATCACTGAACACTCATGATTGGACAGCAAGACTGTATAGAATAACCAACCAATTCTAAATAGTTTCTTAATTGGCTAATATCTAATCAATGTATCCCTTATGTCCAGGGGCAAATTAGGTACCTAGGAGAAAGACAGCTACTGACATAATTTAGACCGAGAAAAGACTTTGATCACAGCTGAACATAAATTGGCTAGTTAATATATCTACATTAGCATGGAATTAAGAGTTTTCACAGAAAGCATTCACACTGTATTTACTTAATAAAGGAAGTCTTCTAGACCATTTCTTTTCTCACTATTAACTAGGCTGTTTTGTAATGACTGAAATTAATAACCACTAATTCCAGTGTGCTTTATGATCTGTATTTGAGCTTCAAAATATACCTGCATAGCAAGAACGACAGGTATTTAGTGGGTTCCCTCTTTTACACATAAAAAAAAGAGGCTCACAAAAATTAACGGAGTTACCCAAGAGTACACCACGAAGTGTCAAACTTCCTAGAACCCAGAAATTCTGACACAAAATCACTGTCTTTCAAAACAACACCTCACAGCAAAAAAGGCATATATTGGGGAATTCACAATTGCAATAATTGACAGTGTTTAGCAGTACAGATTCCAGATTTTCCCCACCTACCAGATATATGATCTTGCATTGTTGACTAATATTTTTAACATCCAATAGTCAAGTGACATTATGAAAGTTATCAAACTAATTTTTCCCAGAAAGGTCAATTCCATAAAATTATAAGCCATTATGAAACTGTTCAAAGCAGAGGAAATTTTCATTCTCACCATCTCTCCCAACACACACTCCCTGCCAGGTCAACTAAACTTGTGAAAGAAATGTAGGGCTAGGATGTAGCTCAGTGGCAAAGCACTTGCCTAGCAAGTGCAACGTCCTGGGTTCAATCCCCAAAATCAAAAAAGAAAAAACCACCCCCCCCCCAAAAGGAAATTGAAGCGTCTCCTCATATGGAATCAGGCATTATCAGTCATCAACTGAAAAGACTGAGGGCTATCTCTAAGACAGTCCCCCAAAACATACATGTAAGTTACATTACTGGAAAATAGTATATTTAAGGTTGAGGAAAAAATGTCAGAACACTACAAAACTCCAGTCACTAAACCATACTTTAAAATACTAACAGATCTGCATTTTCTAAATCCCTACATACATTGGAAGTTTAGCTAATTCTTATTTTTAAACACTCATTCTTATAGTTAGGAAACAAGCATCTGAATGAAGATGAGTGCCCAAAGCACAACACAAAATGCAAAACATAACACTTTTATTCACTTTTAAACTCTTCTATTTTATAAATCACCCTTCAAACACAAGTATCTGTAGGCTCCCAAAGACAAAGCAGAATACAAGAAGCGGAAAACAGGATATGAAAAGAAACACAGAAAATGAATAGTGCTCCTATAGGAACCAATTTATACTTCTACTCAAGATGAACAGTTGTATGGACAGGAGTTGTCCTAGTAATATTAAGGAAGTGTAATTGTAATTGCATTACTGAGAGATTCTAATGTGGGTTCTCTAATCAGTTATGTGCAAAACAAAAATCACCATAAGAACATCATTAACAATCTTATGTTCAGGCATTCTCGATTTTTCAATAATGTTCTGACTGATGAATCCCAATGTGATTATTTGTGGAAGAAAATACAAACAACAAAAAAAGATTTTAACTTAAGAATATAAAACTCAAATAGACTTTTACAAAGATTTTTTTCCAAACTTGAATTGCAATTAATTTCCTCAATGTGTTAGGCAAGCCAAACAAGCATTCTGTCTACTTTATTTACCATGAAGGTTGAAAAGATAAGTGAATCCCAGAATTTTCATCCTGCTGGCATAAACGTGGCAGTAAAAATGATCACTTTCACCAAACTTTGTAGGGGAAAACATTGGCAAAAAATTATTTCAAATTTAATTTTCTATTCTCTGTTCATATTTGCATTTGACTTTCTTTCCTTTTTTCCTCCATATTCTGGGAACCAACAGTCTTTTGCACATGTACCCAAACATGGTTTTCTATTATAATAGAAAGGTAAGATTTCTACAATTATATTTCAAATACTGGTAATTTCCTTTGACCCACTTATGTTATAATACTGATCTCATTTTATATCAACTGCCTACAAGGCAATCTAAATAAAATGCCAGAATGTAATATGGACTTAGTTAAACTAAGTCCATGCACAGAAGGGTTAAGACAGATGTCATTTAAGAAAACTAAAATTTTCAATTACTCGTTTTAAGAATTCTGTTAATTCTACCTTTGTATATTCTGTATATTTCTGTTTGCACAATGACTAGAATGCTTCACATTTTCACAGTCAATATTGTCTCAAACAGCTAAACTGAAGTAGTTCTGCAGTCGGTTCAGTCGGTTCAACTGAGAGATCAACATGCCTCAGTTGCCTGGAGATTGATGGTTGCTACAGCAGCAGCAGATAAACCAGACTGTGTAAGCTTGAGCTTCAAGGTAGAAAGTATTTACTGCTAGACACAAACACACATGCAGTTGTCTCAGCATGGAGCACATGAATCTAAATGGATCATCCCATTTATAAGAAACTCATCTTTCCAAAACACAGAAAGGGGTAAAAAGTAAAGATTTTAATTGCACTGAATCCTGGATTACTTGAAACTCTGATTTCTTTGTTCTTCAGTTGAATCAGATGTGAGATGGAATTTTCCCTCTAGCTGTAAATTTCTCTTTACAGCCATTTCCCCCATCCACCTCTCCCTATGCCAATTCCTAAACCTACACGCATAATGAATGAGAAGAAATTAGATTTTTGCTTAAGTCAGGCTGGAATTAACCAGAATAATTAAAATGGAATTTTATAAAGACAGAAAAGAAAATGCACTCAGAGGTCATATATGAGAAGTCGTACAAAGATTATCAAGCTTCCAAAATTCACATGGCTATATATAATTTAAAAAGAAGCCAGGTGCAGGGGCTTATGCCTGTAATCCTAGCTACTCAGGAGACTGAGATCTGAGGATCATGGGTTCAAAGCCATCCTGGGCACTAAAGAATGTGAGACTCTTATCCAATTAACCACCAGAAAACGGAAGTGGTGCTGTGACTCAAGGGGGCGTGTAGCCTTGAGCTGAAGAGCTCAGGGATAGTGCTAGTGCCCAGGCCCAGTGTCCAAGCCTCACAACTGACAAAAAAATATATAAAAAAATAAAGAGATCAGACTATTTGTGATAAAAGGAGATAACACTAATAAGTTATTCTTTCATTTATTCTTTCACTCTAATCCCATATTACTATGTGGACACCTCATTTTTCTTCTGGCATAAACTTTCAGTTCCCAAGATGCTATTCTATTACTAATCACTCCATAGATTTTCTGGGCATCACTGTCTGTTATTCATTCTGATATATAGCTTAGTCAGAACGGTGACTGTACTGCATCACCAACACACATGAATTAAAAACAGCCTGGTGTTGTGCTGTGATGTATAGCTAAAAGAAAATGTTGGAAAAGATGCATATAATACATTCTAAGGCCCCATACATTAGAAGTTATGCCTATATCAACATTTTTGCTGTTTCTATTTTGTAGTGTTAACAGTCAGAACCCAGGAGCTCACATACTCTAGGCAAGATGCTTAGCGCTGAGTCACAAAGTTCAAGTACCCCAGTCACAAAGTCCAAGTTTACAGCAAATGATGAACAACTGCCTAACTTAAGTATGGTAACTACCATAAATTTCTAAGACAGCTAAAACTAACCACTAAAGCTTTGGAGAAATGAACTCAGTATTACAGAGAATTTCAAATTAATTTTCAAAATATACACTTCTGGAATCTTAAATTATTTTCTTTGGAAAAAGAGGACAGAGGAGGGAGGGAAGGATAATACTTTTGACCATTTACTGTCCTGTTCATAAAATTCAAGGTTTTATTATTCCTATTTGACTCTTGCTTTTAAAACATTCCTGGCCAGGAATGCAGCTTAGTGGTACAGTGCTTGCCTCGCATGCATGAAGCCCTGGGTTCAATCCTAAGAATCACAAACAGAAAAGACCAGTTGTGGCATTGTGGCTCAAGTGGTAGAATGGTAACCTTGAACAAAAGAGGCTTAGGAACGGTGCCCAGGCCCTGAGTTCAAGCCCCAGGACTAGCAAAACAAACAAACAAACAAACAAACAAGCATTCCTATAGCCTAGGCTATCTTATCAAACTACAGATCTAAAATGAAGTAAAAAGGATAAAGAATATGTATTCACCATTAACTGTAGTAATTATGAACATTCAGTATCTACCTACCACTAGGAGAGAAGCCAGAAAGTATTTTAAGGGTTCACTCACTCATCACTTCCTTTGCTGGTTCTAAAGATTTAAACTTCAAACGATCATGTATTTTTGTGTTTTCTTTAAAAAGCATAAAGTGGGGCCGGGAGTTTGGCCTAATGGTAGAGTGCCTGCCTAGCATGCACGAAGACCCGGGTTCAATTCCTTGGCACCACATACATAGAAAAAAACTGGAAGTGGTGCTGAGGCCCAAGTGGTAGAGCTTTAGCCTTGAGAAAGTCCAAGGACAGTGCTCAGACCCTGAGCTCAAGCCCAGGACTGGCAAGCAAACAAACAAACAAACAAACAAAAAGCATAAAGTGCAAAAATTAGTGCATGCTTTGGGAATCAAACTTTTGAAAGAATAAGCACTTCTCCTGAAATTTGGATTTTTATCATCAGAACAATATGAGAACTTCAGAAACTACAAAGAATTGGATGGTACCACATACTCACTGTCCTGTTTTTATAAAAATCGTGTAAATATGTCTCTTTTTTCACTAATGTGTTCGTACAAGGTAAGCTATTTCACAAACTCCTACAGAAAGCTCTATTTCACTTTTTCTCCTCCAACCAGACTATAAAAATAAAAACGGCTACTCAGGCCAGGCATAGTGGCTCATGTCTGTAATCCCAGCACTCAAGAGGGGGGTTATCAGGAAAACTGAATTTCCAAGCCAGTTCTAAGGCAAACCTGTGTCACTCAGAAAGCTAGGTATATTATTGTGTCTGTGATCCCAGCTATTCCAGGAGGGGGCAGGAGCTTGTGAGTCAAAGCCAGTGCTGGGCAAAAACTCGAGACTTCACCTGAAAATCAACTAAAAGGCAAAAGGAGGGAAGGGTGGCTCAAGAAGTTACAGAACTTGCCTGGCAAATATGAGGCCCTGAGTTCTGACTGTAGTACAGTGTTGGGGGGGAGGGGGGAGATTGTGTGGAATTGTAGTAAGTTACCTGAGTTGTAGCAGCAGCGGGGGCTGCAGATGGTGCAGCTGAAGGAGAGAGAGCTCCCACCTGCTGCAAATGCCCGCACGGCTGCTGAGGCCCGTGAGAGCTGGAGACAGGCGTGCTGGAGCCTGAGCCAGACGCCACATTTGGAAAGGACACTGCTACATCGCTGCTGTTGTAAATGCCTGCAAGACATTTTATTTCAAATAGCTTATAAATCATACTTATCACAGATATACAATAATAATCAATAACCTAGAACATTCATGGTTCTCCCTGATCCCTCCCCCAAAAGTAAATGTTGTTAATGTTTCAAAAATGTAAAATATGTAAGTAAACACTGGCTGTTCCAAGAGAATCCAAATTCAACCTTCCTTTGGCACAATATTTTGGGTCCAAAGACAAAGAAGTTTTGTTAAACATATACTAAGTGTTGTAAGAATTCCTAAAAGCAATGAAAAGGTGCTAAAATAAATACTGAAAAAAAAAATCACTCAGTAAGTCTTTCGTGGTCTTAGAAATCATGATTAAGATCTCAGATGAGAACAGGCCTTGTTCAAGAAAGACTATAGTCACACACTGGTGACAGACACCTGTAATCCTAGCTACTCCAAAGGCTGAGATCTGAGAATCACAGGTTGAACATTCTGGGGGGGACCAGAAAGGAGGGGGGAGAAGGGGATAGAGGGGGGTAGAGGAAGGAAGGGGGAGGGGTAGAGGGAAAAAGAAGGCAAGGGGGGAGAAAGGAGGGGGGGCTAAAATGTAAAAAAAAATTAAAGCACTATTAGGACCAGAATTTAAAATTAGTTGTGCAAATAAAGAATAAGGTATATTCTAGCCAGTTATATGACAATAAACAAGACCTGTGACTGGCTCCTTGGGGAAGAGGGAGAATGAAGACATGATGATGGGGTGGGTGACTAAGTGGTAGCAGCCATTCAACTTCTGAGAGCACAGGATATATAAAAGTAAAGTCAAGGGCTCAAGTGGTACAGCTCCAGCCTTGAACAAAAAAGATTCAATGAGAGTATTGGGGGCGGGGTGGGGGGGGATAATTCAGCCTCTGAAATTCTTTGTTGGTCATGGGGCTTGAACTCTGGGCCTATGTGTTGTCCCTGAACTCTTCGGCTCAAGGCTAGTGCTCTACCACTTGAGCCACAGTGCCACGTCCAGTTTTCCAGTGGTTAACTGGGAGATAAGTGTGTCATAGATTTTAGTGCCTGGGCTGGCATTGAACTGTGATCCTCAGTGCTAAGCCTCCTGAGTAGCTATGATTATAAACATGAGCCGCCAGCACCTGGCTTCTTACATTCTTTTTTATATTTACAATACCTATAGGAACAATTTGATTTATTCATTCTTCAAGTACCTCAGAATTCAGTTTGCCAGTTTTATTCATAAATCCTTAATATCATTATTCAAAATATGTACTATTTGCCTTCAAGAAACTTAGTGGAAAAAAAAAAGACTATTGAAAAAAGGTGTAAAAAGTAGTATGACAGAAATTTACACAAACCCTGACCTACATGAAAGAGTATGGGAGTCAGAATTGATGTTAATGCTATAAGCACTACAGAAAGCAGGAAAGACGACAACTGAAAGAAGAAATAGACAACAGGGCGTAGTGCAAAATCTAAGGACCATCTATGTTCCTTATGTACTAAAGAAGGAGAAAGTGTGGAGCAATAAAGAACATTTACACAGAAAGTACGTTAAAAGTTTAGTGATAAACTTGGGGGGTCAATGGTGAATAAACAAAATCAAGTACAGGCAGTGGCTATAAGCCTCCAATCAAGGTAACTGTAGGCAAGAACCAGGTCCGTGGTACCAAAGAACTAGTTGGACCTGAAAAAGAAAAATGAGCCAACAGTCTGGAATGACTCTTCCAGCATTCCCAAACACGAATAGCAGTTGAGAGCTATCAGTGTTTGGTTTCTATGTACAGGAATAGGACAGCAAGGTATATGCTTTCATTTTATAATGAGCAAACAGAAGTTTACAGAACAAAGTAACTGGTCTACTACTAATCTAATAGGTATCCAGCCAGGATCAGGACTTAAACTCCCAGCTGTCTAGGAGTTCAAAATTAAAAGTATTCCCTAATATTCATTTGAGCCTCAGGGTAATCGTCATGTCTATGCTATTCCTGTGCAACACGGGGATCCATAGTCCAAAGCACAATGTAACCAGCCTGAAATTTAACAACATAACCAGGACTGGAGCCTCAAATCTCCAAGCCAAAATCACTGTGAGTTATGAGAATTTGTGCCTGGAGTTTGGCCTAGTGGTAAGAGTGCTTGCTTAGCATGCACGAAGACCCAGGTTCGATTCCTCAGTACCACATATATAGAAAAAAAGTTGGAAATGATACTGTGGTTCAAGTGGTAGAGCTCTAGCCTTGAGAAAGCCCAAGGTCAGTGCTCAGGCCCAAGAAAACTTGCAGTTACCAGGGTCAGCAGCGTAAGTCTATAATCCTAGCTCTTCAGGAGGCTGAGATCTGAAGATCAAGTTTCTAAACTAGCCCAAACAAGAAAGTCCCACAGAAGCATAATCTCCAATTAACCACCCACAAATGCCGAAAGTGGCTCAAGTGGCAGAACACTAGCCTTAAGGGGGAAAAAAAATCTTAGAACATTACCCAGGCCCTGAGTTCAAGCCCTAGGACTGGCACCCAAAAATACTGCTGTTGGTCTACACTAAAAATTGTAAATGTTAGAGTCCAGTCCCCCCAATATTAGGGTCCGTGATCAAAGGAACAAGTCTGACACAAAAGCGGAAGTTAAGCAGAGTTTTATTCAGCTCTTAGCATCGAGAACCATACTGACCTCGACCAGTCTCTAAGATGTGAGTGAGAGAGTGACCCCGCCTAATCTTACAGGCTACTTTAATAGGCCACCAGCCATGTGGTTGGGCTGGGCCATACACAGGTAGCCAATGGAATCTCAACATACTTGAGTGATGGTTGAACTGACCTATCATCTCAGGTGGGCTTCTGGCGCACTGCTCTGACTACAAAGGAAAGGGAGGGAGTTTCCTGGTAGGCCAAGGGGGTAGGGTGGGGGAGGAATTCTGGTAACTCCATCTGGTTTAACTGCTTTTGTAATCTGAGCAGTTATCAGGGATTTTATAGCGCCCCCCCCCCCCCCCGCCTTAAGTACTCCTTTGTCATGAAGATGGGAAATGCCTATAGGGACTGGATTTTGGGGGAAGTCAAGAAAGGGGTCCCTTCAGTAAATGCTGGTTAGAAATGTAGACATTTCACATTAAAAAGTCTAGAATTCTAGTTTCCCTCACACAACCCAGCCTGCTCCTGATAAGGACACCAGTAAAATTCAAGGAACAAAACCAGACATCCCAAAGAAAGTTCTCACAATAATCAAGAGAAAAGGGTCAGAGATAAAACTTTCAAGAACATTATCATTTAAAGGATAGCAAAACTAAGAGTACAAAAGACAAATGTAGAAAACTCAGATTCTAGAAACCCTCTGAAAAGAATTTGAAAGGTAAAGGTCAAACTTACAGGTCAATTATGCTAAGGGAAGAAAGTTTTACTGGGTGTGACTATTCTGGCTCTTTTAAGATGATTAGTCAGGACAGAAACAAGCATGCTAATGAAGAGTATAAACTCTTAAATAAAAGAACAGGCACAAACCTAAGATGCACAAAAGTTATTAGCTGGGAGTCAGTGGCTAGCACTGACATCTGAGGACCACTGTTTGTAACCAGCTAGGGCAGAAAAGTCTCTAAGACACTTAACTACCAAAAAAACAGTGGTGAGGCACTATTTTTTTTTTTTTTTTTTGGCCAGTCCTGGATCTTGAACTCAAGAGTCTCAACACTGTCCTTGGACTTTCTCAAGGCTAGCACTCTACCAGTTGAGCCACAGCACCATTTCTGGCTTTTTCTGTGTATGTGCTACCGAGGAATTGAACCCAGGGCTTAGTGCATGCTAGGCAAGCACTCTACCACTAGGCTACAGGGCTGTCTCCTGAGGCACTAACTCTTGAGGGGCGGGGCCTTAGGGACAATGAGTTCCAAGGCCCAAGTTGGACACCTAATAAATTAATTAAAAGTTAATTATTTCAACAGCTCATTCAACAAATATTAGCTTTCTCTTTAAAAAAAAGGTAACCCCTATGACTGCTACCAACTGGACTGAAATGAGTACAGTGGGCAAGAGTGAGCCTTTAGGAAACTATTTCCTATACTAGATGGAAAGTTATGCTCCTCTTGACTAAGATGGAAAAAGATGAATCTGCAGGGCATCTAAAAGTTGCAATCTTCCAAACCTGATTATCACTTCATAATGATTATCAAGGGTAGAGGGTAAAGAAAACTTTTGAGTTTTGACAGGTTCCCAGCTAGTGTCAGTGAATGAGAAGATAAAAAGGAAAAAGACTGCTTTGTTTGCTTTCTTGTTAAATGATACTGGGGTTTGTACTAAGGGCCTCCGCCTCCCACTTGCTATGTAGGTACTCCATCACTTGATCTAAGTTCCTCTCCCCATCTAGTTACTTTTATGATAGACTTCTGTTTTGGCCTGCAGTTGGCACCATATCTGGCCTAGATCGGTGACTCGATTTCCACCTCCAGAATAGCTAAGATTACTAGAGCATGTGCCACCACATGAAGCCTCCAGGCTTTTAACACTAGCAGGTGGTATGATCTGCATAACACATGTATTTGAGAAGCCAAACCACAGATTTGGGACCAGCCTAGACAGTACAATAAGTCTCTATTTCAAATAAATAAATAAGCAAGCAAACAAACAAAATGACCTAGGATGACGTCTTGAGGACCTCGAACATTTCAAGGATTGTTTGTGTAAGAACCTGGAGAAAGAAAAAATCAGTTCTGTCGAATATTACCCAGAAGCCCAGTTAATGAACACACTGAAAATACCTAGTGAGTTGAGAATCAAGAGAACAGATCAAAATCTTAACAACAGTATGGTGTGGGTAAATGCTAACAGAACACTGCTTCAACTCGTTTTAATTACTATCCAATGTAATATATAAAATTAAATGTACAAAACAATAGCTGCCTAATAAGATCAGAGTCACTATTCTAAGCCATGCTTCCCAGTTTCATACTGCAGGAGATCAAATCAATATCATACCAAGTGTTCCTTGTTCAGTAAAACAACCAAAGTGAACAAATTCAACAGTCTGGGAGAATATTTAACAAGGTAAACAATCAAACCTGATGTTGGTCCTTTACCAGCACCCCAAGAAAATGAATATTCTTCTTTAGAAGGCTAACATAAGAAAGTATGCAAATAATGTAACCTCTTTGAACTTCATGTAGCTCATCTAGGAAGTGGGGATGCAGCCCGTGATTTCACTGTGCTGGTGCAAGGGTTATTTAAAACATGTAAAGCCTAAAGTAAAACGTGTGTCCTGCCATGAACACTATGTATAATAATCCACAGCAAAACCGTATTATTAAATATAAAGTAGTATGTATTAATGCTACCTTAATGTCCCTTCCCTTCAGCAACTAATGAATAAATACATATTTTTCTTTAGTTTCCCCTTTTTAGATTATGGAATGTGTCTCCATAAAATTAATGCAATCATTACTAAAAGAAGATTTTTTAAAAATACAATTGTGCCCAAATCTAGATAGGCGCACTTTACATGTTAGGCTGCTTTATCTTACAAAAATAATTCTTTACTAATTACATATTGCTTCTTTCAGTGATTTCTACAATAACATTACAAAACTTGAAGAAATTACCCAGAAACATTGTGGAAATTTTAGTGTATTTTCAACCTTAGTGCACAGTTTACAGTTTTGTTCTATATGTCCTACATTAAATACAGAAGTCTTAATTCTGTATACCTTTCATAGTCGTCCCTTGTTTCTGTAAGGTTATATTCCCAAATCCCAAGAGATGCCTAAAACTGGAAATAGTGCAAGCCTCTAGATTCTGTTTCTTCTTTTCTTTGATTTTTGGTCTTCTCCTTAGTTCTGGTATTTATTAGGGATTGAACTCAGGACCTCATACTTGTCTGGCTTTCTAATTGATAGGTGGCACTCTACCACTTCAAGCCACAATTTGGCTGTTAACTGAAAACACCTTGCAGAATTTTCTGCCTAGGCTGGCTTTGAACCGTAATACCCAGATCTTAACTTCCTCAGTGGCTAGGAATACAGGTCAGACACCTATACCCAACTTGATAGGATTATTTTTCCCAATATACTTGCAATATGGTCAGACAGTACCACACTGAATCTATCCTTCCATGTTTATGTCCTGATTACCTGCTTTCCAACACTACTCTTACACTTTGGGACCATTACTAAGTCAAATAAGGTTACATAAACATCAGTACATGCAATACCATGATAGTTAATCTGACTAAGATCTGAGCAACAGGGGCCGGGAGTTTGGTCTAGTGGTAGAGTGCTTGCTTAGCATGCATGAAGACCAGGATTCGATTCCTCGGTATCACATATATAGAAAAAAGCCCGAAGTGATACTGAGGCTCAAGTGGTAGAGTTCTAGCCTTGGGAAAATCCAAGGACGGTGTTCAGGCCCTGAGCTTAAGCCCAGGACTGGCAAACAAACAGACAAACAAACAAAAAAAAAAGATTTGAGCAACAAACTTAAGAACTTAACATGTGGCAAAAAAGCTAGTAGTCATTCTATTTTCTAGTTCAGAACACACATGTATGTTCACTCCTAACTGATCCAGAAGTGAGAAAGAAATTAGATTAGAGTTTTAGAGAATTATTATACATCAAACAACAAAGGTCTCGTATTTTTCCTTCCCTTAACACTTATGTAGAATATAGACTTAATAATCAAAGACCTAGGCATCTAGACCCTGGTAAACAGTTTTCAAAATGTAAAGCCCATCTACTATGTCTTAAGACAATATGACAAATCAAAACAAGTATAAAAATATGAACACTAATAATATGATTCATACTAAGTACCAACAAAGACTGTGATTAAATCCTCTCAAGAAATAATTTTTCTAACTACAAATCTCTATGTTGTAATGGGAAGGTTTCCAAGATATCCTGGTATTAATTTAACATTATTACTTCTAGAAATCCATGCTTGAGTTTGGCACATATCTACAAATTTAAGATCCTGCTTTGTTAGTATAGAATTACTATCTCTACCTAAAGAAATCACACACTTTAATTTTAACATTTTTATTTAATCACCAATTCTGAAAAGCTACCATGTCAGATAAGTTGAGACATTTAAGGAAAAAGGGTGGGGTGGAGAGGGGAGGATCAATTACAGTTAAAGTCCAAAAACTCTAAATAAATTTTAAAAGTCTGCAACACTGTAAGCAGAACATTAAGGCAATTATCCCATAATTAGTTCAAAAGTAATTTTTATACAATTAATTTCTATTTATATTATTCCCATCTGAGTAAAAATGGTTCAGGTTGTGACTCTTATACTGGATGCAAAGAAAAGATCATTTTCCTTTGTAGCAGTTAACATATTAAAAACTAATCATTTTACTCCCAGTAGCTGAGCCACCACCAAATGTTAATATCTATTTTAAAGGAACCAATTGAATTCTGTCTCCCTGTCTTAGGTCTTGGCCTTGGTTTATTTTCCTTCAATGAACTGCAGGACACTCTAACCCTTTACCACTATGCTTTATAATCTCCCATCATGCTATGATCTAAACCTATGTTTTCCTCTTACCAAGTGATATACAATTTTGCATACATTAGAACAAACTTAGCCTATGGTATCCTGGGCTAACCCCAATCCCAAATGAGTCTGTAGTTTAGTGAGGAATAATCACCACAAATAAACTAGAAAGAACTGAAGGGAAATAATAATAGAACAGTAAGTTGAAAACCATTGGAGCATAAAAGTAACATGTCATCTTCCTATACCTGTATTACTTGGTCCATCACTATCTAAATGAAGAAGTTAAATATTAAGATCATGAAATCTAAATTATCTTCATCAAACTGCCTGGTTCCAAGGTACAATCACAAAACCAAACATGAGTACCCTGATATTAAGGCATCATTCTTCATGAGCATTTCTAACAAGTTCTCCCTCCACATGTGCTTGACTAGGTACAACAAACTACACAACCAAAATCTAAATCATGCATTTCGTAGAGAAGGACACAGCATTATCTTGTAGCTTTGACTGGTACAGTGTAAAGTTAAGAGAAGAAGAGTATAGACTTTAGGCAAGAACCAGGTTACAAAAAACTATATACAACAGGCTAAGGACTATGACTTTTACAACCTCGCCCACCTCTAATACTAGAAACCTCTTAATACATTATGAATTTTAGGTAGACTAGAATTGGTAGCATCTAGAGAAGGGGATAGATAACAGAATAAAGGATAAGAAGCTCTTGAAAGAGTTCAAAGGACAAAGTATGTAAGACTTAGCCAAGTAATAGGAACTGGCATTCTTTAGTAAGGAAACTAAGAGTAAATTTAGGCTAATTTCCTAGTCCAAGTCTACTTTAGGCAGTGGTATACTGTTGGGAGCCAGAGTAGAATCAAATTGTACCTTGATTTGCATCAGACCATGGCTTTATTGTCTTATAGTTGTATGGCCTTATTCTGTTTAAATTACCTGAGATTTACCATATGAATGTAACAGCTGGAAGTTCCCTGGTTTCAAGAAGGGATATAAGCTGGAGTTGACAATAAACGAGGCAGTCTTTACTTGGGCTGCAGACATCCCGGATCCGGTGTGTCTGTCTTTCTTCTATTTTTTCCTAGTCCTTGCCCCCTATTTCAGGAACCCCAATCTGCGAACCCTGGTTTGCTGCCGGCTGGCCCCGGCAGTATACCATACAGAGATCAATGGAAAGAACTGTGAAACTTAAAAGATTTTGGCAAGTCTGAATCTGGAACTCAAGAGAAAAGTCTAAATAGGAAGCATGGATTCAGGAAAGATAGGTAATGAATATAATAAATGTGAGGATGTTTGAAGCTGTACGCATGCATAAGGTTTTCGATAGAATGTGCATAGGATCCAAAGCAATAGGGTAAAATTCTACAAGAATCCTACATCATCATTAAGGATACTTATACAGTTGGCGTAGTACACCTGCCTCTTAATACTAGCAGCTGGGAGAAGGAGGCAAGAGATCCCAAGTTGCAGGCTGGCCTCAGCTGCAACATCCTGGGTTTGTTTCCCAGACCCAAAAAAGACAAAAAAAAAAAATAGTACTGTGGCTCAAGTGGTAGTGTGGTAGCCTTGAGCTGAAAACCTCAGGGACAGGACCCAGGCCCAGAGTCCAAATCTCACTACTGATCGCGCTGCACTGAAAAGGGGGTGGAGGCATTACCAAAATAAAAAGAATTATAAGACAATTCTGCGAATATTGTGCCAGGTAATTGAGTGATGCAGAAGAACCTGGGAAATCTTGATGAAGAACCACAACTGCCAGGCACTGATGGCCCCTCCTGTAATCTTAGCTGCAAAAGGCTGAGATTAGCGGGTCACTGTTTGAAATCAGCCTGGGCAGAATAACTTGTAAGGATTTAATCTCCAGTGAACCACCAAAAAGACAGAAGTAGAACTGTGACTCAAGTGACAGAGCACTAGTCTTAAGCAAAAATGTTCAGTGACTACCCAGCTGTGACTTCATGCCCTAGTAACAGGGAAAAAAGGAAATCTTACACAAAAATGGGAACTATGAATACACTTAAAACAAAGAGCCCAAGGAGTTAACGAATTTCCATAGCCTATTAAAGACACCAATGAAAAACTCACAGCTGACTTTATTGTTAACACTAAAAAATTAAATTTCTTCTGTAAGTTAAGTAACAGGAGAGGGTGTATGCTCTCACCAATTCTACTTAGCATTATATTGAGCTAGGATAGAGTATTTCAATACAAGAGGAAAAGAGATTGGTTGGAGACCACCTACAGAATACTGTAAAAATTTTGAACATTACTGAACTTAAAAATTAGGATCAGGGAGGGCCAGGAGTTTAGCCTAGTGGTAGAGTCCTTGCCTAGCATGCACAAAGACCCAGGTTCGATTCCTCGGTACCACATACATAGAAAAAAGCCGATGTTGAGGCTCAAGAGGTAGAGTTTCTAGCCTTGAGAAAGTTCGAGGACAGTGCTCTGGCCCTGACCTCAAGCCCAGGAATGGTAAAAACAAAAATTTTAAATTAAAAAATTTTAAAAAAATTAAGATTGCCAGAGCAATAAGGCAAGAGAAGGACATCAAAGGGATCCACATAGGGTAAGAAGAAATTAAACTATCCCTATTCTCAGATGACATGATCCTCTGTCTGAATGACCCAATAAGCTCCACTTCCAAACTCCTAGAATTAATAAGCCACTTTAGCAAAGTGGCAGGATACAAAATTAACCTGCAAAAGTCCATAACCTTCTTCTTTGCCAACAATACAGAAACAGAAGGCAAAATCAAGAAAATGATCCCATTTGCAGTAGCCCCCAAAAGAATAAAATACTTAGGAATTAACTTAACCAAACATATAAAGGAATTATTTAATGAAAACTATAAAAGCCTAACCAAAGAAATTAAAGACGACACCAGGAAATGGAAAGACATCCCATGCTCATGGGTAGTGAGAACCAATTATAGTGAAAATGGCCACACTACCAAAATAGATATACAAATTCAACGCAATCCCCATCGAAGTCCCAAAGACATTCTTTACTGAAATAGAAGATACAATTCAAAGGTTCATATGGAACAAGAAAAGACCTAGAATAGCCAAAACAATTCTAGGCAAAAAGAGGAATGCTGGTAGTATAACAATACCAGACTTCAAACTCTACTGTAGAGCCAAAATAACAAAAACAGTATGGTATTGGCATAAAAATAGACCAGAAGATCAATGGAACACAAAATCCAGGAATAAAACCACATACCTATAGTCAACTTGTATTTGACAAAGGAGCCAAAGATATACAGGGGAACAAACACAGTCTATTCAGTTATTGATGTTGGTAAAACTGGGCAGCCACATACAGAAAACTAAAAATTGACCCTAGCCTTTCACCATACACAAGCATTAACTCAAAATGGATCAAAGACCTCAACATCAGACAGGAAACCTAGTTTCAAGGTGTAGCAGTTTCAGCTACACGATAGAGTTGGAGAGACAGTGAAACAAATAGGCACAAGCAAAAACATCCTGAACAGAATCCCAGGGTCACAACTGATTGGAGAGAGACTTGATAAATGGGACCACCTAAAAATAAAAGTTTCTGAACAGATAAAAGCATAGCTACTAAAGTAGAAAGGCAGCTAACCAACTGGGAAAAGATATTTACCTATAATACATCAGACAAATGCTTAATATCCAGTATCTACAGGGAACTCAAGAAACTAATCCCCCCACCCCATCCAACAAACCAATCACTAAATGGGCAAGGGAACTAGAGAGAGACTTATCAAAAGAAAAGGTCAAAATGGCAGAAAAGCATATGAGAAAATGCTCATCATCCATGGTCATAAAGGAAATGCAAACAGAAACAACCCTAAGATACCACCTTACCCCAATAAGAATGACCAAGACTTTGAACTCAAACAATGACAGATGCTGGCAGGGTTGTGGAGAAAAAGGAACCTTACTGCACTGCTGGTGGAATTGTAAGCAAGTTCAGCCACTCTGGAAAGCAGTGTGGAGGTTTCTTAAAGAACTGAAAATAGACCTTCCCTATGATCCCACCATACCACTCCTGGGCATCTACCCTGAACATCATAACCCAGGATATAAGGACACCTGCTCAGCTATGTTTATCTCTGCACTATTCACAATAGCCAGGCGATGGAAACAATCCACATGCTGCAAATGAATGGACACAAAAAATGTGGTGCATATATATATATATATATACACACACACATACATACATACATACACACACACACACACACACACACACACACACACAATCAAATTTACATAGCCAACAGACAAAATAATGGCATTCTCAGGGAAGTGGATGAATCTAGAGCGAATCATGTTGAGACAAGTCAAGACCAAAGGAACAAAAGGAAGTCAAGACCACAGGAACAAAAGGTACATGGTATCTTTAATATGCAGCTATTAGATCCAAACAGTACAAGAGCAAGGACTCAATACTCGCATACCCAATGCTATGGACATGGTATTGGAAATATAAACACAACTACATAGACATAAAAATCTATGACTCTATAGACACAATGTTTTATTACATAGCTTAATATGAATCTATGACATACAAACCCTCAGCCTAATTTTATGTTCTAAAATCTAAGTGCCAGTGATTGTATATAGAGATTCTCTTCTTGAATATTTGTTTGTTAAACACATCATTTGAAATACGATGTAAAAAATCAATGTTATTAAAATAAATAATTAGTTTAAAAAATTAAAGATCAGGGGCCGGGAGTTTGGCCTAGTGGTAGAGTGCTTGCCTGGCATGCACTAAGACCCAGGTTCGATTCCTAGGTACCACATACATAGAAAAAAGCCAGAAGTGGTGCTGAGGCCCAAGTGGAAGAGCTCTAGCCTTGAGAAAGTCCAAGTACAGTGCTCAGGCCCTGAGCTCAAGTCCAGGACTGGCAAAAAAAAAAAAAAAAAAAAAAAAAAAAAAAAATATATATATATATATATATATATATATGATCAATCAGCACCAAGCTGCAGATAGACACAGCAAGAAATCCTAGTGTTGCACAATCAAGATTGCAGAGAGTAATGATAACATGCGTACCAAAAAACTAGAAAGGATTTTGAAAGTTTTCACCATAAAGAAATGATGCTTATCAAGAGGTAGGGCAATACCCTAGAGCTGAAGAGTTCAGGGACAGTGCCCAGGCCCAGGGGGTAGGGCGTTAGCCTTAAGCTAAAGAGCTCAGGGATACCGCCCAGGCCCAGAGTTCAAGTCCCATGACTAAGGAAAGAGGTTGGGGGGATGGGGAGGGGGGAGGGAGGGAGGGAGGGAGGGAGGGAGGGAGGGAGGGAGGGAGAGAGGGAGAGAGGGAGGGAGGGAGAGGGAGGGAGGGAGGGAGGGAGAGGGAGGGAGGGAGGGAGGGAGGGAGAGGGAGGGAGAGAGAGAAAGGAGGGGGGAGAGGGAGAGGAAGAGAGAGGAAGAAATGATGCCTGTTTGAGGGGCCAGGTATGTTTGTTGTTGTTTTGCCAGTCCTAACAAGAGTTCAACATTACAGTGTGTATATGTACCAAAACATGTTACTCTATTAATAATTAGATTTGTATGTTTCAGCTAAGACAGCTGCTATGTGTAATTACCACATTAAGAAAAAGGGAAAAAAATACTTTTTAAAAAAAGGAGAAATTCTCAGAGTAAAAAATCATTCACTCCTTTAATTCACTTCATTTGTCTTTACATTATGTGATATATGCATTATGTAATTTTTGCATTATTACACTGCAAACTGGTAACAAATTAAGGAAGGTACATTAATAAAATAAGCAAAATTTTATAAGGAAAATATGCAGAAGCTATTTGGAATCACATAGCCTTGAGAACTAAATGAGATAAATCAGATGATAAAGAAAGTCAAGAAAAAAAATGCCACTAATTTTTTAATGTTGATATCAAAAAGGAAGGTCCTTGTATGAAACTGAAAACATTTTTGCAGAATCATCTTTATAATTTATAGTAACAACCATCACTGTTAAAGTGAGACCTGATGCATTTTTGACTTGTGTACTGATCCAACCTAGAAGATGCACTATATAAGATCTAGTCCAAACTAGATGCAATTTTAAAGTTGATTTTCCAGTTATTCAATATATAAAGCAGAGAAAAATAAAAGTATTCAAATGAGCTAAAACAAAATTCACATACCAAGCTGTAGTTAGAGCAGCAAATTAGAGCTATAAGTACTAATTATTAACTGCAAAAAACATATCAAGGGAACCAGACAAACTATTTGCAAAAGACTTACAGAAACTTAGGGCAACTATTATCATTCTGCCTTACAAGAAACAATAAAAGCCCTATTAGTAAACTGAATGGACCTATCATACTCCTGTAGGCAGTATGCAGAGTTTTCACCAATATGCTAAACAAGAGACTCACTGCAGCAATGGATTCCCTCTAATCAATAGGACATGGTAGCTTTCAGTCCGGATTCTGTATAAAAGATAACCTTTTGTGATAAATGAACCACCAAGAGAAGATTCTAATAAAACTTACCATTGTGTATTGCATTCAGCAACTCTGAGAAAGCTTTTAAGGAAAAAAGGACTTCAGTTAAGATCATTCACAAACACAGAAGAAATACACAGCCACAAAAGTCTATCAAACTAAGTCTATCATGCATTGTTGCTTGAATTATTAAAACTGAAAGCTTCGTTTTTACACAGTAGAAATTTTCTAATAATCCTATTTCACTTGTAATAAGCAAACTGAAATGTAGTATAATCAAATGTTTTTAGATTACTTTTTTTTTTTTTGGTTGGTCGTAGGGCTTGAACTCTGGGCCTAGATACTATCTATCCCTGAGCTCTTCAATTCAAGGCTATGGCACTACCCCTGGGCCTGGGCGTTGTCCCTGAGCTCTTCAGCTCAAGGCTACCACCCTACCCCAAGAGCCTCAGCCCCACTTACCAGTTTTCTAGGTTTTCTACTTGTTAATTGGAAGTAAGTCTCTCGGAGTGCCCGAACTGGCTTTGAACAGGGATCCTCAGACCTCAGCCAGGATTACAGGCATGAGCCACCACACCCAGCTTAAATTACTTTTGAAAAGACATTTAGTAGTCTGTATCATGTGTTGCTAAAATAAGCATATCTATAAGATGTAATTCTAGATCTTTTAAAAGTTCACTAAACCTTAGTCTTAATGTTTCATTCTTAGACTTCCATATAAACCTCAGCACATACAGAGATCTAAGCAAAAGGGCTACAAATGCCAATACACAAATCCTGAAATTATATTAACATTAAGACTAATGAAAACTAAAATATCATAAATATGTAGCATTAATGTTAAGATTCAAAAAGCCTGGAGAGCAACCCAGTTGGACAACTTACTAGTTGTTGGACAAGCTCCATCGTGCCGATACTGCATGGAAATTTCTGTTGGGAGGGAGGAAAAATGAAATCAGCAAAGAAATTGCCAATAATACAAGGTAGAACAAGAAATAAGCCAGGAAAAGGGGGGGCAGTGTTAATTCACCCATAAATGCAATTGAATAGCCAAACTGAAATGTAGAAAAAAAAAATAGAAAGTCAGGCAGGACACAAAAGCCAAACACAGTGGAATTCTCACAAATCTTAAGGGATGGTATGAGAATGTAGATGTGTATGCTTAGAGGGGGAGGAAAAGATGTAAGAGCTCAAAGGGAACAGCCTGTCCAAAACTTTGGAAAAGCCAGGTGGTAGTGGCTCACACCTGTTATCCTAGTTACTCAAGAGGTTGAGACCTAAGTTCAAAGCCAGCCAGCCTGGGCACAAATGTCCAGGAGACTCTTATCTCCAATTAACCACCAGAAAATTAGAAGTTCTGTGGCTCAAGTGGTACAGGACTAGCCTTGAGCTGAAGAGCTCCGGGACAACATCCTGGCTCAGAGTTCAAGTCTCATGACTAATGCAAAACAAAACAAAAATTTTGGAATATGGTGGTCATTTAGAAATTATAAGAATGGCAAATTCTTAAAATGTTTATAAATCTTATAACAGCTCACTCCTGTAATCCTAGCTACTCAGGAGGCTGAGATAGAGGATCTCAGTTCAAACCCAACTTGGGCAGAAAAGTCCCCAAGAGACTCTTATCTCGAATTAACCACTCAAAAACCAGATGCAGCAGTGACTCCAGTGCTAGAGCACAAAAAGGCTCAGGGACAATGCCCCAGACCCTGAGTTCAAGCTCACAACAAAAAAACAGAAGAAAGAAATTGTAAGAATGATAGGCCCCTGCGTATAAACCTAGCTACTCAGTAGGCTGAGATCTGACAATCACAGTCCAAAACCAGCCCAGGCAGAAAAAAAAAATCCATGAGATTCTTATCTCTCATTAACTACCAGGAAACCAGAAGTGATAATATGAACCAAAGTGGTAGGCCAATTTCTATATGGCATTCTAACAGAAAGTACCTTAAAAAAGAAAAAATAGGAGCCGGGAGTTTGGCCTAGTGGATTGCCTAGCATGCACGAAGACCCGGGTTCGATTCCTCGGTACCACATTCTTAGAAAAAGCCGGAAGTGGTGCTAAGGCTCAAATGGTAGAGCTCTACCCTTGAGAAAAATCCAAGGACAGCGCTTAGGCCCAGGACTGGCCAAAAAAAAAAAAAAAAAAGAGCCAGGTACCAGTGGCTGACAACTGTAGCTTCTCAGAAGGCTAAGATCTGGTGATCATAGTTAGAAACCAGCCTGGGCAGATTTTTCAGAGTCTATCTCCCTCCAACTAATCACCAAAAAGCTGAAGCAGAACTGTGGCTCAAGAGGGAGAGTATTGGCCTTGAGCACAAAAGCTCAGGATCATCATCTGAGGCCTGAGCTGAGGGAGTGGGAGGAGGGGAAGGACAAGTGAACCATAAATTATCAGTCTGGGATGACCAAAGCAAAAATTGAGTCATCATCTAAAAAAAATAACTAGCTTGCCAAATAAGTGCAAGCCTGAATATTCAAAGTCCAATATAAGGCAGTTCAAACCCTAGCCAGGAAAAAAAGAATCCTCTTAAAGTGTGATTTATTCATTTTTAACAACTATCTCTATGCATGTGCTTGCAATCAAAGGACTATCTCTCCATAATCTCTTTTTCTTAAGAATTTCAACATTGATCCTTGCCTGAAAAACATCAGTTCCAACCCTGCACTGCCAAAACAAACAACAAATTTACTTTAGGAAACATAATATCTTATAATGTAGGATAGGAAACATAATATCTTATAATGTAGGAAAGAATAGGTTCAACATGTTAATTTTTCGAAATGCTAATAATACACGCCATCATGGCATGGCTCATGCCTGTAATCCTAGCTACTCAGGAGGCTGAGATCTGAGGTAAGGTTCAAAGCCAGGCCGGGCAGTAAAGAATCTGAGACTCTTATCTCCAATTAATCACTAGAAAATGGGAAATGGGGCTGTGGCTCCAGGGGTAGGGAGCCTTCAGCTGATGTGCTCAGGGACAACACCCAGGCCAGGAGTTCAAGCCCCATGACCCCCCACCCCTCCAAAAAAAACCACACCACTAGGTAACTATCTGTTCAAATCCGTAAAGATTATTGTATAGGAGAGAACTCAATCAAATGCTTACTATGAAAGTGAGTGTGGTAGTGCACCCTGTAATCCCAGTACTGGGAAGCCTAAGGTGGAGGACTGTGAGTTCCAGGGTAGGCCCAGCTATGTAACTATATTTTTTTCTTTGCCAGTCCTGGGGCTTGAACTTAGGGCCTGAGCTCTGTCATTGTATACTTTTTGCTCAAGGCTAACGCTCTACCACTTGAGCCACAGCACCACTTCCAGCTTTTTCTCTGTATGTGGTACCAAGGAATCAAATCCAGGGCTTCTTGCATGCTAGGTGAGCACTCACTCTACCACTACGCTATGCTCCTGGCCCCCAGCAGCCTAACTATTAACCAGAAATTTACCAACTGCAGCAATCACTTAAAACTAAACACTGCCCGGACACAAAAGGACCTGAGACTCATTTCCAATCAACCTCTAGAAAAAGGGAAGTGGGGTTTGGCTCAAGGGGAGGGTGGTAGCCTGGAGCTGAAGAACTCAGGGACAGTACCCAGGCTGAGTTCAAGCCCCATGACCCACACACACAAAAATTACAGTGCAAACCTCTATAAACTCCTCTTAACTACTAAGATTTTACTCTAACAGGATCTAGAGATTCAACAATAAGTATCTATACTATTATAAACATATACTCTTGAATATATGAAATTATCTTTAAAACCTTTTTTTGCTTTAATTTTGAAAGAGCCCTGTTACATAAACCAATGGTCTTGCTATATAAACCCTGAGCTCAAACTCAGAATCACCCTGTCTCAGCCCTCCAAGTGCTGCCAACTCAATTCTTTAAACTGTAACAACTGCAAGAGAATAGCACTAGAGTCCAATCTGACTTTGACTCCTAGTTGTGGCAAGCAATAGCATCTCTCCTGCCTAGATGAAGTAACAGCCACACTATTCTCAACTCTCAAACGCAGATATCACCAACAGCTTAGGTTGAATTAGATAATATTTTGTTCTTTTCCACTAAAAGAATTCTGCAATGATGTAAGCTACCATAATTAAATCCAGGACATAGATCCAAGGAGATAGACCATTAGACTATTAAGTGTTATTCCTTCAGTCTGGAATTCAACACTTTTATGAACTCATCCTACCCTATTCAATAAATATACATTGGCTGAGATGTGTTGTACTTATGAGCTAATTCTATAATTGTACAACTACCTAGAATAAATACGTATTTAAAAATAAGCCAGGTGGTCATGGCTCACAAATGCAATCCTTGCTACTGAGGACCTTATCATGTTCCATAATCATTTCCAGCGTGAAAGGCTGAGACATTACCTTCAATTAGGCACCAAAAAAGTCAGAAGTACAACTATGGCTCATGTAGTAAACTTGCCTTGAGCAAAAAAGCTCAGGGACAGTACCCAGGCCTTAAGTTCAAGAACCAAGTCTGGTGTGTATGCACTTGCACAGAATCATACAAGATACTGACATCTATGTGCTAGGCACTTAGTGCTAATAATAGTAATAATTCATTTCTTGTTTTTTTTGAAAAAAAGATGTTTTGTATCTATCATCATCAAATCACTGTGATGGCAGTGAGAATACAGTGGTGAACATTTCAGACATTCTCCCCCTCACCTTACAAAGGTAAAGGGAGTATTATAGGGGATATTATACTCTAACATCTTACCAGTATGTGCTTACACAGGTCATCTTCATTATAAATTATCACTGTCATTAAAGCAAATAAATCTTTTCAATGCTTCATGCAAAGCCATTTTTGTTGCTGTAGTAAATAGTATACATTTTCTGTCTCCTACTTTTTTATTACAGGAAATTTTCTATTTTAGTAACTAAATTATTTCTCAATTTAAAATTTCCCCCAAGAAAAATGTAAATTTTTCATAGTTGAAGGAAACAGTACTATTTAAAAGTGAACTATTGGTGCAAATGTATTCACAGATCTCTTCACTTAAAGTATGACTGGCATACTCATGGTTTTAGAGCCTAATTAATCAACATCTGCTGAATTTTCTAACTACTCTCATCGCTTTCTTTTCTTTTTCTATACAATGAATAGTAACACTTAGTGCTGCATAAGTGTTCACTGTGTTTGACATATACTCGGTGTTCATCAGCAGTTCCTAATTCCTAACCTTCCTATAATGAAGGACACATAATTCTTAAAGATACATAGCAGTTAGCCAAGCTTCTTCTACATAAGCATAGACCTTTTACTATAAAGTTTATTACTTTAAAAGGGGTCTGATTTAGTCATAAAACCTTTATTAAAATGGATAAAATTAAAGCTTACATCAATTTTAATGACCAAAATTCTTACAGTTCTAATAAACATGTAATCCTCAGACAACTTTAAAAATATTTTTGTGTGGGCTGGGAGTTTGGCCTAGTGGTAGAGTGCTTGCCTAGCACAAATACCTGGGTTCAATTCCTCGGTACCACATACATAGAAAAAAGTCGGAAGTGGTGCTGAGGCTCAAGTGGTAGAGCTCTAGCCTTGAGAAAGTCCAAGAACAGTGCTCAGCCTCTGAGCCCAAGCCCAGGACTGGCAAAAAAAAAAAAAAAAAAAGAGAGAAATAAAAAAATATATATATTCTTGTGTGAAATAGTATCTATAGGAATTCCCCCCTTAAGTAATGGTTACCTAATAGTAAAAGAAAAATCCACATTTTTTGCCACAGATATACCCTATCTGCAGCCCCTTGGAGGTAAGCACTGTTTCTCAGTGATAGGACATAAAGAAAAGCCTTTATAGGGGTAGAAACCAACTCCATTAATTTGAAGATATGTCTTAAATATGCATTCAAATATAATTTTTGAAATTCACAAATTTAAGATGATGCTTGGAACAACAGGAATTATTTTCCTCAGTAAGATACTCATCTGATTATCATACCTCTTGCTAAAAATAACATGAACCCACTTTTTTTCTGGGTAAATTGGTTTAAATTTACTTTCTTTTTATCCATAGGCTAAGGATACTAACAAAAAAATGTCTATTAAAATATGCACAGTATTTAAATCTACTTAATTAAGCTTCTTCCTCGCTGTAGTTTATTTCTCTCCCTTTTCAAACAGTTCTCAATCAAGAGTGCCCCATGGGCTTTTAACGTTTGGGAACATTTTTTTTGTTTACAGAGGGAAGGTGCTATCAGCATATATGAGTGAGGGGTTAGAGAGTCTGGTAAGCAACCTGAAACATACAAAGGCACCATTATGCAAAAAGAATTATCACATCCAAAAGATCAATGCCATCATTACGAAGCTTGGTCTTGGACAACATCTTAATGCTACCTATCAAATGCTTTTTTGGTTTCCACTCAATTATGGAAAAACAGTCCGATAAGCAAATCAGAAAGCTTTCTATTAAACACAGAACAAATTCCCTGGTTGTATATCCTTTTTTTCTTCTTTTTTTTTTTTTAATTTAAGGAGGTGGGGTACCATTCTTGGGGCTTGAATTCAGGGCCTAGGTGATGTCCCTGCACTTTTGTGCTCAAGGCTAGTGGTCTACCACTTGAGCCCAGTTCTACTTCCAGCTTTTTTGGTGATTAATTGGAGGTAAGTCTCATAGACTTTCCTGCCCTGGCTAGCTTTGAACCAATGCTCAGAACTCAGCCTCCTGAATAGCTATAATTACAGGCCTGAGTCATCATCACACATAAGCTGCAATATCTTAAACTTATTGACTTCTCAAACCCCATCACCAAGGCATTAAATCTTCTTTACATTGACTGTACTTCTTGTTTTTCTTTTGGTAGTATTAGGTAATGAACTCAGGAGCTCATGCTTGCTAGGCAGGCAGTCTACCCCTTAAGCCACTCCTCCAACCCCTTTTTAACATTGATTTTGAAGGTAAGATTTTATTTATGCCCAGGAGACCACGAGCTATGATCCTCCTACTTAAGCTTTTCCATGCTGCTAGGGATGGCAAGCACAGAACACTGTATCAGATACTGTAGCACTGACAGCAACTGTATGCCACAGCACCTGGCCACTCAATTCTCACATCTGTCATGGACTCAAACAATGACTTTGTGCACAACTAATTGCTAAATGAAATATTAAGAACTTAACAGAACCTATCACATATCAAGCTAACAGAGTTACTATTTCTCACAACTGATTTTTATATACATATAATTTTTAAACCAGAAGGAAAATTTTCAATCAATATTTACTAAAACCCACTGCTTTTGTATCTAAGATGTAATTTAATACATAAATCCTGATGCTCAAATCAATCACCTGCCTAAAAATATGCATTCTCATTAATTTTTTAATTGAAAATACTCATACTGTAACTTGCAGGCTATACAAAAAATCCCAATGATGTGAAAAACAACATATATAAACTCATTTGTACTATAATAATGACAAAATCATTAAATATATTAAAACCTAATTTAAATTAAAAGCAATTTTTTTTTTTTTTTTTGTGGGTCATAGGGCTTGAACTCAGCCTGGGCACTGTCCCTGAGCTCTTCAGCTCAATGCTACCGTCCTACCCCTTGAGTGAAGTCCCCCTTCCAGTTTTCTAGAAGTGATAACGGCCTCAGGTCCTTTTGTGCCCAGGCTGGCTTTGAACTCTGACCTTCAAATATCAGCCTCCTGAATAGCCAGGATTATAGGTGTGAGCCACCATGTTGGGCAGATTAAAAAACAATTTAGCTCCTGAAATAGAATTTTATAAATTTAAGTAATTTTATACCCACTGAAAAAAATGTGCAGGAAATATAATATGTATGAAAATATTTCAAAAATGAAAACCAAAACTGAAAATCAGGGAAAAGGGGAGAGAGGGAGGCATGGAGGGAGGGAAGGAAATAACCCCAAAACAGTGACTTTTAGATTTTAAATGTGAATCCTCATGGTGTTAAACACACTATGCAGGTAACACAAAAATGTAAGAAATGAGATCAAGGTATATCATGAACAGTTGACCAATAAACTGTATAAAAGACAAGTGCCGAACATTTCAACATAAAATTGTCTAATACTATACTATTCATTAAGAAATATTTTAAATTAAGAAATGTTGTGCTAATTGAGTATCACTAAGTACTATCATGACTGCTTAAACCTATTCAGGGTAGAGCAAGGACATACTGGTGAGGGTGAAGAACAATGGGCAAATCCCTACCTGAACCAACTGGAGATGAGCCAACACTAAGACTCTGTAAACTTCCATTCCTGAGCAATGTAGGAGATTTCTGAAGACTAGAGCTTGTTATGCTTCCTGCAGCTGATGCTACAGATGATGTTGGTGAAGCAGAAGAAACTGAGAGATGAGAAACATTCTCTTGAGTTTTGTTCCCTTTGGGTCTGCCAGGCCCATGCTTACTTTGCTTATTTCCTTTTCTTTTCTTTTCTTTTACAGTTTCTTCTTCTATGCCAGAAGTTTGAGCTCGCTTATATCCTGCTGTAGGAAGGCTGGAGCTACCCAAATCTGCAGGTGAATTTTCAAAGCTTTTAGGCTGGGAAATAACAGCTGAGGTCACAGGATGACCAATTAAGGAACTAAAACTATTTACCCCCCCTTCCTGGCTTCCAGACTCTCCTTTATGTACATCTTTGGTTGATGACGACTGCTGGGAGTGAGTGTAACTGTCATTACGCAGCTCTGAGTCTGTAAAGCTCAAGAAATCCTGGGGAGACTGTACTGAGCTTCCAGAAGATGACTTTACACTGCCTGGAGTTCCTGAAAAACTGCCTGTAGTAAAAAACAAAAATGGGATAGGGAAAGAAAAAATTTTGGATGCAAAAGTGCCATGAGAAGTAAACATGATACAATCATCAAAAATAAGTGGGCTTGGAAAAGAAAATGAAAGATCAACTATAAAATTGATGACATATCACAGTCTCACAAAGCTGGATTACAGAATGTTACTATGAAATCAAGGTTATCTCTAAAATCATCTTTTAAAACACTCATCATTTTACAGCTAGTACATGATTACCCTTGAATTATAAGCTATTAGTCATAAAATTAAGATATAAAGTATGATCGAACGTACCTTTTATCACAGTATTCCCCAGTTCTTCCCCAAAAACACTGCGTATCATAGGGAAGGACTGAAGAGTAGCAAAGCCCCTTTTCAACAGACATGCAGTAACACCTGACAAAACTTTAATTCTCTAACAATCTTCTTCAAATACTGAGAACTGATTATGTGTTCCCAATATACAGTAAGAACCACAACTTTAGTTTAAGACAGATCAGCAATTGCTATTATTCTGAACTTATCCAAATAAAATATGGATATGATAAAAAAGTCATATGGTCTGTTATAGTTTCCAAGTTTATTTTCCATAGATGTGTATAAAGAATGCTCAGACCCCCGAGTTCAAGCCCCAGGAAGTGGGGGTAGGGGACACAACACCTTCCAGCTCCATTTACCTAGTCAAAAATTAACACTGTGTAAAAAGAAGCAAAATTTAATCTTCTACCTCACCTTATGAACTCACCTAATGTATGCCAAATGATGTAACCAAATGGTATGTTGATAAAAACTACACATTTTATCTAAAGTACCAGTGAACAAAAGTATTTTGTAGAAATAGAAAGGAAATTTCAAGTGTTAAATATGTTGCACTGCATATTCACAAGAAATCACACATAAATCTACCTCAGCGTTTACAAAGGTTTTTGTTTTGGGGTGTTTTGGGATTTTTTTTGGAGGGGATCTGTTTTTGAGCTTAACTCAAGAGACTGGAACAGTTTCTGAGATTCTTTTACTCCAGCCCTCTACATACCACTTGAGCCAAAGCTCCACTTCTAGCTTTTTTTTGCCCTGGGGGGGGGGGAGGTGTGGGGGAAGGGAGAGGTAGGAATTTATCTAAGACTCTTAGGACTTTCCAGCCCCAGCTACTTTAACCATGATCCTCAGATCTTAGCCTCCTGAATAACTAGGATTACAAACATGAGCGACCACTGTCTTTTAAAATGAAGTCACAGGTTTGGACTTTTAACCTCTTAGAAACAAGTTCTTTAGGAAAAAAAAAATATATATATATATATATGAGGATATATATATATGATATATATATATATATATATATATATATATATATATATATATATATGAGGTGCCAGGAATTTGGCCTAGTGGTAGAGTGCTTGCCTAGCATGCACGAAGACCTGGGCTCAATTCCTTAGCAGCACCTACACATAAAAAGCTTGAAGTGGTGCTGTGGCTCTAGTGGTAGAGCTCTAGCCTTGAGAAAGCCCAAGAACAGTGCTCAGGCCCTAAGTTCAAGTTCCGGGACTGGCAAAAACAAGGGCTTTTCAAGGGTACAATTGCTAGTATTAATTTATAAAACTTGTTTCCACATACACAGGAATTTTCAAGATTATGTCTAAACAGAAACTACACGTATTAAGAAGCCATTTACATTAAATTGAAATAAGAATACTACCTGGTGGATGACAGGGAACTGCTTTAACTGGTGCCATCTTGTCCTCATAAGGGAGGAAGGTGAAGTCCCACCCCCAGGTGATAGGTATGCCTGAACCCTAGAGGCAGGGGCAGGGACTTAGACAATAGGCTACTGGACCTGCCAATCCTGTGCCTTGATCTTGTGAGATTGCGAAGCTCCCTGTGAGCCTGCCCCCTGTCCCCTCCCCCACCAGCCCAGCCACCATCTTGTGCCATGTTTCTGTCTGCTGACTCTCCTCAGGTCAACGTGGTGACCTCTTCAGCGTTCCATTAGAGCTGATCAGGTTTGTTGGAAATGTTTTTCTGCTTTTTCTTTGCTTTACTACCCTTGTGGCTCAGTTTTCTAACCATTTTAAGTGTATTTTAGGCCGCGGTGTTTTCTGGGGACACGTTTCTGCCTGCTGTCACACCGCCTTTCTAATAAAGGCTCCTGAATGTGGCTTCTCTGTATCTCAAGACAATTCCCATATAACATTAACCATTTTAAGGATTAATTTGCTATGTCATTAGCAACTACAGAATATTTGTCCAATTTGTCATCACCTGTCTCTATTTTTGTTTTTACATATAGTATTAAGATCTCACTGTAATTTATCAAGTGACTTAAAATATTTAGTATCTGCATTACTTTAAATGTTTTTTTTTTTTCAAAATTTCACATACTGCCTCCCATGGGAGAAAAAAAATGCAACCAATTATATTCAGTACCTTGTATTTCTATTTCAGTCACTCAAACTTAAAACTCTAGTTTTAATGATGGGCTTCCTTGGAGAAATAGTTACTGAATTCTACTACCACTTCTAAATGTGAATGAAGTTACATCTAAATGTGAATGAAGTTACATTTAAATAACAATCTACAACTGGGGTGTGACTCAAGTGGGACGAGTAAGCTCAATTTCTGTCCCCAGTACTACCAAAAATGAGGGCTAAAAATCAAGACCTGTAAATTTTAGTAAAGTAAAATAGTAAACTTGACATTTCATTTTCTAATTATTTGTTCTATAAGGACTACATACACACACACACATATACACACAAAACTGGCTCTTGAAAATATTCCAGCCCCAAATTACTAAGCTGCTTGATTTTAGATATAATAACTATAATAGATAACTGCTAGATTCTAGATATGTTTGTTATGTTTGCTTCAATAGCAAAAAGAAGAGAATTATCTTTTCCTACTTACTCCTTAGGGAACAAAGAGCAAAAGGGAATGTATAGCATTTCTTTTATATATATGCACACTTCCTGGGGCTTGACCTCAAGGCCTGAGCACTATCTGTGAGTTTTTTTGTTCCAAGGTTAGTGTTCTACCACTTGAGCGATAGATAGCTCCACTTCCAGCTTTTAGTATTTAATTGGAGATAACCGTCTCTTGGGCTTTCCTGCCCATGCCGATTTTGAACAGCAATCCTCCTATCTCATTCTCCTGGGTAGACAGGATTACAGGAATGCCATACTGGTGCTTGGCTATTTACTAAATATTTTCCTTCAATAGTTCTAGCAGTTCTGTTTTTCAAAGTAGTTATGTTCATGTTAAAAGTTATACAAAACAGGGGCCGGGAGTTTGACCTAGTGGTAGAGTGCTTGCCTTGCATGTGCGAAGACCCGGGTTCAATTCCTCGGTACCACATACATAGAAAAAAAGCTGGAAGTGGTGCTGAGGCTCAAGTGGTAGAGCTCTAGCCTTGAGAAAGTCCAAGGACAGTGCTCAGGCCCTGAGCTGAAGCCCAGGACTGGCAAAAAAATAAATAAATAAATAAAAAGTTATACAAAACAATCATACTTATGTATTGGAAAAGTAGGCTGTTACTTTGTTTCCTGTAAAGCAGGGTTTGCCATGGAAAACATAGCAAACATTTAACTCAATTTCAGTTAAACAGTAGATGGAGCACAGTAATAAAATGAGTAATATTAAAGAAGCCGGTGTGGTGGCTCGAACCTATAATCTTAGCTGCTCAGGAGGCTGAGATCTGAAGATCAAGGTTCAAAGCCAGCCAGGGCACTAAAGTCAATGAGACTTTTATTACCAATTAACCACTAGAAAAAACCAGAAGTGGCACTGTGGCACAAGGAGTAGGGTTGGTAGAGCCTTGGGCAGAAGAGCTCAGGGACAGTGTCCAGGCTCATAGTTCAAGCCCCATGGCCAACAACACCCCTCCCCAAAAGAAGAAAGGATTAACTACTTAATAAGGAATAAAATATTACTAAAATTCAATTTTAACTAAGCATCTGCTAACTGCATCAGTTTGGCAGAAAATATGCTGACTAAACTCTATTCTGAACTTCTACCTTATAATAAATGTATTATTGATGAACAATGATTTGAGCCAGGCACAGTGGCTCAAGTCTGTAATCCTAGCTACTCAGGAGGCTGAGACATGAGGATCAAGGTTCAAAGCCAGCCCAGGCACAAAAGGACCTGAGACTCTTATCTCCAATTAACCTCTAGAAAACTGGAAGTGGGGCTTGGCTCAAGGGTAGGACGGTGGCCTTGAGTTGAAGAGCTCAGGGACAGCCACATGACCCACCACACTCACACTCACACACACACACACTGATTTGAAACCTAGACTCCCTAAAACTTGTTTAGTTCTTGTTCACCTACTCAAAATGTAAATCTTTTTTTTTTTGCCAGTCCTGGGTTTGAGCTCAGGGCCTGAGCACTGTCCTTGGACTTTCTCAAGGCTAGAGCTCTACCACTTGAGCCTCAGCACCACTTCCAGCTTTTTCTATGTATGTGGTACCAAGGAATCGAACCCGGGTCTTCATGCATGCTAGGCAAGCACTTTAACCACTAGGCCAAACTCTCGGCCCCTCAAAATGTAAATCTTAACTATTTTAATGTTAAATTAAGAAAGGCAGATTGAAAACTTACAGCAGGATACCTGTGGCTCACACCTATAATCCTAGCTACTTAGAAGGATGAGATCTGAACTGCAGTTCAAAGCTAACCAGGCAGGCTGCTGACTCCAATACACGACTCAGAAAAAAACTGCAATAGCTGTGACTAAAGTGTCTGAGCACTAGCCTTGAGCAAAGACGCTCAGAACAGCGCCCAGAACCAGCAAGGGGGGAAAAAAAAGAAGAAAAAGAGAAAGGAAACATTGTACAGAGCCAGCACAAATGGCTCACACTAGCAATCCTAGCTTCCAGGGAGGCTGGGACCTGGAAGATGAAGGCGCGATGCCAGCCCTGGCAGAAAAGTGTGTGTGTGTGAGAGTGAGTGTGTGGGGGTGTGTCTATTCAACAGAGTAAAGAGAGATATTGCTCAACCTGTCACAGCTTTTCTCCACAACTACTTAAGCATTAAACTTAAATTTTAACATTCATACACAACTCATGACAGAGAAAAGTTAAGGAAATATTAACAAAATCACTGAAGGAATGTGAATACATCAGGTAATTAGATAAGCCAAAATGACCGTTAGTTATAAATAAAAACTAAATTCTGCTAAAGGTTTTAACTGCTACAAACCATCATCAGAACAAGTACTCTAAACACCATAATTAATACCTTGTGGAAAGGGGCTAGTTGCTGACACAGTTGTTCCTGGATTTCTTCCACCGCCAGGCTTCCTTCCTCGTTGACCTGAGTTGTGAGCTGAAGATTTCTTGCCTTTGCCCTCAGATCCTCTAACTTCTGAAACATCTTTTCCACTAGAAGTGTGTGCAGACACTTCCTGGAAATTTGCATTTGTAAATCTTGCTGTGGTATCTTCCAAGCGCTTCAATGATCCAGATATCGAGTTGTTGCTAGTGCTTGTGTAAGTCTGACATTTTGATTCAACAGGGAAATAAAAGGAAAAAAGAACTGATTACATTTGGCTAGAAAGATAATAAATGGTGGTGATGGTTGATAATAGGTAAAAAAAATATATAAAATAAATATAGAAGTTTCAGTTCTAGAAGAGACGATCTACCTAAGGAAAAAAAAATCAAGCAAAAACAATTTTTTAAGTCTGTAATAACTCAATTTTTAATGGTTCTGGGGAAACCAAACAGACTTTCTCTTACAATGAGCTACATATGTATGCCTACTATCATTTTTTAAGAAAGTGTAACTTCATAGTTAATATTTGGGTTTTTTTTTTGTTTTCTGGGTTTTTTTTTTGCCAGTCCTGGGCTTGAGCTCAGGGCCTGAGCACTGTCCTTGGACTTTCTCAAGGCTAGAGCTCTACCACTTGAGCCTCAGCACCACTTCTGGCTTTTTCCTATATGTGGTACCGAGGAATCGAACCCAGGTCTTCATGCATGCTAGGCAAGCACTTTAACCACTAGGCCAAACTCCTGGCCCCATAGTTAATATTTGAGTCACATTGAATTAATTAATAGCACACATTAGTCACATTTACCAACAGAGAAACACCAAAAGTGCTCATTTCCTGCTTTTCTTTTAGTGGTACTATGATCTGAATTCACGGTCTCATGCTTGGTAAACAAGTGTTCCATCCACACCTTGCCCTATTAGCTTTTGGATGTTTTTCAGAGTCTCATTATTTTTGCCTTTGTACTTGACTGCAATCCCCATATTCCTTCCCTTCCATGTAGATGCATGCTATCCCTACCACCCAGCAATGTTGCAATGGGTTCTTGCTAGTAATGTTTTGCCCATGTTGGCCTCAGATTGCAGTCCTAAGCTAAAAGGACACATCCTACAAAGTAAAAGACCTTTGCCATCTGACAAGAAGTCTTAATTAACAGAATATACAAGGACTTTGAAACCTAAGACCCTGAATAATCAAGAATCCAATTAATAATTAGGCAAAGGAGACAGTTGTTCCTGTTGCATTTTAGTCAAGAAATATAGCCAATAAATGCATAAATAAATGCTCAAAATCCCAGCCATTATGGAGATGCAAATCAAAACAACATTGAGCTCCTATATCACTCCAATCAGAATGATCATCATCAAAGACCATTTTTGCTCCAGGAACAATAAGAATCCAGTAACACGAAATCAAGTACATTTTCAGGGGGAAATTTAATTTAAAGAAAAAAGAAGAAGAAACTACAAGAACCTTAGAAATTACAGAGAAGCCATCAAAGCAGAAGAAATAAAACAAGAAATCAGGAACCAGAGTTTAGCTCCCATGGCTGAGGGCAGGGAATTGAAAAGACAACAAGCAACAGTAAGTAAAATCAGATGGTCTACTTGAGGGATCGCCAAGTTCAGCTATGAGGAAAGCAGATCCAACCTGCAAACCAAGGACTCAGGAGATGAAGACTAGCCTGCTGTGAGGCTATACTGCAGGAACTAAGATATTTAGTGTCTCTGTTTATCTCAGTTAGTGACAGTCATAATCTTGAGACAGTTTCTCTTTGGGAGTCCAGGAACCAGAAGCAATTAAAATTTGACAAACCATGGGACAGTCTACCATAGAATGGGCATAAATCTCTTACAAGACACAAAAGACACAGAAAGGAAAACCAGGTACCAGAGAACAGCAAAAAGTTTAAAAGTGCAGTATCACGAAATAGGTTTCAGAATACTCACCATGCCGAAAGCCCAGGCACCTGGACCTGAGCTATGAGTGTCACCACAGAATGCAATACCCAGTCCTCTGGGTTAAAAACTGGGCACATGCATGCAATATGATGTTAAACTATCACGACCCAAAAAGCTAAAAGTTCAATCCAGTCTTAGATAGAGGTAGCTATGCCATGCTTTCCTGTGAACTCCCTGATGAACCAAAGGTGGAAGTATCAGGAATCTGGTTTAACTCTGAGGCCTTTCTCCCATGTAAGGTCTTCTGAGGGAAGCAAAGACGTCATACCTAGAAATAAAGCAGCCACTTGCAGCCTGTAGAAGTCTGTACATAACTACACATATGTACACACATAAACCAAAATTCATATTGTGTGGAAGTCTATCTTTGTTCCTTTATTGGCTCAAGTGTTCTGAAAATTGTATTTGTTTATATGGTTTTTCCCCTTTCAGATGAAGGCCATTTACCTTTTAACTTTTACGCTAACAAACTTATCCTTCTCCTTTACTCTTTTTTTAAATTTAATTTTATTGTCAAGGTGATGTACAGAGGGGTTACATTGACATATGTAAGGCAATGAGTAATTTCTTGTAGAACATTGTTAACCCTTCCCTCATTTTTCTCCCACTTTCCCTCCTCTCTCATTTAATCATATACTTTGCTTTTCCCACTTACTTTTATCTGAGAACATCATGCCTAAACGCAATTATCTGTCTTTTAGTATGCTCTTTTGAATCAGTTCCATCCCTTTCCCCACAGGCTCTGATCATTTATAACATCCTTGTATCTACAAATTTGCTCTTTCCTTTCTTATTGCCCCACCACCTTACATCTTCCACAGTATTCACACCTAGGTAACTATGTTACCTGGACAATTTTTGTTTGTCGGTCATGAGGTTTGAACTCTGGGCCTGGGCACTGTCCCTGAGCTCTTCAGCTCAAGGCTACGGCCCTAGTTCCAGTTTTCTAGTGGTTAATTGGAGATAAGAGTCTCAAAAGAGTCTCACAGTGTTTAGTGCCCAGGCTAGCTTTGAACCTCGATCTTCAGACCTCAGCCTCCTGAGTAGCTAGGATTACAGACGTGAGCCACTGCGCCCAGCTTCTCTTTTCTTTTTAATATTTTTCTACTTTTCCCACCTTAATCATTGGTGTTATCTGTTTTTTAAATTTCTGTGTATGGAAATAATTCTTATCTCCTTGTTACCTCTACCACTCCACCACTCCTTAGACCAACCCACAACTAACTTTTTTCTTTTTTCTGTTACTTCATTCCACCTACCTTCTCATTACCTTTGCTCATAAAAGCTAAGAACCCTACCATATGAGCAAATACCTAGGAATATCCCAATGGAATTATCCCCTCGATTGCCTTCCTAGTTAAGAAAAATCTTCCTAGAACACAAAGAAACACTTTGGGCCCTATATTCACCTTAACAGAGCAAAGCTATAGTAATAATTTGTCTTCATTAGAACCTAATACAAGCTACTGTCACTTGCAATAGCCTTTGCAAGCAAGCTTCCTCAAACTGAGTGGAGACAGACCCACATACAGTGCTTCTAGCACTGAAATCAACTACTGTCAGCCAAGAGACACTCTCCCAACTCATAAACAATCATCCATTCAGCTATTAACTTGATTCAACAAAGGTGCAAGAAACTGTCAACTCAGAGTATACAGACTGAAGCCTTCATAATTCCTGAGCCCAGATGTGTAAATCTTAGCAAATAATCGCGAAACTGATAAATCAACAAGGCAACATATTTCCTCCAAAACCATTAATGCTACAATAAAGGACTTAAGTGAGAGTCAAGAGAAAGGAAGCTGAAATGATGAGCTTAATAAAACAAGAATGGTTAATAAAATTGTTAAGGAGTAAGTTAGACACAAGGTAAAATCTGTAATTCTAACTACTTAGGAGTCTGAGATCTGAAAATAGTTCAAAGTCAGTCCAGCAGACAAATCCAAAAGAATTTTATCTCCAATTGAGCAGCAAAAAGACAGAAGTAGAAGTCTGGCTCATGTGGTAGAGTACAGGCCAGGAATGAAGGAAGGAAAATGGGGGAGGGGGGGTTGAGGATGAAAGGGGGAAAAGGAGAGGGAGGGAGAGAGAGGGAGGGAGGGAGGGAAGGAGGGAGAGGGAGGGAGAGAGGGAGAGGGAGGGAGGGAGGGAGGGAGGGAGAGAGAGAGGGAGAGAGAGGGAGAGAGAGGGAGAGAGGGAGAATGTTAGTTAATGCCCACAGTTTAAGCAATGGCAGTGGCATATCAAATCAAGAAACAGATCTGTAAGACACTGTGGACAAATTCCAAGATAATATGAACAGAGTACCAGAAAAGAAACTGCTAAATAAACTTTACAAAAGATAGAGTGCAGGGCTTAGAGTGTGGCCTAGTGGTACAATGCTCTCCTAGCATGCAGGAAACCCTGAATTTGATTACTCTGTAGCACATACATAGGAACCCCCAAAAGTGGTGCTGTGGCCCAAGTTGTAGAGATCTAGCCTTAAAAAAGCCCAAGGACAGTGCTCATACCCTGAGCTCAAGGCCCAGGATTTGGGAGGTGGGGAAGAGAATATTATGTAATTTGCAGGGAAATGGATGAACTTAGAACAAATGATGAAAAGTACACCAAGCTCAAACAAATGGCACGTGTTTTCTCATATGCAGAAGCTAGATCTAAACTATAACTAGGCATGATAACATACATAGAGCTCAATGCATTTATACACCAACTGTCTAAAGAAGAGCATACTAAGGGAAGGAATCCAAAGGCCTAACTTCTCTGAACAACTTAAGTACTGTTTAACAAAATGAATGCCAGGAAATTTGGAAACATACTAACCCTATAAGTAGGGTTACATGGATTTATGGTCCAATTCCATCAGATTTTCGAAGAATGAATTCAATATTCCTCAAACTCTTCCATGAAACAAGACTATTAAAGAATATTACAGAATTTATTTGCATAAAACAAGTACTGCATTCATTCCAAAACCAGGCAGAGATGTAACAAAGAAAAATAATTATAAACCAGATTCATTAATGAACATTAAAAAAATCAGGAAAGGGACCTAATGGTATGGCCTAGTGGTAAAGTGCTTATGTAGCATGCATGAAGCCCTGAGTTTGATTCTTCAGTACCACATACACAGAAAAGGCCGGAAGTGATACTGTGGCGCAAATGATGGAGCACTATCCTTGAAGAAAGCCCAAAGGCAGAGTTTATGTCCTGAGATCAAGCCCCAGGAATGGCCAAAAAAAAAAAAAAGTAATTATTTAAACAACACTTTTTTTTAAATGCACTATTATCAAGTTGATTTCATTTCAGGGATTCAAAGGTAGCTCAACATATGCAAATGAGACCATATTATAAAAAAAAAACAAAACCCTTTTTGCACAACAGAAGAAACAATCACCAAAACCACAAAAATGGAATGGGAGTTATTCAAATAAAGGGTTAATGTCTGAAATAGATAAAGAACTCAAAAATAGTAAATAGCAAGGATTACATGATTCAATGAATAGGCAAACACGCTGAACAGTTTTTACAAGAAATGCAAGTATTCAACATCCTTAGCCAGAAAGGAAATGCAAATCAAAATCATACTAAGATCCCATTAATATTTCATCTGGTCCCAGACAGAATGGCAACTATGTAGGCAATCAAAAGCAGCTGGCAAGGACATGAGGGGAAAGGAACTCCCATTTACTATTGGTGAGAACGTAAACTAGTATAACCACTAGTCAGGAGATGCCTCAAAACACTAAGAACAGGTACTCTCTATTTCATACCATTATTGGGCATATATCCAAAGGAGAGCAAATCAATTTACCAGAAAGACATCTGTATACCTATGTTTACCATAGCAGTGTTCACAACAGCCAAACAATGAAATCAGCCAAGTGCCCAACAATTTATGAATAAAAAAGATGTGAGATATATATATATATATATACACACACACACACACACAGATACATATATTAAGAAAAATGAAATCATGTCATTTGCAGGAAAGTAAATACAAATGGAAAATGCCACTTGAGCAAAACAAGACAAACTCAAAAAGCAAAACGTCATAACGTTTTCAAGTGGATAAAGTCCATTTCAGAGACCAAATTCTTAATCACAGTGTTTCCAGTTTGGGCTATTAAGCAAGGGAACCACGTATAGAATGAAAAGGTGATATAAAGTACTAAGAAATGAAAATCCACAATGTTTTTAGATGTGGGAAAATTTAGAGATTAGAACACTGGGAATGAAAGTCAAAACGTTAACCACTACATAAAACAAAATATGATATTTAAACTTACTTTTTCTGTAGTAACAGTCAATGATGGAACCAACGCAGGTGATGGTTCTGGCTGTTTCTTGTGTTTCTGTTTGTGTTTGTCCTTCTCTTTATATTTCTAAAAAATAAACAGAAAATCTAATTTAAACTATAACTAATACATGCAATACTTAATTATAATTCCTTGGCAATTTGAAATACTAACAATTCTTTTTTCAAAAAATAACTAAAAGCTAGGCACTGGCAAGCAGTGCACATCTATAATGCTAGCTACCAAGGAGACTAAGATCTAAGGATTGCAGTTATCAGCCCAGAGGTGAAAAAAATCCAGGAGTTGCTTATTTTCAATTAACCAATGAAAAGCTGGATGCTGAAGCCTACTCAAGTGGTAAAATGACAGCTAAGAAGGAAAAAGGTAAGTTAGGACAGAAAATTTGTGGCATTAACTTCAAGCCCCAATACCCACACAGAAAGAAAGAGAAGGAAGGGAAGATGGAAGGACAGGAAAATAAGGAGGAAAGGAAGGAAAAGGAGAGAAGGGAAGAAAGAAAATGAAGGAAAAGAAACACATCCAATTGCCTAGAATTATGTCCCAGAAGGTTCTAGCTACATCCAATATCTCTGCTCCACCACCCTAGTAAACTATTCTACATTATTTTTGTCCTCCTTCTCCAAGGCATTAGAGGGAAAGTATTTTCTTGCTCACATGTAGCCCTCTTCTCCATAGCTATGATTTCAACAGTTAAGTACTCTTTCTACACTTAAACCCACTTCTCTTGTTTACTAACTTTTACCTGGTTTCTGAACCCAACCCACTGCACAATCTCTTCAATCCGTATCACTCCAAAGGACATACATTTATATCCTCTACTTGAACACTTCGCTCATTTCCACTGTAGACTCTCCCCTTTCTCACTATTTTAGAAAAAGAAGCTCTTACAGTAGAATGATAAAATCACAAATTTCCTTTTGTCAACCAGTATTTATTACAAGCTAAGAATCACTAAAAGTTGCTAAGATTTCTAGTTGAAGACTTGATTAAATACAAGGCATGTCTAAAAGACCTCTGCCCCTTACTAGGTAGGCTGATCTATTCAAACAGTAAAAGAATGTAAGAATGCTAATATGTCATCAACATTTAGGTTAAATTGGAAAAAAATTATATACTGTTAACATTTTTGTAAAGCATTCAACCAAGGGGGTAGGGGATATCATTGAGACTCATACGCATTTTTAGAAAATATGTGTTATAGCCAGCATGAATGCATAAGCCTGTAATCCTTGCTACTCAAGAAGCCAAGATCTGAAGATCACAGTATAAAGTCTACCCAAGCACAAAAGTCCATGAGACTCTTATCTCCAATTAACTACCAGAAAACCACAAGTAGCACTGTGGCTCAAGTGGTCCAGTGCTAGCCTTAAGCTGAAGAGTTCAGGGATAGCCACCAAGCCCAGAGTTCAAGCCCCACTATCAGGGAAAAAAAGGAAAAGGAAAAGGAAAGAAGAGAAGAAAAGAAAAGAAAAGAAAGACAGACTATATTTCAGCTTTTCCCTCCCTGGTGGCTCATGTCATATAATCCTAGCTACTCAGGAGGCTGAGATCTAAGTATCGTAGTTCAAACAAAAACAGCCCCAGTTGGAAATTTCGTGCAATTCATATCTCCAATTAACAACCAAAAAAGCCAGAAGGGGAAGAAAGCTAGCCTTGAGAAGAAAAAAACAAGCTCAGGGAAGACAGAGCCCAGGCCTTGAGTTCAAGCCCCTGGACTTGAGGAAGGGAAAGGAGAAGGGTAAGAGGAAGAGGCGGGGAAGGAGAGCGGGGGAAAGAAGGAAGGAAAGAAAGAAGGAAGGAAGGAAGGAAGGAAGGAAGGAAGGAAGGAAGGAAGGAAGGAAGGAAGGAAGCCAGCCAGGAAGCAAGCAAGCCAGGGAGGGAGGGAGGGAGGGACGGAACCCCTTCCCACCCCCCCAAAAAAAGTATTCATAGGGCCAGGAGTTTGGCCTAGTGGTAGAGTGCTTGCCTAGCATGCACGAAGACCCAGGTTCGATTCTTCGGTACCACATATATAGAAAAAAAAAAAAAAAAGCCAGAAGTGGTGCTGAGGCTCAAGTGGTAGAGCTCTAGCCTTGAGAAAGTCCAAGGACAGTGCTCAGACCGTGAGCTCAAACCCAGGACTGGCAAAAAAAAAAAAAAGTATTCAGGGCTAATATTTGAATATGACTAATAGATTAAAATCTGTAACAATAGCAATTTGTCAATATCAATATCTTAATTGTGATCATATAAAAATATCTTTCATTACAAGGAAATCAGTCAGACACGAGTGGCTCATGCCTGTAATCCTAGCTACTAAGGAGGCTAAGATCTGTAGACTGCAGTTCAAAGCCAGCCCAGGTAATAGCCTGTGAAACTTTCATCTCCAATTAACTACCAAAAAAGCCAGAAGTAGAGCTGTTGCTCAAGTGGCAGAGCACTAGCCTTGAGTAAAAAAACTCAGGGACAGCACTCACACCGAGTTCAAGCCTCACAACCAATAACATAAAAACAACTACACAGGCAATATTATATCTCAGCAACTACACTTCAAATTATAGATTTTAAGCTTCTTGGAGTAACAATATACACTACATATTTCTCTTTGGCAATGCACAATGGCAGCAAACAGCAGTTTCCAATCATGGACTGTACTGGTAAGCTATAACAATCAGTGTGTGTATGTAATACACTAATGATGAACAGCCTATAAAGTTATTCATGCATTATACTTTGATACAGAATAGATTAATTAGCACTGATGAGTGTAAGAGAGATAACCTTAAGGACCAAATTAACTAGTACAAGATTATCTCAATAAAATAATAACCATTAATTTCTAAATAATGACCTGCAAATTGGCCTACAGAAAATCCTTTGTGAAGTTATAAGCTGTTCAATATACTACATATTGTGACATCTGATATGCCTCTATATTCCCCAGCCCTTCGCACATCCCATTCCATGAAAGAATTTCTTTAAACACCAAAACAGTAAATGTAAATGTCAAAGTAATTCCATTTTTCTCTACCAGCTGTAAATACTGACCTTGTACAAGACATTTAGCCTCTCTATAAAAAAAGACTCAATTCTTAGTTTTAAAAGATGTCAAATAAGAAAGGGACAGAAGTGAGGTAGGTACTTTTAAACCTTTTTACAAGTTGTGAAGAGAATTTTTTTAATGAGTCCTTTGAAAACAGAAAATTTCCTTATTAAACACCACTGGAAGCTGGGTGCCAGTGGCTCATACTTGTAAATGCTACCCACTCAGAAGGCAGAGAGTTGAGGATTTCAGTTCAGAGCCAGCCCCAGCTGTAAAGTCCATGAAACTCTTATCTCCAATTAAGTACAAGTACCCAAAAAAGCTGAACGTGGAGCTGTGATTAAACGGTAGAATGCTTAGGGGAAGGGGGGGGGGGCCTTAGAGAAAGCACTCAGGCCTGGGTTCAAGCCCCAGGAACGAACACGCGAACGAACACGCACACACACGCACGCACGCGCGCACACACACACACACACACACGAGAGGACTGAAATATATCCCTAGTGATTTCAACTAGAAATTGCTATTTTATAAGTTTGTTACTTAAAAAGTACACACATATGAAATGTGAATCTTATCTCTACCTTCAATGGTTCCTGACAATAGAACTTTACTAAAAACTCACCTGTTTATCTGGATGTGGCCTTAGAAAGAAGCTAACAGGGCTGGGAGTTTGGCCTAGTGGTTAAAGTGCTTGCCTAGCATGCATGAAGACCCGGGTTTGATTCCTTGGTACCACATACATAGAAAAAAGCCAGAAATGGTGCTGAGGCTCAAGTGGTAGAGCTCTAGCCTTGAGAAAGTCCAAGGACAGTGCTCAGGCCCTGAGCTCAAGCCCAGGACTGGCAAAAAAAAAAAAAAAAAAAAAAAAAAAGAAGCTAACAATGGCCTCCTGCAACAGGGTTTTACAATGTAGCCAGTTTGGCCTCAAACTTTTATTTTTTTGGTGGGTCATGGGGCTTGAACTGGCCCTAGGCACTGTCCCTGAGCTCTTCAGCTCTAGGCTACCACCCTACCCTTGGGTCAAACCCCACTTCCCATTTTCTAGAGGTAAATTGGAGATAAAGAGTCTCAGGTCCTTTTGTGCCCCGGCTGGCTGTGAACCTTGATCCTCAGATCTCAGCCTCCTGAGTAGCTAGGATTATAGGCATGAGCCACTGCTTCCTGGCTTCAAGCTCTCAATCTTGCTTCAGCCCCCATGTGCTGAATAGCATACATGATCACACCTACCCTTGATATAAAAATCTTGAGAAAAGAGAAAAAGAACATCCAGACAGACAAGCATAGAAGCATAGACCTGCAGTCTCAGGTAGAAATTTGAGACAGAAGGATCACACGAACTGAGCTCAAAGGTTGAGGGCCTGAAACATGGCAAGATCCTCTTTCGGGAGGGAGGGAAAGAGGGGTGGGGGGAAGCTTAAAAAATAGCCAGGCCAGGGCATGGTGGCTTACACCTATAATCATAGCTACTCAGGAGGCTGAGATTTGAGGATCAAGGTTCAACACCAGCCCAAGCACTAAAGACCATGAGACTCTTAAAATTAACTTCTAGAAAATGGGAAGTGGGGATTGGCTCAAGGATAGGGCAGTAGCCTTGAGCTAAAGAGCTTGGGGACAGTGCCGAGGCCCAGAGTTCAAGCCCCATGACCCACAAATTAACACACACACACACACACACACACACACACACACACACACACACACGGCCAGACAACCAACCAACTAAATAAATGTAAAGCCAGGCCTGGTGGTACATCTTGATCTCAAGTTCAAGGCCAGCCTAAACCATTGTATCCAGAGTTCAAGCCCCATGACCCACAAAATACACACACACACACACACACACACACACACACACACACACACACACACACACACACACACACACACACACGGCCAGACAACCAACCAACTAAATAAATGTAAAGCCAGGCCTGGTGGTACATCTTGATCTCAAGTTCAAGGCCAGCCTAAACCATTGTATCCAGAGTTCAAGCCCCATGACCCACAAAATACACACACACACACACACACACACACACACACACACACACACACACACACACACACACACACACACACACGGCCAGGCAGACAACCAACCAACTAAATAAATGTAAAGCCAGGCCTGGTGGTACATCTTGATCCCAACTTCAAGGCCAGCTAAACCATTGTATCCAAGAGAAGCAGAAAAAGAAATCTACAACGTTCCATCTTTTCAACTATACTACCACTTAACATCCAATTTAATAGTCACTTGGTCTCACTAACAAATATTCCCAAAACAAGCATATAGGTCTAACAATAAACTTGTATTTATTTCATTTGTGCTATGTTTACATTGTCCATTAAAAACTGCTTGTTCTTGCTTTCTTTTAAGAATAAAATACAGGCTGGGAGTTTGGCCTAGTGGTAGAGTGCTTGCCTAGCATGCACGAAGATCCGGTTCAATTCCTCAGTATCACATACATAGAAAAAAGCTGCCAGTGGTGCTGTGACTCAAGTAGTAGAGCTCTAGCCTTGAGAAAATCCAAGGACAGTGCTCAGGCCTGAGGGGTTCAAGCCCAGGACTGGCAAAAAAAAAAAGAATAAAATACAATGCTGGGCACAGTGGCTCATGCCAGTAATCCTAGCTACTCATGAGGCTGAGATTTGAGGATTGAGGTTCAAAGCCAGCCCCAGCCTGGGCACTAAAGAACGTGAGATTGTTTATCGCCAATTAATCACTGGAAAATGGGAAGTGGCACTGTGGCTCAAGGAGTTCAAGCACCATAACCAAAAAAAAAAAAAAGACTAAAATACAAACTGGGACAGAGTGGCCACACTTGTAATGCTAGCTACTTAGGAAATGAAGAGTTGAGGTAGTTTGAAGCTAGTCCAGCCAGGAAGTCTGTCAGACTTTTATTGCCAATGAACCACCAAAAAGCCAGTAGAGATATGGCTCAAGTGGTAAAGGGCTAACCTTAAGAAAGAAAAATCAGAGACAAGCCCCAAGTTCAAGCCAAGATTAGTATCAAATAATATTATTTAATAATCATGAGAATAACAATAATAAAATACAAAAAAGTTACGTTTGGTAACAGAGTTCTAAGTTTACTAAATACTAAGAATAAAATCCACATAGTAGTTATACACCTCTGAAATCTAAAGCTAAACAAGTATTTTTAAATCTAACATTCAACAATCATTTCAAAATATTTTCAGAAAGCAAAAAGCTTCTTGGAAAGGTTGATAAGTGAGGGTACACTAATCTATACTGTATTTAGTCAACACTGTACTACATTTAGTAATTGTCTTTCAACTAAAATGATAGGATATAGATTCAAATATGATCATACTGGAACACCTCTAAAATAAATGAATGCTCAAGAAATGGCATAACAGATCATTAACGGCGCGACCTCTGGCGTCAATCTTCATGTTCCTTACCTAAAGAAATTTTACTTCTTGATTTTATAAGCTTGAATAAAAATTGTAATGAAACAAATCCTGACATTGCCTTTATCAGCAATTCAAACAACAGATACAAACTAGATGTCTATTGTTATTATAAAACCACATAGTAACAAAGTCAAGATAAACATGTATACTGTACTTGCTATTTATATGATCTTTTAATTTCATACATATATGCAAATATTGAAGGTTATATGTATAGATATGTGTGTATTTACCTCCCTCCCTCCTTATGTATATAAAAGGTAGGGGTGTGTGTGTGTGTGTGTGTGTGTGTGTGTGTGTGTGTTGACTACCCTCAACGTGGGCATCAAATTTATACTTGGTATTTCACTCATAATAGAAAATTTAATTTCAAGCACTTTTAATTTAAAAATAATGTGTATAATGAAAAAATTTACAAATATAAGCTGCAAATAAAGGATGCTTAAATAACTTACACAATAGCATTTCCCAAAAGCATTTGTAGATATGAAAATATTACTCTTAAATATAACTTGCAAAAACTAATTCAAAACTAGTTCCTATCAGCTGGGTAAGAACACTGTTTTCTATTTGAAGATGTCCTTTATATCTTCATTTCCACTGAAGTAATTCCTAGTATCATTTTAGCATGCTAGCAATATATTCATAGAAAATTGAAACTCAAGATATGAATAATTCTACAGTATTCATTTCTAGTTTACTAAATACTAAGCATATCCTTTAAAGTAGGCAAAGTTTCAAGCAGGAAACAGGTTAAGTATGAAGACAGATTAGTGTTTAGGAAAGATTTTAGTGTTTTAACTAAAAGACAAAGTATTTTCAAACAATGGTCTAACACTTGGCCACTAAAAAAAAAAAAACAAAAACCATTATTAGAACCACTGAAAAACAAAAACTAGTCAAAAATAGTAATAACCTGAAAACTCTTCTACTGTAAAGAAGAAACACTGGTAACTACTTACATGTGATAAAAATCATAAAGATAGCTAGAAACAAACTGATACTGTTGAAGGATTTCACAAAAAGATCACAGTTGACACATGCAAGAAATCACTCACATGCTTTCAATCAAGTTACATTTTAAATTTTAAGTTGCAATGGGTAAAACCATATTCACAAATATGGCATTATTTTAAACCTACTCTTCTAATACTCTTTATTAGTCCAAAAATTTCTGTATTTCATTGTTTCCATTTAGTTATTCAGAACTTAATTAAAATTATCTAAAAAGGCAAAAAAAAATCTATTAAGTGATGTGCTACATAATTAGCAACAACAAATCCACTTACTTTTTTCTCTTTCTCATGATGTTTATCCTGAGAGTGAGAGGAAGAATCACTTAAACTTTGATCATATGACCTATTAGATCCCCGTTTGCTCTTTTTCTAAAAAAGAAAATATTTATACATATATGTATATGTATATTAAAAAAATTACCTAGAGAATTTTTGTTAGGTTTAAACTATTTCAAATGTGCAGTATTTTCAACTGTCTACTGAATTTTTTTAAAGGTACTGTTGTGATTTATAATTCAGATTAGACGCCATCCATTGCATAATGAAGAAAAAACTAAAGTCAACATTAATAGCATTATTTTTTATATTTATTACAGTATGAATATAGATTGTCTTCTTTCAAATAAGCAACTATGCTTTCAATGTTGGCTTAAAAACAAAGTTTCACCAACAGAAAAATGCCATATTAAAGAAAGATGTCAATACTAAAAGAAAGAAAATATTTAAAGTGTCATTATATGCCACTAGTAAAGCAAGAAGTTATTAATCTTGTAATTTTCAATATTAAAGAAAACAAATCTGCAAAAACTTATCCAGGCATCCTTTTAGAGAAAAAAAGATAATGGAAATGTCAGTATTAGACCCATGCATATTTTTCAAAGCATTACTAAATAAGCATTATACATTTCTGTTAAAAACAACATAAACCACTGCATAAAAAAGATTAAGTTGAGAGTCACTTGGAGTTTTTAAATATTTCTATTACCACAACTAATTAAACTAGATCTAAGTATCCACAAAACATGCACAAGAGCTACATAAATATAGCTTACATAATCTTACTAACTTATGGAACTTTCTTCCAATAAGCAATTGCTGTAATGTCAGTATTTAATAATGGGGAAATTTTATTTGCACAAACTTCAAACTATATTTCATTATTTTTAAATTTTATCTGTGTCAATTTTCATTTTGGCAAATGAAGATTCTAGTAATCTTAATACCTAGAAAGCAAAATATTCAATTTCACAATCCCAAATTTTCTCTCAATATTTTTTCACAAGGTATTATAATGTGTATCAATGCATTTAACATCAAATGATGTAAGCACTTTTATGAATAGTCGTGTTTATTAACAATGAGATACAGTCTATCAAATGTGTTGTGATTTTTCCTAGTATGACCAGTCATAATAAAGTATACTTACACAAGCAAGATGAAACATTCTTCTCTCCCTGCCTAGACTAAATGGTGTACCTATTACTTTTAGGTTGCAAACCTATATAGCACATTACTGTATTAAATATTGCAAACAATATTAACACAACATTTTCGTATCTAAGCATAACTAAACAGAAGAGGTAAAGTAAAAACAATCGATAGTCATTTTTCAGTTCCATTATAATCTTATTGAACCACCATCATGTGTGCTGTTCATCAAATGATAGATACATACTGTATTTCATATCATGAATCAGAATATTGGAAGCATGAGATCCTCAGAGCGTAAGACAGAGTCCCTTATAATATCATTTCCTCAAAACTAAAAACTTAAAATTTTAAAAAAGCTCACTCATCAGAGAAAGAGTGGTTTAAAAATTAAACACTTAAAAAACAGACATAAGTCATCAGTGTATAAAATCTGTGTGTAATGTATCATTAAGGACTGGGACATATATACACTTGGAAAATCAAAGAAATAGTGATCTTTCAAAGAAACCAAATGCTATTAACTCAATCATGCATGCAAAATACTGACTAGATCTTAAAAAAAAAAAAACAAGAACAAAAAACGAAGAACCCACATACAAATATACACACACACACCCTAGACCCCAAAGTCTGTTTTCAAGGTAACTGACCAAGTTACAAAAAGACCTTTACTGCTTCACAATAAATATAAATGAAAACAAATAAACAAAAATACATAAGTTATGAGCCAGGAAGATGGGAACAAGTGATAAGAAAATTCAAACGGAGGGCCTGGCATGGCAGGTCATACTGTAATCCCAGCACTCAACCAACAGAGGTAGGAAGAATACCCACAAGCTTTCCTTAACGTAATGAGTTCCTGGCCAGCCCTGGCTACAGAGTAACACTCTGTCTCAAACCAACAAGCATAAGATCCAAAATTATAATTATATGCTAAAAGTCAAAATAATGGGAAATAAAATTTTTACAAGTAAACTTTTCCAGTATACTATTCAACACATACTATCAACTGCTAATACACTCTCATCTACAATGTTTCAGATTACCTATATAAAAGAATCAAGGCAGAATGAACTCTTTTCCCATTACTACTTTTCATTTCGAATATAAATTTATTCTTAAGCAAAAACTCCAGGGAAAAGCAGTTGATATGCCTTTTCTTTTAATAGCAGTATCATTCTATAATTATCATTTTAATATTAGGTTCAAAAGTAGTTCTTACCAGCTTACTAAAATGGTATTTACAGTAGCCACAGTACTGGACATTATCTGCACCATTACCTTCTTCTTCACAAAGTAATCCAGCAAACTGAGCACTGAAAATAAAGGCCAAGTACATCAATAAAACGTTCAAGCCACAGTATACACAAAGCTACTTCTAAGCATTAAACACTTGTAGGAAAGCAACTAGGCCTGCTGTGTTCTGCTGTGTACTGGATCCCAGGGATCACTCCCAGCAGCACCACCACATGCACGCTCGAGCGTGCGAGCTCCCACTCCCACATGGTTAGATAGATGGAGCTGGGAGTTTGGCCTAGTGGTAGAGTGCTTGCCTAGCATGCATAAAGATCCGGGTTCCATTCCTCAGTACCACAACCATAGAAAAAACCGGAAGTGGTGCTGTGGCTCAAGTGGTAGAGCACTCGCCTTGAGAAAAATCCAAGCACAATGCTCAGGCCCTGAGCCCAAGCCCAGGAATAAGCAAAAAAAAAAAAAAAAAAAAAAAAAGTTATACGGAAAGTTGTCCTGGGGCTTCAAGTCAAGCCCTGGGCTCTGTCCTGGAGCTTCTTTTACTCCAGGCTAGCATTTTACCACTTGAAATTCACTCCCTGCTTTTTTGGTGACTTTCCTGCCAGGGCGGGCTTCAAGCCAAGATCCTTAGATCCTTAGTAGTTAAGATTACAGGTATAAGCCACTGGTACCCGGCAAAGTCATATTTTAAAAGAAACTTTTCATATCAAGGATGAGGATTATGTTCATATTTTTGTGTCACAAAAAAATTCACTGGGGTTTTGGGAGTATTGTTTCATTGTTGGTTTTATGGTATTTTGGACTGAAGATACAGCCTCTACTTGAGGTACACCCCCAAGCCAGGGAAATCTAGCAAGAACGCCTTCCCTACCAAAAAAATAAATAAAATTATTTTTCACATCACAATTCTCCAATCTATGTGGCACACAAAGGTTCTAAAACACTAAAAGGACAGGTGATAGATTATTATTACATGAAGATTACATCCTCACAAAAAGAAATTTTCTTTTGATGTGTTGAGTGGGAGGGGGAGGAAGGTCAAGATGGGATTTCACTGGATAGCACATTCTGCCCTTAAATTCATGATTCTCCTACCTTAGTCTCCCAAGTATATTCATGAGCACACTCAGCTTTCAGGGGGAAATTTGGCAAGGGGCGGGGGGGTTAGTTCTGGGGATTGAAATCAGAACTTCAAGCTTGCTAGGCAGATGCTCTACCACTTCAGCCAGGTCTGCAGCCCCCCTTTGCATTAGTTATTTTAAAGGTAGAGTTGTAGTAATGTCTGTCGAGTCTGGGCTGGGGTACTATCCTCTTGTGGTTCCCTGTGAAACTGAGACTGAAAGGGATCCACCACTGAGCCCAGCCACAGTGCCTCCCTAGTGGCTGGGGTCATAGACTATGCCATCACATCCACTCATGGGGAGACAGGAACAACCTCTGGAACTATTATTCTTGGGCAAGCGTCAAAACACAACCCCTGGATCTTCACCTCCAAAGTATCTAGGATTACATGGGTAAGTCAGATAATTCATTTTAATTTTCATTAAAAGTTTAATTCCATTTAAAGAAATTCCCTCCATAAAAAGGGAATTTCTTAAAATGAAATCATCTAGCACTCACTTAGCAACTCTGTTTCAAACTCAATGTATATTAGGCAAAATAAGTGCTTTTCAGGGGGCCAGGAGTTTGGCCTAGTGGTAGACTGCTTGCCTAGCATGCACGAAGACCCAGGTTTGATTCCTCGGTACCACATACATAGCAAAAAGACAGAAGTGGTGCTGAGGCTCAAGTGGTAGAGCTCTAGCCTTGAGAAAGTGCAAGGACAGTGCTAAGGCCCTGAGGTCAAGCCCAGAACTGGCGCGCAAAAAAAAAAAAAAAGTGCTCTTCAGCCAAAACAATATAGAAGAGCTGGAGATTAGCGGCAGCTGATCCATCAGTACTGCGTTCCACCCTCGACACACACTTAGACATAACAGAAGACAAGCTGGGATCTTTAGTCGTGAGTGCTTACAGAGGCCCTGAGCTCAATTCCCATTACCAAGCTTTTAATTTTTTTAATTTCTGCATGAGGATTTAAAAAAAGATGTGCTTTTCTGTTCCTCTTTACTTTTTTTTTAGTGGGGACAAGTCCTGGTACTTGAACTCAGGGCCTGAGCACTGACTGTCCTTGGGCTTTCTCAAGGCTAAAGCTCTACCACTTGAGCCTCAGCACCACTTCTGGCTTTTTCTATGTGTGTGGTACCGAGGAATCGAATCCAAGTCTTCATGCATGCTAGGCAAGCACTCTACCACTAGGACAAACTCCCAGCTCTCTCTTTACTTTTTAAACCTGTGGTATCCAGATAAGCTCTTGCTAAAGTTAGTAGATACATATACACATACATATATTTAGAAAAGGAGGAAGAATGGAATTGAAATGAAATGATATTTCTATTTCTAAAAGCAGAAAATGCTAGTTTATAACCATTCTATTAATATGATCTTTACACTTTAAAATTACTGATAGTAGTTATATGACAGCCCCCACCCCAAACTTCCATCTTTGGAAAATTAGGTAAAGCAATAATGTAATGCAAGTAAAAAAAATCTTGTTCCTAAAAGACTAAAATGTGGCTCATATTTCCAGCTTAGGAAACAAACGTATGCCTACACTGACAGAGAAGCATAGATTTATTCTTAAAAGTATATCAATTATTCTCAAACTTTTTTTTTTTTTTTGCCAGTCCTGGGCTTGAGCTCAGGGCCTGAGCACTGTCCTTGGACTTTCTCAAGGCTAGAGCTCTACCACTTGAGCTTCAGCACCACTTCCAGCTTTTTTCTATGCATGTGGTACCGAGGAATTGAACCCGGGTCTTCATGCATGCGAGGCAAGCACTTTAACCACTAGGCCAAACTCCCGGCCCTATTCTCAAACTTTTACTTGTAACCATTTTCTATTCTCTATTATACGAAGTAAATTTCTCCCCTGAAAGTTTGTACTGAAAAAATAAACTTTCAAGAAACAGTCACTGTCACATGAGAATGATGATAACTGTATTATTTTTTCCTTGAGGCAAAAAAAGTTATTACAATATTAGTATCTCAGACACTACATTATTTACCTTAATCCACTTATTTCCTTGAAATAACACAAGAAATCAAACCTATGCCCTTTTTTGGGGGGAGGGGGGAGAGGAGGTCAGCTGTGAGGACTGAACTTAAGGCCTGAGCACTGTCCTTGAGCTTTCCTCAAGGCTAGTGCTCTATCACTTCCAACCTTTCATGAATGCTAGGCAAGCACTCTTAGCACTAGGCCAAACTGCCTGCCCCCCACGCCAGGTTTTAAAATAATTATCTCTATTTCCCTGAGTCTAAACATAAAATCTCTTTCAGTGAAATGTACTATAGTAATACATAGATACCAAACCTGAGGATGGGGGAAAGGGTGGTACTAGTACTTGAACTCAGGGCCTAAGCCTCGTCCCTTTGCTTATATGCTCAAGGCTAACATTCTACCAGTTGAACCACAGCTCTACTTCTGGATTTTTAGTGGTTAAATGAAGGTGAAAGTCTCACAGACCTAGCTGCCTAGGATGGCTTTGAGCCATGATCCTTAGATCTCAGCCTTCTGAGTAGTTAAAATTACAGGCATGAGCCACCTATGACTAGCCAATTTATTTCACTTTAAATTTTATTTATTTCTCTTCCTCAGATCTCAGGCATGAGCCACCAGAGCTCAGCTCTAAGGTTGTTACACAAGTTACAAGTCAAAGGTCACTTCTGTACAATTATGAAAACATACTTACCATGTCACATGGAAAGCCTGACGACACCCATGTTTATTACATGTCATGCAAGCACCAGTGGCAGCTTTGCTTTCTCTTCCTTGTTCATCACAAATGTAACAAGTCTTCAGATAAAGGAACAAAAATAAACATGAAACAAAAATCAATTACATGTATAACATGAATCTTCTATAGCTAGCTTCAGAAATGAAAATCACGTTGATCATCTAAACCTACTTTTCTTTAAAACATGAATTCTTTTTCCAGACAGAAATTTAAATTTTGTGAACAGTAAAAGGAAATACACAAAACACAAAATACAAATAGTCCAACTAAAAACTTACAAAGGTACTATTTTTAAGTCTCAAAATGCCACTAGACAGGATGAAAGATGCTTGACAGACACAAGAGGTCATGAGGCAGAAGCACAAGCTACGATCTCCCTTTATCTTTTTTTTTTTTTTGGCCCGTCCGGGGCTTGAACTCAGCACCTGAGCACTGTCCTTGGGCTTTCTCAAGACTAGAGCTCTACCACTTGAGCCACAGCATGACTTCAGGCTTTTTCTATGTATGTGGTACCAAGGAATTGAACCCAAGTCTTCATGTATGCTAGGCAAGCACTCTACCACTAGGCCAAACTCCCGCCCTCCCCCACTTTTTCTTAAACATCACAGTTCATACATTCAATTGATTCCTAAAACAAGAGTATAAGACAATCCTTTCTACGAGGATTTGATAGAGGGAAGCTAGCCTACTATGTATGAAAGCAAGGTGTAGATCACTCCAACTCTCTACTAGACATCACATTAATATTCTGAAACACCACCAACAGTAGAGAGGGGAAGAAGCTTTAGGCCATAAATACTGAGAGAGATAAGAACAACACTGGCAACTCTGACTGATGTCCAGTCCATTTTCCATGTTAAAAAAAAAAAAATCATAGGCACTGGGGGCTCATGGCTATAATCCTAAGTACTCAGGAAGCTGACATCTAAGGATTGCAATTCAAGGCCAACCCCAGGCACGAAAGTTCGTGAGACCCTTATCTCCAATTAACCATTAGAAAATCAGAAGAGACACTATGTGGTTCAGTGGTAGAGTGTTAGCCATGAGCTGAACAACTCAAGGGCAGCACCTAGGCCCAGAGTTCAAGCCTCACAACTGAAACCACGCCCCCCCCAAAAAATTATGACCAGTCATATGAGAGAAAATTCAGTTACATTAATAAAATCTTATCAATGAAGTTGACTATGTCAAAAATTAATAACTAATTGCATGTGATGGCCTCCAGGTTCAGAACTCATGCACAGTCAGTGTAGGTTTCCACACTACATCTATCAAAACATCATAGTGTGCCTCATATATGTACAAATGTATACAATTACAACTTGTCAATCAAAAATAAGAAAAAAGGCCAAGCATGGTGGCTCAAGCCTGTAATTCTAGCTGTTCAGGCAGCTGAGATCTGAGGATCAAGGTTCAGAATCAGCCAGGGCACTAAAGACCATGAGACTCATTTCCAATTAATTACTAGAAAACTGGAAGTGGGGATGTGGCTCAAGGGTAGGGCGGTAGCATTGAGCTGAAGAGCTCAGGAACAGCACCCAGGTCCAAGGGTAGGGCAGTAGCCTTGAGCTGAAAGGCTCAGGGACAGTGCCCAGAGAGAGTTCAAACCCCATGACCCACCCCACTCCCCAAAAAAGATCACACAGATGGGATATACATTCTATTGCATATAGGGATTTCATTCTTCAGTACTTGTTAAACTTGACATTTGAAATAGGATGTTAAAAAAAAATCAGTGTTGCCGGCAGTGGCTCACTCCTGTAATCCTAGCTACATAGGAGGCTGAGATCTGAGGCTTATGATTCAAAGCCAGCTAGGGCACTAAAGACCTTGAGACTTTTATCTCCAATTAACTACTAGAAAACTGGAAGTGGTGCTTGGTTCAAGGGGTAGAGTGGTAGCCTTGAGCTGAAGAGCTTAGGGACAGTGCCCAGGATCAGAGTTCAAGCCCCAAGACTGACCAAAAAAAAAAGTGTTAATAAAATCCTTTAATAAAAAGAAAATAGATAACACACACACACACACACACACACACACACACACACACACACACAACATGTCAAGGTGTTGTATTTCTGTTTCTGTCACCTTCTATTTGAGTTTCTATTCATGATTATGACATGAAAATTTCACTTTGGATAGAGAGGTAGATTAGAAACATCTGCCATAGTCAATCCTTGAATGAATACAATCTGATGAAGAAGATACTAAGATTCTAACGACAGAAAAATAGGAAGAGAACCAGAAAGAAGTACCAGGGAGACAGAAACCTAAAGTGAAACAAAAAGTACCAAGGAGTTGCAAGACAGTCCCTGGCTTCCTCAAAGGGCAAGGAGAAATTGAAGAGTGTAATTCAAAGTAAAACAGACCAGGTAAAACATGCTGTCAGACAGACTGTCAGCTCTATCTTTAGGGAAAGCCAACAAAACCTCCATGGATATGTGAAGTGGTAACTACTCAGTGTGCAAGAATAGCATTGGTGAAGAAAGACACCTATGGTTCACAGAAGGTGACAGTAGGACATCATCTTGAGAGAAAGTACAACCTTGGATAGTAAACTATACTTGGGGCCTGAGAAATGAATGGCTCAAGGAATCACAGGACACACCCTGCCATAGATTTTGGATGTCATAGGACATACTGTGGAGATAGGATATTCAGCAATCTACCTCCTGTCTCTCACAGGGAAGCTATATTCAAAGTTTTAGAGACCAGAGGCATCAACTTTGAGGCACCTGGCAATACTTGGAAATCCCTCCCAAATCATCCAGCAAAGGAACTGCTGTGGTAGCAGATTGTGGCAGCTGCTCTAGTTGTTTACAGAGAAACTAAAACTCAGATGAAACAAAGAAGATCATTTTGCATTAATGAAGGGAAAAATCCATTAGGATGAAATTACAGTTAACATATACAGGCCAACTAGTAGTGCACACAAGTTCATTAAACTCCCAGACTTTAAAAGCACTTATAAAGCCAAGTACAGTAATGGTGGAAAGATTTAAATACTTCATTTTCACCAATAATAAGTCACTCAAAAATATCAAAAAAGCCTCAGAATTAAATGACTGAGAAGCCCGATGCCAGTGGCTCATCCTGTAATCCTAGCTGCTGAGATTTAAGGATTGCAGTTCAAGGCCAGCCTGCATATAAAAGTCTGTGAGACGCTTATCTCCAATTAACCAGCAAAAAAGCCAGAAGTGAAAGGTATGGTTGAACTGGTAGAGCACCAATCTTGAACAACAAAAAGCCAAGTGAGAGTGTGAGACCCTCAATTCAAATGCCAATACTAGTAACATCATGTAGGTTTACATATACGTACGTACATACGTACGCATATACACACACATATATACACGTATATATACACGTATATACACACATACACACAGCTGGTGAGAATGTGGATGGAAAAGAATCCCTAGAGGGCATATCAACTAATGCAGCCATTATGGAAATCAGTATGGAAGCTTCTCAAAAAAACTCAAAATAGACCCGACCTTTATGACTATGACAAATACAACTATTGGACATATATCCAAAGTATAAATCAATATCGGTTTATATATAATATTGTATATACAAGTATATGCATCAAGAAAAAAAAACTTATCTAGTCATGATTTTGAAAGTGCTGTTCACAAACCCAAATTGTAGACTCAGTTAAGGTACCATTTGGGGGAAAATTGGGGAAACACAAAACTGGGAGCGTGGCCTAGTGGTAGAGCACTTGCCTAGTATGTATGAAGCCCTGGGTTCAATTCTTCAGTAACACATACACAGAAAAGGCTGGACGTAGTGCTGTGGCTCAAGTGGTAGAGTACTAGCCTTGAGAAATCCCAAGGACAGTTCTCAGGCTCTGAGCTCAAACTCCAGGACTGGACAAAAAGATAAAGAAAAAACCATTGGCAAGATATCAGTGGCTCACACCTGCCATCCTAGCTACTCAGGAGGCTGAGATCTGAGGATCACAGTTGGAAAGTCTATGAGATTCATCTCAAATTAGCCACCAAAAAAGCCAGAAGTAGAACTGTTGCTCAAGTAGTAGAGTGTTATATTTGAAAGGAAAAAAAAAAAAAAAAACCCTCAGGGACAGAGCCCAGACCCTGAGTGTAAGCCCCACTAGCAGCACCAATAAATAAATAAATAAATTTATTTATTTATTTTTAGGGGGATTCGTAATGGAGCTTAAATTCAGGGCCTGGGCCATGTCCCTGAGCTCTTTTTGCTCAAGGCTAAGGCTCTACCACTTTGAGCCACGCTCTACTTCTGGTTTGTTGAGTGGTTAACTGGAGATCAGTCTCACGGGGATTTTCTGCCTGGGCTGGCTTTGAACCATAATCTTCAGTTATCAGCCTCCTAAGTTGCTAGGATGACAAGTGTGATCCAACCACCAATGTCTGGCTTCCTGGGTTTTTTTATTTGTTCATTTTTGTTCACTCTGCCAATTGAGCCACAGCACTACTTTCAGCTTTTCTATGTATGAAGTACCAAGGAATTGAACCTGGGTCTTAGTGCATGCTAGGCAAGTATTCTACCACTGGCCCCCTTTTTTGTTGTTGTTGTTGTTTTCTTAAGTAGTCATATTCAATTATATTGAAGAATGCCCACTGAATCATTCACATATTCATTCATTCATTTTTATGGGGCTAAAAAATGAATTCATGGTCTGGGAGACACAAAGCAGGCATTCTATCAATGAGCTAGATCCCCCGCCTGAAAATGACCTTAATAGAATATGCACACTAAAATTATTTGGAGGTGATGAAGTAAATTGGTACTTTACTCTCAACTGGTTTAAAAGGAAGGACTCTGCACTAGTCCTACAAGGCTGTAGGACAGTCTGTAATTTCAAAAGGGAAAAGGAAAAACATTGTTTTTGGTTTTTTGTCAGTAATGGAGCTTGAACTCTGGGCCTGGGTGCTGTCCCTGAGCTCTTCCACTCAAAGGCTACCACCCTACCCCTTGAGCCACAGCGCCACTAGGAAAAACATTTTTAACAAATATAACACACACATATACAGAAATATTTTCATTGCGCAGAATTAAAGGGAGAAACAGTAAGGAAAAGAAAATTAGAACTTCTGCCTTAGAAAAACACAACCTGCTGCAATAACAAAAACTTCATATTAAAGTTAAAAGGCAAATGTTTAAAAGCTGGGGTATGGGGCCTAGAGTTTGGCCTAGTGGTAGAGTGCTTGCCTAGCATGCACAAAGACCCGGGTTTGATTCCTCGGTACCACATACATAGAAAAAAGCCAGAAGTGGTGCTGAGGCTCAAGTGGTAGAGTGGTAAGCCTTGAGAAAGTCCAAGGACAATGCTCAAGCCCTGAGCCCAAACCCCGGACTGGCGAAAAAAAAAAGAATATGTGTCTTCCATGTTCAATCTCTATATCACAAAATAACAAGAGCAAATAAGTAGTTTTGGACAAAACTATAAGTAGCAAATTAAGAATATTAAGAAAATATGCAAAAAGCAGAAAAAAATATCAAATGAAATGTATTTATGTATACAAAGTTATAAACTGAAGAATTCAGGGAGCATAATGTTAAATGTCTTTATGTCTCAGGAAACACTTTCTATAGTACCTTGTCAGATTGTCTATATATAAAATGATTTATTTTACAGCTTGATGAGTACTTTACATTTTTTATGTAAGAACACTTCAGTTGTTCTATTACATGTGATTGATTTTAACAAATCTTATGAAACTTCTATCAACTAGTTATGAGTTCTATTCAGTCTTTCATGATTAAAATTCATCATTAAAGTTTTATGTTTACCTTTTTACTTAAAAAGCTATTTTGAACTTTTGTATAGATATAACCTTGTTCTATGACAGAAGAAAACTCTTAACTGTCTCAAAACAAAAATAATGTTTGTTGGAAGTATGTTTTATTTTAGTATGGGTTACCATTACTGTAGTTGTTTAAGGTAGATACTCGACATTTAAGTGCAGTTTATCAATTTAGAAAATCATTAAAATTTGGGGGGGAGGGAATCTCATAACACACATTTAAGAAATAAAGTTACATTAGCATAAATAAATAAACATGCAAGGGCAATTAACATATATGAAGAACATCTAAAAGCATTTTTAATGGTAGCACACAGAGCACTTAACATGAAACGTGGTTAGGAGCAATTTTACACACTACTAATGTAGTATGAGTTGGCAACTCCATCATAGAGGGCAATTTTACACAAAACAATGAAGCTTCCCAAGTATTTTTCACACCGTTGACACAGATTCTAATGGTGTAAAGTACATGCCAGACACTTAACTAGACTGTCCAATAATAAGGCACTGCTAGCCAGTGACTCCTGCCAGTAATCAACAAGCTAAACAATAGAAAAGGAGGTCACCCTGAGCCACAAAACACTAGCCATAGTAAGAATAGGTCACTTAAGTACTAATTACAGTTTATTAAATCTAGTAACACTAGTAGCTTAGGAAAAGCACCCAAACACTAAGTTCAAGCCCCAGGACCAGAAAAAAAAAAAAAAAAAAGAAAAGAAAAAACTACATATACATATATATGTATGTTAGGATTAATAAATTACAAAGAAGTAATATAGCTCAGTAGCAGAGCACTTGCCTGCCTACCATGTGCAAGGCCCTAGGTTTGATGCCAACAGAAAAGGATGGGAAGGAGGAAAGAGGGAGGGAGAGGGGAGACTCAAAAAGTGAACAATATAAATAAACCTATATATAGGCAAAATACACAGAAGAAAATCAACAAGTATCTCAATAGAAGCTTTACAAAAGTTTTTGTCAGAGGCCGAGAGTTTGGTCTAGTAGTAGAGTGCTTGCCTAGCATGCACGAAAACCCGGGTTCACTTCCTCAGAACCACATACATAGAAAAAGCCCAAAGTGGTGCGATGGCTCAAGTAACAGAGCTCTAGCTTTGAGAAAGCCCAAGGACAGTGCTCAGGCCCTGAGTTCAAGTCCCAGAACTGACCAGAAAAAAAAAAAAAAAGTTTTGTCAGCCAGGCATTAGTGGCTCACATCTGTATTCCTAGCTACTCAGGAAGCTGAGATCTGTAGTTCAAGTCCAACCTCCTCAGGAACGTCTGTGAGGCTCATCTCCAATTAAGAACCAAAAAATCTGGCTCATGCCTGTAATCCTAGGTGCTCAGGAGGATGAGATCTGAGGATCAAGGTTCAAAGCCAGCCTGGGCACAAAAGGACCTGAGACTCATCTCCAATTAACCTCTAGAAAATGGGAAGTGGAGCTTGGCTCAAGGGTAGGGTGGTAGCCTTGAGCTGAAGAGCTCAGAGACAACACCTAGGCCCAAGGGTAGGATGGTAGCCTTGAGCTAGGAGCTCAGGGACAGAGCCCAGGCTGAGTTCAAGCCCCAAGATCCACAAAAAAAATAAAAAAAGGGGGAAGGGGAGACAGTGGTTAGGAGAAGAGAGCGAAAATTTTTGTCCTATCCTTATACTCTCCAATTCCAAATGTTTTAATAACTTTAGCTACATACGATTTTTAATATGAAAGTATCTGGATCTCAAAATTGACTACAATGAATCTTCCAAGATGAAATATTTACCTTCACTTAAATATTACTATATTTAAAGCCACATGTATAACAGAAAACCTTCCAAAGAAGAGAACAGTGGAATAATAATGTAGATATACTAATTTTGCTAGCGCTGAATTCAAGCCTTCCTCCTCTCTCAACTTCACTTGTACCTGGGACTACAAATTGACACCACAGCACTCAGGTAAGGTGTTTTTGTTGTTTGATTTTGCTTCTTTTGTTTTTGTCAGCCATGGGGCTTGAACTCAGGGCCTGAGCACTGTCCTTCGGCTTTCTCAAAGCTAGAGTTCTACCACTTGAGCCACAGCGCCAGTTCAGGCTTTTTCTATGTATGTGGTACCAATGAATCGAACCCGGACTTCGTGCATGCTAGGCAAGCACTCTACCACTTGTCCACACTCCCAGTCCCATTGTTTTTCCATTTAAAAGCCAAAAGCAAAATCAAATTTTGACATATAACTTTGAGAGAAGCTATGTAATTTTCTGGTACAGAGTTATTAGGATTTTGTTTGTTTTGTGCTATCCTGGGGCTTGATCTCAGAACGTGAGCACCATTCCAGAGCTTTTTGTTGTTGGTGGTCATGGGACTTGAACTCAGGGCCTGGGCTCTTTCCTTGAGTTTTTTTCCCCTCAAGCTTAGTTAGGACTTTACCACCTTGAGCCATAGCACCACTTTCAGTTTTTTTGGTGGATAATTGGTGAAGTCACAGGCTTTCCTGCCTGGGCTGGCATGGAACTGTGATTCCCAGAGTTTAGTCTCCTAAGTAGCTAAGATTACAGGCTTTCCACCACCTGTACAGGATTATACCAGCATCCCACTATTCTGAGCTTTTTTTCTCAAGGCTGGCACCCACAGCTCCATTTCTGGCTTGTCTCACAAGCTTCCCTTCCTCAAACCATCCTCTTCAGAAGTCTGCCTTCTAGGTGGCTAAGGATGACCTACCGACGCCTGCCTTAGAATTATTTTGTAAGAAAGAATGCATCATACTATAATGAATATGTGACAACTAAAGATTAACTGAAATCTAATAAAACTCTGGCACTCAAAAAAGCAAAAATGGTCACTATTTTCTTTCTTTTGGGGAGAGGGAGGGGCTAGGGGATTTGAACTTAGGGCATTATACTTGCTAGATAGGTATTCTCTACTTGAGCCAGGCCTCCAGCCCAAGGACAGTCATTTTTAAAGGACAAATATATAATGATTAAAATATCCCATAAACATTAAAAAAATGACACAATTTTGAGTTTTTATAGTCCCATAGTCTTAGTAACATGTTTTAATAACTGCATTGTAAGACTGTAATTCTATTTTTCCCCCAAATCTCTCTAGAATTTTTAAGCTTAAAAGTTTAAAAAAAAAAGAAAAAAAAGAGCCTTTACTTTCCATCTCCTAATTTTAAAGCAAAAAAACCTGGTATTCAAACAGTAATAAAGTAACATCCACTGTACCTTATTGTAACGATCATGTGGAACAGACTGTAAAACGATTGGTTCCATTGTAGAAACATTGGCAAATTGTACCTCTGGAATATACAGGGCACAAACCACATGAGCCCAACCTAAAAATAAATAAATAAATATAAATAGGTAGGCAGGTAGTAAGCATTTTTAAAATTTTTATCAAAAATGAAGTTAATGCTTCTGGAAAAGAGCTTTTTAAGATGACTAAGAAAAGGAACTACAATGACATTTCATTAGTTCTGCACAATAGCCAAACCACCACAAACAAGGGTTGCTAATCACTTCTCCTTTCTTCAATACTATACAAAACAATATAAACAAGAGCAAGTGTGTCTCCCTAACTTTGCCAAAGCTGGCACTCTACTGGAAATCCACTTGCCTCCATCTTCTTGGGTAGTTATATGCCAGATGCCAGGTCAACACTACTCTTGGAAACCACTTTAAACAGTTGTAGTGGAATGACTCAGTGGTAGTCTACTTACAAAGCTCTAGGTTCTATCCTCAGACTTGTGATGAATGGGTGGGTGGAAGGGTTTATCCAGTTTATACTTCAAATGTTTTAAGGGCTGTGGGTGTAGTTCATTGATCAATCACTTGCCTATGCAAGGAGATGTAACTTAAAGACAGAGAATTTGCCTAAAATAAAAGTGGTCACGGGTTCAATCCCTAGCACTTCAAAAACAAAAAAGCTGGGCATTGTTAGCTCACACCTGTAAACTGAGCTATTCTAGAGGCTGATATCAGGATCTACGTTCAGGGCTAGTCCGTCCCCCCACCCCCACCCCAGTTGTCTGTGAGACACATATCTCCAATTAACTACTCAGAAAATGCTAGAAACAGCATTGTGGCTCAAGTGGTAGAGTACCAGCCGTGGGCAGAAGTAGCTCAGTGAGAGTTCTCAGGCTACTTTCAAATCCCAAAACCAGTAAAAACAAACAAACAAGCAAAAAAACCAACTTTTAACATTTTTAATCATATATCAATAATTTTATAGTATTGTAATGATTTAAATTTATATTATCATCTTACTCTTTTGTAGCCATTTGAAATATTTTCACAATTGATACTGAATATCAATGTTTCATTTGTTTTAAAGATGACTGAAGATAATCAAAACTAATAGTGAAAAGTTAGTATAAAATTATAAAATCAACTGGACATACAGTTCAAGTAGTACAGTGACTGCCTTATAAAGCACAAGTCCTAGAGTTCAAACCCCAATACAACAAAGGGAAGGGGAAAAAGAAAAAAAAAAAGAACCAGTAAACTCCTCATTCCTTAACAACTCTATAACTAAAGGACTAAAAGGGCAGCATTGAGAACAAAGAAGTACTTAAGTCCTCCATAGACACTCCGGTTCTTTCAACATCCCACATTCTAAAACCTCATTAGGGTAGTACTAGACTACAGGTATCCTGTAAATAAAAAAAGGAAAATAACAAGTCAGCCACAAGTAATCTATGCAATGTGTTAATCAGAATTTCCAAAACAGCCAAATGTACCAAACTTGAGAGAAGACACCATAAATGAAAGCTGGCAGCAACAAGAAAATCAAAACTGATCTGTCCTTTACAGATAGCAGATAAAAGTTTTTAAATAAGTAAAGGTCATGTAATTTTGTGGGCAGGGATGGTAGGGGGAAGGAAGGAGTAATCATGTCCAAAAGAAGAAATGTACTCAATACCTGACTTACAAAATGGTAGCATTCTGGACAACACCCAATGATAGCAATAATAAGTGTGGGGTGGGGATGGGGGGAAGTTTGGCTTAGTGGTAGAGTGCTTGCCTAGCATGCACGAAGATCCAGGTTTGATTCCTTGGTACCACATATATAGAAAAAAGCCAGAAGTGGTGCTGTGGCTCAAGTGGTAGAGCTCTGACCTCGAGAAAGGCCACGAGCAGTGTTCAGACCCTGAGTTCAAGCCCCAGGACTGGCAAAAAAAAGTAAAAGTTTTTAAATAAGTATACTTGTGACAAAATATGCATAAAGCAGAATTAAAAACTGCTTCTAAAAACTGAAAATTAAATAGAAATTCTAAAGGAAAAATCAGAAATTAGGAACTCAATAGAAGATTAACCATGTTCTGAACATGGATGAAATTAATGGACAACAAAGTAAGTGAGAAGAAAATACACACAAGGCAGATCAGATATGAAAATGATAAATACCTTTAACATACATGTAGTGAGGGACATACAAGACTATGACACAAAAAATGAATACTAAGGGGACAAGGAATTTGGCCTAGTGGTAGAGTGTTTGCCTAGCATGCACAAAGACCTGGGTTCAATTCCTTGGTACCAGATACATAGAAAAAAGCCAGAAGTGGTGCTGAGGCTCATACTAAGGGGACAAGGAGTTTGGCCTAGTGGTAGAGTGTTTGCCTAGCATGCACAAAGACCCGGGTTCAATTCCCTTGGTGCCAGATACATAGAAAAAAGTCAGAAGTTGGGGCCGGGAGTTTGGCCTAGTGGTAGAGTGCTTGCCTAGCATGCACAAGGACCCGGGTTCGATTCCTTGGTACCACATACATAGAAAAAAGTCAGAAGTGGTGCTGAGGCTCAAGTGATAGAGCTCTAGCCTTGAGAAAGTCCAAGGACAGTGCTCAGGCCCTGAGCTCAAGCCCAGGACTGGCCAAAAAAAAAAAAAAAAAAGAAAGAAAAAGAAAAAAGCCGGAAGTGGTGCTGAGGCTCAAGTGGTAGAGCTCTAGCCTTGAGAAAGTCAAGGACAGTGCTCAGGCCCTGAGTTCGAGCCCAGGACTGGCAAAAAAATAAAAAAGAAGAAGAAGAATGCTAAGGGGGCACTGGTGGTTCATGATCAGGAAGTTAAGATCTGAGCATCACAGTTGAGGGCCACCCAGACAGGAAAGTCCATCAAACTCTTAGCTCCAATTAAAATCAGGAAACTACAAGTGGCACTTTGGCTCAAAATGGCAGAGTACTACTCTTGAGCAAAGGAACTGAGGGAAGCACTCTAGCCCCAAGTTCAAACCCCACAACTCAGACAGACAGACAGACAGACAGACAGACAGACAGACACACATACACACACACACTCACAGGTAATACCTAAAAACTTCTAGTATAAGTCCGCAAGCTACTGAGTATAGAACTACTAAAACTCGAGTAAATAAAACCAAATCCATACCAACCACATTAAAAACTTGTATAAATATAATATAAACAAACAGCAAATTATCAAACAACTATATAAACCAAAAAATACTTTGGAAAACATTACAAGAATACAAGAAAATTTTCTTCAGATAATAGGAAAAATGTTGCCCAAAGCTTTGAGTTGAACAACTAAATGACAGTTTTTAGTGGATACTGACCATATAAAATAGTAACGCCGGGCTGGGAGTTTGGCCTAGTGGTAGAGTACCTAGCATGCACAGAGACCTGGGTTCAACTCCTCGACACCACATAAAAAGCTGGAGGTGGTACTGTGGCTCAAGTGGCAGAGCTCTAGCCTTTAGAAAGCCTAAGGACAACGCTCAGGCCCCAAGTTCAAGCCCCAGGGACGGGCAAAAAAAGAAAAAAGAAAAAGAAATAGTAATACCTTATTTCATTAAAAATGCATAGATTCTTATAATTGTTTATATTAAAAAGTAAAATACTGCCTGGTAGAGTCTTTGGAATATATAAATTGAACTCAAACTATTTTTTTAAAAGATTGGAAATTTGGCAATGTAGCTTAGTGGCAGTGTTTGCCTAATATGTGCCAAGCCCTAGGCTTGAGACTCAGCACCAACAAAAACAAAAGGAAAAGAACATAAAAGTAAAAATATATCTAGAAGCTGATGGCTCACACCTGTAATCCTAGCTACTCAGGAGATTGAGATCTGAGGACTGAGGTTCAAAACCAGTTCAGCAGGAAAGTCCATGTGATTTTCATCTCCAATGAACCACCCCCTCCCAAAAAAAAACTAGAAATGGAGCAAGTGCACTAATTTTGAGTAAAAAAGATAAAGGATCAATCCCAGGCCCTGAATTCAAGCCTCAATACTGACATCGTGCATGCATGAATGTGCACACATCCACATATTATATATTTATATATGTATCTAGTATATATCCTATATATAATAACAGCAAAACGTTTTTAGTACAAAACATACGGTGGAGAAGGCAACTCCAACAGAATATAAACATTAAAAAAATTAAGCAGGAATTCACAAAGTCCATCTTATCAGCACTCACTCTGGAAAACAAGAAAGGCTTGCAATAACCAAGAGAATACTGAATTTAAAAACAGGAAATCTTTTCCACCTTTACCTTCCCTTAACCTGTACATACCATCTTAGGTTAAAGACATAAGCTACTTCCCTGGTCTCTGATTTCAGAAGGAACAGGGAAAATTACATGCAAAGAATTCTCTCCAACCCTATTCTAAAGAGTTGGTCTGGGGGAGGCAATGTGTTTTCTTCTCTAAAACACATTCAGAACAGATAAGTGGTACTTCATATTACTCTACAGCATATAACATAAAGAGCATGACATATGATAAGACTGCTAAAACCCTAGAAGAAAAAAGTAGGGAGAAAGATTTTCTGGGAAACTGGTATGCCTAAAGTAGAGATTATTAATCCCAGAAATGATTTGAAAGACTAAACTTCCATCTTTGGTTGGAATCTCAGTACAGTGCAAGCAGAAAGTGAGGGCCAAGAACAAGGCATAAAGCACTGAAAGAGTATCTCCACACATCAGCAAACACTGTAAGAAATGTTCCAGTTTTTGTTTGCTCTCTCCCACTATCTGGCAACTGATATTCAAGGAAATCTTTGTCAAAACAATAAATGAAGACAAAGGAAGATACACAGGTTTCCACAATTATATGTAACAAAAAACAGACATTGATGTCTTTATATAAACAGCCTCATAGCTAGTCTGTCTATATTCCTTGGAACTCAGGAAGCTGAGAACAAAAAGATTACATTTTGAAGTCAGTTCTGGGAGGAGAGCATGTGAGAGGCAATCTCCAAATAACCAGCAAAAAGCATAGTTAAAGGCATTGCTCAAATGGCAGAATGCCAGCTAAATAAGAATATAATGCCCTGAGTTTAAAAAAAAAAATCAAAAGCAGCTTTCAGGGCTTGAGTATGTATTCAGGGTAAGGGCACTTGTCAATCTTGTGCAAGGCCCTGGGTTCAGTCCTCAGCACCACAGGGGGATAAAGGTTTTGACATAAAGCAAGCAGCAAAATTAAACCAGACTGGGCCGAAGAAAAAGAAAATGAGCAACCTTGGTGATAAGCTGATTACAATTATCTAGTCTGAGGAGCTCTGGATAAAAACAAAACTGTGTCTAAGAAATCTGTAGGACACAATCACACCTACAAATGTATGTGTAATGGGATATCCCGAAGCAGAGGAGCAACAAAAAAAACAGGTATAGAGAAAAATGCCCAAATTTGCACAACATATAAATGTAACTTATTAAAAGCAAAGCAAAAAAAACAAAAATCTTGAAAACAATGAAAGATGCTACTTAATACATACAAGGAATATTTAGCACAGTTTCAAATTTTCAGTGGATTGATTCACAATTTTTCAATTTTGCAATGTCAAGACAGTAGAATGCACTTAGTAAGAATTATACTTGAAAATTTAGAATTGTGAGCTTCTACCAAGCTAGTAATACAAACCACACTCTTACAGAGGCTACAGTACTCAAATAAGCTATGGTAACATGAGGCAAACAGCCAATATTCAAGCTATTACATTCAACAGTTTAAATCTAGCAACATATTTTCAGTTTAAGTTACAGTCACATACAACATAAAAATATTTCAGAGACAAATGTACAACCGTGGTCCCCTAAGACTGTTATGCAGGGAAACACTTCCTATGGCATAGTAATGTCATAGCAATCAAAATATTCCAGTATAATACACTGTGAAACACTTGTGGTGATGCTAACCTAAGCAAACTTGCTATACTGCCAGTTGTATAGAAATATGTGAAACAATGTATACCACATAATTCTTAACAGTGATAATAAAATTATCTTACTAGTTTATGTATTTATTGTATTAAACATTTTAGAGTTTTGGTGTTTTTGTTATTTTTCTGCCAGTACTGGGTCTTGAACTCAGGGCCTGGACACTTTGCTTGAGCTTTCTCAAGGCCAGTGCTCTACCACAAGCCGCAGCACCACTTCTGGCTTTTTCCTGTGTATGTGGTACTGAGGAATCGAACTAGCACTTCTTGCATGCTAGGCAAGCACTCTACCACTAAGCCACATTCCTGACCCTACAGTTATTTTAAAGTACACTTGCACACATTAAAAGAAACACTGAGGCTGGGATATATGTCAGTAGTTGAGAATTTACCTAGTAGGTATGGGGCCCAGGTTCAATTGCTAGCATCATTTGTTTTGAAAAGCTAATATCCTTAATATGTGGTTATTAGATCCAAACAGTACAAGACCAAGGATTCAATATTTGCAAACCCAATGCTATGGACATGGTACTGGAAATATAAACACAACTACATAGACATAAAAATCTATGACTCTATAGACATAATGTTTTATTACATAGATTAATATGTATCTATGACATACAATCCCTCAGCCTAATTTTAATTATGTTCTAAAATCTAAGTGCCAGTGATTGTATATAGGTTCCCTTCTTGAATACTTGTTTAACACGTCATTTGAAATATGATGTAAAAATCAATGTTAATAAATTCTTTAATCAAAAAAAAAAAAATAAAGCTAACTGTAGTCCAGGCACCAGTAGCTCACACATATAATCCTAGCTACTCCGGGAGGCTGACATCTATGGATTTCAGACAGCCAGAGCAGAAAAAAAAAAGTCCATGAGACCCTTGTTAAGCACCAAAAAAGCCAGCAGAGCTGCGGCTGGAAGTGACAGTGCATTATTAGCCTTGAGCTAAAAACTCGGGGACAGCACCTAGGGCCTTAGTTCAAGCCCCAGGAACAGCAAAAAAGCAAAAACAATTATTTACAGCCCAGGAGCTGTAATTACACGCCTGCAGAAACAGTTAATTACAGCCCAGGAGCTGTAATTACATGACTGCACTCCTACTCAGGATACTGAGATCCAAGGATCAAGGTTCAAAGCCATCCAAAAAGAAATGTACTTTTTACCTGACTTATATAATATTAACCCCTCTATAAATCAATGCTATAGTAACAATTTTTAATTAGAAAAATTCAAATTCAGTCCAAGTATAAAATTCGGATTCTTACCTCCAATAAATTGACAAAGACACTGTTTGCAACTATACTGGTGGTACTTCTAACATTTGTTATTATTGGGTTCGTTTGCAGAGCTGACGATTAAGCGTAGGGCCTTACATGTGCCAGGCAACAATTTTACCTCTCTATTACATTCCTCACCAAGGAAGCAGTATGTGGAAGGACAAGACAATTATGTTCCACACCTAGACTAACATAGGTTTCTGAGCTACTTTGTGAGTGTTGAAGGCAGAGCCTCAACCTTACTAGGCTGCTATTAGATAGCTAGAAAATGCTTCCAAACATATTTTTTTTTACTATTTATTTTTAGGATAATGTCCCTCCTCCTTCTTGGACACATCTGAGCTGAGATCTTCCTACTTCTGCGTTTCCCTTTGCTCCAAGTGTCCAACACTACATACAATTCCTCTTCATAGAGAGAGATTCTCAAAGACATTTCCACCTGGGTTAGCCTGACACCTATCTTCTCAATCCCAGTCTCACAATATCTTACGATGAAAGGCATGGACCCCTGCGACATTCTTCATTGAAAAAGAGGGTCTAAGGAGCCTATCAGCCACCAGGGGACCAATTTGCAGGGTGAAAAGACAAACCAAATTTATCAACAGAGAATAAGAAAATCTTTATCAAAGTAGAAGATGTCCTTTTGCAATTAAAATTATTCTGGGAAGATTTAAAAGTATTTATTGTCCTTCACATGGCCTGATAAAAGAAAAGCTGAAGCTTCCCAAGGATTTGTAGATATGGCAGGTAAAGGTTCTGGTACAAGGATGTTTGTCCCCATTCCTCTCTTGCACATGCCAGCTTTCTGCCCTTCCACCAGACACCATGATAAAGCACAGCAAGAGGGCCCTAAGAGATGCTCTTCCAATTTCCTTCCATGCGCCAAATAAACTCCTTGCTATTGCATAGAAAGAGAGAGGGTCTAAAAAACATTTCTGTACAGGCTAGCCTCAAATACCATGATCCTCCTTTTCTCAGCTACCTCAAGCTAGATTACAGGAGTAAGCAATTGGCATGTGATTCCTGCTTCACTTTTTAATCAAAAAGTTGAAAGAAAAATAAGTGAAACTTTATAAAGACTTTAAATACAGAACAAAGCTTATAGAATAAGGAAATAAAGAAATTTTCTTCTGTGACTTGATGGTATCGGTATCATTCACTGAAAATATTTTGGACCAGAGAATGCTTCAAGCTAAGATTATTACAAAACAGTCAAAAGGTTACAAAAAAATGTTAAGCTTAATGAAGGACCACAGATGCTATAAATATAGAACAACAGTTGCCCAGGAGATGAGAGTGAGAATTGACAAATGAGACTATCAAATAGAGTTTCTCCATTGCAGAAGAAACTATCACATAGGGCACTAGTGGCTCACCCCTATAATCTTAACTTCTCAGGAGGCTTGTATCTGAGGATGGTAGTTCAAAGCCAGCCCACACAGGAAAGTCCATCAAACTCTGATCTCCAAAGAACCAGCAAAAAGCTAAAAGTGAGGTGTGGCTCCAGTGGCAGAGTGCCAAACTTGAGCAATTAAAAAAAAAAAAAGAGCTGGGCGAAGTGGCTCACGCCTGTAATCCTACCTCCTCAAGAGGCTGAGATCTGAGGATCAAAGTTCAAAGCCAGCACAGGCACAAAAGTACCAGAGACCATTGACCAGAAATTTACAACATGCAGCAATCACTTAAAACTAAACACTGCCCAGACACAAAAGGACCTGAGACTCATCTCCAATTAACCTCTAGGAAATAGGAAGTGGAGCTTGGCTCAAGGGTAGGGCGGTAGCCTTGAGCTGAAGAGCTCAGGTACAGTTAGTTCCCAGGCCAAGTTCAAGGCCATGACCAAAAAAAAAAAAAAAAAAAAGCACACATCACCAGAAATAAAAAAGAACCTACAAAATGTTAGAAAATCTTTGTCACAGGGTTGGGGATTTAGCTCAGCAGAAGAGCCCTTGCCTAGCAAGTGCCAGGCCCTGAATTCAGTCCTCAGCTATGGAAGGAAGAAAAAAATCTTTGTCAGGTATTCCACAAATAAAGGGTTAAAACCCAAAATCTATAAAGAATTCAAACATTTGAGCAGCAAGAGAATAAATAAAAGTGAACAGTTATTGAACTGAACAATTCTCACCAAAAAAAAAAAAATACAAATGGCTAATGTTGAACATGAAGAAATGTTCACCGTTCTTAACCAAAGAAAATGCAAATCAGAACCACATTAAAATTCTATCTCATCCCAGTCAGAAAGGCATCCATTAAGAAAACAAACAAATGCTGGTGAGGATTGGGGTGGGGAATACTCGGCAAGCACTGTTAGAGAAATGCAAACTAGTACAACTATGGAAATCAGAATCAAGTTTTCTCAAAAGACTAAGTCAATTTACCACAAAGACACCTGCACACAATGATATAGAATCAGCCAATGTGCCCAACATTAGATAAATGAATAAAGATGTGATAATACACATGAACACAAGGGTGTGTATGCAAACATACACATATACACATCCATACCAGGAACATTAGATAGCCATAAAGAAAGCAAAGTGGAGCTGGGGCTCAAATGGTAGAGCACTAGCCTTGAGAAAGCCCAACGACAGTGCTCAGGCCCTGAGTTCAAGCCCCAGGACTGGCAAGGGAAAAAAAAGGAAAGCCATAAGATTTTAATTATAAGTATGTAGATCATTCCGCATAAAATAAAAAATATTTGTTTTCTAAAAAGGAGAAAAACTGTTGTAACTATAGTCTATGAATTCATGAGGCTGAGGGAAAAACATCTTAGGCTTGAGGCTAGGCTACACAGTGAAAACTTGTCTCCAATAAATTATCTGACCAGTAAGCAACTTAGATAAAATATGAACTAAGTTGGCTGACGGTACACATCATGGGAAGAAGTCAGAAGAGCACAACTTTGAGGCCAATTTAGACTACACAGCAAAATCTTGTTCAAATCAATCAGTTGAGTCCATTACTGCTTTCTCCCTCAGTTTCCTTTCTTTGACTATTGAATGGATTGAATTCAGGATCTCATGCTTTCATTCAGCTTTTTCCACTCAGGACTTACACTCTATCACTCAAGCTATTCCTCTGTTTCTGGCCTTTTGCTGGTTAATTAAAAGATAAATCTCTTGGATTTGTCTGCCCAAGCTGACTCCAAAATGCCTCAAATCTCAGCTTCCTGAGACACGTGCCAACAGCTCTAGTTACAACAGGTAATGAGTAGTAAACACTGTTGAATTCGATTTTTTAAAAAATGAACTACCAGATTTTTAAAAATCCTTTACCACATCAATATTCAATTTTTTTCAAAAAAGCAAGCTCAGTACTTACCCCCATTATCTGTTCTTTTTAAAGCTCCATCTTTATGGGGACACAGTTCACATCTCTATTTAAAAAGGGGGGGGAGAGAAAATGAATTTTTTTCAGATTATCAAAGGCACAATATATTTCCTCAAACTACAAAACTAATAAATAAAAATATGGAAATAGCATCTGCAATAATTGCAACAAAAATATTCTAGAACATCACTCACAAAATGACTTTTCAATAACAAGGGATCTTCCTCACTGCATCAGATATGAGACTTCTTTAAAAGTACACTTTAACTGTTAAAATCCTGCCCTGAGTTCAAGTCCCAGGTCTGGCAAAAAGAAAGGGGGGGAAGAGGGGGACAGAGAGAGAGGGAGGGAGGGAAGAAGGGAGGGAGGGAAAGGGAAAAAGGCAGAAGAAGAGGGGGAGGGAGGGAGAGCAAAAGAAAGAAGAAAAGGGAGAGGGGGAGAGGGAGAGGGAGAGAGGGGGAGGGAGGGAGGGAAGGAGAAAGAGGAGAGAGAGGGGGGGAGAGAGAAGGAAGCCAGCCAGCAGTTTGGCCTGGTAGTAGAGAGCTTGCCTAGCATGCACAAAGACCCAGGTTAGATTCCTCAGTACCACATACATAGAAAAAAGCCAGAAGTGGTGCTGAGGCTCAAGTGGTAGAGCTCTAGAGCCTTGAGAAAGTCCAAGGACAGTGCACAGGCTCTGAGTTCAAGCCCAGGACTGGGGGAAAAAAAATATCTAACACAAGTAAATGCTATTCAAAAGTTCTCCTATTCTTTCTTTTTCCTTCAGTACTAGGATTACTCTCAGGAGCTACTTATACTAGGCAAGTGCTCTACCACTACCTTCCTAAACTACCTTCCTAAAGGAGCTCTTTTCTAAACCAGAACAAAAGAATAAAAGTCTTTTTTCCCCACCCTAATAATTTTAGTGTCATTTTGGCATCAATCTCCACGCACAATTCACTAAACCCAATTTACCAAAATACTGACCATTAGGAAGCTGTAGCTATGTAACAAGCCAGTAAATTTACGTGAGTTTACAGACTGTAACCAGAGTAAGAAGCATAAACTAAGTATGATCTTATTCAGGCTATATGTAAGATATAATTTTGAATTATTTTATAAGTATTTGTAATTTATATTTTCTTAGCATACATTGATTGTACAAAGGGAATTTCATTATGATAGTCTTATACACAAAATATACTTTGATCACTTACCCTATCAGTCTACCTTACCCTATTCCTCTTTTGAAACAACTAACAGGTTTTCCTGTTCTATTTTTATACATGCAAATAAACTACTTTGATCATGTTCATCTTCATTTACTTTCTGACTTAGCCCTTGCCCCTCTTACCAGCACTATCCCAAAAGAGTCTGTTTTCAAGAGTATAATAAAATAAAAACATATAGTCTACCTTTGTCCCCAGTTCCGGGCAGAGAGCTCTTAAGATCCTCAGAGGAGCTGGGAATGTGGCTCAGTAGTAGAGTACTTGCCTTGCATGCATAAAGCCCTGGGTTTGGTTCCTCAGTACCACATACACAGAAAAAGCTGCAAGTGGTGCTGTGGCCCAAGTAGCAGAGTGCTAGCCTTAACCAAAAGCTCAGAAACAGTGCTGAGGCACTTAGTTCAAGCCTCAGGACTAGACAAATGGACAGACACGTGTACGTGTACACGTACACACACATGTACACGTACACACACATGTACACGTGTACACACACACACACAGGGATTTTTGAAGTGAGTGGATCACACTTGACATTATGCTAATAAGGTGGCTTTAAGCAGGTACCCCTAGACAGCTTCAGGATGGGATGGTCAAAACTACCAACTAATTACCCAGTTAGGATTTTCAGTCCCAGCCCAATCTGCAGATTAGGAAGCTGGTTAATTTATTTTTCACCCTTGAAAAAGTTGAGTGTTTTATTTTGTGTCAGTACTGGGGCTTGAACTCAGGACCTGGGTACTGTTAGCTTTTTCCACTCAAGATTAGTGCTCTACTACGAATTATGTTGAGGCAAGTCAAGACCAAAGGAACAAAGGCATATGGTATCCTTAGTATGTGACTATTAGATCCAAACAGTACAAGAGCGAGGACTCAGTATTTGCATACCCAATGCTATGGACATGGTACGGGAAATATATACACAACTACATAGACATAAAAATCTATGACTCTATAGACATGTTTTATTACATAGATTAAAGGTATCTATGACATACAAACCCTCAGCCTAATTTCAGTTATGTTCTAAAATCTAAGTGACAGTGATTGTATAGAGATTCCCTTCTTGAATATTTGTCAAATGCATCATTTGAAATATGATGTAAAAATTAATGTTAATTAATTCTTTAATAAAAAAAAGATTTGTGCTCTACCATCTGAGCCACAGTTCCACTTCCAATTTGGGGGAGTTAACTAGAGGTAAGAGGACAGTCTTAATCTCCTGTATAGCCTGGACTACAAGTGTGAGCATTCAGATAGAAGAGTTTAGGGTTTTTTTTCTTTAAGTTACTTATGATTCAGCTCAGGGATTCATGAATGCTAGATGAATATTCTGCTGCTGAGCTATACCTGTAAGCCCCAGTTTTCTTTTTTAAGCAAAATGTGTTGTCTTGACAAGGGATTCCAAGGCCAACCCAGGTAAGCTTGGAGCATCTTGTTGTATCAACTGGAAGTAATCTGTATCAAACTATCAATCACATAAAAAGGACTTATGTTTGGCCTAGTGGTAGAATGCTTGCCTAGCATGCACGAAGACCCGAATTTGATCCCTCAGTACCACATACATAGAAAAAGCCAGAAATGGTGCTGTGGATCAAGTGGCAGAGTGCTAGCCTTGAGGAAAAAGCCCATGGACAGTGCTCACACCCTGAGTTCAAGCCCCAGGACTGGCAAAAATAAAAGTAAAAATACAAAATAAAATAAAATAAAAAGGACTTATGAGAGAGTGTGGGTGGTTCACACCTACAATCCTAGCTATTCAGGAGGCTGAGATCTAAGGATTGCCATTCAAAGCCAAGCCAGGCAAGAAAGTTCTGTGAGACTCTTATCTCCAACAAACTACTTAGAAAAGGCCAGAAGTGATGCTGTGGCTAAACTGGTAAAGCACTAACTATCCTTAAGCACGAGGAGGCTCACGGATAGTACTCAGGCCCTAGGACCAGCAAAAAAATAAAAATTAAAAAAAAAAAAAAAAAGAATTATGTGCTCATCTTCAGCCAACAGGAAAAAGGTGAAATGCAGGTCAATAGAGATTAATGGCAAAAGGCCTGAAACATACTAAACATTTCTAAATCCATGATAAAATAAGCTTCCATTTTAAAATAAGCTCAAAAAATAACCCCTTGACATAGATAGTAACTATAAATTCCAGACAAAATGCAAATAGCAGCAACCAGAATACAACAGAGGGGAGATAAAAGCAACTATATTCTGTGTAAAGTAAAAAACTGAAGGGGGGGCCGGGAGTTTGGCCTAGTGGTTAAAGTGCTTGCCTAGCATGCATGAAGACCCGGGGTTTGATTCCTCAGTACCACATATAGAAAAAAGCCGGAAGTGGTGCTGAGGCTCAAGTGGTAGAGCTCTGGTCTTGAGAAAGTCCATGGTCAGTGCTCAGGCCCTGAGCTCAAGCCCAGGACTGGCAAAAAAAAAAAAAAAAAAAAAAAAAACTGAAGGGATCAGCCTAATAGTTTGACAATATTTTTAGAACTATTAGCTTGAAGACAAGCTAGTCAAGTCATAGTGACTCTTGGAGTCCTAATATTTAAGAACCAGAAGACAAAGTTTAGATCAACCTTACTGACTTTATACAAAGATTTGAATCCCAAAAAGTAAAGAATAAAGCCAGGTGCAGGTGGCTCACATCAGTAATCCTAGCTACTCAGGAGGCTGACGTCTGAGGAAAGTGGTGCAAAGCCAGCCCAGAGACTTAACCAACAGAAACAAAGTGATATGGTGACTCAAAGTAGTAGAGCTCTAGCTTTGAGAAGAGCTCAGGGACTGCACCCAGGCCCTGAGTTCAAGCCATAAATAAATAAGAAAACTTTACATCTGCACCCACCCCAAGTCCTGGGGCTTAAACTCAAGGCCCGGGCACTATTCCTTACCTTCTTTTTGCCCAAGGCTAGTGCTCTACCACTTGAGCCACAGCACCACTTCCAGCTTTTTCTGTATATGTGGTACTAAGGAATCGAACCCTGGGCATCACTCATGCTGGGTGAGCACTCTATTACTAAGCCACATTCCCAGCCCAAGCTCCACATCTTTATGTACAGAATCTAAATCTTCAGCACTTTTTTGGACCATACAAACACAGGACAAGCTAGTAACATGAAAAGCAAAAGAAAGAAAATGAAATTTAAGCAGGTACTCAAAATATGCAAAAAGTAGCTTGAATGCAACCAAATCAAGTACCTAAAATAATTTCTTCAAAGGAATATAATACAATATGGTCTTTTCCAAAAATAACATCCATAACATGCATGAGATGATCCAAGTTACCTAATCTACCTAAAACCAAAGATGTCAGTATCCTCAAAAGACATCAACCCTGAGGTGATTCAGACAGTGAATTTAGCAGACAAGGGTTTTTTATAACTAAAATCAATGGAACCTAACAATGAAGATGTATCTACAATAAATGAAATAGGAAATCTTAATGAAGGAAAAGGAACTAAAATGTAGAAACATATGGTCAGCTCAGTGGTAAGCATGCTCTGTTTTTGAGTCCTTGAGGTTTGCTCTCCAGAGAAAAAAGGAGGGAAGAGAAGAAAGAGAAAGGAGAAAAAGAAAATTCAGAAACTGAATAAAACAATATGCGAAGTGAAAGTTTCCGGACAATCTTAACAGAAATGACATTCAAAAAGTTAGTGAAGGGCATATAGAGTTTGGCCTAGTGGTAGAGTGCTTGCCTAGCATGCAGGAAGGCCCAGGTTCAATTCCTAAGTACCACATACATAGAAAGGCCATAAGTGGTGCCTGTGGCTCAAGTAGTAGAGCTCTAGCCTTGAAAAAGCTCAAAAACAGTGCTCAGGCCCAAGAGCTGGTTCAAAAAAAAAAAAAAAAAAAAGAAATCTAAAAGTAGTCAAAAGAAAATGACAAAACTACCAGACAGCATCACAAAATAACCACAGCAAAAAAAAAAGGGGGGGGCGGGGCAGGGTACCATGGTTCAAGAGAACTTGCCTAACAACCACAAGGTCCTCAATTCAAACCCCAGTACCATCAAGGAAGAGAAAAGAAAAATGGTCAGAAGATATGAAAATATATTTCTTCAAAGAAAATATATAAATAAGAAAGTTTTACATAAGTAGTTTTTGGTTATTCTGATTCTTTCCCTTCACTCTTCTCCCACATCTCCTTCCATGAAATATTTCAAATCATGTAATTCTACTTATATGAAACACACAGAATAGACCAATTTCTTTTTTTTTTCTTTTTTGGTGGGTCATAGAGCTTGAACTCAGCCTGGGCGCTATCCCTCAGCTCTTCAGCTCAAGACTACCATCCTACCCTTGGCATGGACAGTGTCCCTGAGCTCTTGAGCCAAGCCCCACTTCCCATTTTCTAGAGATTAATTGGAGATGAGTCTCAGGTTCTTTTGTGGCCCAGGCTGACTTCGAACCTTGATCCTCAGATCTCAGCCTCCTGAGTAGCTCGGATTACAGGCATAAGCCACCACGCCAAGCGAGACCAATTTATAGAGACAAAATGTAGATCAGAAGCCGGGCACTGGCCATGGGTTTGACTTAGTGATAGAGAGAGTGCTTGCATAGTATGCATAAAGACCCAGGTTCAATTCCTCAGTAGCACATACACAAAAAAAAGCCAAAAGTGGTGCTGTGGCTCAAATGGTAGAGCCCTAACCTTGAGAGAGCCCAAGGACAGTGCTCAATCCCTTGAGTTCAAACCCCAGGACTGGCCAAAAAAAAAAAAAAAAAAAAAGGAAAAGCCAGGTACTGCTAGCCTTGAGCAAAAAAAGCTCATAAACCATGCCCAGGCCCTGAGTTCAAGCCCCAGAACACCAGCATCCAAAAAGAGAAAAAGACAAAGACAAAGAGGGAGGGAGGGAGGATCAGTGTCTGCCAGGGGCTGGAGGAATAAAATAGTGGGGAGAGGTTAATAAAGATTCTTTTTAAAGTTCAAGATTATTTTAGAAATGGTAAAAACACTCTAAATTTAATTGCAGTGATGGTTTGAGGTTTTCTCTGTTCTGTTCTGTCTGTACCAGGCTGGGCCTAGGCGCTCTCCCTGAGCTCTTCAGCTCAAGACTACTACCCTATCCCTTGAGCCACAGTGCCACTTTCGGATTTCTAGAAATAAGAATCAACAGACTTTCCTCCACGGGATGGCTTTGAACTGAGATCCTCTGATTTCAGCCTCCTGAGTAGCTAGGATTACAGATATGAGCCACCCTGCCTGGCTGGTTTTCTGTTTTGTTTTGTTTTTTTTAATTGAAACCAAAGAACTATACAAGTCAAATGACTGGACTGTACAGTATATAAGTTGCATGTCATTTAAGTAATTCTAAAATAGTAATTCTAAGAGTAATTCCAAAAAGGAAATTTTTTAAATTTCAAGGTAAGTCAAAAATTAATCATGAAACCTCAAAAAAGGATGAATCAGGGAGGGGAGTTTGGCCTAGTGGTAGAGTGCTTGGCTAGCATGCACGAAGACCCAGGTTCAATTCCTTGGTACCACATACATAGAAAAAAGCCAGAAGTGGTGCTGAGACTCAAGTGGTAGAGCTCTAGCCTTGAGAAAGTCCAAGGAGGTGTTGCAGGTCAAGTGGCAGAACTCTGGCCTTGAGAAAGCCCAAGGACAGTGCCTAATCCCTGAGTTCAATCTTAATGACTCGAGGTTCTACCTAAAGAACCTAAAACAGGAACAAAGTACAGCTGGGAGCTTGTGGCTCACAAGCTGTGATCCTAGCTATTCGGGAGGCTGAGATCTGAGGATCATAGTTGGAAACCAGCTCTGGGCAGAAAAGTCTGTGACTCTTATCTCCAATGAACCACAAGAAAACCAAGAAGTGGCACTGTGGCTTAAAGAGCTCAGGACACAGCCCAGTGTCTGAGTTCAACCCCACAATGGTGGGGGGTGGAGGGGACGTAAAATCAAAGTAGAAAGAAGAAAATGTAGAGGAGAGCCAGAAAAGAAACCAGAAGCTTTAAAATTAAACCAGTCCTCTGATGCTGGGCATTGGTGGCTCACACCTATAATCCTAGCTTTTCAGGAGACGGAGATCAAAGGATCTAAGTTCAAAGCCAGCAAGAACAGGGCAGTTCCCATGAGACTATTATCTCTAATTGACCACCAGAAAACCAGAAGGGGAGCTGTGGCTCAAAGTGGCAGAGTGCTTACTTGCCTTGAATACAAGAGCTCAGGGACAATGCATATGGCTGAGCCTAAGCCCACCAACTATGGGGAGCAAACAGGAAGCCAACATTTACATGAAAATGTGAAAAAATATATAATCTTGAACAAGAATAAAAGCAATCTAGTGAAGAAAGACTTCACAACAGTTGGTACAAAACCATGATAGCCATATGCAGAAATGAATCCTACAAAAAATAATTGACATACATCAGACCTAAATAGGGGTTAGCAAAAAAAAAAAAAAAAAAAAAAAAAGAAGAAATAAAGAAAGTAGAAGAAATAAAGGAAATTACCTTCATGACTTCAGGGTTAGGCAAAAGTGTCTTAGCTCACAGTAAGCAACAACTATAAAAGAAAACACTGATTAAATTAGACTTCTTCAGATTAAAATATTTCTGCTTATCAAAGGGCACAGTTAAGAAAATAGGTAAAAATTTACAGATTTAAGGGAAGAATTTAAAACATTAGTCTATGCAAAGGCCAGTATTGAGAACATATAAAACCTACAACTTAAAAACAAAAAAGAAGGTAAAGGTCTGAATGAACTCTTTAAAAGAGAACTCACAAATGGTCATCAAAACACAAACTAAAACATGCTCACTATCACTAGTTATTATGAAAATGCAAGTTACCACAATGATACCACTTCTAGTTAAGATGGAGTGAATAAAGAGGACTGGACTTAGCTTTCTTGTGTGAAATTAAAAAAACCTAACAAAATGAATGAAATCACAGCACTAAGATACTGGACAAGTAACATAGGACAATGATCCCTCAAAAACAAGAAACAAATGACACAAGTCACATAGTTGCCCAGCTTACTGCCTTGAGAGTTTCCAGGCCAAGGAACAGGGAAGAAGAACCCAGGCAGAGCCTGTGGTCTCCCCAAGTTGAGGAAAACGGAGTTGGGAGTCCAAGGAAGCCAAGGTGGCTAGAGCTCACAAGGGAGACCAGCAATGAGTAGACAGCTGGAGAGAGAGAGAGAAAAATGAAGATATCTACAAAGATTCACCCTAGAGTTTTCAATAAATCATCACTTGAATGTGAAGGACCAAACAAGACCAGAAGGAGAACAAACAAAAGAATTAGAAGTAACAATGTCCAAACATATACAAGGAGCTGAATAGTACCCACTTTCAGAGCCATAATGTAAAACTTAGTAATTCATATTCATCAAAGGACTAAGAAAAGCTCATGCCTGTCCTAGCTACTCAGGAGGCTTAGATCTGAGGATTACAGTTTGAAGCCAGCAGAGGCAAGAAGGTCTGTAAGTCTTATCTCCACTCAAATACCAAAAAAGCCATAAGTGGAGCTGAGGCTCAAAGTAGTACAGTAATAGTCTTGCACACAAAGAAAAAAACACAGCTCAGGCCCTGAGTTCAAGCTCCAATACTGGCACCAAAAAAGAAAAAAGAAAATTAACACAAAGAAGAAAAAAAAAAATACCAACAGCACAACCTATAAAAAAAAGTACACAGAGAATTGTATGCACACAGTAATAGAGAACAAGATAAAAATCACAATGACAAAATTAATCAAAACTTACAAGATTTAATGGCTGAAATAACAGAATTATTAGGCAATTCCTTTAAGATAATTATGACTGAATTTCAGATGACTAAAAAGCTAGAAGGGCTGGCAGAGTAGGTAAGGTAGCAATAAGGACAAGGCACTGGGTTCAAACACCAGTACCTACAGAAAACGAAGTACAAATGTAACACTTTTTAAAAATTTGACCATCTAGAGATAAGGCCTTTTATGAAAGTCATACCATGAAATTTACAGGGTGAGAGCATGCACGCCTGCATGCACGCACTTGCACATGCACACATGCATGCACACACACACACACACACACACACACACACTGCAATTAGGGGCTGGGAATGTAGCTTAGTGGTAGAGTGCTTGTTTAGCATGCACAAACCCTGGGTTCTATTCCTATTACCACATAAACAGAAAAGGCCAGCAGTGGTGCTGTGGCTCAAGCTGTAGAGTGGCTAGTCTTGAGCAAAAATTGCTCAAGGACATGCCCAAATCCTGAGTTCAAGCTACAGGACTAGCAAATACGTACATATGTACATACATCCATACAATTAATGCTCACTTAAAGGAAATACTGGAGAAACTTACAAAAAATGGCTGGGCATGCCTATAATCCTATCTACACAGGAGACAGATCTAAGAGCAGCAGTTTGAAGCCAGCTTGAGCAGACAAATCTGTGGAAAAACTATCTCCAATTACCTAACCAAAAAAAAGTAGACCTGGAGGCATGGCTCAAGCAGTAAAGCACCTACTACTTGTGAGTGAAATAAGCCAAGTAAGAGAATCCCTGGGTTCCCAATATTAGAATTTCAAAAGGAAAAAAACTTAAAAAGTAACTAAGTTAGCTTTTTATTAACTTCAAGAGGACAATTTTACATATACTTTCTAATATTGTATACATATGTTCTGGAGCTGCGAGTAGGGCTTGAACTCAGGACCTGGGTGCTGCCCTTTAGCTTGTTCACTCAAGACAAGTACTCTATGACTTGCTTTACTTGTGGCTTTTTGGTGGCTAATTAGATAGTCTCATATACTTTTCTTGCCCAAGCTGTCATCCAACTGTGAGCCTTAGATTTCAGCCTCCTAGTTAGCTAGTATTATAGGCATGATATATTTGGAGCCTAGTCCAAATATATACCAAATACATGCGCGCATGCATGCATACATTTCTTTTTCTTTTTGTTAGACATGGGGCTTGAACCCAGGGCCTAGGCATTATCCTTGAGCTTGTTTGCTCAAGGCCAATGCTCTACAACATTGAACCATAGCTCCACTTCTAGTTTTTCAGGTGGTTAACTAGAGACAAGAGTCTCATAGACTTTCCTGCCTGGGCTAGCTTTGAACTATGGTCCTCAGATCTCAGCCTCCTGAGTAGCATGAGCCACCAGCACCCAGGTCCAAACATTTCTTCTCTTGTGGCTTTAATTAAAATATAACATTGGAGTTTTAGAGAAAAGTTTTTTAAAGTAAAATTTACACCACAATGCATTAATTTAATAACTATCAACCCCTAGAAAGGATCAAGCCACAGGGCAGGGAGTTTGGCCTAGTGGTAGAGTGCTTGCCTAGCATGAATGAAGACCCAGGTTCAATTCCTTGGTACCACATACACAGAAAAGCCAGAATTGGTGTTGTGGCTCAATTGGTAGAGCTCTAGCCTTGAAAAAGCCCAAGGACAGTATTCAGGTCCTAGTTCAAGCCCCAGGAGTTGGGGGCGGGGAGGAGAGGAAAGGTTCAAGCCAGATGAAAAATCCTAACCAAAAAAAGGAGGGGCTTGGGGCCGGGAGTTTGGCCTAGTGGTTAAAGTGCTTGCCTAGCATGCATGAAGACCCGGGTTCGATTCCTTGGTACCACATACATAGAAAAAAAGCCGGAAGTGGTGCTGAGGCTCAAGTGGTAGAGCTCTAGCCTTGAGAAAGTCCAAGGACAGTGATCAGGCCCTGAGCTCAAGCCCAGGACTGGCAAAAAAAAAAAAAAAAAAAAAAGGAGGGGCTGTTTTATTGAAAACCATACCATCACAACAAAGTGGAAATAGTAATATTAATATACAATAAATTCTTGTCACAAAGAATAAGGTTAAGGGTTTAATTTGTCAAGAAGGTACAAAACCAGGCACTACTCAAGAGGGCTGAGAGATCTGAGGATTATGGTTCGAAGCCAGCCTAGACAGGATTAAGTCTGTGCTAAGAAATGGAGCTAAGGCTCCAGTGGCAGAATGAAATCCTTGGAGAAATTAAAAAAAAAAAAAAACTCAGAGATAATGTCCAAGCCCCAAGACTGGCACCACATAAAAAATAAAATAAAAGATGTACTAGAGTTAAAAGCTCAGTGATAGAATGTTTTATTAGTAAGTTCAAGGACTTGAGTTCACTGAATCCCTAGCACCAAAAGAAAGAGACCCAAATCCTAAACATTTATTTACCTAATAAAAGACTTTCAAAATAAATCAAAGTAAGAGTAAATGAAAATATCTACAATTATATTTTGAAATTTTCAGGTAATCTTAGATGTTATAGAGCAAGTGAAAACCAGTGAACATAAGTCTTGAGAAATACTACTATTCAAACTGGCCTCAGCGACATTTACAAGAAACTCCACTCCATGAACTGACTACTCAAGTACATATGGAACATTCACCACAATGACCATATTAAAACCATAAAACAGGGGCTGGGAATGTAGCCTAGTGGTAGAGTGTTCACCTAGCATGCAGGAAGTCCTGGGTTCAATTCCTCAGTGCCATAGCTCAGAAAAAGCTGCAAATAGCACTGTGGTTCAAGTGGCAGTGCTAGCCTTGAGCAAAAAGTATCCAAGGACAGTGCCCTGAGTTTAAACCCCAGGACTGCCCCCCCCAAAAAAACATGACTATATAGACATAAAAACCTATGACTCTATAGACATGTTTTACTCCTTAAATTAATATGTCTCTATGACATACAAACCCTTAGCCTAACTTCGATTAAGTTCTAAACACTAAGTCCCAGTGATTGTAAATAGAGATTCCCTCCTTGAACACTTGTTTGTTAAACTTGTCATTTAAAATATGATGTAAAAATCAACATTAATTCTTAAAAGAAACCATGAAACAACTCAATAACTACATAGACATAAAAATTTATGACTATAGACATGTTTTATTACATAGATTAATATGTATCTATGACATAGAAACCCTCAGCCTAATTTTAATTATGTTCTAAAATGCAAGTGCCAGTGATTATATATAGATTCCCTTCTTGAATACTTGTTTGTTAAATACGTCACTTGAAATATGAAGTAAAAATTAATATTAATAAATTATTTAATAAAAAACTCAATAAATTTAAAAAGTTTTGTGTTACACGGACACAAAAAAAACTTTTCTTGTGTTCTGATCAAAATGAAATTAATGTGGAAAAGTTAAGAAAATATCAAAGAAAAATTCCAATACTTATATCTATTTTTATTTTTATTTTTATTTTAGCCTCAATCTCTCCTCCGAAGTGTTGGGAGGATTGAACCACTATCTGTAATTTAAATATTGTTTAGTGGAGGGGTGGGTCTTGGTGGGGGGAGAGGCACTGAGAAAGGTAAAAATGGATAACAGTACTAGAGTTTGAACTCAGGCTTATACTTGTTACAAGTATTTTACCATGGAGCCATGCCTGTAGTCCAGTCTTTTGCTAGTTTAATAATTAGGGATAAAGACTTTTGTACTTTTCTGCCCAAGAAGACTTTACTTCAATTCTCCAGATCTCAGCATCCTGAGTAACTAGGATTACATGTATAAGCCACCAATGCCCAGCTCTAAATACATTTATTTTTGTTTTCTTTTTTTTTTGAGGGTGCCAGTATTGGAGCTTGAACTCGGGGCCTAGGCTCTGTCCTGAGCTTTTTTGCTCAAAGCTAGCACTCCACCACTTGAGCCACTTCTGGCTTTTGGGTGGTTAATTAGAGTTAGAGTTGCATACTTTTCTGCCTAGGCTAGTTTCCAACCCCAATCCTCAGTTCTCTGCTTCCTAAATAGCTAGGACGTGAGCCACTGGTGCCTGGCTTAAATACTTTTAAATCCCTAATGTGTTACAGTTGGGGATGGAGTTGAGTGGTAAACCACTTGCGTAGCAGAGACCCTAGTTTTGATCCATAGTACCACCATGTAAAGAAAAATAATTCTACACAGACATGAAGAAAACACGAAAACACTTTAAGGTACAAATGCACCTAGTAATAGAGAAGAAAATTTATAAATGTTTATATCCAAAAAGAAATAGGCTAACTATATCCCAGAACTCAAGAAGTAAAGGTAGGAAGACTGAAATCAAAGCCAACCTAGACAACTATCAAGACTGTTCATGACATAAAAGAAAAAAAGGAAGAAACAAATCTCTAAATGCAGTAGGGTCTAACATTCTGGCACTCAGGAGGGCAACCAGGAGAACAGAGTGAGGAATGGAGGAAAGACAGACTTTTCTAAAGTATAGAGCAATGAGATATTCCCTGACAAAAAAAAAAAAAACAATTGTGGAAGTGGTGCTGTGGTTCAAGTGGTAGAGCGCAATAGCCTTGAGATGGAAGAGCTCAGGGGCAGTGCCCAGCCCTAAGTTTAAGCCCCATGACTGACAAAAAATAAAAATAAAAAATGAGACGCTGGGAGTGTGGCCTAGTGGTACAGCGCTTGCCTAGCATGCACAAAGACCCAGGTTCAACTCCTTGGTACCACATACACAGAAAAAAAAAACTGGAAGTGGTGTTATGGCTGAAGTGGTAGAGTACTAGCCTTGAAGAAAAACCCAACAAGTGGCCATGTCCCGAGTTCAAGCCTCAGAACTGACAAAAAAAAAAAAAAAAAAGCCTTAATGTCATAACAAAAAAAAACTAACTCAAAATGGATCATGCCAAGCATAAAATTAAAAAATTTCTAAAAGAACAGAAGAAAAATCCTCCAGAAAGACCTAGACAGCATTAGAGAAAAAAATTACATAACAAGTTCCAGGCCAGCCTGGGCAACACAATGAATCCTGTGGAATATGTTTCAGCTCAACGATGGTGCACTTGCTTTAGACATTTGGGTTTAATCCCCAGCAAAAAGGACAAAGACCCAAAAAATATGCATCATTCAAATATAAATATATAAACAGAAAATGTCTGAAAAAGACCTAACAGGCCCAGCACAATGGCTCATCGTGTAATCCTAGCTAATACAGAGAGGGAGATTAGGAGGATCATAACTTGAAGCTATCTCATAAATTCTTTAATTAAAAAAAAAAGTCTACCAGATCCTATATCAACCAATTAAGAAAAATCTGACACTGGGCGCTGGTGGCTCATGCCTAGCTACTCAGGAGGCTGAGAGCTGTTGAAAGCCAGCCTGGGCCAATCAAGTCCATGAGATTCTTTTTTTTTTTTTTTTTTTTTTGCCAGTCCTGGGCTTGAGCTCAGGGCCTGAAGCACTGTCCTTGGACTTTCTCAAGGCTAGAGCTCTACCACTTGAGCCTCAGCACCACTTCCGGCTTTTTTCTATGTATGTGGTACCGAGGAATCGAACCTGGGTCTTCATGTATGCTAGGCAAGCACTTTAACCACTAGGCTAAACTCCCGGCCCAAGTCCATGAGATTCTTATCTCCAATTAACCACCAGAAACCCACAAGTGACACTGGGGCTCAAAGTGGTAGAACGCTAGCCTTCAGCAAAAAAAAAAAAAAAAAAGAGCTTTTTAGGAACAGCACCCAGGCCCTGAGTTCCAAGCCCCAGAGGAAACCAAAAAAAAAAAAACAAAACAAAACAAAAAAGGAACAGGAAAAAACAGAGGGGCAGGGGTGGGGGGGGCGAGAAAAAAAGAAAAATCTGGGTAGAGTGGCACACATGTGAATAAACAGAAAGATCACAGTCCACACTGGCGAAGGCACAAATGTAAGACCTCTTTGAAAAATACTTAATGCCAAAAATGTTGCAACTGTGCCCCAAGTGGTGCAGACTGCCTAACAAGATTCTGGGTTGGAAGGACAATGACAAATCTTCTAGAACAGTCTTCAAAACAACTATCTTAAAGACAATCAAAGGCTGGGAGTGTGGCCTAGTGGTGGAGTGCTTGCTTGGCAAGCAGGAAGCCCTGGGTTCGACTCCTCAGTACCATATATACAGAAAAAGCCAGAAGTGGTTTTGTGGCTCAAGTGGTAGAGTGTTAGCTTTGAGCAAAAGAAGCTCAGGGACAATGCCCGGGCCCTGAGTTCAAGCCTCAGGACTGACAAAAAAGTGGCATTGGGGCTCAAAGTGGTCGAGCACTAACTAGCCTTAAAGCACAGGGGCAGTGCCCAGGCCCCAAGTTCAAACCCCATGACCAACCTGATAAAGGGAGGAGGAATGTGGCTCAGGTGGTTCAAGTGATAGAGCACTTTCCTAGGAAGCATGGAGCTAAATTGTCAGTGACAGAGTTGAGAGTCAGATATAGTACTTTCAAGAGTAAATCAATAGAAGTCAACAGTATTTTATGAACTTACAACTAAAATTAGGTTTGAGAAAGTCTATGAGAAAGTACACAAATAAATAGAAAAACAAGTATTGATAGCCAGTATTGTGGACATCTATTGTTCATCTGCTTCACAGCTTTCACCTTCTCCGAACAGCACCCGCCCCTTCCCCCCTGCATCATGAAAACTCTCTTACCCCTGACTCCAACTATGTAGTTCTAGTGAGGGTTGCCATTCATAGTACCCACCCCACTCCAGCCAGAGGGATGGTGGGTACATGATCCAAGACAGGTCAATCAGAGTCCTTCTCAGGATTCTTCAAGAAAGCCCCTTCTCTTGGTGGAAGGGGCTGGGAAGATGAAAGCCAAAAGTTGCCAGCAGTCATGGTTCCAGCCTCATGTAGTAGAGAGTCTGTAGTATGAGAGAATGAAATCAACACGCAGAGAAACAGAGATAAGAGGTGAAGTCCTAAATCCAATGGAAGGAGGAAGAGAAAACACACACACTGATAATAAGACTAATATAGCCGAGGTAACTAAAGACCAGAATTTGATTCTGGACTGCCTGACAGGCAGCCAGAACAAAAGAAAAATAGAAAGTACTATATATGTATAACAAAAAGGAGGAATTTATACTAGATCAACAAACATAGCAATCTTCCTGATGCTAAACTGTTTAAGAACTTATACATGAATCTTCACTTAAAGATCACCAAAGATAAAATGGACAATGTCCATGATGAAATACACCCAGTAACAAATAATGCAGATTCCATACTATCACTTATACAGACAAGTAGTTATCTCTTGATCATTAAGCACAACTAAGAGATTGGAAGATGGCAAGTAGCTGAGGAAGTGAATATATAACTTAGTTTTATTTTTCCAGAAAGTTTGTCAATAAAAGTCAAGAGAGAAAAGACTGAATATGTAATAAGTAAGTAGAACCAATGGGAAGATACAAAAATATCTGAGATGAGGGAATCAAGTAAAAAAGACACACTGACAACATATAACTAGTAACAGGTAAAGCAAGATTCAAGAAGAAACTGGGTACAAGGACACCATGGCTGTAATCCCAGCAGTTTGGGAGGCTGAGGAAAGAGGGTCATGAAACTTGCCTCAAAAGAAATCAGAAAGTCCCCATCACTAGCACAATTACTCTTAAAAACTATCTTCTTTCCTTCCATAAATACAGAAAGTAAATACTAGATAAAAAAGCATAAAGCCACAAATGCAAAACAAGCAAACCAACAGAAAAGCATAAGACAATATCCTACAAAATGCTGGAAGTTAGGGAGAATGGGATATAACTCAATTATAGATGACACACATTCTTATAAGCACTTAACAGACACTAGTCAATCCAGTGTGTACACACACACACAGAGAAATATCTTAGATCAGGAATAGGACACATCCAAAAGTAGTGAGACAGCAGTGAAAATCAGACTAATGTAAGGATCCAGGGAACAGGGACTAGGGGAAATGCATATGCAGTGATGGTTTACACATATGGGACATGCCTCGTTTCCTCGTAAGTCTAAACCAAGAACAACTGAAAATATCCTTCTCTACCATACTCTATCAAATCTTTATCCTAGGATAATTTTCTCAAGACAACGAACAAGAAGAAATCTAGATTCAGGGCCACTGGACAGCTGAAGGAAAAGCTTTGAATCTTATTTTAAAGGAGTTAAGTGAAAGTCACATTTTACATACTCAAATTTTGGCATCCTCCTAGCTCAAATAGTACTAATAACCAGGCCTCTCAGCCTAAAAAAAAAATACTTAGAAATTTCTCTCTGATTAGAAATTTCTCTGATTAAACAGAACCCAAACAGATTACCTATTAAAAAAAAAAAAGTGAATCGGCCAACAGTCCCTATCTACATATACAAGGATCACAACAAACTGAGTAGAGCCTTGTCTTAAATATTAGCCTATGCCAAAGAGTCATCAGAATTTGATTTTGGGGGGCAAACTCAATGTCTTATACTTCCTAACCTGGTGCTCTACCACTGAGCCATTATCTCCAACATTTTTTGGGGGGGTCAGTCATGGGCCTTGAACTTTGGGCCTGGATGCTGTCCCTGAGCTCTTTGGCTTAAGGCTAGTGCTCTATCATTTGAGCCCACAGTGCCACTTCTGATTTTCTGTTTGTTAATTGGAGATGAGATTCTCACAAACTTTCCTGTCTGGGTTGGCTTTGAACCCAGATCCTCAGATCTCGGCCTCCTGAGTAGCTAGGATTATAGGTGTGACCCACCAGCAGCCAGCTCCAACATTGTTTTTTTACTGGTTGTTTTCAAAATAGGATCTTAATACATACCTGCAATCTACCTACCCTAGATTCACATAGCTGCTGGGGTCAGAGGCACAGGCCCACACCACCACATCCAGTTACCCTCCACTGAGACAGGTTCTATGGGACTTTTCTGCACAAACTGGCATGGAGCTATGACCTTCCTGTTCTGTGCCTCCCACACAGCTTGGAATGGCAAGCACCTGCTACTATGCCCAGCTATGGGTTGATAAAAAGTCTTCCCAACTTTTCTACCTAAACTGATTAAACCAAGATATTCCACTTTCAGCCTCTCCCAACCATATTTTTAAGTGAAGACTAGTAAGACCAAAACAGCTGGGTGCCAGTGGCTCACACCAGTAATCCTAGCTACTCAGGAGGCTGAATTTGAGGAATGCTGCTTGAAGCCAGCCAGGGCAGGAAAGTCCATGAGACTCATCTCCAATAAATTATTCAAAAAAGGCAGAAATGGGGGCCAGGTGTCTGGCCTACTGGTAGAGTACTTGATGCACAGAGGCCTGGGTTCGATTCCTTGGTACCACATGCACAGGAAAAACCAGAAGTGGTGCTGTGGCTCAAGTAGTAGAGAGAGACAAAGAGAGAGACAAAGAGAGAGACAGAGAGAGAGACAGAGAGGGGAAACAAGCAAACAAACAATAAAGGGCCAATATCCCAAGAAAACTGAAATGAAGCCGGGGTATGGTGGCTCACGCCCATAATCCTAGCTATTCAGGAGGCTGAAATCTGAGGATTGAGGTTCAAAGCCAACCCAGGTACTAAAGTTCATGAGACTCTTATCTCCAATTAACCACTAGAAAATCAGAAGCAGTACTATGGCTCAAGGGTAGGGCAGTAGCCTTGAGCTGAAGAAATCAGGGGCAGTGCCCAGGCCCAGAGTTCAAGCTTCACAACCAAGAATAGTAACAATAATAAGTCTAACAGAGCCAAGCACCAGTGGTTCATCCAAGTAATCCTCACTACTTAGAAGGCTGAGATCTTAAGACTGAGGTTCAAAGCTAGCCCTAGCAGACAAATACAAGAAAATCTTATCCTTATTTAGCTAGCAAAAAAAAAAAACAAAAAAACAAAACCAAAGTAGACGTATGGCTCACATAGTAAAGCAAACTTGAGCAAGAAATCTAAGCAAAATGCACAGCTCTGAGTTCAAGCCCTTCAAAAATCAAAAAGCATTTTTCCTGATCTAAATTCATGTTCCTTAGCATTATTTTTCAAAGCAAAGTACACCAGTATATAAAGTATCAGGCCAAGTGACAATGGTCACATCTACAATCGTAGCTGTTCAAGAGAATGAGATTCAGAGATATGGAGATTTAAGGTTTGTAGTCAGACTGGGCAGAGAAATCCAAAAGGTTCTTATCTCCAAATAACCAGCAAAAAGATGCAAGCACAGTATGGTTTATGTGGGAGAGCCCTAGCTATGAGCAAAAAAGCGAACCAAGAACAAGGTTCCAAATTCAAGTCCTAGTACCAGGGGGTAAAAGAAATAAAATTACTGCCAGGGCCAGGAGCATAGCCTAGTGGTAGTGCTCTTGCCTAGCATGCATGAAACCCTGGGTTCAATTCCTCAGTACCATATACTCAAAAAGCCAGAAGTAGTCCTATGGCTCAAGTGGCAGACTGCTAGCCTCGGGCAAAAAGTGTCCAAGGACAGTGCCCAGGCCCTGAGTTCAAGCTCCATGACTAGCACACACACAAAACAAAAAAATTACTGCCAGATACAAATGGCTCATACCTATAATCCTAACTACTCAGGAGGTTGATATATATGGATCACTTTTTTTTTTTTTTTTTACAGCTCCTAGGGCTTGAATTCAAGACCTAGACATTGTCCCTGAGCATTTTTACTCAAGGCTACCACTCTATCATTTGAGTCACAGCTCTAGTTCTGGCTTGTTTCTGATGTTTAATTGTTACAAGTCCCACAGACTTTCCTGTCTGAGCTGGCTTCAAACCATGATCCTCAGATCTCAGCCTCCTGAGTATTTAAGAGTATAGATGTCAAGTTAAAGATCCCATTCTGAAGCCAGACCAGGCAGAAAAACCTATGAGAGGGGCCAGGAGTTTGGAGTACTGATAGAGTGCTTGCTTAGCATGCACAAAGACTTGGGTTCGATTCCTGGGTAGCACATACACAGAAAAAATTGGAAGTAGTGCTGTGGTTCAAGGGTTAGTGCTCTAGCCTTGAGAAAGCCCAAGGACAATGTTCAGGCCCTGAGTTCAAGCCCCAGGACTGGGCAAAAAATAAAAAATAAAAAAAAATAAAGAGTCTCACAGAGTTTTAGTTTTTGGTTTTTTGCCTGTCCTGGGGCTTGAACTCAGGGCCTGGGCACTGTCTTTGAACATTTTTTGCTTAAGGCTGGCATTCTGCCACTTGAGCCACAGCACCACTTCTGGCTTTTTGTGTATGTGGTTTCAGGAAATCAAACCCAGGGCTTTGTGCACGCTAGGCGAGCATGCTACCACTAGGATCCTGGTCCCCTAACACAATTCTTAAGAGTTAAATGCCAACTCCCCACCCCCACCCCCCACATACACACAGACACACACACTAACAAAGACATCTTCACAATTTTTGGTAACAGAATAGGAATCTAAGAAACACAACTACATACACAAGTCCTGAGTATTAACTTGCCATTAAAAATACAAAAGCAGCCAGGCCCTGGTGTCTCATGCCTATAAATCCTAACTACTAAAAAGGCTAAGATTCAGAGAACTGTGATTCAAGACCAGCCTAGGGAGATTGTGAAATTCCATTAACAAAATGGGTGGGGAGGGGGAGAAAAGAAGGGCTGGAGGAGAGGCTCGAGTAGTAAAATCCTAGCCTAGCAAGCATGAGACCCTAAGTTCAAAAGCCAATATGGGAAGTTGGGGGAGACAGGGGACTTATCAATTGTCTTTATCTATGAGAACCTCAGATTTGATTTAAAAAAATAATGTAAAACACTGCATACAGTTAACTGACACGTGATAAACACTCAAAAAGTTAACTACTGGCCAGGAGTTTGGCTAGTGCTAAAAGTGCTTGCCTAGCACATATGAAGACGCAGGTTCAATTCCTTGGTACCACATAGCAAAAAAAAAAAAAAAAAAGCTGGAAGTGGTGCTCTGGCTCAAGTTGTAGAGCACTAAGCCTTGAGAAAGCTCAAGGACAGCATTCAGGCCCTGAGTTCAAGCTCCAGAACTAGCAAAAAAAAGAAGAAAAAGAAAAAAGCTAGCAGAAGTGTCATATTTTCTTATGTTCCTACTGCCATTATAGTCATTACATTATCCAACGTAACTTTCAGAGCACATGAAATATTACCACCTGTATAGATACAAAGTCCTGAATATGACTTCCTAGTTTTATTTTCAAAGTATCTATCAACATATACTTAATTGAATTTTTTAGGTTATACAAAATCTATTAAACCCAGGTCCATATTTGGCCCAAACATTCTTAAATTATAATATTGACAACAAAAGATTGATATTTATTGAAACTGCAACAAGAGTGTGATCCTAAACTAATCATGTAAATATTCTAATGTATTTGATAAAATAGTTCTTACCACTCTAGCTGCTCTCTCCTGAGATTCACATTTCCTGCAAAACCATGGTCCTGTGGGCACTTGAACAATGCCATAGCAAGCTGTTGGAAACAAAATATTTTAAAATATTAAAACTGAAAAAATTATGGACAACTAGTCTTTATAAAACTCTAGTAAGCAATCCCTCAAGCTATCCAAATCAACTACTTTCATTAGAAATATTGAACATTTATATACTATTTACTATGTACATAGTTATTTAATAAAAAGTGAAATTGGGCACTGGTGGCTCATGCCTATTCTTACCCTAACTACTCAAAGGGCTGAGTTCTGAGGACTTGATTTGATACCAGAACCTGCAGGAAAGTTCTTGAGACTATCTGCAGTTAAGCACCCATAAAAAGTTCCAAGTGAGCTGTGGTTCAAGTGGTAGAGCATTAATCTTGAGCAAAAAAGCCCTAAGTTCAAGCCCCAGAACTGGCATCAACAAATAATAAGCAACAGATATTACAAAAAAAATTAAAATGTAATGTTAAAAATGAAACACTTTGTGGTAGAACATTTATTTAGCATGCTCAAGGACTAAGAGCTCAATTTCCACAACAAATGAGAAAAAAGTGATATTTGTATGAAAATATCCAGAATAAGAAAATCCAGACAGAAAAAGATTAGTGGCTTCCTCAGATCGTTGGAATTGGGTGATGAAAAGGATAATTAGGGTGATGAAAAGGATCTAAAACATTAGTAATGACTGTGCAATTTATGAATATACCCAAACTGTACACTGGAAGTGTACATTCTGAATTATGCAAAGTTGTACATCTCATGTGTTGTTGGGCTGTAACTCAGTGGCAGAGCACTTGCCCAGCAAGTCCAGTCCTGAGTTCAATCCCAAATACCAAGATAGAAGAGTCCAAAAAAAAAAAAACCCACAAAAACTGTACATCTCAATGAAACTACATTTCAAAAAAATCTCAAAAAATAAATCTCAATAATTATTTAAAAAAACGAAAAACATGCAAGCATGGTCATTTCTAAGTATTTTATAATCTGAATGAATATTCTGAGTATGTATCATATATGAAATTCATAGGTTCAACGCAAGTTTTGGTTCTTTGTTTTTGCCAGTTCTGGGGCTTGAACTCAGGCCCTAGGTGAAGTCCTTGGGCTTTCTCAAGGCTAATATTCTATCACATGAGCCACTTCCAGCTTTTTCTGTGTATGTGGTAGGGGGGAATGGAACCCAGGGCTTCGTGCATACTAGACAAGCATGCTACCACTAAGCCACACCCTTATTGTTTTTATTTTTTGTTTAAGTAGTACCAAATAATTAAACTCCAGGCTTCATGCATACTAAGCAAGCACTCTTCCACACATTCTACTAAGCCACATTCCGAGCCTGAAAGTTGTTTTTAGCTGCATATGGCGGCACACACCTGTAAATCCCAACACTCCAGAAGTTCAGGTAGATGGATCTCAGTTCCAGGCCAGCCTGTGATTCAACGTAATATCCTATCTCAAAAGAATACAGGCTGGGAGTTTAGCCTAGTGATAGAGTGCTTGCCTAGCATGCACGAAGACCCGGGTTCGATTCCTCGGTACCACATACATAGAAGAAAGCCAGAAATGGTGCTGAGGCTCAAGTGGTAGAGCTCTAGCCTTGAGAAAGTCCAAGGACAGTGCTCAGGCCCTGAGCTCAAGCCCAGGACTGGCAAAAAAAATAAATTAAAAAAAAAAAAAAAAAGAATACAGGCTGGCCGGGAGTTTGGCCTCGTGGTTAAAGTGCTTGCCTAGCACGCGCGAAGACCCGGGTTCGATTCCTTGGTACCACATACAAAAAAGCTGGAAGTGGTGCTGAGGCTCAAGTGGTAGAGCTCTAGCCTTGAGAAAGTCCAAGGACAGTGCTCAGGCCCTGAGCTCAAGCCCAGGACTGGCAAAAAAAAAAAAAAAAGAATACAGGCTGGCAGGGTGCAGGTCCCTCAAGTCTGTAAGTCCTAGCTACTCAGAAGACTTGAGTGGACTGACGTTCAACCTAAGCAGACAAATCTAAAATTTCCAATTAACCAACAAAAACATAAAAATAAAAATTAAGGCATAACTCAAGTGGTAGAGTGCCAGCCATAAGCTGAAGAAGCCAAGCAAAAGAGGCTCTAAGTTCAAACACCCCCTCTACACACATGCACACGCGTACGCACACACACACACTTTTTTAAATCCAAGGCTGCATAAGTAGTTCAAGGCACAATACTTGCCCAGTATGTATAAAGCCCTGGATCGGATCCCCAGCACAAAAGGGGGAAAAGGTTGTTTTTAGTATTAATACATAATCAGCTGAAAATTTTCTGAAAGTGTAAAAACCGCATTCAGGTGACACGAGTTTGCTCAACAGAAATTTAAAATATTGGGAGCAACAACGTATAGAATCAGAACATTCAGTCCTTGACTTGAACTAGGCCCTGGACACTATCCCTGAGCTTTTTCAGCTCAGGCTAATACTGTGGGATTTGAGCCACGGCTCCACTTCCAGCTTTTTGGTGATTAGACATGAGAGTATCACAGACTTTCCTGCCTCAGCTGTCTTCAATGTGCAATCCTCAGATCTCCGCCTCCTGAATAGCTAGGATACCAGGTGTGAGCCATAAGCGTTCGTTTACAATCAAAACATTTTTTTGGTTGGTTGTGGGACTTGACCTCTGGGCCTGGGCCCTGTCCCTGAGCTCTTCAGCTCAAGGCTAGCACTCTACCACTTGAGCCACAACACCACTTCTGGTTTACTGGTGGTTACTGGAGATGAGTCTCACAGACTTTGGTGCCCAGGGTTGGCTTTGAACCATGATCCTCAGCTCTCAGCCTCCTGCGTAGCTAGGATTACAGGCGTGAGACACCAACACCTGGCTAGACTCAGAACTTTTTTCAACTTATCAAACTTGAGCACCCTAATCCCTTTAAACATGTGTAAATATGTCACAGTAAAAATATTTATCAGACAAGAAATAGCAGTATCCAAACTCATACTGTTACATGAAGTACTTATTCCTAAAAGAAAAAAAAACTTAAGATTTACATACATTTTTGTATTGACAGAACAAAATCCAGTATTTATCCAATTCATCACCAATACCCCCAGAAATGCCACAGAATACTATAATAGAAATGCCTTGGGGCACCTGTGATTTGTGCCTATAATCCTACTCAGGAGACTGAGATTTGAGAATCATGGACAAAAGTTCATGAGACTCCAATTAACCACCAGAAAACCAGAAGTGCAGCTGTGGCTCAAGAGGAAGAATGGTAACCCATATCTGAAGAGTTCAGGGGCAGCCCCCAGGCTCAGAGTTCAAGCCATACAAACAACAATAAATATATATGTGCATATGTGTATGTGTGTGTGTGTGTGTATATCAAATGCCAATCCAAAATCACACTATCATTTATCTAGTTTTGATACACATTGTTTTCATTCCTTCACAAAAGTATACAAGTTATTTATAATAAATAAAACTGCCTTCTCAGGTTAATTCACTATGGTAGATCATCACCACTGCCATTCCCAGTTGCAATACTCCATTCTTTAAAGAATGTACTAGAGACCTCAGCTGGAAGCCTAGCTCAGCAGAACACCTGCTTGGCAAAAGATTGCTCTGAGTTCAAATCACAATACACCCAAAAGAAGAAAGAGAAAAGGAGGAATTTCCCTCCACCTTCAAAAACTCAACCAAATGACATCTACATCTGCATCACTTAATGCTGCCTTTAGGAACGAAAAGGGCAGATGACAGACACACCCAAAATTAACTAGACATTTCAACCTGGATTTCCTTAGCACCTGAAACAGGAGAGCCAGAAACATCAAGGAACAGAAAAATTATCTATGTGGCATCCTCCACTTTTTCTCCTTAGTATTCGCCGAATGAAAACACCCAGACATAAACTAAGAAACAACCCCAGGCCCAGTGGGGGCTCCACCACCTCCTCTTCTTGAGTAAGGCCGCGGAGGGGCTTGAGTCTGAGGGCAGCTAAGCCCCAGTGGGGCTCACCCGGGCACCAGCAGCTTTGCCCCAGGTTTGCTTCTCCACAGTCGTGGGCAGCAGCAGCTGGGTGGCTGACGGCCTCCCTCCTTGACCTCGACCAGCATGGCAGCCCCCGCCCCCTCGCTCGCAGCCCAGTCGCGTTTGGGGAGCCGGGCTCCACGGAACAGGAAGTCTGCAGGCACTGCGGCAGCCGGGACCGGACAGGCAGGGGGCGGAGTCTCGGACGCCCGAACCCACACCCACACCCACGGCCACGGGGACCCCAACGCGGGGCCCAGTCCTGCGGCCCGGCACACCACCGCCGCCCCCGGAAAGTCTGCCGGCCCCCCTCCCGCCCCCGACGCAGGACGGACACCAAATGACACGCGGAGCGGGAGCGCTGAATCACATGACAGCCCAGACCACACGCACTTTCTCGCACATGCTCGGCCCACAGCCCTGAGGCCCGCGGCGGACGCCGCGAGCCTCCCGCCGGCCCCGACGCCGGGCGGGCGGGGACGGGGCGGGGCGCGCGGGCGAACGCGGCCGAGGTGGGGGTGGCGGCGCCGGTGGCGGTGGCGGCGGGGAGCGGGCCGGGCCGGCCCGGCGGGCGGTGGGGTGTTTTTACCTTGATGCACCGCGACGCTGCAGCCGTGCCCGTCGCAATAAACCAGCGGGTTCTCGGCCCAGCCTCTCTCGTCTGAGCAAACGCAACAGCCTCCAATCATCTCCTTCATACTATGGGAGACCTCGTCCTCCAGTGACACGGGCCGGTCGCTAGAGACCATCTAAGAGGGAGTTGGGGGACCATTAAAAAACACATGCAAGCCAATGGGTGCTCCTACCCCCCCCACGCACGCCAACACGCAGCCTCCCCCGCCCCACTCCAACTCCCGCTCCCTCCCAGCGCCCCGGCCTCCGCCCGCCCGCTCGCCGGCCGCACGCTCACTCGGGCTTTGCCGCTCAGTCACTCACGTTCCGCACAGGAGTCAGGAGCCATGTCCTTGATGACTCCCCCCACCTCCCCTCCACCGCCTCCTCCGCCTCCTCCTCCTCCTTGGCGTCTTCCCACCCCACCTCCACCCGGCCGCTAACGCTGGCGCCCGGAGAGGGCACACATAATCAAGTAGGCCTCCGCACAGGCGCACTGGGGGGGCTCCCGCTGAGCCTCGGGCAGCGGGAGGGGAAGGGGGTTGCGCTTCCTCCTCCGAGCGTCACTCGGCGTGCGCGTGCCCGTCCGCCCAGCGACCTACGTGAAGGGGGCGCGAGCAGGCGAGGCCGGCGTGCGCGCCGCCGAGCCCGACGACTGACTGGCCCTAGTTCGTCGGCCAGCACCTCCCCGCCCGGCTCGTCGCCTCCGAGGGGAACCGAATGTAGGCGAGCGGAGCCGGCGGCGCGCGCGGTGGCCGAAGGGAGTCGAGGGGAAAGCTCGGGGAGCGCGCACGTGGGGGGCGGGACATTGGGCCGCGCTCTGCGGCGCCGGGCGCGCGGCCTGCGTGTGCGTGTGGGGCAGAGGCTGGGAGCGAGGCTGGAGGGAGGTGGGTTCCCATAGGCCAGGCGGGGTCTTGCGCCCTGTGAAGCTGTGGCTCACTGCCCCCCCCAACACACACACACACACACACACACACACACACACACACACACACACACACTCGGGGCAGCTCCCCGCGCGGGGAACCTACCTGATGGCCTCTTCCTCCAGGACTGAGCCGTGGGTAACAATGGTGGGGAGAGATTGCCAGCTTCCATGAAGGGTGTAATGAAGCATGGCTTCCTGCAGTGTTGGCCGCGCGAACTTCACACTACTGCCCGCTGCCTCTCCAACCCATTAAATTCACATCCTGGCTCCTTCCCAAAGTTCCCCCATTGGAAGTGTCGCCAGATCGACCGCCCATTTACGCAGCGCCTCGGCCCCCGTGACGGAGGGGGAGGGCGCCGCAGGCCGGAGGTCAAGAGCTGGGGTTAGGGTTAGACGCGGAGCGGGAGCCCCAAGGCCGCCCTCGGCGGGTCCCCCGCGCGGGAAGGGGTGCGAGTGGTCATCGGGAATTTGCGGGGTGAGACCGCACGCAGTCAACGACCGTCCGGGGGAAGGGACCCAGCTCTCCTAGCCTGGCCCCGAAGGCTAGTGAACGCCCTAAGACCGGAGAGTCCAGTCGTGCTTGAGAATGACTCTATCTGGCTTTCTCCCACACTTACTCTTGGAAACGTGAAGTCTAAAGTGGCAGGAGGACAGGAGCTCCCTCCTCACCAACAAATGTGGAGGGGGGTGGATTAGGCCTCAGATTAATTAGCTGGATGCTGAGCAGTTTTTAAGCTGTAAAATCTTCCTAAACCCAATATTGATTTTTAAGAAAAAAAAAGTGTCTAATCAAAAAAAGTTTAGCATGAAATGGGAATTATGGCGAGATTGTTTAAATGACAAGCACAGTTACAAGGCGAATTCACGGCTTTTGGTTAATAACTTGAAGGTACCAAAATGGTTTATCAGGAATTAGCAATATAATGTGATGATCTGGAAAATGCACTTATATAATGCTAAAGGACGGAGGAATCCAAATTCTAGGCAGTCATCAGAACATAATAGAATAGTTTAAGCTTTAAAAGCATTCCCAATGTTCACATAAAGAAAAAAATGGCTAAGAGAGCTATTTTTTCTATTGCAAATGAATTGCTAGAAATCTTTTAAGAATAACACTATACTATAAGCATACATTAGCAGTATAGTCAAATGTTTAAAAGCTAAGTGAGGTGTCGACCATAATGGAAATCTACCAAAATTTATAATAAAGAGAAAATGTACACTAAAAGACACACAGGGCTGGAGCTGTAGAAAAAAAAGATGGAAAAAGGAGAATTTTCCTGTAACCAAATTAATACATTTAGAAAGAGTGACCACAGCGTTACATTAAAAATGAAATTTTAGGAGGATGTGGCAATAATTAAATTTCAGTATATACAATAACTCTTCTTAAAATGTCTTTGAAAAATAGTGTCTCTGAAATTTTCTTAGGATAGATTTACTTATTTTAAAGATCCCTTTTATTAATATTTGTTATGGAGGACTCATTGTGACGTTTCCACACATGCATACAGTGTACCCCATCAACCTCAAGTCTTTGAAATTTACAAAGTTAAAATTGCCTTCAAATAAAAGTGTATACTGTTTTGTGCATCTTAACTATTCCGTGTATTTTACCTTTACCCTTATAGAAAGCCTACCATTTCAATATCTGATTCTTGCTCAGACTCTGAATGTAGAGCTATTTTGAGTTAAAAATCAATGTGAAATGTCCCCAAGAAGACACTAAATTATTTAAAGATCCATTTATTGTACGTTCTTGTGCATTTGAGCTTAGTTCTTGTGATTATGGAATTAATTGATATGTAAAGAAGGATGACCTTATCTTTTTCTGTAACACCTAATAAATGTAAGCAAACACTTGCTGTCTCTCTCTCTCTCTCAAAAAAAAGTCATTTGTAAAAGGATTCTGAAGTTTTTAAAATAGGGGCAATGTATCAGGCCTGTATATAAATTTTGTTAAAGACATACAAATGTATAAATGTTAAGAAAGCACAGTTCAAATTATTGAAAATTGATTTTTAACATAGTCTGAGTTGTTACGAAAATAATGACCAACCCCCCCATAAAGGTCATTTTTTAACTCATCTACCAGATATTGAACTTTTTTATGCTATGTATGTGAAGTATATTGTTCACCATATTTTGATAAAATACTAACTGCAAAGGAAGAATAACTGAGCGTTGAAGAGTTCAAATATACAGTGAATTATTTTTTCATTCAGTAACTATTTATTGAACATTTACTGTGTTGGGTACTGTTTTGGATATCATGAATATACCACTTACTTCTATATTCCTTGCACATGTATACATGTCTTACACATGTATATTTGTTCTTTTTTAGATACGTTTATGTTACTATAACATGTAATATTTCGCTGAATATGCCAATTCTTATGTCTCAGAATGAATAAAACAACCATTGAAACTGTTAAATTTCAAGTAAATGTTTAAAAATGCGTAGTGCTATAAAAATAAATTAACATGAGATTTATAGAATGCCATAGAAAAGGATATAATATTAATCTTAAAATGTTACTATTTAAATCTAATTGTATATTCCCAAAATATCCAAGTTTACCTAAATACCTGTAGAATAAAAAGCCTATTATCTCTTATATTCTTCTTCATATAATAGGCACTAACACAGTACTGATTCATCTATTTCCCTAAACTAATCATCAGAGGCAAACCACAAAAAACTGAAGGAAAGTATTTTATGATGTAACCTCTAACCCTACTATAATGGGAAAATGTATTTTCACTCTATGGGTAATATATCTTCTTATAATTTTCTTTAGTCCTTAACTGAGGCACAAAATTTTTGAATTTGCTTTTTTATAATCAATTGCACAAGTAGATACTGTGGAAGAAGTATTTAAAACCACATTTGATTCATAGGTTAGCATCACACATATTTATCTCGATCTGAAACAAGTTTCATTTGACTTGTTTGTATTACTAAATTTACTTTATCAGACACATTATTAAAACATACTTCCATAATTATGCATAGAATACAAACAGGTATATTCTATAACAATAAGACCATAGATAGTTCCCTTAGGTCTGATTCTTCCACAAGTGTTTAAAAATACTGAATTTTTTTAAAACAAAATGCATTACTAGAGCTAACTGGAAGCTATAACCTTGCTTCTAAATAAATTAGATAAAAAGCTGGGGAGAAAATAACCTTTCTTAAGACTATACAGACTTTCAGACCTATCCTCTTTTAAATAAAATTGGATAAATTGTGAGTAAAATTTTGTTTCACTCATTTGATTTCCAAGCGCTTTCTATTTTTTATATGAAAAGTATCATAAGCCATATGCATATATGGGGGTTTGATTAAAATACTGACATATTTCTGAAATGAGGTTTGTTATTTACCTTACAAATGAGCATGTGTCTTTATAGAAGCAAACCTGCACATGATATCTAAATGTATTCTGTATTCAAATTTTCATTAAAGAGTATGCACTTCAATTATATTTTCAGTTGTGATTCTGTTAATGGATTTTTGCAAGATTCCATTTAATGAAGCCTATCAGCCTTACTAGATGATCTTTTTCCCCCTCTCAATAGCACCAAGCAAGTTCCTAAAATGTCTTGCACATAGTAGGCCCACATAAATAATCTTTGAAGGTAGAATGTTGGTGTTTATCAGCTACTTCTTTGGACTAAAGAGAAGACTTTAAGACTTCGTAGGTACAACAGAACTAATAGAAGTCTTCAGCTAAACTAGTTTCCTTAAAGATTTTAATACTTGAGTTAGTACACGTGGAGAGTGTATAATTTAGAATTGTCTACATTAAAATAACCTTAAAATGCTAACCACCTTTTCATGCAAAAGTCATGATATTATAAGCCTCTTAGAAGGAATCGTAACTAATATTATTGCTAGATGCACACCAGTTTTATAAAGTTCATTTAGGTAATTCTCAAATGTAAATCATGTGCAATGTAAATAGAAAATCTTTTAAGATGAAAGTCTAATATTTCCTATAAAGGGTTTGGCTAGTTAATCTTGTGTTTGGCTTCAGAGATATTCCCTTTTCTACAAAATTGATATTAATTGGCTGTGCTTACATTTAGGGAGGTAAAACACCATGTAATTATCAATAGAAGAATGTCTCAAAAATGCCTTTAGATCTAGGTGTTACCTGAATTTCAAACATTTCAATTGGGATTTTTCTTTTCTTTTCTTTTTCCCTGTGATTCAGCATAAGTGTATTTCACTTTGACTTTTCAGGATATCATCAATATAATGTAAAGGGAGAACTGTAAAGTCCACATTCCATTTCTTTTTTTTTACTGACAATGAAGATTTGCATCTCTGTTGTAATTAAAGCGTGATTTAAGTGACAATTGTAGGTTTATGTTTATAGGAAACAATACAATTATCTAAGAGAAAAGAATCTGCCTACAGAAAAGAGGAAAATCAGTTTGGGACTGGAAAAGAAGCTTAAAAGAAATGAAGCATATCGATAAAAACGAGGAGGAAAAATATAAAGGACAGGAAAGGAAAAACAGAGAAAGAAAGAAAGGGTAAAGAAGAGAAAGAGTGAATTAGTAAATACTATTTAGACCCAAGAAGGTCATTTTTTAAGATTTAAATGTTTTCCTCTCAGAAAGGGGCCACTGCTTACCAAATCTCTAAACAAGCCCAAGAATATGTTAATTACGTGTATTGTGTTCCAGAAAGAATGAGTTTGACAAATTCATTTTTTATTCCTTCAACTAAAAAACTGTCGAGTATATGAGATTTGAAAAATCTTTAATGTGTATATTTACCTCTGGAAATTGTACAGTAACAGTGCCAAGGACCAACATGGCCCCATAGGGTGAATCTTGCAAAACTTAACATTCCTGGCAAATTAACCACACAAGCATTGAATCTCTTTTTGTCAGTTTTACTTAGCTGTGGAATTGAAATCCAGAATGTAGGTAATTTTTATATGGTGGCACTTTAGCCCAATTTAAAAAAAAATCATGTTTGGTTCAAGCAGAAGTGCAAAATAGAATGGCATAATATTAAAGAAAAGTATCACAAAGACTGACAAGGAATGCTACTTGTCCATCTCCATCCCCACCCCCATTAACTCCCCCTTTTCACCCATTTGTTTTTCTCGCAAGTATATCCTAACTTGTAACTAATTTTTCTATTTTAAATGAAACAAAAATGCACCATAGTAAAAGATGTAAAAAGGTTTGTCTACTACTGTCAACTATGTAACAGATAAACTTGTAAAGCTATTCAAATAGTCAAAGACTTACAAATAAAAAGTGTAAATTGGCTGGGAGGGGGGTTAAGTGTGGAACTGAATGAACCGATTAAAAATACTTAATTTTCAACCCTGTTTTTTTCTCTGTCCAAACCTTCTCATAATTACAGTTCAAATGACTTCTCATATAAGAATTTCTCCTAGTGCTCCTAAAAAAACTCGATGATTCTATGAGGAAATGCAAGTTCAGAAAGAAAACCGGAAAAAAATGAAAGTGTTCAAATGTAAGTAAATTCTATAGCATTTCAAATGCAAAATTAGACCACTATTACCTTCAACTGATTCTTAAGGGTTTTTTTCCCCAAACATACTATTTATGGACATCATCTGTTAACTTCTTTCTTGTAATTCAAAACCCTTGCCAAATGATGTTTTGATGATGACGTGTAAATATAATATTCCATTAGAGATCAATTCTAATTGGTTTTTAAAAATCCACCTTGGGAAAGAGAGCTGCCTGATACACAGACTCCTAATGAGTATTTTCGAAGGAATTTCCGCAAAGTCTATTATAAATCTAAGTCGAAATTACTCTCTTGCCCTATCAAGGTTTGGGCCACTGGACTGAAATTATTTCTTCAGGGCCTTTCACGCACACAATGACTTTGGTCTTGTCTACATCACGAGCACTTGTTGGAAATCTTCATTTAAAACAAACAAACAAACAAAACTATGATATTTGCCAGAAATCATTTTTTTTCCTCCTATGCCTTGCAAAGGAAAACAAGCAGAGTTTCACAGGCGCAATTATTTGTTTCCAAAACATGGTGTGAGGGCACACTAGGCGTTTTTCCCTTTTGAAACTCAACTGTTATTTGGAAAATGCTCTTCGCATTAGGAAATCCAGACCGGTTGTTAGGGCTGGGGCTCTGCCCTTCCTTTTAAGCCCAGACTCCCGGTGCACAACAAAGAGCCTAGCAGTAAGTAATGGGGGGCGAGGAAGCGTGCTTTTCCCAACTCCTTTGAACCCTGACATTCATTTTCCCACCCGGACGTCTTCAAGGTATCTCCCACAGTACATAACCTACTCTAACTTTCCAAATCCACAAGAAAAAAAGGGGGGAAATAATAATAATAAAATAACAAAGGCCCACATGTGTCGCTGGTCCAGGGATCCCTTGACAAACACATCTACACTCTTCTCCAGCTTCTCCTCCACCCACCCCGCTAGTGAAGGGGAGCGAGGCCGGCTCGCCCCGCTCTCCTCCGGGTCGGGAAGCCTCCCGTCTACCGCGTCCGCCCCGGAAACCCCTCGCAGGCCCGGCCACACCGTCAAACTTGCCGGCCAACCCTGGACGAGGTTTGGGGCTTGAAGGGTGTGTGGGGGGAGGGGTCGCCTGGCCGAAGGACACCTTGCCCGCCCCCCACCCATCTCCTTCGGGTGGAAGAGCCGCGGCGACTGGGCCGAACAATGGGGGGCGATCGGGCTCCGGGACCCGCTTCCTCCGCTGCACGGCGGCCCGCGCGCCCCGGCCCAGCCCCGGTTCTCCCGGTCCCCGGGCCTGTGACCCCCGAGGCGCTTCCCCCGGCGACTCCAGCGGGCGCCGCGGCCTTCTTCCTGCTATTTTCACAACATTTTTTTTCCCGCGGGGGGCGGCGGGGGGAGGGAGAAACAGTTCCCTCCGATTATTTTCATTAGTGGTGGCGAAGTCTCCCTTCCAAGCCTAACGCGGATGCTGGCGCTCTTTTCCCCTCGGGGTGGAAGAGCTTGATTCCTCGGGAATTCCCCCATCTACACCGAGACGCAGCAAATCCAAGCCAACCTTTCACCTTAACTACATCTCCCGCATTTAGAAAAATATATTTATATTTTTCATCGCACGTATATAGTCTCGGACCTACACAAGAAGGATCCCCCTCCTTTAGATAAGAAAAAAAAATAACTTCTTTAAATACTATTTTAAACTCTCCATCCAACGCCTTGTGCCCGAGAGGAGGCAGAGGCTGTGTCGCGCGGCCCGCAGCGAATCAAGGGTTTTGTCCGACGCCTCCGGGGACGGGGCGGGGGGGGGGAGCTTCCAGGGCAGAAGAAGGCCACGGTACTCGCAGGGGACGCGGCGGGGCGGGCGGGGGGCGCCGAGGTCCCGGGCCCGGGAGCGGGGCGCCGCCGAGGGAAGGAGGATTTAAATAGTGGGGGTTCGGGGGAGGGGGCGGCGGGCTCGCGCGTGACGATACTTTCAGGGAGAGGATGGGGCCGCGGAGGAGTTGGCGGGGCAGTCTGGTCCAGGTCGTCACCCTGCCCCCCCCCCCCGTCCCCCTCCACCCCCGGGGTTTCATTTAAAAAAAAAAAAGTTGGAGGGAGGCGGAGAGAGCAGCCACAGCCTTCCCAGCTCCTCCCGACCACGCCGCCGACGGGGCTGGGCTGCCGCCGGGCCCCGCGACCAGCCGACCAATAGCAGTCAACAGGTCGGGGCCTCGGCCTGGCCGCGCGCGCGGGGCCCGATCTCCCCCCCCCCCCCGGCCGCCCCCGCTCCGCACCTCCCCCGGGCCCCGCCGGGCCCCGCGGGGGGAAGGCCGGGCCCCCGGCGCTCGCCCCGCCCGGTTTGGGTTACCGTGGCCTCCGCCGGGTTGGGGGGTGGGGCGGGGGTTCCCCGCCGGAGAATCCTCCCCCGGGGTTGGCGTTGGGGGCGGGGAAGGGTGACAGGGGTTGGGGTTGGGGGGGGATGTGGGGCGAGCGGAGGGGGGGAGAGGTGGAAATCGGGGAATGGAGGATTAGGAAGGACTCGAGCTCGGCACGAGCGCGGCCCGCGCGAGGCATCCTGGGTAAAAAGTGGCCGCGCGGCACCCAGAGAGCGCGGAGCGGAGCCGGGGTCAGAGGTCAGGGCACGGCGGGGCCCCGCGCGCCCAGACGCCCCGTCCACGCACACGCGCGCCCACACGTGAACGCAGCGAGCGCGAAGGAGCCTTTCTTGTTTTTCCTCTCCCCCCCCTCCGCCTTCCCCCCCTCACCGCGCCAGCATGCCTCCGGGGTGAACCAGGCTGCCGGGAAGAAGAGCCCCGCCACGGGTCTCCCGCCTCACCCGGTTCCTCCCCGCTCCCCCGACACCCGCCCGGACTCTGCCCTTCCCCTCGGGGGCTCCCGTCCGGGGCTCGCCGCGGGGCCGTCCGTGCGCTCGCACGAGTGTGTGTGTGTGGGGGGGTGGGTGGCTGCACCCCCCTCCCCACCCCCGCCCCTCGCGGTGGCTCCTGACACTGCTGCCAACCCCACCATAAACATAAACATGTGTCGCCGTCACCCGGCAGGTAATAGACGCATTTTAAGGTTTGAAGGTGGGGTCGGGCGGACCGAGACTGGGGTGCCGCTTGGGGGGTGGTGGGGGGGCAGTGAAAAAGAAATTACACTACGTTTCACGTGCTCGACAGCTTTGGGGGCTGCACACACACTTATAGATCGCCACACGGAACCACAGAAGCAGACTTCCTGATTACCTCGGTTTCCCCAAAGCAAAATACATAACTAAATCCCGATCCCTTCCCAGCCAGAGCTGCCATTTCTCCGGTTAGCCGACTGTAGCGCCAATTTAAGATCCCCTTCCCCCACCCCCACCCCTTCTGCAACGGCTCCCTTTCCAGAGACAGCCGTAGAGATCACTTTTCGACCTAAAGCCTTCGCCAGGCACAGAACCTCCACGTTTACACACACGCACGCACACACACGTCCAAACGGCAAGAAAAAGGCCATTTCCACGACTTTGGGTTCGAGAGCTAGGAGGCAGAGAGGTTGTGCGGAGGCTTTGCCTTCCTGCATTTCACAACTTCTGCAAGTTCCTGCAGACTGGCGCTGTGGAGCTTTCGCCGCAGCCAGCTTTTATTATTATTATTTAGTCTATATTTACAGCTCCCTCGCAACTCTTTCTCTCATTCTTAGCTCCACCAGCCGAGCCACCGACCGATTCGGAGAAAAGTGAATATCCTCCTCCCCCCCCCCCGCAACACACACACCCATCCACCCTTCTCCCGCCAGGCTTTTTTGGCTCGAAACGGAGGGAGATCGAGAAAATGTTGAGCTAGGGGAAGAGGTTCCCTTTGTTCTTTCATTGTTTCTCCCTACAACTGGTGGCTGCAAGGACAAACACTTACCTTCTCTTCTTTTTGCTCCAAAAACCAGACGCTCCCATCAGCCTTAAAATACACAATCCACCTTGGAAGCAACTACGAATGGCGGGAGAGTTTGTATTCCATTCTTTTTTTTTTTCGCTCGCTGCCCTCTTTTAGCGTAGGATTAAGTTGCGGAGCACGTTGCTGCAAGCTGTAGCCCCCCGCCTTAGTGAATCGGTCACGTTTAGGACCCTCTAAATCCATCCTAATTCTGCCAGTAGAATTGAGGGTATTGGAGCTCTAAACTTTCAAAAGGAAAAGGAGCCTGAAACTCTCCAGAAAACTTAACAAACACCCTGGGTTTGTTTTTTTGTTTTGTTTTTAACCATTGGTTTTTTTTTTTTTTTGCACACCATCACCAAATAATATTAAACTAAGAAATATGATGCATTTCCTCAAGGGAAGTTTTTTTTTTCCCCCAAGTTTGTACTGAGCGAGCATTATTTAGACAGATGGAGGGAAAAACAGGGTTGGACAGGAACTTAACACAATAAGTGTGTTTTCCAGAACCTTTTGTTGTGCAATGTGTTCTTTAAAAACAAGCAAACACCATTAGCACTGAGAAAATAGGAAAATAAAAATGTGAATTAAAATGTTGAGGAATGACCAAAAAAAAAAGAGGCAAGAGAGACGTTTATTTGAATTTTATTAGTGTTAGACTTGGTCTCAAAGGCGAAAAATTAGCTTTTCAAAGTTAAAACACTTAATTTTTATTCTGACTCCAAATTTTTTAAAGTGGATTTTCTAGCTAGTAGTCTTTTATTTTTTTTTAACCTAGCTTGATGGGCATTACTGCCCAAACTTTGTTTAAATCTGGTTATGATGTGATTTGCTGATGGCATAAATAGGAAATAATACTTGTAGATCCATAAATCCAGAGTTGATTTTTTTTTTAATCTCTCACTTAAAAAAAAAAAATGTGTGTTCCCAGTAGCTGCAGCAGTGGAAGACTGTGATTGGCTCCAGTGCTCCTAGAAGGAGTTGGGCTGAAGCCAGGGGGAACAGAACCAGAGGATTCCCTTTCTAGGGACCATCAGGCTGTTCAAGTCTTATCTTTCCTTTCTCCCTTCCTGGGTGCTCAGGATCTCAGAGTGGCTCCAGCAGCCCATAAATAGGCCTCAGCACTTAGTGTCATCACTCTATACCTTTGGCCTTTGAGCAAAACAAACAAAAACTTGGAAAATCCAAATACATGGTTGTTCTTGAGATCTATGATATTATTTCTTATACTAAGGTTAAACTCTACTTTCTCTGATTACACACACACACACTACTTTCAGGATCAATTGTGAAAAGGCCCTTGTGTTTCATAGAAAAATATTGCAACAAAACAAGATAATTGGGGGGAAAGGCGGTTGCAGTAGGAAAAGTGGCTTTTCTTTGATAGCATTTAATTGGAATTAAAAGATTCTTGAGCTGTAAACATTCTTTATTTATTCAGCACACATAAGCAGGCATTGTTTTATCACCATCATAATTATGGTGTCCTTTAAACTGGCTGATAGCAGGAAAGATAAGGGAATGTGCCTACAGATTCAAATCAGTCTCAAGCCTTTCTTTGGCTTCCCTTCTCTTCCCTGTCTTCTACCCTCCCCCAACCCCCCATTCTTTCCTTGGTCACTAGGGTCCCCCACAGCCCTTGAGATGAGAAGAGCAGGAAGATTGTGGACTAACCATTTCTTACATCACGAAAGTGATTTGCACCACACTAATTTGATGCGATCCATACCTTCTTGTTTCCTATGTTTATAACGGGTTTTTGTAGCTTGTAATATGTGTTAGCTGAAGAGTTGTCTTTGGCTCACCTGTATAAAATCTCATCCAGGAAGGCTTCCTGCTTTACCTTTGTCTAATTTAGAAAGCACACTCTTAGGGATTTTTCACAACAAAGCCTCACAAAAACTCCTTTACCTCCAAGGATTTGCAAATTTATAAAGGCTGCATTGAATTCAAGATGGGTCAGGGGGCAGAAAAAGGGTAGAAGGTCATTGCATTTTGATTATGGGTCAGTAGACAACATGGCATATACTCTGTGTCTCAAACTTCTGTTAAAGATAGGATTTTTAAATGCCTAAGAACAGAAGGATGGGTCCATTGAATGATTTGCCCTGATATATTTGAATGAGACAAAAAGAAAAAATATATATACATATATATACTAAGTTATAATTTAAGTTTTCTCTTCCTGTAGTCTCATGTTCCCTTTCCTGGAAAGGGAAAGGGAAAATCTGATATGAGATGAGAAATGGTTTAGATTTTATTGTCTAATTCCTCAACATTCAGCCATGTGAGACTTTAAGTTCTTTCTATTTTAGATTTTATATAACAAATACTACAGTTACTTTTGGTTATCAGTATAAATGACTTCTTTTCTTCCTCTAACCAGTAGCCCTTTGTGATATTCCTTACTCTTTTCTGTTTGAATTCACTGTGAACAAAATATGCCCAGCAATCACTAAAACAAATGTATATGGTGAAGTTAGGTGGTGTTGGGGGGTGGGGGTTGATCCTCATTTAAATTATGTATGTATGGGTGAGAGCTTGGAAAGAAAAGGATTATTTTAATGCTCTTCAATACTTTAATTATATGACAGTTGTAGTGTAGAAATGCAAAAGTACTCTTAGGTTTTCCTTCAGGTTTTCAAAAGAACTTTCCCCATTAGTAAACTACTCCTGCAAATTGCTATTGCATTTCCCAGCTAAACATTTAAAAGACTGTAAATGCCGTGTGCATTACTTTGCTCCAGAGGAAAGAGGTCAGGCTGAATTGCTATGGTATTTAAACATAAAATACGGTGAAAATAAATCAAAATAGAACATCTGAAGGTAAATTTAGCACATTCATATGGGATAAGTAAAGACAAATATGTTCAGATCGTCAGAGTCCATCACTTTAAAAACTGAAAGTGCTGATTTCTTACAGTAAATGCAGAAGTAAGTGGACATTAAAAATATATTTCTATCTGTTTTTCTATAGAGGATTTTCCTGCAGCAAGGAGCTCTATTTTCAAAGGTACATTTTAGGATGGCATAAAGATTTTGCTTTCTTCGCCATGTAAAGGCTCACATTTCATTAAAAAAAAACCTCAATGCATATCATCTATATATTATTCCTAAATTCACAATAATCAAAGATAGATACATGTAAACATGAATGTTAATTTGAGTATCTCCATCCATATACATGCATGTATTTGAGAAACATAGAACTTGATATATCCTCTCTTTAAAAAGAATTTGAATACAGCCCATCATCTGAATTGGGTTCATCTTTGATTGTAGAGGCGGCTGACATGGTCAACAAATTTATCAAAGAAACCCCCTAGCTTTTGAAGAATAGTACTTTATACATCTGGATCCGCACATCCACGCAAAGTAAGTAAATTATTGCATAACTTTAAGCATAATTGATAACAGACACCTTTAATTTTTCATCCCCATTCTTTTGGCCAGCTTTCGCATTAATAATCTAAGCCATAAATGTTGGTAGCTATTGATCGAAATCCCCGGTGTGCATGCAAATCCATCTTAAAGTCCCCTGCCTTTCATGTGTGAGCGCTCAGGGGCTTCTGCGAGATCTTTTTATCGGGATTGACCCCCAATGTGCCTGGAGAAGACCCCGGATATGCAACGTGTGCTGATGGCCACAAGAAAGCTGTCTGTCACATTTGTGTGTGTGTGTGTGTGTGTGTGTGTGTATAGGCAAGAGCATCAGTGCCAAAGCCTTAACACACACACACACACACACACACACACACACACACACAGAGAAAGAGAAATGGGGAAGTTAAAGGAACAAAAGAATGTATTAGACAAGAAGGATATGTAATAGCAGTATTAAAAATGGATAAGTGAAAAGGTGTGTGTGTGCACATACATCCTAAATAAATAGTATAAAGAGATGTGTGTACATGTTTGTACACATGCAAAACACACATTCCTATTTCCTAAATCCTTTGGCCTTTGCTTTTAATTGATCCAAAGAGTTTTAGTTTTTAAAATACTTAACATTATGCTAGTTTTCAAAAATGCCTATATTGTCAGAGTTTTAAAGGAGGAGAGGAAAAGGTGAATTTGAAGTGGTTACTGCATCCCACTGCTATGTGGCAGGGATCAGAGAGAGAGAGACTACTAAAAGATCTGAACAGGAATCAAGAAAACTAAAACTACCTGACCACCCCCCCCTCCAAGCCCCCACCCAAAGACTCTCTAGCCAGTCTTTTGTAATGCCTTCTCAAGGTTTTCTTTCTTTCTTTCTTTCTTTCCTTTTTTTAGTTTAGTATTTCTTGGCTGCTTGACTCTTTGGTCTAAATCTTAAAGCTGGGGGAGGAGGGGAAGGGGCGGGGTGGGGTGGGAGGAAGAGGGCTGGAAGTATATAAGTGCATCAGGAGGAATTTTTAAACGACATCATTGTCGTTGGCAATAGAAAGACTCCGGTCTTTCTACCTTAAAAAACAAACATCAGAATCTGCTTTTCCTGGGAACTTCGCTTTCTGCATAAACCTTGTGCATTTTGCCTCCTGTGAAAGTGAAAGAGAAAAACGCGGTGTGATAGATCCAGATGCAAAAGAAAGCCAACTCGGTGGATGGTATTAGCTGTGACGAGGCATTGTTCATTGCTGCCTCTCGGTTACATTTAAAGCCTGAAATATCACGAGATCCATTCAATGATCCTTCTCTCATTCAAGGGACAAAAATGTAATTTGCTGTAGCTCTGATTTCTTGGATGGAAATGCTAGCCTTAGATTTCAAAGGCAAGAACTAGACATCGTGGTTTGTACACACATTGATTAAGTTGAAGAGCGGCGATTACATCTGTGCTGAGTGCAACAGTAGTCCAGGGCTGACTTTTCAAATCCCAACCTCCTGAGTTACAGACTCTCTTAAATAGACTTCCTTCATTTCCGGATGTACTTCTTGAAATTCCCAATTCTCTTCAAAATTCCTGGGAAATTACACAGGAGATGAGGGTGGGGGTGGGGAAGTAGGGCCGAGATTTCATCTTGTCTAGCAAACTACCTTTTTTGTACATTTGATTCCTGTTTTTAATTTTTTAATTTTTTTGTAGCTATACCTGCTCCTGCTAGCCAGACGAGAACAGGGGAAGTTGGAACTTTTGACTGTGAAGAAAGAAATTACTGCAATTTTTTTTCCTTGCAGGCTCAGAAATATCCGTTTATTCTTTAACCACACGGATGTGTCTATTTTTGGAGGAAGAAGGAAATATATAATTGCTTGGGTCATATTTATGCTGTAAGCTGCAAACACCGAACAGTTTAAGAAGATTTTGCTGAATTCTGCAGAGCAGCCAACACACCGCCTTGGGATCTTGGTAATTCAAGTGGGAAGACCCTGGCTCTCATTTGCCAATATTTTGGATATCCTTGAAAATGACAGCAAACTATGCCTTAATTTGACTTAAGAAGAGGTCAGACCGTATTGATATTCATCTAAAGTCATTTTGTCGAAGCAGAGGCTTGGCTTTCATGGAAGGAAAAAAAAAAAAGGCATTTGTGGAAGATTCACCTAAACTATCAACTAAACCATCAGAGACCACTGAAATAGGCTGTACCATACATCAACACTTTCTTTCCATCATTACTGTGTAAAACCTCTGGAAGCACCTTGGGCGTTTTACATTTTTTTTTTCTTTGCTGCAGAAAAAAAAGAAAAAAGTAATCTACTCCCTGGAATTCTGATCTGTGGGGAACAGGACCCTGAGGAAAGCTGTCCTGGAGACTCTAGGAAGATCCCGCCTCCAATCCAGCCTGGTTAATTGTGAAAAGTGTACACATTTCTGGCTTATCTATGCTTTGTTATGAGTCTGACGTGAACCTACCTCCTCCCCAACCCACTCCCCCAGCAGAGAACCGAAATCCAGTTGAATTGTGACAGTGTTTAGAAGCTGGAGCCTTGAACTGCTTGCTTGGTCAAATAACTTTGTATCTGGTTGTAAAAAGGCATTTCAAAGGGGGGAGGAAAAAAAAAAGGAAAATCGAGAGAAATTCCAAACGTAAGTCTGTACTGGGGTGGTTCATGGGCGGTGTAACTTTGGAACTCCCGTCGGTCTCCTTCCCCACTCCCATAAGGGAAATAGCAGGCTATTCTGCACATTTTCGCTTAAGCTCCATTTTCCAAAGGAAAAGGGGGTGGGGTATATGTATTTGGACTTGATAATGTTCTTTTTTAATGCTTTTGTTTAAAATGATAATAGCTGTATTAGTAAAAAATGCAAATAAAGCAAAAAATAGGCAATATTTCTTTAAAGGGGAATATACAGTGGCTTTTTTTTTTTTAAGGCGTACACACACTGCTTCTTTTGAAGTCTGTGAGTCAGGCTGTTTCTGAGCTCCGATAGTTTAATGGAAAGATTTATATACCGACTGTATTATTTACTTTGGGAGGGGAGGTGGCAGTATAAGGGTATGCTAATTAGTAGGAGATTTTGGGGGGAAGGGGTGGAATATCAATTTTTATTGCATCACCTGTCAGGAGTGTCCAATCAGCGTTGGCTTTAGGGGAATTAATTGATGAAGGTGTCTCCGGACGAGCTCACTTCACTCTGTCATTTTATTTGTAGCTAAAGCAGCGGCGGGAATAGCAGCTGCATTTCTTTTCTCTTTCTCCCTTCACATTCCATTATCATAGTGCTCCAATGGAGAAAGAAGGAATGGAGCGGCCCAGGTACTGATCTGCCTGGAGGACTCAGACCATCACACACTGGCAGTTCAGAAACCGGATGTTTTTTTTCCCTCTTTTGCAAAAAAACGAAAAGCAAAAAAAAGAGCAAGAATCAAGTCAGTGTAATTTCATGGTGTTTTGTATGTGTGTGGTGTGTGTGTGTGTGTGTGTGTGTGTGTGCGAGAGTGTGTGTGCGTGTGTTTTGTTTAACCCTCCCCACCCCCCAAATAATTTCGCCTAGAGTTTGGCACTCCCTTCGCCGGGAATAACAGTCTTTGTTATTTTATTAGCAGGATGCCTTGAGACACCCGCAGCATCTGGCGGAGGATTAACATACATACATGTGTATGTATGCGTCACGTATATATTTACTGCAAATGGTGGGGATCATTTAGTGCCCGAGATGGGAGACCTGAAGTCAGGGTTTGAAGAGGTGGATGGCGTGAGGCTCGGCTACCTCATCATTAAAGGAAAGCAAATGTTTGCCCTCTCCCAAGTCTTCACAGATCTGCTGAAAAACATCCCGAGGACCACCGTGCACAAGCGCATGGATCATCTGAAAGTGAAAAAGCACCACTGCGATCTGGAGGAGTTGCGGAAACTCAAGGCCATCAACAGCATCGCCTTCCACGCCGCCAAATGCACGCTCATCTCCCGGGAAGACGTGGAAGCCCTGTATACCTCGTGTAAAACCGAGCGGGTGCTCAAGACCAAGCGCAGAAGGGTCGGCCGGGCCCTGGCCACCGAGGCGGCGCCGCCGCCGGAGCGCGCCCACGCCGCCGCCGCCGCCGCCGGCCCCCGCGCGGGGTTTTGGAAGGACGAGCAGCAACTTTGGCGGGGCCTGAGCGGAGCCGCGCGGCCCCTGCCAATCAGCGCGCAGTCCCCGCGCCCGGGCGCCGCCGCCGCCGCCGCGCGCCCCGCCGCCCATCTACCTCAGATTTTTAGCAAATACCCGGGCTCTCCCTACCCGGAAATCGTGCGATCGCCCGGCAAACCCCCTCTAAACTATGAAACCGCCCCGCTCCAGGGAAACTACGTCGCCTTCCACTCGGACCCGGCCTACTTTCGGAGCCTGTTGTGCAGCAAGAACCCAGCCACCGCCGCCGCCGCCGCCGCGGCCGCCGCCGCCGCCGCCGCCGCCGCCGCGGCCGCCGCCGCCGCCGCCGCCTACTACCAGGCTTCGGCGGCCGGGCCCCAGCCCACCAAGGCGGCGGCGGCGGCGGCGGCGGCGGCCGCGGCGGCGGCGGCGGGCGCCGGGGGCCCCGTCAGCCTGACCTACCGCTGCAAGCGCAAGCGCGGGGCCGCCAAGGACGGCCTGCTCGCGCCCCACGCCGGCGCCCGGCGCCTGCTGCTGCTGCCCAGGTCCTACAAAGCCAAGGCGGCGGCGGCGGCGGCGGCGGCCGCGGCGGCGGCGGCGGCCGCCGGGGCGACGTGCCTGGAGCGGTTCCATCTGGTGAACGGCTTCTGCTCGCCTCCTCACCACCATCACCACCACCACCACCATCACCACCACCACCACCACCACCGGGCCCAGCCGCCGCCGCCGCCACCGAGTCACCACCCCCCTCACCACCACCGGCCGCCGCAGCCCCATCTGGGCAGCTTTCCCGAGAGCTGCAGCAGCGACTCCGAGTCCAGCTCCTACTCGGACCACGCAGCCAACGACTCGGATTTTGGCTCCAGTTTATCCAGCTCCAGCAACTCTGTGTCCTCGGAGGAAGAGGAGGAGGAGGAGGAGGAAGGAGAAGAGGAGGAGGAGGAAGAGGAGGAGGAAGAGGGGGGCAGCGGGGCCTCGGATTCCAGTGAAGTCAGCTCGGAGGAGGAGGAGGAGGAGGAGGAAGAGGAGGAGGAGGAGGAGGAGGAGGACTCGTCCACCGAGTCAGACTCGAGCTCCGGCTCCAGCCAAGTGTCAGTGCAGAGCATCCGTTTCAGGCGCACCAGCTTCTGCAAGCCTCCCAGCGTGCAGGCGCAGGCCAACTTCTTGTACCATCTGGCCTCCGCCGCCGCTGCAACCAAACCCGCTGCTTTCGAGGACGCCGGCAGACTTCCCGACCTCAAGAGTGGTGTCAAAGCCGAGTCGCCCGAGGAGTGGAATCTGCAGAGCTGGGCCCCCAAAGCGTCTCCGGGGTACTGTCCGGCCAGCCTGGGGACTTGTTTCCCAGAGATAAGGAACGATAGGGTATCTGAGATTACATTCCCACACTCTGAAATTTCCAGTACGGTTAAGAGAACTGACCTGACCATTAACTGCCTGGCAGAGGGGGCCTCTTCACCTAGCCCAAAGACAAACAATGCATTTCCACAACAAAGAATACTCCGAGAGGCTAGGAAATGCCTACCAGCAACTCCTACTACACACTGTGCAGATAACAGCACAATAGCTGCTAGGTTCTTAAATAATGATTCTTCCCGAGCTGCAGCAAATTCTGAAAAAGATTCCAAACTCCCTCATTGTCCCGCATTTGCTACGGGTTTGCCCTCTTCTCAAACTGATCCTGAAGTGGAGGCAGCAGGAGGAGCAGCAGCAGCTGCTGCTGTTGCTGCTGCTGCTGCTGCTGCTGCTGCTGCTGCTAAAGCAGAGAACCCCTGCTCTGACACGGGCGGCAAGACACTGCCATTTCTGCACAATATTAAAATCAAAGTAGAAGACAGTAGTGCTAATGAAGAATATGAACCTGATCTTATCACAAATAAGCTAAAGTGCGAGTGCAATGATACAAAGGGTGAATTTTACAGTGTGACTGAAAATAAAGAGGAGGACGCCTTGTTAACCACAGCCAAGGAAGGTTTTGCATGCCCTGAGAAAGAAGCTCCTTCCTTGAATCCACTGGCTCAAAGTCAGGGCCTTTCATGCACTTTAGGTTCTCCAAAACCTGAGGATGGGGAATATAAATTTGGTGCCAGGGTGAGAAAAAATTACCGGACACTAGTTCTGGGAAAACGACCTGTCCTTCAGACTCCTCCAGTCAAACCAAACTTGAAATCAGCTAGAAGCCCTCGTCCTACAGGTAAAACCGAGACACATGAAGGAACACTGGATGACTTTACAGTTATAAACAGACGCAAAAAGGTAGCCAACAATGTAGCATCCACAGTGAAAAGGCCATTTAATTTCATGGCAAATTTTCCTTGTCCACCATCACTCATTATTGGGAAAGATGGGGATTTGTGGCCTGCATATTCCTTAAACACCACTAAGGATTCCCAAACTCCTCACAAGGCCCATCCTATATGGAAATGGCAGCTGGGCGGTTCTGCAATACCTCTCCCACCTAGTCACAAATTCAGGAAATTTAATTCATAAAGATGTTTTGGAAGATATTTTCTTGAACCATATTACCTTCCTTTTGTTGTAAACTGCACAGGATGGTTTGTACAAGTCCATTAATGGTGTTACACCCCCTTTGGAGTCCTGGTTTATCGCATTTTGAAGACAGAAATCGGATTACTTTTTTTTTCCATTGCGGTTTTTTTTTTTTTTTGGAGTAGGGTGGGGGCGGGGTGGGAGAAGGGTTGGTTTACATACCACAGACTACTTCAGGCTAAAGACTCAAGTAAAACTCAGTTATTATGGTAGAGCTGGAACACTTTACTGTTTCAATGCTAATAATGCACCGGTACCTCAATTCAACTGCTACAAATAAATGTCAAAAGGTTGAATAATAAATATTACAATGAGCCATTAAGTTTATGCACTAGATTTCAGACCTGGAAGTGTAACTGTTAATTCAGTGAAAGTTTGTTAGGTTACATGGTTACACAGTGAGGTAGCAAGAAGTTTCTGTGAGCCCAAAATGTAATTTTCTGGAGCTCTTGTTTGTGGGATGTGTTTTTTTTTTTCTTTTTACTCCTCTCATTCCCTCTCCAAGAGTAGTTGCACTTAACTTTTTGTTGTTGCTATGTGGGTTTGTTTTATTTTTGTTGGCTTTTTTTTTTTTTAGTGGAAAGATGGGGTGTGAATCTTGATTGAATGCTGATTTTTTAAAAAGCTGCCTCATATATAATGAGTAAGAGAAATATGGCATTGTATTTTTTTAAGGATGTGCTTTTACTTTTACAGCCACTCCTTGCATTTGGAAAAGTCCTTTTTGTGTTCTCACCCAAATGTTTTAAATAAGATGACTGTTACTTTTCTTCCCTGCCCATCTTGTGATCTGAACATGACTATTCAAACTTTCAAAATAATGAAAATATCTCTCTTAACAACAGAATATTTTATGGTCTAACTGTTCATAATGATAAAGCAGTAAATACAAACAAGAAAAAGAAGGGTTAGAGTTGTAATGCCCCAAATTAAAAAAAAATAATAATAATAGTTATATCAGGGCTTTTTTGGTACCAGAACTCAGGCACTTGGATTCTATTACCTTATTCTTTTTCCTGCATCTCTCTCAAACTTCTGTTTCCAGACCATTCTGTGCATAGAGCAGGAGAGTTTCTACTGCAATTGACAATCAGAGGTGACTATCTATATTTGCACTTAAAATCAAAGTAATTCAACATGCAAATAGCTAGGGCCTAGCCCTTGGTAAGGGCCATGCTGGTATACTGTGTTGTGATGATGAGAGCAGTAAATCAAAATTATGGAAATTTGCACTGTTGAAAAGCATGCTTTAGCTTTATTTTCAATTAAAAACACTGTTTAAAATTCCTGGTTCTATACATTTCTACTTATTCCAGATTCAAGAACGGTTAACAGGAATGAATGGTTTTGTTGACATGTTCACTTGTAATGGTTTTGCCTAAAAGAAAAGCATTTATTGGGTCCAGTGTTTTGTTGTGATGCTTTGCAATGAGGGCCAGTCAGGTTCTGTCCATGTTCCTGGTAGATTTTTTTTTTTTTTGCTCCTAGATAACAGGAAAACTTTACAAACTTCATTACAAATCAAGTTCTAGAAGGTTCAGATTTATGACAATGAAGCAGATGGAGATAAGTTGTGGTTGCTGTTGTTTTAATTGAACATTGAATCTAATAATTTGGGGGCCACCAATTATGATTTTCAGATCCTTGTCATCTTGAATCTAAAAAGTTGCATCTATAGATCTTGAATCTAAAAAGTTGCATCTATAGATCATAAATCACAAAGCAAAACAAGGCACCACTGAGATGTGATTAAGTCACTATTTCTCATGGAAATTCAGCCTATATTCCCTCTTAACCTTTTAATTCCTGCAGCCTTTGAAATTTTCCTTTTGTCTATAAATGTTGCAGAAAGATCTGGATGGTCTCAGCTCTAATTGCTATATATGCTCTGTGGTTTTCCTCTTGTTTTAAAGGACAGAGGCCCAGTATACCTGCATCCAAATATACTTGGATGAAGTAAACAGATGCTTTGAACTGCCTCCTTTCCTTTCCTTCTTGAATGTTGCCAGATGTAGGGTCACTGGATCGTTTTATATTGGAATGGTAGATATGGTCAAAGCAAAAATTTGGGGGGTATTATCCTTAAATTCATGTTTGTATACAATTCCAAAGACCAGTCCATGTTTGGGTTTAAAACCTCAGAAAGCTAAGTGATTGGCGTTTTAGTCTGAGATCTTTCCTCTTTTGAAGGCAGTACACAATTTAGGTACAGTGAGTTGTCCTAGAAAACCAATCTATAAAGAGTGTGACAGTAGGCATCAGTAATTTCTACTTTAATCAGTGATAAGTCATGAAAGTTCAGAGACCAGTGACCACTGTATTCACTTTCCTTGCTAGTGATGGACTCATTGTCCCTGAATTATAAATTGAGACTATATCTGAAGACTACAGATATTGGGAGTGGGGTAGGGTTGTAATATGGGATAAGTACAAATTAAAACAAATATACCCTATGGAGTGTCTGACATAAAAATATCAGCCTCCAGTTTTGACACTTGGTCTCCAGCCCTCAGAGAATCAATAGTTTCAGTTTATAGGAGCTGGAGAATGAGCAGTAGGAGGCTGAGAAGGCATTCCAGAGTGATGCCATCAAAAGGGAAAAAAAATTCAATAGGCAACACAAATTTCACCCCATAGTCCCACCAGAAGCCAGCCAACGACAGCAAAACCTGAGTTGGGGCTTCTATCAGCAAAGTATACCAAATATTATGGAGGGACTTGCAAATGCAAGGTATTCTTTTAATTCCTGGTAATCCCTTAGCTGTTTTCCCATCCTGCTGTGGGAATTATTCTCAGTAAAGTTTATTTTATTTTGGTTGTTTCATGATTAACGACAATATCTACATTTTTCTAAGCTGCTATAAATGTCCCATTTGTTCAAACATTAAGTAAGCCTTATTGAGAAAGAAACAAAAGTTACCTCCGTTGATAGATTGCATTTTCACATCTAAATGTTTTCAGGGAATAGATTTTTTTTTTAAAGCACTCTATGGCTCCAGGGTTGCTGGTTCCTGTGTCTAAATTAGCTCAGTATTCACAGACATGAGGAAAAGCCTTTTTCTGAGTTTCTGGTGAAACAAACTCATTTTTGGTCTTCTATAAAAGTAATTTCCTGATAAGACTGTGAACTGAAGATTTAATTATTTTTTTAAGAGATGCATGCACTCTGCCACAATCAGGTTATCTATCTTTAGAGAAAAGGCAGCTTGCTTGCCCCCCTCCCACACTATTTACTTTTTACAGTGGGTGTTCCTTTCTACTGGCTTACTTGGTTACAGTGAAGTAATCTCAATAATGGTTGTTTATTTGAAAATCAACAACAAGGAGCCACCACTAAACAGCAATAATACAAACTAGATGGGCTGGTGGGTGGATTTTTATCTTATTTGTGTCTGGGTGACTTTCAATGGTCTAGAAATTCCTCAAAAGTTCTAGCTAACAAGAATTGGGTGGGGAGTTTCTACTGATAAGAGAATGATAGTTTTGTTTGCATGCAGGAAGAGATGTAGAAGAAACTAATTCCTCAAAAGCATTTTTTTTCTTTCAAAGAAAATAAAACCAAGAATCATCTATGGTAAAAAAAATTTTTTTAAGAATAAAGCGTTAGCATCTAAAAAAGAAAGAAATGTGGTGAGTTTTGCTTCACCTTGAAAACAACTTCCTGTTATAAAGGATGTGAAAAGAGGGATTTCCCAGAACCCAACTAGAACTGTGTATGTCTGCTGGGGAGGGGAGGAGTGGAATTAAAGGCTCCCTATCAACTAACCTCTGGGAATTAGCAAGAAAGAACTGACTGGGTACCCACCTTAGGGAGTACTCCCTGTCACTGCAACCACCCCCAGGATTTTACCCTTGTCTCCAGGGAAGAAGTATTTTTAATGTTAGCTTTGGCTTTAGTTTGCTCCCTAGGCCAAAGGGCATTTTAAAAACTAGCTTGGGGGTTGGGAGACCTAGGACAGAGCCAAGAGTTGGGGGGAGGGCTGCATTTTTACCTGTTTGGGAGGCCCTCTTTTGCGAAAGAACGAAAGAATGAAAGAAAGAAAGAGGGAGAAAGAAGAGGGGGGGGGGGGAGCAGCTATCATTCTTTGCCTATGCCCTAGGCCCCAGCTACTCTCTCACTCCTTTTCAAACTGTGGCGGCCTCACAAGCTCCTACTTTAAAAGGCCTGAGATGTTTTGCATGAAGCCCTCACAATAGGGGTTGAGGGAATTGACAGTTTCAAAAACAAGGCGTTCAGTCCTTTCCAGCTGCCGGCCTTGCTCCCTCGCACCAATTCCTCGTTCCTCTCTGCTGGTGGCGTCCTCTGAGGTGCAAGGGGTCCCCCCACCCCACAGGCCCCGGCTCTGGCCAGCCCACTCCGCCCCTGAGCTGTGTTTGTAAACAGGGGTCAGTGGCAAGGGGCTGCTGGCGTGCAGGCTCTGGGCCTAGCAGCCTGGGAGGGAAGACAGGGGACAAGTGAGCCGGCCAAAGGCTGCAGGCAAAGAGCTAGCCTGGGGGACAAGAGGGATTCAGGGTCCCTTTTCTCCCTCACTTGCTTCCCCCCCCCCAACAACCATGCAGTTGGGGTGAGGCTAGGCCTGCACTGACCCCAAGCACTTTTGAACTCTGGCTGCCAGCAGAATAAGTGCTGCCATTTTGCAATGGTGGCCAAGAAATTTCTTTGTGACTTGTTTTTCCTGCCCAGTTCTTATAGTCTTTACAACGTGTGACAATTTCGTGTCCATCCCCAGCTCCCAATTTGAAGAGCCTGCACCTCAGAGGTTCATGTGGAGCAGGCTCCTGGCTCAAGCTGCCTGGGGGCTGGGAGCAGAGGGCAGCAGGGTGCCTGGCCAGCCAGCGGAGGCCTCCTCCCTCTGGGCCAGCCCTTGGGGAACTGGACTGCCTCCTCTCAATCTGCACTCCTTTTGTGTGTCCTGAAGTCATTGCCCATCCCCACACACACTGCCTGGCCATTTCTCACCTTCTCACCCAGGCCTCCTTTCTCCTCCCCAGGCAGATGGGGCCTAGCTCTTTGCATTGGGCAGGGGGCTGGCCAAAGCCTTCTAAATGGGAATGGAGAATGAGAATGGCTAAGAGATGGGACTTCCCATTGGGGCCAGAAAGACTGAGAAGCCACCTGGGAAGTGGCCCAAGAGTGGAGACCCTGAATGTGGAGAGGACACAGCTCCTCAAAGTGGGAAAACCGTGTGGAGCCAGGGCTGGCTTGGCTCTGTTGGCATGGAGGTCCTCGCGCCTTTGGAACTTCTCTCCGTGCCATCTGCAAGGGAAATGATGACCTGGAAATGGGAAACAGGGGACAGTGACCTGGAAAAACTGAGCTTGGAAGGTTGGAGTGCAGCAGTGCAAACAAAGCTGCTACAGGGGATGGGGGGGTGGGGGGAACAGAGGTGTACCGCAGATAAGTCACAGGAAAGTGCAACAAGCTTGTTTTCCCGGGTGTTTAAAATGCAGCCCCAGTTGTAAAGTGTGTGAAATTACGCACTGGTCTCTTAAAGAGTGCCTAATTTATAGTAAATAACAAGGTCTTTGTAAATGGCTTTATTATGTTGTTTCTTGTTAATTGTTGAGAAAATCCCCATTGTTGAGTGTGAAAGGCTTTATGAGCTAACCTGGTCCTGGGCGCAATCAGAAGGCAGTAAATGGCCGCTCGGCCTCCAAGGCCTTGCGCGGAAGCTGGCGCCGGCCGGGAGGGCCGCGGGGACCGCTGGAGGTGCCGCCTCGGCCGGGGAAGAGAGTGGCCGGCCTTTCCAGGTTTTAATTAAAGAGAAAGTCTGTTTTGAACTCGCGGGCCCCGGAAGAGCAGCTGGTTGAGTACGGCCAAGGGAGCCTTGCTGGCTGCGGAGACCCGGGGCAGCCAGGGCCTGGGGGAGGCAGAGCGGCCCCCCCTCCGGGGTCACAGCCCCACCGGGGGTGGCGCCTCCATGGCAGCCCCGCCGGCCCTGGGTCTCTGGGCTCCAGCTTGCGCTGCGCTGCGGTGGGACTGGGCTTTGTCTCCAGATCACGGGTCGCTTGGAGTCTGGGGTCAGGTCCATTGCACCAGGGCTTGCTGAGCCCCCCAAAATGCCTGTGGGCCGAAGGAACTAGAGGGTCTACACGTAGAGCTGGTTCCAGGGAGAGCTCCAGGCCCCTATCTGGGGCCTCCTTGTCTTTTGTTTCGAGCTCTCTCTCCTAGCCTCCCTCCCTCGTTTTCTCTCTCCTCTCTCAAACACACACACACACACACACACACACACACACACACACACACACACACACACACACACACACACACACACACACACACGCTCTCCATTCGAACCCTGAAAGGGACTCTGAAGGCAAGAGAAAAATCAGAGGAAGGAGTTTTGAGTTCTGGATATTTAAACAAGGAAAAACAATTTCTTTAGTCTAAGATGAAAATATTCGTGTCTCCTTTTCCTATCTCTCCAGTTCTCTTTCCAGCTAGCTGGGACCCCAGGGAAGTAAATAAAAGAAATGAATACATTTTAAAATAAATAAATAAAGGCCGGGCTTCATTGTAGGAACTTGGAAGAGAGGGCCTTGCTAGGTCCTGCAAGCCGGGAGCTGCAGGCCTTTCCTGGGTCTTAGGGAGTCGAGGGGGAAAAGCAGCTGCTTCTTCTCTGCAGCTTCGGAACTCTTGGCACAGCAGCTAGGGGGAAAAGAAATTTGTTCTTTGGCCTGCATCAGCAGAAGAAAACCTGGGTTAGGGGAACCCGTATGTGAGGCTTTGGACATAGCTAATGCAAAACACAAGGAAATGTTAATTCCCGTCAGAAAAAAACCTGTATTCGGCTGTCTTTCTTCCTTCTAAGATGGCCCTTTGCTAGCGCACTCTCGCTCTCACCAAATTAGCTATTACGTGCAATCCCCCTGGGTTTAAAGCACTTGTTTCGCGGATTCGCGTACAACCCATATTAACTATGCACTTTCTGGTATTCCTCTTGTGACTGTCCCTGCTTCTTCCTTTCTTTGCGGAGAGTATGATGCATTTTATTTTAGTCCAATCGATGCGTGCAAATACTGGGATAACACAACCCACACATCTGCGGTGGAGGCTGTTTTCAAAATTGAGTTTAAGGATCAATACTAAGTCGAAATGCTCCAAATTGCACGAATTCACCAAATTCAAGCCTTGGGCTCCCAAGCCTCTTGCCTGACTGATTTAACGCACTTGCCAGCCCTAGCTGCTTCTGTATACTTACTCCGTTTCTCAAAACAGGATGTTTTCATCCTGTGTCCTTTGACTTTCCCTAAAGATCACTCCTTTTTGCTTGGAAAAACAGGACCTCAAAATGCAGGTCTTCTCACACTTTCTTTGCTAACTGTCATTTTCCCATTTTTATTTTTCCAGGACCCAATTGCAGTACTTACAAGAGCCATAACCGGTGCTTCAAAAACCTTTGCTCAATAAAATTCATACTTTACTGGCCAAGGAACAGCCACTACTTAGCTATTGGGGTTTCTTTTTCCAGATCTCAGCTGTTTGGGTCATAGCACATGTAGCTTTCCTTTCTTTAGCAGCCTGAGGTCATAGCTGAAGGGACTTCTCAACTAGAGGGTGGGGGGAAGGGTTGTGCTCTTGTTGCAAGGGACCCTTAAGGCCAGAGAGGTGGATAGATTAGGAAAGGGAATTAGGAAAGCCTACTGCTTGCAGAATGTGTGTGTGTGTGTGTGTGTGTGTGTGTGTGTGTGTGTTGTTGTTGTTGTTGTGTATAACCTGAAAAACATACCTAGGGGGGAAAAAAAGCCCTCAAGAGCCTAGAATCCTCAAAACCCTTGTTTCTTAGATCCTGCTGCCAGTATTTTCCTTCAGGTTAGATGTCTGGGACAAGATAGAAAGCCAGGAAGGGGTGGGAGAAGTGAAAGGGAAAAGATGTCTTTCAATTCTCCAGTAAGATATAGTTATTCATCTAATCAGCACCATCAATATGTTTGTAGTTTGGATGAGAAGGCTGAGTAGTCAACAGCATTAGAACCTAAAATATCACCAGTGTAGCAAAAAAGCAAATGCCCTCCCCAGAGCTCAGATGTATGGAAGAAAGGGAAGGGAAACAGAAGGTAAACCATTTGAGTTGCTGACTGCCCTCTTCCCATGACCAAACAAACAAACAAACAAACAAACTTAGAATTCTTCTGAAGACTAGGTTATTGCAGAAGCACATGCAGGGCACTGAAGGGTTACAATATAACTTCTATTGTTAGTGCTTGTCTATACAAAGATCAGTTTCAGTTAGCTCCAGGAAAAGCACAATATTTGTAATAAATGATGAACTGTGGAAAGGAAAAGCAGAAGGAGTTCCTTGAGTTTAGGTGTCCTTCTTGCCTCTTTCCCGTGCAACTAGGCTACAGCACCATATATAAAAGATGTTAAAGCTACAACTTGGTCAGTTGGTGAGCATTTCCATCTAAAAACAACCTGAAAAGGCCTACATCATTAGATCTCCCAGAAACAAAGGCACATTTCGCATTCATTTTCCTTGTCTTTCTCTTCCCCCTCCCCTTCAAATAAATACCCTAGGTGTCTATAGGACAAATGTCTAAGATGAGGGTTTTGTTTTTTGGTTGTGGTTTTGATTATACATTGGGTCTAAATATGCAGTCTAGCAGATAGTTATTAAACTTTCTAATCTCAGGTTATTACATCCATTTGAATCAAAACTGCAGTAGATCATAGGAATTGCTTGGAACAGGTTTATTTACCCTTCTTCATTTTCCGCTTTATCTCCACCCCCCCCCACACCTCTACCCACTCTCTCAGCTTCTCTTTTTACCCCTCTTTTCCCTACCTAACTCTTGCAATTCTTTCTCCAGAGGTGGAAAAAAAGGGAAGAGCTGGATCTAAACCAGTGTTGAGAGAGGCAGTGTGGGAGCCTGAGCTTCTTACTGGAGTGAGGAACCCTTGCTTTCCAGCCTCTCCTCCTGTTGGTACTGAGCTATTCTGCCTGGTTGGACTATAAAAAACAGCGTGGATCTGAAGACCAGGAGAGTGCCACTCCATAAACACATGGCTATGGTTCTAACATGGAGTGCATTGCCAGATGCAAATGTACAGAGATGCTTTTAATTTTGTTCCAAGTGTTATACATCATGTGGCAAATTGGTCTTCGGAAAGTCAATTTTAATTTTTTTTCTGTTAATAATAAAGGCGTCTTAAGCATCTATGATTGAAAATTAAAAATGCATACATCACTATCATTGAAGTATTTCTCAGCTAATATTAAAAAGAGAGAGTACTTTTTTTTGTTTCATAAATAAGGAAGATTTTTTTTTTAAGTGGAAGAGCTTGGGTGACATTTGAATTGTCCAGTTGTTTTTGCTGCTGGTATAGTTTAAGAAAGTAATAAAAACATTAAAAATCCTTGTTTGTTTTTTTATCCTTTCACATCTTTATAGGCCATAAATTTAAAAGTAAATTAGCAAAGTAGTTAGGCACTCCTGCCATTTTCATTAGGAAAGCTACCCCTGAAACACTGATTTTTTACCTTAAAATATCAACATTGCATATTATTGGATACATGGTCACTATGCTTACAATTTTAGATATAGTTAAATAGGAGGGGACACAACTTATTTTGCAGAACCACAATGAGAAGGTATTATTTCATATTTTGTAGACTTGGGTGACCAGGGTTTCTGAAATCTCGTGCTTTGTGTCAATCCTGAACTGGTTTATCTAAATAGAATCTGATACTACACACAAGAAGGCCACCCATAGTACAGTGACACCACAGAAGGAATTTCTAGATGGAAGCATTCTGGTTGTGAATTTCCTATCTCTTCTTGTTTTGAACCAATACTTGAGTGCATATTCCAAGATTGATTTTAAATGTGATCTCCTGAAAGAAAAAGAAAGCACAAAAATAATCATTATCAAGGAAAAGCAAAGCAGGAATTCTTTTTATAAATACTGTGAGGATCATTGATTCTGGTTACCTGCAATAATGTGAATGGCATCGTTATGGCTGGTCCATTGATGTGGTTTCTTCACTCAGAATCCTGGCCAAAGCAATAGTATGTCAATGTGCAAAATTCTAGCCAAAGATAAGCCATTACAATGGAAATCGTGATGTGAAAGTCTCATTGAAGCCAATGAAATTGAGTGTAATATCCATACAGCATTTCATCTGCTCCAGGATTTAGTATGCGGTTCAATGTTGAAATGGGATTATGCATATAAAATGCCAATATAGAATACAGTGCCCAATAAAACATTAGAAAAGCAACTTATAGTCCATACACATGGGCTTTACTTAAGTTTGAACTTAATGGGTAAAATAAACCACAGTACCATCAGAACACTAAATCTACACAATGTCTTCACTCTGATTTTTCATGCTTATTTCTGCATGATTCCCTCCCCCCCAACCCCTCTCCTATCCAAACACAATTCTTTTAAGGGGACTCTTCAAATCATCCAACAATTCCCAGAGGGTATTCCAGGAGTCTCTTAAAGTGTCTTTCTAAATTAAAAGGCTCTAAACAATTTAAGTGCATTAAAAAAACAACAACAAATGTATATATGTGTGTGTACACATGTATTACACACACACACACACACACACACACACACACACACACACACACATATATATATATATATATATATATATATATATATATATATATACCAGACCAGAAAGTATTTAGACTTGCAAATCTAGGATGTGTAAAAAAGAAGATGAGAGGGACCAAAGAGAAAAACGCCCCCACAGTGGATTACAAGGTTATGGGACAGGTCACTAGGAAAAGGAAATAAAACTGAATGTTAGGTTAGGCTTGTAAATTATGCACCTTTCAGAGAAAGAGGTTTAAGGTCTCTTCACTCAAGGGTTTTTTTCCCCCATCCATTTTGCTATTAATTCTTAACTCTTGGTAGGCCGTTCTTTAATGAGGTTGTTTGTGGCAGGTTAATTTTCTCCAATCTACTGAGTTCCTCATTTTCCCTTTTAAGTGCACCGCTGCCTAGAGCTTTCAGAATTTTTCCATACCAGAAGAAAACAGAATAAATGTGGTAAAGTTGCCTGGCTGGGCTGGGAATTAAAAAAAATGTTATGTGGACAGATAAACAGAGGGTCTGGACAGATGGGAGCAGGAGGGTAGAAGCCAGGCTGAGTTGAGGGCAAGAGGGAGAGAATTTGGTCTTAGGAGAGCAATGACCCTAGGACTGTAATATATTAAATATTGCAGCGATCGATTTCAATACCCCAAGTGGACACGGGAATAAAAATTCACCAACAAGCTGAAGTGATTAGGAATGCTTTGTTGTGAGGGGGAAAAATGTGATTTTCTTTAAATCCTTTTTGTTCAGGTTAGAAGAGGCCCAGACAATCCAAGTGTAAGCCCTGGACTCCCAGTTTGGGATATAACCCTAAAGGTTAGTCATATCTCAATGGTACTTCTGCACAGTGGATAGATGAGCTGTGTACCAAGGAGGATTAAATATCAACCACAATTATGGGCTGGTGACTCTAGGAGCTTTCCTTCCCAAATCAGACGAGAGGACCACTTGGAACAGCTATGCCTTTCTTGTGTCTTTGTTTCAGCTCTGGGACAAAGCAGGGGCTTTTGCACAATTCTTCTTTCATTAAAATTCAGGCAAAATGCACAATATAGTTTATAGAAGATTGAATCACAATAATGGGGCATAAAAACAGCCTTTGGTGTGATGTATGAGACAAATTTTTGATGAGTCATTTTTGGAGGGACAAACCTGTGAAGATATTATGTGTTTACAGATACCTGCTACTACACATGATTCTGAGAGTGATTTCAAAATTGGGTGAGATTTCTGCTCTTTTTTCTCCCCCCTACCAAATCCAGCCAGCTCTCAGACAATCATGCTGTGTGCTATGTCCTCTCTCTCTCTCTCTCTCTCTCTCTCTCTCTCTCTCTCTCTCTCTCTCTCTCTCTCTTCTCTTCTCTTCTCTTCTCTTTCCTCTCTCTTTCTGTCTAGGAATCTGTTTAGAGATTTGAGGTAGTCATGGTGCAGGGGGATTGTTTTCAGTCACAGCCTAATGGGTAAAGCCTGGGCCCTTCACACTGGGGACATCAAGTCTGCTGTTAGGGACACACTGCTGGGTGCCTGCATGCAGCAGCAGCAGCTTCTGCAGCTGCCTCCTCCTTCCGTGTGGTGGCTACAAATCTGGGAAAGAAATGCAGCATCATACAAAGGATTTCTTTAATGAGGAAGAGTTGTTCAAACTGACTACAGGGCTGTGGCTGCTGCTCAGGTTTCTCTCAGGCCCTTTTGTGTGTCAGCCAGGGGTTAGAAAAGGTATCCCCCCAACACACACATGTACTCCCACTTCCCCCGATAACCCATACATAGGCTGACTTCTATTTTTACCCTAGAGACTGAGGAAGGATGAATCTACAAGGTGTGAGTCTGGCTGGATTACAGAGTTGAGCAAAAGCAAACTCTCTCTGTCTCTGTCTCTGTCTGTCTGTCTGTCTGTCTGTCTCTCTCTCTCTCTCTCACACACACACACACACACACACCCACACACACACACATTCCTTTTTCTGCCATCAGTCATCTAGTCTTCTATCCATCACGATAATGGCTAACTCCCACTTGAAGTATGATCCCAAGGCCAGGCCATATTTCCATGTGAGCCTCTCTTGCCCAGGGAAGAGGTCAGATAAGAGCAAGAACCCTAAGCTACCCCACTTTTTGGGGGGATCTAACTCATGCTAACCATGGTGGGTTAAGGCTGAGATTAGTTGTTCAGCAGAGCTCTTAGGTTCCTGCCGCTTGAATCTCCTAGGCTTTTTGTGGAGTGATGAGTGGCTACAGGGAGGCTATTATGCCCTAGAAAGCTATTTATCTCCTTTAAGCTACATGGACTTCTTCCTCTCTTCAGGTTGGCTTCAGTCAGGTGCAGGGGTAAAACAACATTCAAAAAGGTCACCTTGCCAGGTGCCAGTAGCTCATGCCTGTAATCCTAGCATCTTAGGAGGCTGAGATCTAAGGATCATTGTTCAGAGCTAGCCAGGATAGGAAAGTCTGTGAGGCTTTTATCTCCAATGAATGACCCTTTTCCAGGCCCCATGACTGGTACACGCAAAAAATTACTTTGAGAAGCGATTTCTTGAATGTGGGAAAAACTGAGTTAAGGGGAATTTGGAAAAGAAAGGAATTGCTTCATTTTGCTCATCCCTTTTGGCCATTTTCCCTCCTGCTCTTTCCCCCTTCTTGCTTCCTTCTCTTCCATCTTTTAAACCATGTCAGAGGAACCTACTGGTTTAAAAACCCTTGCTACTTGTTAGTGAGCAGCTGCTGAAGCGGGAGTCAGGGCCTCAGTGCCTGGGCAGATGGGAGGGTGTAGAGAAGATTCCTGTTCTGGTGTGATTGAGGGGTAATTTGAAGAGAAGGAATCTGGTGGGAGTGGATAGGTGAGGGGAGCCTGAGGTGGGATATTTTATTTCCAGGTCACTGAGGTGCTCTGAGTCCAGGGCTTGAGCTCTGGGACTCTGAAGGCCAGCTTGGGTATAGATACCTGTTGCTTGAAGGATCTGAGGAATCTTTGGGCTTTTGGCCTCTTGTAATGCTTGGGGTTAGGCCAGGGGTCTCCCTGAGGCTTCCAGATTCACCTGTTACTACACTTACTATTGCCCAGAGACCTTGAGAACCCTCCACAATGTAGGACTGAACGAAGGCTCTTAAGGTTCACTGAGCTGTGTGTACAACTTTGCAAGACTGCACATAATCGAGAAAATGTGCCCTATTCTTGTGAAGGGAGATACAAGTTTGCACTTAATGTGGAAGCATGAGCAAAAGCGGGTGGGGTGGAGTGTGCATGTGGTGTGTGTGTGTGTGTGTGTTGGGGGACTTCTGGCTAAAAGCCCCACTGTAATCTCCACAACAATTTCATTTCCTTGGCAGCACCCTGGCTTCCCTGGCCCAGGCCTCAGAAAGGTCAGAGAGGAGACAGGATGGGGGTGGGTGGGTGTGTGTGGGGGGAAGATGATCCGGGCTCTTCCGACCCTGGCTAGGTCGCAGGTGAGGGCAGCGCCGGGTTGTGGAGAGGGGGACAGGATGGAAGGCCTCGGGACAAGGGAGGGGCAGAGATTTGCAAAGATTTGGCGTCTTCCAGAGGGGTTTCTCAGGAATTTGCACGTCCTGCCTCTTGGGGGAGCTGGCTGGGCTCTCCCTGCTTCCACCCCCACCCCCTCGCCCCTTCTCCCTGAGCTGGTAGCAGGGAGCTCGGATTTCCGCCCAGGCCGCGGCGCTGCTTGGCGGCTCTCGCTTGGCCGACTCTCGGCGAATAGGCCTTTCCCCGCTTGCAAAGAAAGGGAAAAGCGCGTGCTCCTGGCGGGACGGGCTGGGGGCCTGATAGTCCCCCAGGAGTCCAGGATGGTTCGGGAAGCCAGATGGCTCTCCTCATCCTCCTCCCAGCCCCCTCGATCGGCCGAGCTGGCGTTCCAGTGGGATCCGGGGGAAGTGGTTCCTGCAGGGCGCCGCCGAGATCCTCGGGAGTTGCCCGGCTGCAGGGAACTCGGGGCGAGCACAGCTGGGAGAAGCAGCCGCAGGCCGCGGGAAGCTTTGCCTCTCTCCTCCGAATTGGGGGTGGGGGTGGGTGGGGAAGCCTTGGAACTTTTGAACCCTTTACTTTAAAGTGATTGATCACGTTTCCCTCCAAGACAGCCGTCCCACCTCCTCCTGTCCCCGGAGCAGGTCACCCCGGCTCCAAGCGCGCGCGCGCGCGCTCGCGGAGGGCGCACGGCTGGTGCGTTTGGAGGCGAGTGCTGGCTGCCAACCCAGGCCAGCTTGGGGCTCGAGGGTGTCTCTGAGATGAATTCCTACGTGGGCACCCACACGTGGAGGGCTGGCTCGCCCCTCATCCCCGGCCCACACAGAACCCTCTGCAGGTGAATAAAAAAGTCTCCAGTGATCTCTTTTTTCCCATGACCTGGGTACCCTGCACGCCTCCCTCCCTCCCTCGCAGGAGCCGGGCTCCACGCCGGGGGACGCAGGAAGGAGGCTCCAGGCTTCCACGAGTTGATGATTAATTTGGGCTTTTCGGAGCTCGTAAGACGCTCGACGCCTTTGGCCTGGGGAATTGTCTTAGTCTAGGGGGTATGGGGGAGGCGTGAGCGATCCAGGCTAGGAACTGGAGGCGAGGGGGGACGAGTTTCGAGACTCCCGGATGTCCCTGAGTGTACTGGGTAGCCCTAGCCGGGCAAAGGTTCTCTCTTCTGGCCTCCAAGTAAGTTGGGAGTGTAGAGCAAACCCTAGGTGAAACAGAGGGGGTTGGAAATGGGGGCATGTCAACGGGACCCAGACCCCCTGACACTCTGTCCTCTGGTGACAAATCAGGGTGTCTCCAACACGAAAATAGAAACGTAACATTGGACTGGAAGAATTCATTTTTGACGGATTTACGGTGTGATTTTCTTTCAGGCGGTATTCGATGCATGGTGCGGTGGAAAGATAGAAATATAAACAAGCACTCTGGGCTTTGCAGAAGCCCCTGAACAGTATCTCTCAAAGAAAGATCAAGACACTTGGTGAATTTACGCCCCCCCCAAGATAATGCCTCATATTCCGAATGACTGATCAGAGAACTCCGGTATTGTTAAATAAAATGAGAGGAAGGCGAGTGACGTGAGAGTCGAACAATGGTATCTCTGAATCAGTTTGCTTGATTGACATTTGGGAGCTTCATGACCCCGGGGAATTGGGACTCATTACGGTGAATACACCAAAACATCAACCGAGATTAGAACTCTAGATCCTGTTTTAATCCCATTTCAGCCCAAATTATACTGGGAAAATATCAAATCCAAGAGGAGAGAATTACTCGATCATATACTGACCTTAAGTTTTAATTGTAGTGGGAAGCTGATGCGTTTTCAACACTTTAGTAGGAAATAGCGCTGACAAGGCAAAAGTGGTAAGGGGATACTAAGACTTTCTGCAGCATAAAACGTTCCTATTGATCAAGAGACATTTTACTCCGAAAGTATGTTTAAAAAAAGTTTACCCTCCTTGTATGTGTGAGAGAAAAAAAAATCCCTTCCACTGGTTAAAAAGTAAGGGTCATTATCATTGACTGTGAGAAATAACTAAATACCTTAATGCTACAGTGTAAATTTGCATTATTTCTTGAAAGACTTTTCTATTACTTGGGAGATTTTTTTTTAACATTAAATGGAATCCAGGTAATTATGAGAGCTGATTTTCAACCCAGTCTGGGAAAAGGAAGTGTGTTTTGTAGTCTTTTTTAACCACGCAGAAGTGTTCAAAATGTGGGCTGTGGGTGTAGAGAGCATGTAATCTCTAGCAAATTCACTATATAGACAGTATGATCTTCCAGTGGAACTCATCTTTAAATCTTAGAAATTTGAAAAAGTGAAGTCTTAGGAATTCTGTGTGAAATGGAACCAACTGAGAGACAAAGCTGAGGTTGAAGAGACAGTCCACATTCCCTTGTTTTTAACAGGTAAATTACACTGTATTAGGGAGATATAAAAATAGAGCACGTTTGTTATAAATAATGGAATGGAGAAAAAGTGCTTAAAATATTGCTCCTCTACCGTTTTGAGGGATAGATTTTAATGAGAAGCCTCTGTTTGCACTGGAACTGGGAGGCATGAGAATTATTCTTTTTGCAGCAAGAAGGAACTAAAATTAATTATTAGGAGCTCAGTAATCACAAAATAAACTCTGAGCTTTGAGGTTAAAAATAGACGACTATCTACATGTTCAATTATGCCGTATCAATTACTAATACAACTGATGTTTCAGCGTCTCAGCGCGACCAGATACCATCTTCTATGGAGATATCTCGGTATTAATTAATGACTTCTTTATTCTCATTATTCACAAGGAAAAATAGGGGTCGTGTCACATTAAAATTAAGATTATCTTAGTTTATCTGGGCTCTTAAACAAAGATCACTCAAAGTAATTATATTTTTGAATTAACAGAGGTAGGCAATTTATCTCCTTTTTTTTGTTCAAAGACGAGGAAAATAAAGATCAGAAGTAAACAAAGTTTCATCTTGCAGATAGAACGAAGCCAACAAACACGTCTTGACTTTTGCAATATTTCCCTTGCTAAAGGGGGGTGGTGGTGGTGGAAAACGAGGGGGACCGTAAAAGACGTGACTTTGCAAAGTGAAGTCCTTTTTAAAAGACTCGGATCGAAATTCTTGCTATGCAACAAGGATTCAAGTTTGATTAATTTTCTGCAAGCGACGTGACAGCGGTGTTTTAAAAGATTAATTAAAATTGAAGTGATACGGAGCAGGAATTCAACCTGCAGAGGCGTCCCTGGCGCTTTGGGGTGGTGGTGGTGTTGGTAAGTGGGGGGGGGGCTGGGGGGGGGCTTAGCAAGCGATTCCCCGGCCCGGTACCGCGGGCTTTCCCGAGCCGGGGACGCAATTCCCCGTCTCCTGGAGAGGAACGCGGAATTTGGCAGGGCGCCCGTCTGGCCGCCTGGCATCCCGAGCTGGCCGCCAGCTCTTGGGGGGGTGGAGATGGGGTGTGTCCCCGGGAACCCGCTGCTCAGAGCTGCGCCTTCAGAGCAGCCAGGGAGGACCAGAAGCCGGAGTGGGGGGGGGGGCTGGAGGACACCTACTTGGTGACCCCACTCGTACGGAGACCCCCCCTCCCAGGGCGGGGGCGCGCGCAGCCCTGTGTGCGGTGCGTGGACGGCGCCGTGCAGAGGTGCGAGCCCCGTACTGGGGATGCCGAGGGTTCGGCCCGGGGCTGCGGGTGCCGGGCCCGGAGCAGGGGCCTGGGCGCGCAGTCACGCTTCGTGGGACTCGCACCCGGGACTCGGGCCGGGCTCTCCCCCCTCCCCCTCCCCGTGCCACGTCCTCCCACCTCTTGGCTCACTTTCCTGCCCCAACTCCCTCCCTCTCCTGGCGTCCTGGATCGCCTCCGCTTCACTCCGCGGTGCCCGCATCCTAGTGAGAAAATGAAGCTGAGCACCATTGTAACAGTGCTCGGGGCAGACACAATCGCCGGAGCCCTCGGGGTCGCGCGCGCGCGCGCGGCGGCGGCGGCGAGGCGACGCGGGTGGTGTGGCCCAGAGCGGGGTGGGCACGGAGGGGGCGTTGGTTCGCAGTCAGCCTCCCCTGGGCACGATCGGCCGCGTCCTCCTCCTCCTCTCTCCGACTGAGTCCAGACCGAGAGGTCCGGGCTGCGCGCCCGGGTTCCTCGCGCTACCGGCGGGGAGGCGGGCCCGGCGGCCTCGGCCTGGGGTGGGGGTGGCCCCGAGACCGGCGGCGACCCCGGGAAAGCCCTGTCCCCGCGCTGGGGTCCCTCTCGGGGGTTGGAGATTCTCCGCGTCGACAAGGCGACGTGGTTTCTCCACCCTCAGATTGGCCTCTCCCACCCGCTCCCAGGAGATCTCCAAGGGGCGGCGCAGTGGGACCAGAGGTGGGACTGCCCGCGACGGCAGGCTCGGGGCGGGAGCCGGGCAGCTTGGGGCGAGCGTGGGGTGGGCGTCCGGGTGCAAAGGGCAGCTGGAGAAGGGCGCTGGGGCCGCGGCCGCGCAGGGCTGGGGTGGGCGGCGAGGCCCCGTGGCCGTCCCCCTCGAGGGGCGCCGGGGGACCTCTTCCCCGGAGAGCTCCCCACCCAGCGGCGCCCAACCTCGAGAACAAAGGGTCTGGGAAGCACGGTCGGGGTCGGGGAGCGGAGGTGGAGGGAGGCGGGAAGGCGGGCGGTGGGGGCTGGGGAGGGCGCCTCCCCGCATTTCCTCTCGCGGCCGAATGGTGGAAAGCTCCCGGCCGCCGCCATCGCCTGGCTGAGGCCGCTTCTAAATCCGGGAGGGCTCGGGTTCTTTACCGAATGGCTGCACTCGTGCCCTCCCCCCCCCCCCGGGCCCTCACCCTCTCCGGGGACGGGGTGTGGGGGGGCGGACGGCTGCCCTGGGAGCCCGGAGGTGGGGCAGCGCGGCGGCGCGGGCGGAACCGCGGGGCAGCAGCGCCCCCTGCAGGTGCGGGGCTCTTCCGCCGCCGCCGCGCGGTCTCCACGCTCTTAAGGTGGAACCCGCGAGTTCCCAGGCGCACGAGCCACTCTGGGTCTGCGCCCGGATCCCTCCTCCCGCTGCAAGTTTCTCTGGCTAGACAAGCCTGGAGGGGACTGGAATTCGAGGGCTCTGCCTCTCCCTGCTGCGATTTCCCCGTCCTTTTGCTCTACCCTGCAGGGAGACCTCGACCTGCTCTCAATCTCCTTGGACCTTCCCTTTGAGAGCCAGAAGAATGATTGACTCCTCCAGCTCCTGCTCCGGGGATTAATAATTACGTGAGGGCGGCCAAGACCCAGAGCTGCATTTCTGTAGCAGACAAGCACACATTTCCTTGGCTTTATTAAGTCCTGGAGTCTTTGGAATCTTAAGTGTTCAGGGTCCGATCTCCAGGTGTAGTTCCGATCTGCAGGGCGCACACTTTGCAAACTCCGCAGCAGAAGCCGGGGCGGCGCGGCGCGTCCGCCCCGCCGCCCGCTGGGGAACCTCTGCGCCCGCATCTCGCACTGTCGCCGCGATGCTTAATTTGGTGAGAGCCGTGAACGTGCGGGAGATCGAACAGAAGTTCTTCTTTTTAAGGAAACATGTCCCTTTAACCGAGTGCTCCGTGTGTGTAAACTAACCGTCCCTCGGAAATAACGGTCCTTAGGGGGAGGGAAACCTACTATCGCAGAGCAGGAAAAGGAACGCGCCGTGGCCAGTGTCCCCAGGACTCCGCGCACACCCCGGGTAGGAGGCGAGGAGAGGGGAGTGGCGTTCTGCCGGCGGGGGCCTGGCGTTCCCCGGCTCCGTGGGAACGTCCCTCCCTCCGCCCTCCCTTCCTCCCGCCCCCCCCTCCGTGCAGCCTAGGCTCCGCCCCTCCAGGCCGACGCAGCAGCTTGCCGAGGGGTGGAGGCCGCGGGGCGGTGGAGGTGGGGAGCGGGGCGGGGGGTGGGGGACGCGCGGGAGTCGAGACCACCGGTTAGGCAGCTGCGGGGAAAGCTCGGCCAGGCAGGTGTCGCGGGGTCAGACCCGCCCCGGGGGTTGCAAACCGCAAGCGAAAGTCGAGAATCGCCGGAGCTTTACCTCTAATCCGTTTTACACCGTGAAAACCGCAGACCTGTCGCCTAGGCGGCCACTTTTTAATTGGGAAGCAAATAGATGAAAAAAAAAAAAACCCCAAAACAAACGCGCGAGCAGACTTCCCCGGGATCCCCCCTCCCCACACTTCTCAGCAGAAAGCCTGATTCCTGGGAAAGGGGGAAGTGGGTCGGCCCTCTGGGGAGGTGACTCTCCGCACCACGGCGCGCACCGCGCGCACCCGGCAGCCCAGACGGTCTCCTTATCTCTGCTTTTCCCGGGCTTTTGGGGGGCACCGATCTCCCCGAATCCGGTCTCTCTACGGATCCCACCATAACCTTGTGGCAAGCCCCGTCCTACTCTTGGTCGTCGCTGAGGCTCAAGGTGCAGATGTGAGCCGTTGACTTGATGGGTTTGTCCCCTGAGCCTGGGGTTCGGGGCTTGGGGGTTCCGGAGCTCAGCTGACTTCGGGCAAGATACATTTTGCAGAAGATGTCTTCCAGTTTCTAGGCGATCCTTGGCAGGGAAATCTTGTTGCTAGGTACGGGGCGTATTTACTCCAGAAGACTCAACCCTGATGGGGTTGCTTTGGGGTGGGGGGAGGGACCCCAGAACCAGGAGGAGAGCACAGTGGAGTAAGGGTGGGAGGTGCTGGGGTCAGGTTTCCCAGTTCCTGTGTTAAGGGTCTTCTGTGGGGAAATCATTTTTTAAAACCAAACTTGTAGTCCTGGAGATGGGAGGGAGAGGGAGGCAAAAGAAGAAGGTCTTCTATTTTAAAAAGGAGAAACTAGGAAAATTTGGGTGATCAAATTGTGGAGAGAGAAGGAGGGCAAGGAGGGTGGAGAAGATTTCACTTTGTTCTTGAACACAGGAGGACTTTCTTTCAAAAGAAAGGAACAGTAGTACTGGAACAGTAGTTCATTTTTTTTTTTTCAGTTGCTGGATCAAGTGAAGTTTTTGGAAGGTTCTTTCTCATCCAGTCCTGTTGGAAGCTCACCTGATTTTGATCTGAAACAGACTTGAGCTCAAAATTTCAGAAGAGAAAAATGTGTATACAACAGGATCTATTCCTAAGACAGGGCTAGTAAAGGCTTGCTTGCTCCTTTCCATATAATCAGATCCCTTATGCCCAGACTTTGAAGAATTAACCCATAATGTAGAATTTGTCAGTAAAGGCCCAGGCTTTTTGAAGCTGAGGAGATAGTTGAAGACTTCCCTTCTTCTTCCTCAGGTGTGCAGTTTGTCAAAGATCTTTGCTCTTATTTTCTCCATGATTAAATGGAAAAAATATTCTTGAACTATTTCAACAGGATTCTTTTTGGTATCAAAATATCTTGAAAATGAGCCTCTATTGTTCCAAATATTCAGAAGGATGGCTTCTCATTTGAAAACATTTTAGCAAAGCTACTATTTATATTAATTGAAGACAACTAATTGGGGTGTATGTTCCATAAAGATAGGCTTAGATACTTTGCTGTCCCCCTGACAACTGCAATTCTATGCTTCAAATGGCTAGAGTAACCTCCTATTAAAGGAGAGTATGTAGGATTAGGAACTGTGCAATTATTTATGTGGTTTTGGTCTTTTTGTGAGGTTTTAATTAAGTCTGATTTTTCATGAGAAAAACCTAAAGCAACACACAAATCCCAACACACAAATTGAGAGATGCTGTAAAATAAGATGGGATTACTATTAACAAAATACATGTACTCAAAGAGATATGTTAATGGAACTTGATGAATATGGGCATAAGTTTTCTGGTTCCTGTGATTTTCTTCCTCTCTCACAAATGCGAGACATGCAGGATTCAGAAACATGTACTTTAATTTGTTCTGATAATAGTGAAAACCGACGCCAAAGGCATTTGATCGACATCATCTTTCCTGTCACATCATGGTCTATACAAAATCCCAACCGAGGGAAATATGCTCGCATATTGTATTTGCTTCAGAAGCTTGAAAGCACAATAGAATTTGAAGTACTGAAAATATGATGCCTGGTTGACAATATCTTACACGTGGCCGAGGTATCTCTTCTTGAGATGACTTTAATAATGACTGACTTTAATAATGTCAGAAAGGAAGGCAAGATGTGATGAATGAATGACAAGGAACAATGAAGCTATTGACAAAACATGCTAACTTACAGAATTCTCTTGAAATTATTACTTCCCCCCGACTCAGAGGAAGACAGGCGAGTTCATCAGTGCGCACTAGATGCATTAGATAAAAATGTGAGTGACAATTAATGACCTGTGACCGTGATATGCTCATGAGTGGGGAGTGAGTGGATCTACTAGGTCATTTGGTCTTGCTTGAGGAAAATCCACACTTGAAGTGGGTACAGTGTGAAGGAAACTGAGGCCAAGAAGGAGTAGGGAAAAAAAAGGAGACTAAAATAAAAAAGGAGAACATTCTGAAATTTCAAAAGAAAAACGGTTTGTTTACAATGGTAGATTTGACTCTTAGTCAATTGTTCCTGCCAGCTATTGAGATGGAATAAATAGAATATCACTTAATAGGCACCTCTGAAAAGAACCGATTCCTACCATTCAAAGGAAAGGAATTCAACTTAGTATTAGAACTTGAATTTGTTCTGCCAGAGTGAAAATTGGTTCCATTAGCCATTGGTCACAGAACTCTTTCAGACCTGGCTAGAGCTGTAGATATGATATGTCCCTCTCGATGAAACAATAGAGGCTTAAGTAATGTTCCATGAGCTTTGGGAAACCATCCAGGGGATTTTAATATTTTTTTAAATGAAAGTTTCCTAATTTTACAGCCCTCATAAATCTGGACCAAGTCTAATTAAGATCATCAGGGTGGGTAAAACTTTTAAGACATGACTGCTTGAAGAAACCATGATAAGAATAACTTAAAATACAGAATACTCAATTGTGTGCAGTCTTTCGCAAGGATTCCTTCCTGACCTTTTTTTTCCCCCTTCACTCGCTCATAGTTCTTTCTCATTGCAGATTTATAGTTCTCTGGGGAAACCCTTGGACAAAGTAATATATTTGACAGATATACTATCCAAAAGCTTAAAAGTTAATGTCTGACTAGATACATAAAAATCTAAACAATTGAAAAAGAAAGAAAAGAAAATAACTTTCCTTGGATAAGCAAATATGCCCAATAGGTTGAGAAGAAGGAAAAAAAATATGTATATCTTCCAAAAGTTCATAATTAAATATGAGAGCATTTCAAATATTTTTAGTCCATAATGTACATGTATACTTGTATATGTAAACATACTGATTTTCCTTAAACTAACTAAAACAAATAGATTGGAAACTCTGATATGTTCTTTCTATGAAATTACTTAATAGCTTTCCTGAAGTAAGAATTTAGAATTTGTGAATGAAAAAAATCACCTATTAGTCTCAAACAAAACATGTAAATGTTTTAAAAATTTCCTTAATTTATCACAGAAATTGTTTTTTTGTTATTCTTTGGAGCAGCAAATTTGTAAACTTATTATTTTGGTATCAATTTCTCCTTTTGTTTCCTTGTAGACAAATGTTATTGGCTAAGTTAATTATACCAATATAGTAAACCATAAAATTTTGGAAGTCGTATTTTGGTGTGGATAGTAATTCAAGTTCAGATGTACTTATGGATAATTCAGAAAGCTTACTTTGTTTATTTATTTTCCTATCCTACATTTAATTTTTTTTTTTTTTGTATTGGGGCTTGAACTTTATCCCGGGACACCATCCCTGAGCTCCTTTTGCTCAAGGCTAGCACTCTACCATTTGAACCACAGCTCTATTTCCAGCTTTCTCTGTGATTAATTGGGGATAAGAGTTTCATGGACTTTCCTCCCCTGACTGGCTTCTAACCACAATTTTCAGATCTCAGCCACCTGAGTAGCTAGGATTTCGGGTATGAGCCACCAATGCCTGGCTTTTTAACAGAGTTTTTAACCTTTTTTATCTACAATGGCAGGTAACAGTGTTCTCAAGACATGTGAAACATAACTGTTAGCTTCAACAACTAATTCAGGATCTGAACTGAGCTTGCTCTTTTCCAAATAATTCAAAGCAGGGGAAGAAGGATGGGGGCTTGGCTCCTGTGATAGTTTGCTTTCTTAGCAAGCAGGAGGCCCTAAGTTCAAATCTCAGTACTACCAAAAGTGGGTGAAAAAAGCAGCTTATATTTTGTTGTTGTTGATTTCACAGAAGAAAATTGAGAAACATTCCTCTGGATAAATTTAGGGTTTCTTTTTGTTTTTATAAAGTATTTGTTGCCCCCTAAGAGTGAGTAACACTGGCTGGGTGCTGGTGGCTCAGGCCTGAAATCCTAGCTACTCAGGAGGCTGAAATCTGAGGATCTTGGTTCAAAGCCAGCCCAGGCTAAAAAAAATGTGTGAGACTCTTATCTTCAAATAACCACCAGAAAACTGGAAGTGTCGCTGTGGCTCAAGTGGTAGAATATTAGCCTTGAGCTGAAGAGCTCAAGGACAGCACCCAGGCCCAGAGTTCAAGCCCCACTACAGACCCCAACCGCCCCCCCCCCCAAAAAAAGAGTGAGTAACACCAACACCACTACCAAAAGAAAGCGAAGTGAAGCAAAAGTGGAGAGGAAAGACTGTGAGTCTTATCTCCAATTAAGTACCAAAAAGACAGAAGTGGAGCTGGGGTTCAAGTGGTGGAGCCCTTAACCTTCAGTAAAAAGAGCTCAGGGTCAGTGCCCAGGCCTGAGTTCAAGCACCTGGTATGAGCTTACACACACACACACACACACACACACACACACACACACACACACACACACACACAAAGACTTTAACAGACAGTTCCTGTTAGACTGGAGCCCTTTCCCAGTTTATGTTTTTTGTTTTTTCCCCCTTGTTCCATTCAAGGGAGATTGCTCAGCCCCGTGGGAGTCTTGCTCTTCCCAAAAAGCTTGGGGGGAAAAATGCAAGCAGAGGTTCCAGGAATGCTACCTCTAACAGCATATCTCAGGGGACTTCATATTCTAGGTGGCCAGTGGCCAGCATTAGGAGGAAACTTAGGTAATTGGCAAGGTTCTGGTGTAAATCCTACCACAGCCAGCTAGAACATACTAGCTCTGTGGTCCACAAACTAGGGACATAATGGCCGATGGACAATACTTCCCATGTGGGCATATTAAAAGGACAGGATAAAAACTTGTACGTGTGTTTTGCCAGTCCTGGGGCTTGAGCTCAGGGCCTGGCTACTGTTCCTAAGCTTTCTCAAGGTTAGTGCTCTACCACTTGAGCTCCAGCACCATTTCTGCCTTTTTCTGTGTATATGGTACCAAGGAATTGAATCCAGGGCTTTGTCCATGCTAGGCAAAACTCCCAGTCCCTTGTCTGTGTTTTTCAAAATTTATTATTTATTATTTTATTGTTTTGGTGCTGGTCCTGGGGCTTGAACTCAGAGCCTGGGCTTCTTTACTCAAGGCTGTATTTTTCCCATTTGAGCCATAACTTCAATTTCACCTTTTTGTTGGCTAATTGAATATAATACTTTCATGGACTTTCCTGCCTGGCTTGGCTTTGAACCTCAACCTTCTGAGTAGCTAGGATTACAGGGGTGAGTAATGGGTGCCTTTGTCTTTTTGGTTGTGAGGTTTGAACGCAGGGCCTGGGTACTGTCTCTGAGCTCTTTTGCTCAAGGCTAATAAACTACCACTTTGAGCTACAGCTCCACTTTTGGTTTTGGAGGGGGATTTTCCAGTCCAGGCTGCTGTCTAGCTGGGCTCCTCAGATCTCAGCTTCCTGAGTAGCTAGAATCACAAGCATGAGCCTGGCTTAGCTCTTCTCTTTCTGACTGATGTGACACTCTCAGATGTGTTTGTAGTGTTCTTCAGAGGGGACGCTCATGGTAACTGGAGAGACATTTCATTGTGTAAGATTTCATCTGCATGTTGCAGGACATTTAACAAACCTCTCCCATAAACGCCAGAGACATTCCCCAGCCACTCTGACAGCTGTAAAAAAATAGCTCTGTATCAGTTAACTTTTATTGAGTAACAAATCATCCAGTACTTAGAGGCTTAAAACGAAATCATTTATTGTGTCTCACAGCTTGCCAGGAGAGTTTCAGCCAGACTGATGGGGGCTGAATAGTATAGAATGACTTCTCTCAGCCTCACCTGAGACATGGAGGATGGCTAAGTCTCAGCAGAGTCCCCTGAACCCTCTACATGCTGGTTTCAGCTAGAGTAGACAAGGCTCAGTGCACAAACATTTCTCATGTTCCTGCTTACATCACCTATGCAACGTTCTGTTTACCAAAGCTAGTGAGATGGCCAAGCTCAGATCCAAGGACAGAAAAGAATGGACTCCATTTCCTCGAGAGGCAACCCTGTGAAGTCACAGAGCAAGGAAATGAATTTGTGACTGGTTGGAAGACTACTGGTGGATGACTGGAACCTTAGCAAGAAGATAGACTTCAGTGTTCAAAGCCAGTCTGGGCAGAAGAAGCCTGCAGGACTACATATCTGATGAACTGACAAAATACCAGAATGCTTGAGCTCCAGGCTCTGATTTTAAGCCCTGGGACAGGCTTAAAGATAAAAAGAAATATAATGCCCATTCGCTCACACAGAATTTGTGACTGTATTTTGAAGTTTGTCTATGCGTTGTCTACAAATTATTTATGTTCTCCTCATAAATGAATTGTGTCTATCCTACCAGGCACCAGAGTCTCCTGCCTGTAATCCCAGCTACTCAAGAGGCTGAGATCTGAGAGTCACAGTTCAAAGCCAGGTCCTGAGTTCAACCCCAAGCCCTGGGGGGAAGAAGAAGAAGAAGGAGGAGGAGAGGAGGAGAAGAATAAGAAGAGGAAGAAGAAAAGAAATATAATGTTCACATTCTAAGACTTTCAAAGCTTACTTGCTGATTATTGTATCAGATTGATGCTCTTCTTCTCTTCTCTCTCTCTCTCTCTCTCTCTCTCTCTCTCTGCCACTCCTGGGCTTGAGCTCAGGGCCTGAGCCCTGTCCTTGGACTTTCTCAAGGCTAGAGCTCTATCACTTGAGCCTCAGCACGACTTCAGGCTTTTTTCTACATATGTGGTACCAAGGAATCGAACCTGGGTCTTCGTGCATGTTAGGCAAGCATTCTACCACTAGGCCAAACTCCTGGCCCTCTCTTTCTTTTTTTTTTGAGTTAATGTACAGAGTTTACCTTAGGCTGGCTTTGAACTTATGATCTTCATCTTAACTCCTTGGATTAGAGGCATATGAAGTCCAAGTCCAGCTTTGACGTAATATAAACAGCTTTTTTCCCCCATATATTTTTATTCTAATTAATAGAAGGGTTACATTATATTCACCAGATAGAAGGTACATTACTTCACAAACATTGATACTCTTTCTTATGTCTTGGTCACCATTTCCCTCCCCCGACCACTGCCCCTCATCTTGTTTCCTGCCTGCCCCCCCATCCCTATCCTATTTCAAATAACCAAATAAGCATATATACAATATATCAGATAACAAGGTGAAATACTGTAACAATATAAGATAACCAAGGGACAGCAAGAGATTAGAGATAGCATACTACATTAAGGACAGCAATCACCTCATTATATGGCTTTTGTTTCTCTATCCTGGAGGTCCTTTCATCTAGCATCATACTATATGGCCTTATGTATCTAGGTTTTGTTCTATTGCAAATCTCTGCTAAGAGAGCCCAAGGTTTCTACTGATTATGACAAATGAGGAAAACCATTGAGCCTATGTTCCTTTGAGTCTGGCTTACTTCACTTAATATGATTTTTTCTAACTCTTTCCATTTCCTTATAAATGGGTCGATGTCATTCTTTCTGACAGCGGCATAGAATTCCATTGTGTATAAATACCACATCTTGTTGATCCACTCATCAACTGAGGGGCATCTGGGTTGGTTCCATATCTTTGCTATGGTAAATAGCGCTAAATGAACCTCGTTGTGCTAGTGGATTTAGTATGTCCTTGTTTCTGGACAATTGGGTAAATGTCTAGTAGTGGAATTGCTGGGCCATAGGGGAGCTCTATGTTTAGTCTTTTGAGGAACTGCCATACTGCTTTCCATAGTGGTTGAACGAGTTTGCACTCCCACCAATAGTGTAGTAGTGATCCCTCCTGGCCATATCCCCTCCAGCATCTGTTGTTATTAGATTTCTTGATCCTGGCCATTCTAACTGGAGTGAGGTGGAATCTTAGAATTGTTTTGATTTGTATTTCTTTTATGGCCAGAGATGTTGAACATTTCTTCACGTGTCTACAGGCCATTCTTATTTCTTCTTCAGAGAAGACTCTCTAAGTCCTTGGTCCATCTTTTAATGGGATGGTTGTTTCTTTGGAGATTAGTTTTGGAGTGATTCAATTTTTTGAGCTGTTGATATATTGCCTTTGTCAGTTGTATGGTTAATGAAGATCTTCTCCCACTCTGTAGGCTTTCTAGTTAATTTACTAGCTATGTCCTTTGCCATACAGAAGCTCTGAAGTCTAATGCAGTCCCACTTCTCCAGACTTTTTCTGATTTGTTGTTTTTCTTGGTCCTTATTAAGAAAGTTTCGACCTATGCCAAGAAGACCTAGTGTATCTCCTATTCCTTCTTGTAAGGTTTTCAGTGTGTCAGCTTTTACCTCAGTCTTTGATCCATTTGGAGTTAATCCTGGTGCAGGGTGACGAAGACAAAGAAGGATCTAACTTTAGTTTTCTGCAGGTGCTTAACCAATTCTGCCAGCAGCATTTGTTGAAGAGGCTGTCTTTCTTTCATTCTATTTTTTTGGCTCCCTTGTCAAAGATTATGTGGCCATAGGTTTGTGGGTTAATATCTATTCCATTGATCTTCAGGCCTGTTCTTGTGCCAATACCAAGCAAACAGCTTTTTATACACTTATGTATGTGTGGGGGAAGGGGGTAGTCCTGGGGCTTGAATTTAGGCACTGACCCTGGGAGTTTTTGCACAAGCCTGGTATGGTGCTCTCATGATACTCATGCTTCAGCTTCCAAATTGAACTTCTTCCTTTTTAATTGACTCCCTCTAGACTCTGCTTGTGAACTTTTTCCCCCCCCTTTAGCCCTACTCCCTTCTAGGACTTTATTGATTCAACCAGGCGATTTCAACATTCCACTTTGAAATAACTGTGGCTCATTGCAAATCCCAATCAGTATCTTCTGTACCTACCATGTTTCCTCACGTGGCCATTGTGCTAACTGGCTCCTTGCTATATAGCACAGACCGACATTTCCATGACTTTCTTTACTTATTGATTTAGTGCTAGTCCTGAGACTTGAACTTGGGTCCTGGGAGCTGTCCCTGAGCTTCTTTTGCTACCACTCTACCACTTGAGCCCCAGCTCCACTTCTGGTTTTTTTTTTTTTTAATGCTTAATTGGAGGCAAGAGTCTCATTTATGGACTTTCCTGCCTGGGCTGGCTTTGAACCCTGATCCTTAGATCTTAGCCTCCTGAGTGTCTAGGATTACAGGCGTGAGCCACTAGCACTTAGCTTTTTTTTTTTTTTGAGATGGGGTCTCATTATATTGCTCAGGTTGGCATCAAGCTTGTGATTTTTCTGCTTCTTCGAGCTTCCTGAGTGCTGGGATTGCAGGTATGCCCCATCATTCCCAGCAACCAATGATTGCTCCTTTTCCAGCCCCATACAAAATCCTCAAACCAAAGCTACCTATTTTAGAGATTGCTTGGGTGGTGAATAATGGAAGGAGATTAATCACCTACCCAGCCTGCCAGATGCTCTGGAGTAGGCCGATGAGTTGGAGAAAGAGGCCAGGAACCACTCACAGACAGGTCACTGCTATCTCCGGGAAAACGCCACCCCTGCAGGTCTGCATGACCACACTTGGTGGTAGGCCTGGGGCTGCTGGTGGCTTTAGACTGATGATGAGTCGGCAGATGATGTGGGTGTGGAGTGATGGAGTTGAGGAGCCCATTGTGTGGCTCACTGCTGCAGAATAAGGGCTGCTGCCTTGCTTCTGCCTTCCAAATTCCTCTCATGTTCCTCTCTTGGCCAGTTCCAATTTGGAACACACAGAGAAGGGGATGCTGGGAACAGTAGTTAAGCATGGTTGATGACAGCCCATATACTTCCTGAGAGGATGGCATCACTTTCTTGGAGATCTGTCATAAGAGACATAGAAATAAAGAAATCTAAGTAGATTAGATTTCCCTCCTTCCTCCCCCCTTCCCTCTTTCTTCTGTCTTTCTTTCTTTCTTTCTTTCTTTCTTTCTTTCTTTCTTTCTCTCTCTCTCTTTCTCTCTCTCCTTCCCTCCCCCATCCCCTCTCTCCCTCCTTCTCTCCCCTCCCTCCTCCTTCCTTTCTTTCTTTCTTTCTTTCTTTCTTTCTTTCTTTCTTTCTTTCTTTCTTTCTTTCTTTCTTTCTTTCTTGTCATGGGGCTTGAACTCAAGGCCTGGGAGCTTCCCCTGAGCTCTTTGTGCTCAAGTCTAGTGCTTTACCACTTTGAGCCATAGCTCAAAGAGTCAAAGACATGAGTCTTGGAGCTGGGAACGTGGCCTCATGGTAGAGTGCTTGCCTAGCATGCCTGAAGTCCTGAGTTTGATTCTTTGGTACTACATACACAGAAAAAGCCAGAAGAGGTTCGGTGGCTCAAGTGGTAGAGCTCTAGACTTGAGAAAGCCCAAGGATAGTGATTAGGGTCTGAGTCCAAGCCCCAGGACTGGCAGAGAGAGAGAGAGAGAGAGAGAGAGAGAGAGAGAGAGAGAGAGGAGAGAGAGAGAGAGAGAGAGAGAGAGAGAGAGAGAGAGAGAGAGAGAGTTGAGTGCCCAGGCTGGCTTTGAACCATGATCCTCAGATCTCAGCCTCCTGAGAGGTAGCTAGGATTACAGGTGTACAGGTGTGAGGCACCATTGCCCAGCAGTAGACTAGATTTCTAGTAGACTCTGTGTGTGTGTGTGTGTGTGTGTGCGTGTCTGTGCACACATGCATGTGTGTGTGCATGCACAGTGGGATGGCGAGAGGGAATGGAAAATAGGATTCAGTCTTACTTGATGCCAAGAATCATATACACCTGTGGTTTCCAGCATATGAGTTCAAATTTTCTTCTAGCACCATTCCTGTCTGCCTTATATTCCTGACACTCCATTAAAACTGGTTTTATGGAAGACAGGCATGGCCTCTTGGCTGCTAAATGCTTGAGCATTTCTTGGCTTTTATCTCCCTTGATTTTGGAGGAAGAAGAATGTGAGCTGAAATGTTCTTCCTTTCCAGTCTTTCTTTTCTGATTTGGACAATGGGTTCTTCCTTCAGGACTCCTTTGTTGGATCCGTTGTTTAAATACCTGTGTTGGGCTGGTCTAGGAGGCTGTCTTCCAGTCCCTGGCGAGTGCGAGCCCGCTCTCAGCAGCTCAGGAAGCATTGGGTATATGTCTTGACAACTCCATGCTCAGCGATGACAAGTTAGTAGATTGAGTTGGTGGGAGTGTTTACACCACAGACTCCAGCGTCTGCTACAAACCTGGCCCCCTTTCCTAGGAGAGAGGAAAGTAAACACTGAAGATATCACTGCTGCTATTCCTGCTCTTCACGCCCTCCCTGGATAATCTACAGTTAGAGTCTCGACATCTTCTCTGTGTTGGTGACTAGCACATCTTTCCTTTCCAGAGCTGTCTTCAGGCCCAGTTTTGTTTTTTTTAATCCCTTCTGGCTTTCCTTGGCTTTTCCACAGCATATTGCATTTCCTCTTAAAATTGCTCTTTCTTTCTTTTTATAATTCTGTCTCAGTGATGGTACCTCGTTCTTTCTCTTGATCCTATCTCCTTACTCCTTATTCAAACCATCATCAATATGCACGGCTGCTGTTCAAATCCTTCCTTCCTTCCTTCCTTCCTTCCTTCCTTCCTTCCTTCCTTCCTATTTCCTGTGGATAAAACTCAAGGCATTTGACACATGTTGACCAAGTACTCTATCATCATTGTTGTGAGATAGGCTCTTACTATATAACAAAGGCTGTCCTCAAACTCCTCCTCCCATTTTCACTGTGTGAGTACTGGGGTTACAGTTCTGAATTACCTGGAAGTTCTGCACTGAATCTTTCTGAAACCCCTGTGTTCTTCTTCATACTTGCAAAAAACAACATTCTTTTCTTTTCTTTTTTTTTATGGGGGGGGTCATGGGGCTTGAACTCTTCAGCTCTTCAGCTCCACTTGAGCCACAGTGCCACCTTTTTTTTTTTTTCTGGTGGAGATAAGAATCTACAGACTTTTGTGTCCAGGCTGGTTTTGAACCGTGATCCTCAGATCTCAGTCTCCTGAGTAGCTAGGATTACAGGAGAGAGCCACTGGCGCCCGGCTCTCCCTTTCATTTTTCAATAATAATACTAGGGGCTTACTCAATGCAGCAGAACAGATCCCAGAAAAAGCTACAGGATCACCCCATGCTGGTGGCTCACACCTGTAATCTTAGCTACTTGGAAGGCTGAGATCTGAGGACTGAGGTTCAAAGCTAGCCACGGTAGGAGAAAGTCTATGAGACTCTTATTTCTAATAAACCACCAAAAAAACCAAAAACAAAAGCAGAGGTGGAGCTGTGACTCAGAATGGTAGAGTGTTAACCTTGAGCAAAAACAGCTTAAGGACAATGCCCAGGCCCTGAGCTCAAACCTTACAACTATCACCACCACCAACACAAAGCTGCAGGATCTGTTCATTTCTTCCATAGGTCTGGTTTGGAGGCTACAGTTCCTCACATCCTCTCCTTGGACCATGGCACCAGTCCAGGGCTGGCCTCACGGTGGGAAAGATATCCCTGCTCTCTGACAGATGTCCACATGTGGGATTCCAAAGTATAGCTCGCCATTCATGTGCACTCATTATTCCCAAGACTCAATCACTGGGACAAGGCAGCTGAGTACAGAGAGCTTTACTATCTCCAGTTACACACTCTGTAGGACATACTCCTCCTCAGAGGCCCTCTGGGCTTCGGGTCACCTGGGCAACATTCTTCTCTGTTTCCTGGTGGGTCCCCTTCCCCCCTGCCTTTGGAGGCTTTGATGTTCCTGGTTCTCTCCAGTTCTCTGTTCCTCAGGATGGTTGCAAGGACACTGACTCTCAAAGAGAAGAGGCCAGGGTTTGATGACTTCTTCTTAGACTCAGGTCACTGGCAGGGACCAGCTCTGCATGTCAACTGGTGGAGAGGGAGGACAGGAGGGGATAGACTTTGTCAGGTCAGATAAGATCATCTTCCCCTTTGTCCTTGAGCACTAGATGCTTGTTCTTTATGTCTTTACATGACCAAGAATGGCCATGCATTGATTTTCCTGCAACAGAAAAGCAGCTGTGTTCTAAAGTGACTTTTTTCTGTTCAGTGAATCCAGCTATTCTCAACTGCTGGGTAGGCCACAACACTTTGGAGATATCTGGTATTTGGAGGTAACTGGGTGTTAGGGTTTATACGGGTGAGGGTGTGGGTGTGGAGGAGGAGGTGTCCATGGTAGAACACTTGCCTAGCATATGCAAGGCTCCTGATTGGCTTCCCAGCACCACCAAAGAAAACTTTTGTAACTTTCCTCTTTCTCTTCAGAGAACACCAAGAAGGTATTTAATTTGTATTCTTTAAAAAGGACTAATTTGGGGCTGAGGCAAGAGTTGGAAAGTCTGATGCCAGCCTGGACTAACAGTGAGAACTTGTTGGGGAAAAAAAAATGAATGAGCTGGATACTAGTGGTTCACATTTGTAATTCTAGCTACTCAGGAGGCTAAAATCTGGGAGTTATGGTTCAAATCCAGCCTCGACAGGAAACTCTATGAGACTCTTATCTCCAATTAATCCCCAGAAAACTGGAAGTGCTTCTGTAGTTCAAAGTGGTACAGCACTAGCCTTGAGTGAAAAAGCTCAGGAATAGCACCTAGGCTGTGAGTTCAAGCCCCATGACTGACCCCTTCACCTTACCCCCCAAAAACAATAATTTTAAATACAAATATAAGTGTGCTTTCTCTCTTTGCTACTACTAAGTTTCATCCCAGTCCTTTCCTTTCTTTTTACTGCTGCCTGAAGATTGTGAAGAAGGCACAGGCAGCCACCTACTCACTTTTGTGCCCTGTTTTGACTTGACTAATGATCTTCCTTTTTACCTGTTCTGCTTCTGTACAATGTATACATTGCTTAGTACAAATGTATACATTGAAATGACAGATGACATCTTAACTTTCTTATCAAAGCAGCTTTGGAATTGCAAATCGACTGAAAGGGTGTCCAGGAAGGGTTTTCAGACTATACTTTAAGACCATCTTAGAAGTCAAACCTAGGGGTGCATGCCTGTAATCTCAGCTACTGGGGAGGTGAAGTTAGGAGTTTGAGGCCTTCTTTGGGAAAGTTATTGACTCCCTGTAACAAAACCAAAACAAGCCAAGAAAGGGTTGGGGGGAATAGTGCAAGTGGTAAATGCTTGTCTAACTAACACAAGACTTTGTTAATCATGAGGAATGAATGGTGAAAAATAAATAAAGCCCTTTTTATCGTAGTTATTTTTTTTTCCAGGTAGGTCTTCATGCTAGGCGAGCACTCTACCACTAGGCCAAACTCCGGGCCCCCTGAGCAATTTTTGCTCAAGGAAAAGTGTTCTACTGTGTGAGTCACAGCTCACACAGTAGCTCACACAACCTTTTTGGTAGCTAATGGGAGATAAGCTCACTGACTTTCTTGTCCGGGTTGATTTTGAACCACAATCCTCAGATCTCAGCCTCTTGAGTAGCAAGAATCACAGACGGGCACCACCAGCTCCTGGTTCATCTTTTCCTCAACACAGTAACAGAATTCTTTATTTTCTTTAGCCTGCAATATATATGAAATAGTTGGTGACTATTTTAGATGATAACATCCACAGTCTCTAGGGAGAGTTTGGAGAAGAGATCTGCTGGGGGTTGGGGGGTGGGGAGGCAGATGTGTTGTAGGCGTCAGCGCAGGGAAGATGGCATAGAAGGGTCTTTTCAAAGAATGGGTAAGGGAGTAGTTGTCTGGCAGTAGGATCTGGCAGTGTAAAGTCTGTGTTTGGGATACAAGGTTGTTGAGTTAATGAGGCCATGAGGCCAGTGAGGCCAGTGAGGCCATGTGAGGTCATGTGACTTCCTGAAATCAGAGCAGTCTGGAGATAGCTCTACAGGAATCTAATCCGGGCTGGGGGTTTCCAGGCAAATGCAAAGGAGGAGAGGGTATTTGCCAAGGATCAGTGCTGGACCACAAAATGATGCAGGAGGAAGTGGGAACTTGCGGGGTGTGGTGGAGGGTGAATAAATGATGAGGCCAATGCTAAAATGACCTCCGTGAGATTAAAAACAATAGTTAGGTTAGGGAAACTAGAGCTAGTAAGCATAAAGGGTAAGAGCAGGAGGGATGGATGCTTTGAAAATGAGAGTTTGGAGGTGAGAAAAGGTGCCAAGGACGACAAGTGAGAACGATTAAGAATCAGAAGCAAGGCACTGCTGGCTCATGCCTGTAATCTTAGCTATTCAGGAGGCTGAGATCTGAGAATGGTGGTGTGATTCGAAGCCAGCTGTAGCAGCAAAGTCAGAGTGACACATCTCCAATTAACCACTACAAAAGCTGGCAATGGAACTGTGGCTCAAAGCGGTAGGGCATTAGGGATGAGCACAATAGTTCAGGAACAGCCTCCAGGCTCTGAGTTCAATCTCCAGGACTGGTGTAAACACAGGACAATTCAGCAGAAGCAGGATATTGTTTTTTCTCTAGAATCCTCGCAGATCCTGATGTAAGGCCTCAGATATTCTCCTATCCCTGGAATTGTACCTGAGGCATTTGAGTTTCAGAATAAAGTCTGGGGCAGGAAGATTGGCTGATACTAGGTGAATAGTTTCTGGGGCAGGTGCACTGTCTGTCCCTGAGCTTTTTTTGCTCAAAGATAGTGCTCTACCACTTTGAGCCACAGTGCTACTTTTGTTTTTTTGGTGGTTGGAGAGGAGAATCTCATGGACAATCTTTCCTGGGCTGGCTTTGAACCATGGCCTTTCGATTTCAGCCTCTTGAGTAGTTAGGGTTTCAGGCATGAATGACCCACCAGGACCTGGCTCCTTCCTTCCTTCCTTCCTTCCTTCCTTCCTTCCTTCCTTCCTTCCTTCCTTCCTTCCTTCCTTCTTTCCTTTCTTCCTTCCTTTCCATTTTTTGTCAGTTGTGGAACTTGAACTCTGGACCTGGCCATTGCCCCTGAGTTCTTCAGCTCAAGACTACTGTCCTACCCCTTGAGCCACAGTGCCACTTCCTGGCTCATTCATTTCTTTTGCTGCTTTCATAACCCTCTGCTGGTGATTTAAGTCTGTTCCTTTCTTCTTCTAATTTATGTATTTTATTTTTGCCAGTCCTGGGGCTTGAACTCAGGGCCTGAACACTGTCCTTGGGCTTTCTCAAGGCTAGAGCTCTACCATGTGAACCACAGCACCACTTCTGGCTTTTTCTCTGTATGTGGTACTGAGGAACCTAACCCAGGGCATCGTGCATGCTAGGCCAACACTCTACAACTAGGTTAAACTCCTGGCCCTAATTTATTTATTTTTGGTGCCAGTCCTGGGGCTTAAACTAGGGCCTGGGCACTGTCCTTGAACTTTTTTTGCTCATGGTTAGTGAGTGTTTTGTCACTTGAGCCATAGCTCCACTTCCAGCTTTTTGATGGTTAAGTGCAGGTAAGAGTCACATGGACTTTTCTGCCTCAGGTGACTTTGAACCTTTATCTTCATATTTCAGCCTTCTGAGTAGCTAGGATTACAGGTGTGAGCCACTAGTGCCTGGCCTCCTTCTTTTATTTAAATTTCGGGAGGTGAATGTGTTCTGTGATTTCCCTGATAGCTTCTTTATCAGAATCTTGAGATGTGAACGTGCATTCCATTTGTCCCCATTTATATACTATTGTGGAGAGAGACAAGTCTCTTCCTCTCCTGTAAGCAAGCTCTTCCATGACAGGAATAAGACTTGATATGTATTTGAGGGAAAGTGGGACAAAGAAGAGGGGAAAAGTAGGAGAATGTAGTCATAATAGTCAATTTACATCTGTGAAAATAGAACTTGGAAAGTAGAGGGGGGAGATTGGAAGAGATGGGGGAGAAGGATGAAAAGGACAAATTGATGGGGCTGGGAGTTTGACCTAGTGCTAGAGTGCTAGTCTAGCATGCACGGAAACCCTGGTTTGATTCCTTGGTACCACATACATAGAAAAAGCCAGAAGTGATGCTGTGACTCAAGTGGTAGAGCCCTAGTCTCGAGAAAGTCCAAGGACAGTGCTCAGGCCCTGAGTTTAAGCCCCAAGATTGACAAAACAAACAAACAAACAAACAACAACAAGAAAAGAAAAGAAAAAAGAAAAGAAAAGAAAAAGACAGATTGATCAAGGTGTATGGTACTCATAATCAGATATGTTGGATTGAAACCCCTTTGTACAACTTCTTAAAGATAATTAAAAATAGGAATAAAAGTATTCTAAGCCAGGCACCAGTGGCTCATGTATATAATCCTAGCTACTTAGGAGGTTGAGATCTGAGGATCCAGTTTCAAAGACAGGCCGGGCAGGAAAGTCCATGAAACTTATCACCAATTAACTGCTCGAAAGCTGAAAATGGTATTGTGGTTCAAAGTGGTAGAGCTCAAAAGCTTAGGGTCAGCATCCAGGTTCTGAGTTCAAGCCCAAGGGCTAGCATTAAAAAAAAAGAAGAAAGAAAGAAAGAAAGAAAAGAAGAAAGAAAAAAAGAATGATAGCTATTTTACTAAATAGTAATAGATCAAATTGGAGGAGGCATTCCAAGAACAGAGTGTTATCTCTGAAGTATCGTGTTTTCAGGTTTTATCAGGCCAATCACTTCCCATTTCATAGTTGCTGGATGTTTCAGTTCAGCTGCTTTTCTATAAAATGATTTTTAAAAAAAGAAGTCTGGGTGACCTTTTTCTACCCTCAAATAACTTAAAAAATTGTTGGACACAAAAATCTTCCAACTGTCTATATATTCATAGGCCTCTGAGGAATACAATTGTTGTTTGCTAGTTTGAGACAAAACTAGTATTTTTGTTTTTTTGAATTGGAAAGCCTCTAACAGTACATTTTTACACAGCTCTGTGTATTGTTCTTCATCTGTGAATGAAAATTGATCTGAGACTTTTATATCATGTGTTTAAAATGCTGGTTTCTTACTTTACTTACCATGCCATAGAACTTACAAAAAAAAAGCATATGGAATTTATGTTGTAATCGATATATTGAAGTGAAATCTTTCTACCTGTGAGGCAATATAAAAACAGAGATGCCGCTATGACATTGCAGAAGTCATATAGAATAGTGTGCCATGGTGACATCTCCCAATCCCCCACCAGTGATCATCAGGGCTCTGATGATCAATCCATCAATCCATCAATCACCAATGGTCATAACTGATCAGGCATTATGGGGAAGGGATACAAGGTAAGCAGTGGTCTCTTCTAACCTTCCTCCTCTCTTCAAGTTAAGTTTGAACAGTACTAAGGTTTGTTGAATTTAGGGGTCTTATACATGCTATGCACTTCCTTAGTCCTTTTTACTTCAGGGTTTTTGTCTGTTTGTTTGTTTGTTTTAGATAGTCTTGCATTTTTGCAAGGTAGATCTCAGACTGCCATTCATTTGCTTACTCAGATCAACTATGTAGCTGGGATTCCAAGCCTGTATGTTATCAAATCTGACTCATTTGTAGAGATGGGGGTCTCCTATCTTTTTTGTTCTGTCTGATCTTCAACTGCCATTCTCCCAATCTCTGCCTTCAGAGTAGCTGGGATAACAATTTTGAAAACCACCATGCCCAGTGAGAATGTTCCTAGTTTTCAAAAGGAGAGGAAAAGGGAGCTGAGGATCAAGTTCTCTAGGACAGACCTTGCCTAGTGAGAGCTGGTGAGGGGCCTGGTGGATGACCCCTTGACACTGCAAACCAAACCAAACAAGAAACAAGGATCAAAACAAAGTTTCAGTGGAAATACCCTATGGAGAAAAAAACCCACAGCCTTCCTCTGCCAAAACTGAACAATGTCAAAACACTGAAATCAAGTATGCTTTCTTCTCTGTCTTGAATAATTAGCAAAGTAGGTCTTTCAAACAGAAGTCATCTCAGAAGAATGAACAGATTTTATATAAATTTGCCAATCTATTTACATATTTTATATAAATCTATTGATTTAGGAGTGCTGGGGTTTGAACTCGGGGCCTATGTAATTGTTAGGCACTCATGCCACTGAGCCACACCTTTAGTTCTTTTTTGGGCTGGTTATTATTGTTATTATTACTATTTTTATTATTTTCTGGCATTGGGACTTGAACTCAGGGTCTGGGCACTGTTCCTGATTTTTCTGTTTTGTTTTTTTTTTTTTTTTTTTTTTTGGCTCAAGGCTAGCCTTTACTTCAGTCAAAACTCCACTTCTGGCTTTTTTGTGGTTAATTGGAGATAGTATCTCATAGACTTTATCCTGCCTTGGCTGGCCTTGAACTTAGAGACTCAGATCTTAGCCTCCTGAGAAGCTAGGATTATAGGCATTAGCCACCAGTGCCTAACTTGTGTTGTTTATTTCTGACCTAGGGCCTGTTTAGGCAAGGGGCTGTGCAGAGACCCATTTATTTCAGGCTTCTACTTGTAGCTAGGATGGCAGGCATAGGCCATTATTATACCCAGCTATGGACTGAGAAGGAGGGTTTCAAAGTTTTCTTCCTAGAATGGCTTTAACTGAGACCCTCCCACGCTCTGCCTCTCAAAGAACTCAGAGTCATCTGACTTAGGAAATAATTAACAGCCTTGGGATAACTAGAGATTGAAAATTCAATTTGTATTACACATGAGCTATTGAATATGATTTTACTATATGGTAGAGTGCCCTATAAATCCCTCTCCATCATCGTCCATCCTAAAACATGACACTGAAAGCACTGCTTGTAGCTTAGGCTACGATTTCACTGTGGCTTTCAAGATAATATGTTGTCCATTTTTTAATAACATTTAACATGTTCATCTCCCTTTGACTGAGCACTCTGGACAAAATTATTAGTGTTATGGCTTACTGCAGACAGTGTTTATCCTGGCTTTCCGAAAGCCACTTTTATCAGTTAGAAGGAAAAAAAAATCTCACTGTGGGATTTCTAACCTTTTAGACTCACATCTGATTCTATTAGTTCCTAAGAAGAGGACCCATAAATAATCTTCCCATTCTATAGTCTATGCTTTTAGCTAACGCATTAATCAGAGAGTATTCTCCATCACCTCATGAGAAAAGCCAGTCTCAGAGTTTAAAAATTTGATTTACAAAATATGATTTTTAGGGTAGGCAGCAGTGGAGATTAGAGATAGAAAGAAAGGGGTCTTTCCTGAATTTTTTTTTTGTTTTGAATAAAATCCTTGGGAACAAATGGACCTTTTCTTTCCAGGGCAAAATAATATCTGAGAGCTCTCTCTAGTAATAAATTTGGTGGGAGGGGCAATGTATTAACTCCTTCAAGCCACAGGGGAGCCATTCATTATTCACAGAGCCAGTGACCAGGAGCTGTTCCCTCCTCAGCATCTGAGGTGCTCCGGAAGAGCTCAAGGTTTAGACCTACTATAGGGAGAGTGTTAGAGCACAATTCAGACTGATTAACTGCCTTTCCTTCCCTTCTCTTCCTCCCTCCTTCCCTTCCTCCCTCCCTCCCTCCCTCCCTCTCCTCTTTCTTTCTTTTTGTATCAATATTGGGGTTGAACGCAAGGCTTAGGTTCTGTCCCTTAGTTTTTCTCACTCAAAGCTGGTGCTCTATCATTTGAGCCACAGCTCTACTCCTGGCTTTTTGCTGGTTAATTGGAGATAAGCATCTCCAATTAAGACTTTCCTGCTCAGTCTTCATATCTCAGCCTCCCAAGTAGCAAGGATTACAGGTTATGAGCCACTGATGTCCAACCAGCTGCACTTTGGTTTTCTCTGCTGTTTTGGTCATTTCATTTTATTTTGGTACTGAGGTTTGAACTCAGGGCTTCACACTTGCTAAACAGGCACTCTACTGCTCAGCCATGTCTCCAAATATTTGTTGCATGATTATTACTTTTTAATTTTGCCAGTTGTGGGACTTGAACTCAAGTCCCTTTTGCTCAAGGCTCTCGCTCTTCCACTTGAGCCACAGTGCCTTCCAGCTTTTTCTATGTATGTGGTACCAAGGAATTGAATCCAGGGCTTTGTGTATGTGAGGCGAGCACTCTACTACTAGGCTAGGCTCCCAGCTCTGCATGTTTATTTCTGAGATTCAGTCTTACTTCCTGCCTCGGTACGGTACATGCCTAGGCCATAATCCTCTTGTTTTTGCATCCTGTAGCTGTCAAGGCGATACAAAACGACTTCTAGCTTCTCACATTGAGGTGGCGTTTTGTGGATTTTTCTGTGTTGGCTGACCTAGAGCTCTGATCCTTTAGATCTTAGTCCTCTATATTACTGGTGAGATAGGCATATGCCTGGCTATTGGTTGCAAAAGGGTGCCACAAGTATTCCCAAGCTGACATGGAATTTTTACTTAAAAATTTTTTTTAGTTTATTTATTTATTTATTTATTTTGCCAGTTCTGGCACTTGGGCTTAGGCCCTGGACACTGTCCCTGAGCTTCTTTTGCTCAAGGCTAGGACTCTACCATTGGAGCAACAGTGCTACTTTTGGCTTTTCGGTTTATGTGATACTAAAGAATCAAACCCAGGGTTTACTGCATGGTAGGCAAACACTCTACCACTAAACCACATTCCCAGCCTTTAAGAATTTTTTTCCATATATTTTTTATTGTTATTAATAGAGGGGTTACATTATATTCACCAGATAGAAGGTGTATTACTTCCCATACATTGATACCCTTTCTCATGTCATGGTCCCCATTTCCCGCCCCTATAAGAATTTTTTTTAAAATTTTACGTTACTAGAATTGAAACCCAGGGCCTCACACTTGCTAGGCAGGTGTTCTACCCCTTGAGCCATACCTCCAACTTCACTGATCTTTACATGGATCATTGGTAACATCTACACAGAGAAAAATGTCATTATTGCTGACATTTACACACAGAAAATGTAATTATTACCAGTTCAAATTCTGTAATCCTAGCTACTTAAGAAGTGTAAATTGGGGATTATAGTTTGAGATTGCCCAGGAAATACAAGAAGTTCTCAAGACTCCATCTCAACCCATAGCTGGATATGGTGATACCCCACCTGTCATCCACAGTGACACAGGGAACCACAAGTAGAAGGATTGCAGCCTAGTGATAAAGCTATGCTTTATGATTAAAGCGTTTTATGCGCCTATTTGAGATCATTACAATGAAGCCCATTGTTTCATAGAATTAATATGTACTAATAAGAATTAGAATGTTTTTGCTTTTCTCTCTGACTGATGAGACACTTAAGGGTTCTGTAGTCCCAGACTAGATTATGTATTAATTTTCAGCTTTGAGGTCCCTTGATCATGCCAACAGTGTGAATTTCAACCTCTCTCCCACCCAGGGCAAAGGTCTGGGTTTCAGATTTCTCTCCAGTGACTTTCTCATGGTTCCAAGTTTCCTTCCTTGCTTCCTGGGTCTGGGGAGCCAGGATTTCACAGGCTGTCTTTCACAGCCAACTCTTTGTGTATTTTGAACTAACTTAGAGCCATTTACTTTCCTCATTTAATGTTCTTGTCGCAGGTGTCTCTGTCCCAGCCCATATTCAAGTGTCACCTCTCTATCAGCTCTTCATTTCGGCTCCCAGTTCAGAATTCTGCCATGCTCCTAAGCATTTCATGTCTTGCTTTCAAGTTCATTTCCATCTCAAGAGTTAAGAAGTCGTATATTGCATTCCTATGATGCTGAAGTGGAAGGATTTCTCATTAACTTTAGCCTACCAAATGGGCTAGAAAAGCAAATTTATTGTTGGGGGGGGGGGCTCAAAACATGATATCCACACAGTAAGGTGACTAGGTGTGTCCAACATTTTGCACTGAAGGGAAAGGGCTGAGATGTGAAATCTTTCTGGCTGTAAGGAAATTCTCTGACTTACTTTGTGCCATCACAGAAGATTCCCCCCACCCCCCGCCCCCGCCACCATACCCAGGCGGAAAGAATACCAGAGAGAAGGGCCAAGAAGAGTCTGAACAGATAACTTGCTCCATGTCCCTTCTCAGCTGATTATCATGTCCTTTGGTCCAGTCACATCTCTCTGTGGCTGTCCATTCTTCATGGAAGCTGACTATAGACATAGGCAGATTTTTCTGGGTCTTTATTTATTTGTCCTGAAGGTTCTCATGTACATGAAACTTTGACTATATAAGTTGGTGGTGCTTTTCTCTTGTTCTCTGCCTTTTGCTATGGGATTGCCAGCTATGACCCTAAAGCTGGATGAGAAAAGGCATCAAACCCTCTGTTCCCCATATTACTGTTTTTATTATTATTAATAATAGTGTGTGTGTGTGTGTGTGTGTGTGTGTGTCCATTCTGGGGCTTTAACTCAGGCCTGGGCGCTGTCCCTGAGCTTTTTTGCTCAAGTCTAGCACTCTACTACTTGAACCACAGCACTACTTCTGGCTACTTTTTGGTGATTACTTGGAGATAAGAATCTCATGGATTTTTTTCTACCCAGGCTGGCTTCAAACTGGGATCCACAAATCTGAGCCTCCTGAGCAGCTAGAATTACAGCATGAGCCACTGTTAACCAGCTGTTCCCACATAATTAATGAGGAAAATGAGTCATGATTAGCAAAGAAAGCCTTTGTGGTAAGTCTGCTGTGCTAAAGCTAAGGCATGCGTTATGCCATGAATTTTCAAATTCTACTTTCTTTTAACATTGAAATACTGAAGCTGGGTGCTTATAGTTCATGTCTGTAATCCTAGCTACTTAGGCTGATAATTGAAGTTTGAAACCAGCTCAGGGAAGAAATGTCAACCAGATTCACTAAAATAAGCAGTGAAAAGGAGGGTTGGAGGCATGGCTCAAATGGTAAGTTATTAGATAAGGAAGGTCTAAGTTCAAGCCCTGGTACTGGCCCAAACAAGCAATCCCTCCTGCTATAAAATAGTGTTGTGTGCCTATACATAGGAGGCAAAGGAAGGAGGATTCTGAGTTTAGAAATACTGTTACTATGGCTCTCTGAACCTCCTTTCTGAGGCATTCAAGATAGTCTAAGTGACCCTCTCATGAAGTAGATCAAACCTAGTGAGGTGAAGCTATTGGTTAAGGAAAAATTATGTATGAAAAAGGAAGAAGGGTTTGGAGACTTGGCTCAATTGGTAGAGCAATAGCCAGTGAGTAAAAGTATGAGGTACTGAGTTTGAGTCCCTGTCTCAGACAAAAAATGAAAAAGAAAATGGAAACAAAAAGTAGGAAAAAGAGCTAAAAATGGTGAAAGTTGTACCACTAAAAAACAGAACCAGATACTGGTGGCTTACTCTTTGTTATCCTAGCTAGCCAAGCTGCGGAGAGCCAGAGGTTTGAGGCAGGTGGGAAGAAAAGTCTAGGAGATTCCATCTCCAAGAAAAATAGCAAAAAGCTAGGCTGGAGGTGTGGTTCACATGGTAATACGCCAGCTGAGCAAGCAAGCTTAGCATGCTCAAGGTTCACTATTTAGTACCAGCCCAAAACAGCAGCAATAGAAAACACAGGCAGAAAAATCTGAGAGTCTTAAATGATAATCCTGCATTGCCAGCACAGGTTAGAATCTACATACAGTGATTTCCAGAAGATATTAGAAAGTGAAAAGGATGCATGAAGCTGAGGACTATAAAGATATTTGTTTGTTTATTTGTTCATTTACTTAAGATCATCTTTAAGGCAGATGTTGGCTCATGCAGTAACCCTAGCTACTGAGGAGACTGAGATCCAAGGATTGCAGTTCAAAGCTAGCCCTGGCAAGAAAGTCCGTGAAGCTCTTATCTCCAATAAACTACTCCCAAAAAGCCAGAAGTAGTGCTGTGGCTCAAGGGGTAGAGTGCTAGCCATGAGCAAAAGAAACTCAGGGACATCACCCAGGCCCAGAGTTCAAGCCCCAGGATTGGCACAAACGAACAAGAACAAAAACAAAACGCCATTCCACCAAACCAAACAATCCCACGATGTAAGTCTCTTTATTCAGACCTAGAATCTTGAGAGGAAGTCTGCTTAACAGATGAGATAGCATCCTGCAGGATGGTCACACACTAGTTAACTATTACAGAGAAGCAGCATCGGAAATGTATGGACACGAGACAGCAAATCCTATCGGATAGATGTGGTCAGGAAGTTCCCACCAACGAGGCAGGGAAAGGCTGGGAATGTGATACACCTGCCCCAAATAAGAGTCACTGAAAGGACCATTAGTTTCAAGCCCTGTTCAGAGACCCTGGCTTCCGGTGACAGAATGCCAAATGGCAATCTGCTTTATGGGTGTGTGGGAGGTATGATCTGAGAACAAGCTCCAGCTTTCATTGTAAAAACATCACTATTGTTCCTAATTGGGTCTTCTTCACGTCCTCTGTTTTCGGAAGAACTCAAATGGACTTTTGGAATTTCTGAGGGTTAATCTTTTTTATTTTATGTTTTTGCCAGTCCTGCGGCTAGAACTCAGGGCCTAGGCACAGTCCTTGGGCTTTTCTCAAGGCTAGTGCTCTACCACTGGAGCCATCACACTTCTGGCTTTTTCTCTGTATGTGGTACCGAGCAATCAAGAGCTTTGTGCATGCTAAGCAAGCACTCTACCACTAGAACACACTCCCAGCCCCTGAGGGTTAATCTTGATTGTTCACTTGATTGGATTAAGAAACATTTAGGAGATTAGAAAGTGTCCATGGAGGCATTTTCAGAGAAAATTAAGGGAGAAATTACCATCCCTGGATGTGGTTGACGCCATCCTATAGTCTGAAGGCTGGGATGGAATAGAAGGGAAACTAACATTCTCCTCTCTGCTCCCTGGCCACCCTGTGGTGAGGTGCTTTCCTCCTCTGAGTCTTCCCACCATGACAGGCCCAGAAATAAGGAAGTCATGCCAGCCTTGGACTGGAAACATCTGCAACTATGAGCCCCAATGAATCTGGCCTTTAAGTTGTTTGGGTTCAGTGCTGTGGCTCAGGAATGAAAAAGTGACAGAATTGGACCGTAACTTATTGGAAGCCATCCTTTTCACTAGAATGAACATTGTTGTTTGGAATCCGTCAGGGTACAAAACCTGACCCTAGGCTTTTCCTCCTTGGTTGTATGTATTTGAACTAATTGCTTGATTTTCTTGTACTTCAAGGATTGCATCTCAGGTGTTTCATCATGCAGAAGTTTCTGTGAGAATTAAGTAAGGTACCGAGCACCAATAGCTCTCCATAGCACTATTTCTTGTCTGGATAAATATCTCAGAAAAGGCAAGTGGTAATAGTGAGCCAAGTTAAGAAATGCCATGTTCTTAAAGAGATCATTTTTTCACCCTCAGTCTAAATTAGATTCCCTCTTACATGCTCTAATAAGGAGCTTTCTCTTTTATGACACTCTCTACCCTAACCGTGATACAGTTACTATTCCAGTGAATGGTAATGCTGCAGTCACTCAGTCAGTGCTTGGGGTGGGCGGTCGTGTGAGAACCCGGCAGCACCAATCACATGAGTCCCCGCTCTGATCTGCCAGCTCTTTGGAGTGAGCAATGGGCTCAGTGGGATTAGCCATTTCCCTTCCTTATATAACCCCAACCCTGACATTTCATGTGAAATGATTGAAGAGAAAGGTGGGCAGTAATATGGCTCAGTGGTAGAGTGCACACCTGGCATGCTCCAGGGTGTAGGTTCAATTCCCAGCATTACAAATACAAAGCAGAGCCCTCAAAGTCATCTGTGAGCCATAATTGACCTGAACTTGCTTGTTTTCAGTCTCGTATTTGTTTCTATCTCTAGACTATGTGTGTCCTCTCTTGTTTGTATAATGCTTGTACAGGGAAAGCTCTTAGGAGGTGTTAAATATTTACTAAAAGAGGCTGGGAATGTGGCTTAGTGAAAGCGTGCTTGCCTAGCATGGTTTGATTCCTCAGTGCCACATAAACAAACAAAAATAAGACAATTTAAAAATAAATATTTACTAAAAGGGCCAGGAGCGTGGCCTAGTGGTAGAGTGCTTGCCTAGCATGCAAAAAGCCATGGATTCCATTCCTTGGTACCACATACATAGAAAAAGCCAGGAGTGGTGCTGTGTAGAGCTCTAGCCTTGAGAAAGCCCCAGAACAGTGCCCAGGCCCTGAATTCAAGCCCCAGGACTGGCAAAAAACAAAAACAAAAAACAAATATTTTCTAAAAGGATAAAGGAAGAAAAAACTTAAAAAGAATTGAAGGAAATAAACACTTGAGTGATTTCTTTTTATCATACTGGAATTTGAATTATAATAATATATAATACATTACACATTACATACCACATAATGTTATTGATATTAATATAATTATTAGAATATAGTATAATGCAGTATTATATTATAATATTAACACAATTAGTATTGACATTAATATATGATAATATACAATGTAATATGTTGTTCAACAATTATATAACAATATTATACATAATGCTGTATAATATATGTAATATTATAGAATTCATATATAACATAAAATATATAAAAATTACTTATAATTCATATATACAAAGTACATATAATTTATATATAAATGTATATATAAATACAAGTATATTTATATATAATTCACACAGTATATTTATATACTTTATAATTATATTTATATGCATATTTGCATACTATATAATATTAGATGTAATACTATTTTATTATGTTATTATATTGGAAAAATTGCCATTACTAAGAGTGCCAGTCTAAACAAGTCAATCGCTTCCATGTTCAGGAATTTAAAATTTTGTCAACATCCACCATGAAAGGGGAAAAATTCCTTCTCTGTATGATTTTTAGGAAAAATAGAACTATTATTTTTGTTGCTCTTATAGCCAAATATTTAAAAGGATAAAAATGTTTAGAGCAGAAGTGAAATTTGCCATTTGTAAGGATCCTATTAGGATCCTATTAGGCCAATTTTTGTTTTCTGTGAAATAGAATTTAATCTCTGACCTCAAGTTTTATTATGTAATGAGCTCGCCAAATACACAGAACTGCACATTTCCATGGTAGTATGATTTGTGTATTGGCTTGAACTCTGGAAGCCATTGCAGCTGTCAGTTGATGAAAAATAGAGAAAAAAAGGGGGCTTTGGGGAGCTTAGGTTTCTAGCTGTTGGGAAGGAAAAAAAGCCTCAAATGCTAGATTATTTAGAGACTGTCTAAATTGCAGTGGCTATCTTTGACATATTTGTAAGTTTCATTATTCCTAGAGATTTGTCTCTGGGGACCCAAAATATGCATCAGTAACTAGAATGGTCTGTAGAAAAGATTACTGGATTGCAAAACAGAAGATCAACAAATGCTGCTAATAGATACATACCATGTGTCCTATGCTGCAAAAGAAAAGAAGAAGAAAAGTCAGGCCCATGTGCCTCCAAACTCAGTGTAGAGGGTGCTCAAAGCAGGCTGTGTATGTCCTCAAAGAATTTACAACCTGGCTAGGGAACCAAGGCCAATAATTGGGGAAGGATAAAAGAGCCTATGATTAAGGGCTAAGCCATGTGTTAGAGACTGTAAGTGTAACAGGAAATCAGAGGGTAAAAATCACAGCAGGCTTTATAGATTAGGTGAGAACTAGCTAGAGCTCAAAGAAGGATGGTTAGGATTTAGAGAAAAGGAAAGAATTCACTATCTTGGTCTTCTTTGCTTTCTAACAGATGTTAATTCCTACCTTGGGGCTTTTCTTAAAAGAAAAAAAGTTGTCTACTACAACTTACATATTTAAAGTCTTTCTTTAAAGGCAAGAAATCTGATTGTTTGCATTCAAATTGGGCTTTATTTTATCCTTCTCTTTTTCCCTTCCTCCATTCATCTTTCTCTTCTCTCCCTGTCTTTGTCTTTTTTTTTTTTTTTGCCAGTCCTGTGGCTTGAACTCAGGGTCTGGGCACTGTCCTTGGGCTTTCTCAGTGCTAGTACTCTACCACTTGAGCCTCAGCAGCACTTCCGTCTTTTTCTGCATAAGTGGTACTGAGGAATCAAACCCAGGGCTTTGTGCATGCTAGATAGGCACTCTACCACAAGGCTATGGTTCCAGCCCTGTCTTTGTCTTTATCTTTGTCTCTGTCCCTCTGAATCTCTGTCTGTCTCTGCATCTGTCTCTGTCTCTCTGAAACAAATCTCATGTAGCTAGTGCAGGCTAGCCTGCCTCCACCTTCTGAGTGCTAAGCTTGTACCATTACACCCAGATAAAATTGGCTTCCTAATGCTAATATACTAGTTGAGGACTTTTCAACTTTGTGCATAGATTTTATTTGCATATGCTTATTCAGCAAGTGCAAAGTCAAGAAGAGAATCAGAGCCTGTGCTTTGTGTCTGACCCCAGTGGTTTTGTCCACTGTCAAAAATCTTCACATAGTTCAGCTGACTGTGTAAATAAAACATTCTTATGGTAGAACACTGTGTAGCCCTTATCTACGATGCTTTATACTTGCATATATTGTTCTGGAAGTTGTTCATGGTGTCTTTTTATTGTTGTTTGGAGATTAAGGTCTTGCTAAATTGCCCAGAGTGACTTTGAAATCTCTTGTTTTAGTCTTTGAAGTATCTGGGATTATAGATGTTCACTCCTTTGCCAGATCCAGCGTATTTTTATATGAAAGAAGCAATTAGTAGGTATAATCCCATCCTTATAAATATTTATCTTTATGTATGTATTTGGAAAAGATCTGGGAGTTTTAGTTTAAACATTTTTTTCTTTTTGTGCCTGTCCTGGGGCTTGAATTCAGGGCCAGAATGCTGTCCCTTAGCTTTTTTACTCAAGAGACTGGGCTTTTGTTGGGCAGGGAGTTTGGCCTAGTGGTAGAGTGCTTGCCTAGCATGCACGAAGGCCTGGGTTCAATTCCTCGGTACCACATACACAGAAAAAAGCTGGAAGTGGTGCTGAGGCTCAAGTGGTAGAGCTCTAGCCTTGAGAAAGTCCAAGGACAATGCTCAAGCCCAGGACTGGCAAAAAAAAAAAAAAAAAAAAAAAAAAAGAGACTGGGCTTTGAACTCAGATCCTCTGATCACAGCCTCTGAATAGTTTAGGATTATAGGCATGTGCTATGAACAACTGTCTTAAGCTTTTTTTTAGTAACACTGGTGCTGTGTGTATGTATGTATGTATGTATTATGCTTGTACTCAAGGATAGCACGCTTGAGCCACAGCTCCACTTCCAGCCTTTTAGTGGTTAATTGGACACAAGAGTCTCGTGAATTTTTCTGCCAGTGCTGGCTCCAAATCTCATCCTAAGTGTTCAGTCTCCTGTGTAACTAGGATTATAGGCATGAGCCACCAGCTCCTGGTGGAATTTATATCTTCATGTCTCCAAATCTTAGCCAATTTCAATTCTGCTTTAGTACTGAGATTTGAACTTAAGACTTGGAGCTTGCTACCTTTTGAACTATGCCTCTAGTCCTTTCTGCTATGTTCTGGTTTGAAATAGGGTGTCTTTTACCTTGGCCAGCCCCCTATTTATACTTCTCACTATAGCTGGGACTACAAGTGTGGATCACCACACCAAGCTTTTATTTTTTTGTCGGTTGTGGGACTTGAACTCTGGGCCTGGGCTTCATCCCTGAACTCTTCAGCTCAAGGCTACTGTCATTTCCCTTGAGCCACAGCACCACTTCCCACAACAAGCTTTTTCTATGGGAATGGAGAGACTTGAAGTGGGCTGGCCTAGGACCATGATTCTCCTGATCTCTACCTCCTCAGAAGCTAGGATTGCAAATGTAAGCCTCCATAGTTGGCTCTGATTTCCACCTTAATGAAATTTTGTTTTAATCTATGGCAACAGAGTGGCTACAGAAATTAGCTGCTGTAGTGTAGGACAACAGTGTTCATGAGTGTGAGAAAATGAAATCTGGAAAAGTCAAAGGGAACTGATGATGAGCTTTTCTGTCCTGAACGTCTCTGTCCACTGTACATGTGTGGACTCACAGTCAACTACACTTGCTCATATAGCAAAGCTCTTGGGGGAAAAAAAGTAGAACTATCAGAGATTTTTTTTATTGTAATTAATAGAAGGGTTACATGATATTTGCCAGATAGAAGGTGCATTAATTCACATATATTGATACCCTTTCACATGTCTTGGTCCCCATTCCCCTTCCCCCCACCTCCACCCCTCATCTTGTTTTCCCCCTTCCCTATCCAATTTCAAATAACCAAATACAAATATATCCAATATATCAGTTAACAAAGTGAGATATTGTAACAATATGAGAAAACCAAGAGACAGCAAAAGAGATGAGAGATAACATAGTACATTAAGGACAACAATCATTCATTATATGGTTTTTGTTTCTATATCCTAGAGGTCTTTTCATTTAGCGTCATATTGTATGGCCTTTTGTATCAAGGTTTACTATCAGAGATTTTAAAATATACTTGAGTCACAGATGTTTGTTGGATTAAAAACAACGCAGTGTATGTACTCTGTGCTTGTGAGTTCATCCCTGAGACTTTTGCAGGAACAGGAAAGCGAATCATGTTGCTAGAAGATAAGCAATGTCCTTACTGATGGTTAAGGCCATGGGCTTTGCTAGCCAGCATTTGAATTGTGAATATTGTAGTCATAGGAAGAGAAGAATGAAAATAAAAACAAGGAATAAAGAAGATGGAGGATGATTATAGGTTCTGCCTATTGGTTTTCTGGCAAAGAAAAGCGGCAGAGTCTTGCTCTGGACAGAGGCATATGTGGGGCAGATCTGCAGGTAGTAATTGAAATTTATATAGACTTTGGCTAAACTGTGACCATCACTCACGTTATCCCCATCATCTCCCAGGCCGGCATGCCATTATATGTGATGTGATCACTGTCACCGCAGGGGTCACTAGCTTGAGAAAGGCCAACGGGGTTACTGAATGCCTGGTGAATTCAAAGGGCAAAAAAAAAAAAAAAAAAAAAAAAAAAAAAATCCCAAACAAATCTGGATGCTCTGAAAGGATGAAAAATTAGTATCAGCCTTCTATAGGCCCTCCACAAGTACCTTGTAGTAAAAGAAGGGGTGTTTCTTGAAACCTGTATAGGAATGTTTGCCATTGTAGACTCTCTAGGTGAGGATCTATGTGTGACAGTGAGTAGAGAACATTTTGTTTGAATGTGTCAGGGATTGTATTTACCATATATTGTAGACCCCCCCTCTCCCCTTTTTGGGTAGATCTGTATGTTCTGTACTGCTAAGAATGTAATCATCATAATAAAAAACCATCATTTCCTGAGCTGGCACATAATCTAGGAAGGTGTGAATCCCCAAAGGAATGGATGCTACCCAAACCAAAATGACAGAGAAACAATCTGAGGGCCAGAAAGGTTACGTCACTTGGATGAGGTCACACCTGGTATGCATGCATGGAAATGCTGGTCTGTCTGATTTCTAAGCCCAAGTTCTTGACACTTCACACTGTGAACTATGCTGAGGCATTTCCAGAGCACTTAAATACAAACAGACAAAGGTACTGTAGTGCTGGAGAGTTTCCTCAACTATAAAACTCCATTCTAGTAGTTCTCCTTAAATAAAGTCTATTCTTGCCATCTTTAAAAACAAAATTTGAAACTAGGATTTTAGCCAGGCTCTAGTGCCTCATGCTTGCAATCCTAGTTACTCAGGAGGCTACAATTTGAGGATCATGGTTCAGAGCCAGTCCAACAGAAAAGTCTGTGAGACTCTTATCTTCAATTAACCACCAGAAAACCAGAAGTGGTGCTGTGGTTCAAAGTGGTAGAGCTCTAGCCCTGAGCAAAAGAGCTCAGGGACATTGCTCAGGCCCTGGGTTCAAGCCCCAGGAATGACCAAAAAAGTATATGTGTTTTCTTTCTGTGTTAGAGGTTGAACTCATGGCCCTGGTGCTCTACCATTGAGCTTCACCTCAAATTTATTAAAAAATATAAACTATACTATTTAATAATAATTTTATATTTATGATATATGATAGTATACATATATAATATTTTGGTAGCACTGAGACCTTGTGCTTGTTCACAGTGGCATACTTCCAATGTGGCTGGTTAATTGAGATGGAGACTCGGGGTTTTCTGTGGCTAGCTTTGAACTGGGATCCTCCAGACCTCGGCATTCTAAATAGCTAGAATATCAGGCATGCCCCACCAGTAACCAGCCTGATCTATATATCTATGTACATCTATCTATTTAGTATATCATCTATCTATCTATCTATCTATCTATCTATCTATCTATCTATCTATCTATCTATATGCCAGTACTGACCTCAGGGCCTACATGCTGTTTTTGAGCTTTTGTGCTCAAGGCTTGTGCTCCACTACTTGAGTTACAATTCCATTTCTGTCTTTTTGGTGGTTAATTGGAGATAAGAGTCTCATGGACTTTCCTGTCTGGACTGGCTTTGAACCTTGATCCTTATATCTCAGCCTCCTGAGTGGTGAGGATTACATGTGCAGCTCAGCACCTGCTTTGTTCTAGATTCTTAAAGTACACACATTCATTCTGGAGAGTGTCCTGAAAAGATGGAATGTGGGTTAGTGATGTAGTTTCCCACCCCAAACGCAATGTGTACGTTGCCCCTTTTTCTTCGAACATGTATTTTCCTGTTTTACTCTAATTATAAGGTATAAAGTCATCCCTGGAGAAACTGTCTATTTCATTTTAGACAATTACATAATTTTTATGGTCCTTGACTCATCATGCTTTGGGGAGAGGAGGGTAAAATATGATCTGAAAGACTAGCCCATTTAGTTGTCTGGAATCCATCATTCTGTAATGTAGGCAAGGCACAGCAAGAGTACACTCGTCAATTAATTTAAGCCAGAGGAACATAAAAAGACAATTCTGTTGGTAGCCATTAAGTCAACAAAACAGCCCGCCACTTGTCTATTTTCCTTCTTCCAATTATGGCCCATGTGTATATTGGTCAGTATTGTGAATGACATGGATATTTTGCCCAAAGAATGACACTGACTCAGTCTGACTCATGTATGCTTCGAGGCATTCACAATTTATTAGAATCCAGAATGAACTGAAGACAGTGAGTGAGCTGCTTGAACAAACAGATGGTTTTCATTAAATGCAACCATTAATCTTTTCTTTTCTTTTCCTGACCATTTACTGGAATGTGTTAGGTTGCAATGTTTCTTTATCTATTGATGAGCTATCACCTCAAAATATGTCACTAAAGTAAAGTAATTGTCGACGTGTGAACAAAAAGCATCACATAGAACTATAGTTCTCCTACCCTCTGCTGTAGATTTAGGTAAATGAAGAATTTATTTCAGAAGAAAGAAGGGGTTGCAAAGATCAGGCTTTACTATTTCTCTGGAGCATTTAAAAAACAAACAAAAAAAGGTCATGGAACAAAAACTCAAAGCTGTGTAAATGACCTGTTGAATTATAGGACCAGTTCTAACTAAGCATATCATAATGGAAATCTGTTTTATCAAAGCAATTAAGGGGATAAGTGGAGTCTGATATGGCTAGCCTTGGTTTTGGGGCTCTAACAATCCTGCCTCAGCATGTAGCTGGGACTCTAGGCATGTACCATTGTACATGTAACTCTTCATGTTAAAAGTGACCATAATGTTCTAGTAAAGTTACAATAATTTACATTTTAAAATGTTACCTGTATCCCAATAGGAATGTATGTTATATGGAAGGTATAATAAGCTAAACAGATGCACAACAGTCTTAAGTGGAGGTAACATGGTATCTGTGGAGCACCAGAGAGCACCAGTTTCTGTGGAGGGCTGGCAGGGAGGCTCAGAACCCCTTTTACAAGTGGATTAACTCATATTCATTCTCTAATTCTGATATTCTATTTATGTGGAAATGGGAAGGGCTAAGAGAAAACCTTCTTACCAAATAATCAAGGAAATCGAACCCCCCAAAAGGGAGAGATTGCCTAAACATGTAGTCAGAAACATGAACTCTGCAGTTGGATTGTCAAGTTCAAGTCTTCTCATCCTATTAGCTAAAAACTTCTTTCATATCTGAATAGCAAAAATCTAAATCCATTTAAGCTCCATAAACACTTTTTTGTTGTTGTTATTTGTTGTTAAGACAGGGTCTTGATATAGGTCCAGGTTTGTGGTTGTTGACTCATTTAGCTACTTGGGTGCTGGGATTATAGGTGTGTACTATCACACCCAGCTAGTGAACATGGCTTTGAAAATGAAAAAAAAAAGCTATTATAAAGTTGGTGTACAGAGGGGTTACAGTTATATAAGGAAGGTAAAGAGTATACGTCTTTTTGGACAATGTTACCCGTTTCCTCAGTATCTTCCAGTTTATCCCTTTTATCCTCACCAACAAGTTGTATAGTTCATTTTCAAAGAAGGGTCTAGTGAGTAGTAGTACTGCTACATTTTGAACATGGTTTTAAACCATATTTCAGAGTTGGTGATTTTTTTAAAAACACAGCTGCATGGCAAACAGCTAAAACTAGTGGCATGCACCAATGTTTAATTTATGGTACTTGTGCCTCTTTAACACGGTGTTGGCCTTTTTTCTTCTTCTGGCTTCATTTCCTTTCTGTTTCTTATTCTCTTTACAGATTGCTTCATTCTGTTTCACTTCTGAGCCAAAAAATTTTGAGACTGGGTTCTCATTTGAGATCCTTTTCTTATCCACGTCTTGCCTACACATGCTTCTACAGACATTTACATGGACACACATGTACCCAGAGTGCATTACACGAGGACTCCTTCAAATGTCTAATCACATATGCGCCCGTAAATTACCAAAGTGCCACTAGAAAATCATCAGAAAGATTTCATACGCTTCTCATCAGTCTGTTTCTTTATGGTGACACCTGATGAGCTTCTCAGCATAATACTTTATTTACATGCCCTTGGAGATCAAGATTATCTCCCAAATACCTGTAATTCTAAAGCAAATTAGGATATCTGGCACTTGTATTTATCAGGTTATCATCACTTTGACAAAATACCTAAGAAGGATCACCTTGCCTTAGTAAAGATTTATTTATTATTATTTGAGCTGGACCTGGGACTTGAACTCAGGGCCTGAACACCATCCCTGAGCTTTTTTGTTCAAGGCTAGCACTCTACCACTTTGAGCCACACAGCTACTTCCAGTTTTCTAGTATAAGGTAAGAGTCTTAGGGACCTTCCTGCCCAGGCTGACTTTAAACTGCAATCCTAACATCTCAGCCTCCTGAGTAGCCAGGACTGCAGAAGTGAGCCACAGTGCCCAGATGCCCAATGGATTAGCTATGAATCCATCCATGGATGAATCCATTCATGAAATCAGAGACCATAGGCTCTGAAATCATCTCCCAGAACTCTCATCTCTGGACACCAGTGTACTGGAGATCAAGTGTTTGGTGTATGAGCTTTTATGGGGATATATCATATGCCATAGCAAAAGTCCTGACCCTACCTAAGTTAAAAACAACATAAAGCAACTGGTTGGGTTTAGGACACATCATCCTAAAGTCTACCATGATGATTGACATATTGAATATTTTCAGCTGAAGGAACTGAGAGGATGGCAGAGATGGGAAGTTCTTTCTGACCTCCCCAACTCCTTCTTTTCCCTGAAGTGGGCCATAAGATCCCACAAAAGAGGTGCCCTGTAGACAAGGAGCATCCTTACCTCTGAAGACATGGGAACAGAGAAGAATCTGAACAAGCAGGCCTTGCTGTTTTCCCCAGCCCCTTTTACATTTGGAACATATGTCTTTTGTGTGTCATATTTCTGCAGAATCCTATACTTACATTTAGCCTTATAAAACGCACTCCTAGCTTGAAGACTCCTTAGTAGAGTGCATGAACTTGCAGAGTACATGCACAGCCATGCAAGGCCTTGGGTTCCATTTCCAGAGCACCAGACAAAAACACTTTGGTCGACTGGCATTTCTGTGGGTCATTCCCTAGGGAGTCTATGTCATGCTCTTCTCTTGTTAATCTGCTTTTTGTTACAGAAGTGTACCTAAAGCATCAGCTTCTTATTTGAGCTCACAGATGAACTGAAAGCAATAGAAAAGCCTGGCTTTCTGACCCCCATTTTGCACTTGTCTTAGTCTAAGTCATTCTGCAATCACTCACGCATACAATCTTTAGGAGAAGGGATGGAAATTAAAGAATATTAGGTTTGGAGGATGGGAGTTTGGCCTAGTGGTAGAGTGCTTGCCTCGCATGCACAAAGACCCAGGTTTGATTCTTCAGTACCACATACTTAAAAAAGACGGAAATGGTGTTGTGTGGCTCAAGTGGTAGAGCTCTAGCCTTGAGAAAGCCCATGGACAGTGGCCAGGCCCCAGGAGTTCAAGCCCCAAGACTGGCAAAAAAAAAAAAAAAGTATATTAGGTTTGCCTCAAGACCACCTGCTGGACAAGAGAGACTTATTTATTCCACAGTAATGATGTCTCTGGAACTTCTTCCAAAACAAAGGTTGAAATAATGCTCAACCTTGGCCCTGTAATCATGCATATCTTTTCCTCAGTTCTTTTGCCTGTTTTAACCCACAGCTTTTGTCTGTAAACAGAAAATGACTGAAGGCAGCCGATGAGCTCTTCCCCTCTGCCATGCAATAAGCTCCCTTTCTCTGCCCTTTGCCCTGTCTGGTTATTTGGGTTATAGCAGTGAGTGGTAGAACCTGACACTGGGATACTGTGAGTTTGAGCATGGAGACTAACCCACTGATTTTCCTGATCTCTCCTGCAACACTAGGCCCTCAAAAACAGAATCTTTGAAGGTAGAAGAAAAGGTTTTTCTACCCTTATACAGTCATGGATATACCGATTTGTTTTCCTCATTGCTCGGTGAAGGCAGTTTTTAAATGAAGAGTATATTTCAGGTGCTCTTAGGACCTAGAGATGGTGTGAGGAAGAAACATTGTCCAAGAAACTGAGAAATACAGGAGTGAAGGATTTTCTTTTGTCTTTCCAAAAGTCCAATTTAGTTGAAATAAACTGTTCATACCTGAACTGGAGAAAAGGCATACAAATTTAATTTGCAAAGCTCAGTGCCAGTGACTCATACCTGTAATCCTAGCTACTCAGGAGGTTGAGATCGGAAGATCACAGCCAATGAAGTCCACGAGACTCTCATCTCCAATGAATCACAGAAAAAAGCTGGAAATGGCTGTGTGGCTCAAAGTGGTAGAGAGCTAGCCTTGAGGAAAAAAAGGAGGTCAGGAATAGTGCCCAAGCTCAGAGTTCCAATGCAGATAGGCATGAGAGCTAAGATATGAAGCTCAAGAAAGGTGGTTGAGGAGGGAAGGGGGGGCCATAGGTCAATTCAGAGGGGTGGTAAATAGTTTTTTAGGTTGATGAGTGACTGAGAAAATGGCTTGGAACAAAACTTCTCTGGGTTCTAGGTGTGGTTTGATTGATTTTCATTCTCTTTTAGAGGATAATCTTTAATAATGTGATTGTGTATTTTTATTTTTGTTTTCTTAGGCCAATAAATAGAACTGCAGAGAAACTGCCTTCTAGGATTTGAGAAGAGGATCAAAGGTTTTTTGGCAAACAGGAAGGCTGCGGCAGGTCAGATGGATCCTCTGGTTGAGATTGTTTCTAGCGCTCAACATATCAAAGTGACATTGCGGTGTCATTTTCTGAGCCCTACTAGGAACAAACAGACTGAAACAGAGAATCACATCACAAGCAAGTGTGAGTGAGAGGTGCTCAAATGGAGACGGCAGAAAGACCTCACTTAGGACAGGAAGCACCATCTCTTTTTCTTCCTCCCAGAAGAGCACTGAGGAAGACTGGCCCCTGGGCACCCTGAGAAGTTCTGCTCGGCCCTGCAGGATCCAGTGCAAGCCAGGTTGCTTTGATGTGAAGAGATATTCAGATCTTTCTGGCCACTTGGATTTCCAACTGTTTTCAGGTTTTAAAGCAGGAAGATTTTTCAATGTGAAAAACGATTTGCTTATGCTTATCTTCCCTTTCATGGGCATTTTTTCCTTCAAATGTTACCCAGATGACTGAAGTATTCCATGCTGAGAGCAAGTTGGAAAGTGCATATTGCAGTTCTAGATGCATTTGATGTCAAGTTTTGCTCAGTCTCCTGAGCTTTTATATCTAGGGCTTTCTAAATCAGAAACGGATTCTTAATTGGGTAATGACAGAGCTCCCTGGGCTCAGAGAAAGAAAGTCAGGCTTCCTTTATTCTTGTATGGATGACAGATTTTTTTTTTTTAATATATAAAAGAAAAATCTGGACTAGAGTAAAATAATCCTGTTCCTATTATTTCTGGTCTGAAAAATTCTTCTTAAAAATTCATTTTCAATGTAGATCATATTTGTACAGCATATTGGGAGTGCTGTGATTTGTGAGGACCCGGATGCAAACTTGGGACACTCCTTTGTTTATGTTTCTGTGGAGGAGAGTCAGAAGTCTCAGTCTGGATAAAAAGGGCAGGTTTAAGGGCCGGGAGTTTGGCCTAGTTGTAGAGTGCTTGCCTAGCATGCACAAACACCTGGGTTCAATTCCTCGGCACCACATACATAGAAAAAAGCTGGAAGTGGTGCTGAGGCTCAAGTGGTAGAGCTCTACCCTTGAGAAAGTCCAAGGACAGTGCTCAGGCCCTGAGCTCAAGCCCAGGACTGGCAAAAAAAAAAAAGGGCAGTTTTAAGCCAAATGTGGGTGGCTCACATCTATAATCCTAGCTGCTCAGGAGGCTAAGATATGAGGATGGCGGTTCAAAGCCAGCCTGTGTAGGAAAGTATGTGAGACTCTTACCTCCAATTAACTACTAGAAAACTAGAAGTGGGGCTGTGGCTGAAAGTGGTATAGTGCTAGCTTTGAATGAAAGAGCTTAGGGACAGAGCCCAGGCTCAGAGTTCAAGCCCTATGATCAACAACAACGAAACAAAAAAATTACAGATTTTAGGGTTTATAGAAATTAGGTAGGGGTCTTTATTTGCCTGTAGTACACCCCCTCAGTAAGAGACAGAATACCTAACTTAGAGAACTTGCTACCAGGGTTTTTGGCAATACCAGTGGTCTTTGATGTACTCTATCAAGATGGATCCAATTAGAACAGCTCTACTGGGATTCTGAGATTGTCCCTCAAAAATTCGTGTATGGAAGCTTGACTTCCAAACAGGTAAGTAGACTCAAGTAAATCTTGCCAAGTTGTTCTTCCTAATGACCCCTTCCCCAATACTGAAGCTTGAATTCATGCCTTATGCTTTCTTGGTTTGCAGATTAATAGCCAGCATTCTACCATTTAAGAGTATGGAAGCTCTATTTTTTTTTTTTATTGGCTAATTGGAGATGGACTCTTTTGGGCTCTTCCACCTGGGCTGACTTTGAACCAAGATCTCTCTGATCTTCAGTCTGCTGATTAGCTAGAATTGAAAGCATAAATTACCAGCCCCTAACATTCCTAGTTATTTTGATTTTGTTGGGTTAACACTAACTTGAAGAAGCCAGACTCTTGGGTAAAGTATATAATTCTGCCTGGTCAGAAGTCTGAGACAGGCAGACTCCCTGAATCTAAGAGTTCTAGGACATTATGGGCAACATAGCTTGCAAGATCCTACATCAAAACAGCAATGATAATAAAAATAATGAGGAAAATACTTAATAATTAGAGCTAAATAAACATACATACACATTGTTTTCCTACAGAAAATAAAAGTCCTCAAAAATCAGACAAACAATAGTCAAGAAAAGATGACCTAGGATATGAAGTTTCTTTTAGGTTTGTGATTTCTAAATTTCCCTTTTTGGTTTGGTTTGTGTTAAGTGACACATCTTTATCACATCTAGCTATCAAGTACTTATTTGCTTGGTTGCAATTTCATCATGTGAAATAGTCTTTGTCTACATCCACATTGCTCTTTTTTTTAATAGAAACCTGATGAACTTCAGAATTTATTTGAAATATGTGTTCAATATGAAGCACTGTTCATTTTGTTCTTATTTGCAAGCATAGAATGGCACAGAAGCTTCCATTTGTTTTCAGAAGTATTTTCTATTCTTTCATCTCATTCTCCCATAACAGTCCTGGTCAAGCTGAATAGAAATATTGATAAACATGAAAACATACTAGACTTCCTTAATAATGTATATTATTCAAAAATGTATATTAAAATGAGATGCTTGTATTCCTCCTATCAGAAATGAAGGAATGACAGAAATGAAGGATGTTTGTCATGCCCATCAAGTATAAAGAATTCAGAGAAATTCAGGTATGTGCTTCCTCCTGCTCTCCTTTTCCCCTCCCCCTCCCACTCCAGCCTCATCCTTTCTGAGATCTTGCTCTTTCTGCTCCCGTTGGGTGTAACTCATCACCTAGTGGTGCAATAAACCCCTCCTCTTCTTTTGCCTACATCTGATTTGATTTGTTTGTTTATCTATTGCAAATAAAGGCTATTCACTATTCTAATGAATACTCTTGCCTTTGTTTCAACCTGCTTTCTCTTTGCTGTATTTATTACTCTCACAAATTGATTCTATGCATCTTCTTCTATTAAAATAACAAATGGCTTCCTAGTTTATTAGTAGTATTAGTATTAGTATTATTTTTCCCCCTGGGTCTTGCTCAGGATCATTTTCAGTTGGTGTTTTTCCTGCGAACTTTTGGAGCACTTAAAAAAAATTCTTTTTGTTTGTTTCAATGTGTTTCATCTCCCCCACCCCATTGCTGAACTTCAAAGGAAAGAAGATATTACACTGAGGGATTAATTGCTCTTGGATCTACTCACTGTATTGCTGTCCTTGCACACACAGCTGGGGACAGATTTATGTGTCCTGTTCTTTATGCATGCTCCATAATAGAGTCATGAAGAGGGGCTTGTGTGTTATTCAGGCGTGATGCTCTCCCAAACAACTCCCCAACTTGTCTTGTGATTTGGGTGTTTTTGAGTATGGGAGAAGAGGAATGGCCCTGGGGTTTCAATTCAGGACCTGCATCTGCTAGCTGGGTTTCCTCCACTTTAGGCTGTGCCTTCAGTGCTTTTTCCTTCAAGTTGTTTTTCAGACAAGGTCTCTAGCTCTTGCCTGGGGCTATCCATGATCCTCCTACGTTTGCCTGCAGCTGGAATTTCAGTCAGGAACTGCCCTGCCCAGCTTGTTGATTGTTTGGGGATCTCACTAACTTTTTATCTAGGTTGGCCTTAAATCATGATCCTCTCAGTCTCCAGAAGCAGCAATTACAGGCATGAATTACTATGTTCAGTCTGTGCTGCTGTTTTAAAAATTATTTTGAGCTAACAACCAACTGCTGTTACTCCCAGGAAAATCTCAAAACTCGGGGAGACCTACCTGTGCTTGTCTTGGTTTCAGGTGTATAGAGGAGGAAAAATTATTTATGTATTTATTTATGTTTGCCAGTCTTGGGCTTGAGCTCAGGGACTGAGCACTGTCGTTGGATTTTCTCAAGGCTAGAGCTCTACCACTTGAGCCTCAGCACCACTTCCAGCTTTTTTCTATGTATGTGGTACCGAGGAATCGAACCCAAGTCTTTGTGCTTGCTAGGCAAGCACTCTACCACTAGGCCAAACTCCCGACGCCGAGGAAAAATAATTTTATCTTTATATTTAGTACCATTTCCTAACCCACAGTGAACTTCATCAGAGAGACGAATATAAGAAAAGACAGATTAACAAGAGAAAACACACACACACACACTCATATATTTAATATAAGTTTAAAAGGAGCATTGAAGAATAAAGAGGGATATTGTAGTTTTGTCATCAGAAGTTTAGTTCTTCAGGGTCTCAACACGTTAAATCTAGCCATTTACCGCAATATGCTAAATACAGAGACAAGCGATGGTGAAGGGAAGAGAAAAGAGATTTATCATGTAGCACAGGTTTGCTGCAGAAGCTGATACTTGTGAAAGGAGGTCGTTACCTCCTACCCATCAGTGTCTGTCTTGATTCTGATAAAGTAATAGTATTTCATACAGCTACCCACCACGCAGCCACATTTCCCCCTTCACAGCACACGTGTGCTTTCCTTTCATTCTAGAAAAATTATACAACAAACCCAGCAAGGAGAATGACTCCTGTGTTTTTCCTCTTCTGTGGAATGTGCTTTTATGATATGTTTTTTAATTGATTAAGAGGTGAGGGTAATAAATGAACATCTGATTCAAGTTTCAGCAAAGGGTTCTTTATTGGAGTACACATTCTAAAAAGTTATTTTAGGCAAGTACCCAGAGGCCATTTTTAAAACCACGAAGCTAGAGAAGGAGGCTGTGATGGTAATGGAACCTGGCACTCTTTAGAAATAAACCCAGGGTTTCCTTCCAAGCTGAGTGGCGAGTGGGGCTGAGAGGACATATTTTAAGATGGTGCAATCCAAACATTAGCTGGATTTGCATTTTTAAAGCCTATCATTTGCTTTGCACGTTTTTCTCTGTTCCCTAGCCATTCTGTCATTGTATGCTTTAAGTTGCTTGCTTACAACAAGACCTTGGGCTCATTTTATGAGGTGTGGAATAGAGAGCCAGCCTGGTGCTTTGACTGGCTGAACTTTCCATCCTGGTTTAAACAACCTGGGAAAAGTCAGGGTGATTTACGACAGTAGTTTTAACTACCCTTTTACTTATAGCAAGAAACGGTCTCGTGCTGTTCAAGAAAAAAAAAAAGTGCATTTGACCTACTAGTATCTAACCTTTCCACTTATCATCTTAACAATTCATTTAATCTGTTTATGTGCCAAACTACCTTGCCTCTTTTGTAAATAAGGATAGGGTGCAGGAAGACACATTTCCTTCTTACCTTCTGGACCTGGAGCCTACACAGCAGAGAACAGGCCTGCGGATCTGAGAGTTACCTCTGGCAATCCTTCTTTTGCATTTGTATGGACTTGTTCAACTAGGTGCTGGTACCCAAACTTTCCAGTGGTGTTCACTGCAAATGAAGTGGTGTGTCTCTCCACCATTCAGTGAGCTGCCAGCCCCACTTCACGATGCTTCAGGAGGATAAGGATGTGTTTGTAAAAGACCATTTGAGGTGATTGTCAACGTCTATACATTTTCCATCTGTGCTTTTTTTTTTCTTTTTTGGTGTGCCAGTCATGGGGCTTGAACTCAAGGCCTGGCCACTGTCCTCGAGTGCTCAAGGCTAGCACTCTACCACTTGAACTACAGTGCCAGGTCTGCCTTTTTTCTGAGTAGTTTATTGGAGCTAAGGGTCTCACAGACTTTCCAGCCCAGGGCTGCCTTCAAACAGAGATCTGCAGCTCTCAGCCTTTTGAGTAGCTAGGATTACAGGTATGAACCAACAATGGCTGGCTCATAAAAAATGATGTTAAGCTATAAGTATTTGAGTTGGTGAAATCCCTTATGTACTTAAAATCAGAGACATCCAAAAGGACTCAATTAAAAAAACACAACAAAAAAACCCCCTCTTTGTTCATCACCCCAGAGAAGAGAGAAGTCATCATTATACCTTTAACATTGTCACAGAGCGGTTGTATCTCCCATAGAGCCTCATCGTTCAGAAAAGTCCTTTTGTGTCTTCATAGTGCCATTTCTCTCTACTTTCTGAGAAGTAATGTGTTCTCTTAGAAGTGCCTTCTGCCCTTCCTCCACTATTAAAAACGGCAACTAGTCTCCAAACTCTTCTTCCTAAAGTCACATTTTTTTTTGTAAACTTCCATGTATGTATGTAAATGAAAATTATCTTTCATCATTTTTAATTTGCACTTCCCTAGATACCACACATAAGGAGGCGGAGAAAATTAATCTCTTTGATACAACTTTCTTGCTAGAAAAACAAGAGGTAGAATGTATAGGAATGAATATTTGCATGAAAAGATCTGACTATTTTAAAATTATTGTATTGCCACTTCTCTTAGACAAATTAGCAAGCTGTATCCTGTATTTGTAAGATTGGATGGCAGCATCATCTACACCTCAAGATTGCTGGGTTGGGAATAAATCAGGTAATTTGTAAAAAGCATATGATCGTATAAAATGATGTTTATCGAAATGAACTCTAAGAAATAGAAATAAGAAACAAGAGGGTTTTTTTTTTTGTAATTTTGCTTATTTCCTCCTCCTTTGGTGCTTTTTTTCTTTGTTCTTTTTTTATGGGTAAGAGAGTTTATTACTTTTTAAAATATTTTGTTGCAAAGGTGTTGTACAGAGGGGTAAAGTTGCCTAAGTCAGGTAATAAGTGCAGTTTGGAACAGTATTACTCCTTCTCTCATTCTCTCTCCTTTTTTTGTGCCCTTTCAACTTTCCTCCCCTCCAAGTTGTATAGCTCATTTCCTAACAAAGTCCAGTGGGTTTCACTGTTGAATTGGTTCGACCTTGGTCCCACTGTTTCAATGCTTCCCCTTTCCCTCCCCAAATCAGATAAACTTATAAACAAGACAAAGGGTACAGAAGTAAATTAAAAAGAAAAAACAGCGACAGAAAGGAATAAACCATAGGAAGAAGGAAAGAAAAAAGAAAAATCGGAGGGAAAAAAAGAACTGAAATTAGTGCAATAAAGAGTCTCTTGCTTCTAGTTCATGGAGTTCATTTTCTATGATCGTATGTACAGGTATTGAGCTCTTGTCATCTGCTCCTAAGAATATCTTCCTTTCTTCTCACTGTGTAAATGTTCAGACTGCTGTTGAATTAATCATGTCCAGGTGTAATTATTTGTCTTTTACTATCCAATGGGTTTACTTACGGATTTTTAAGCACATTTTAATTATTACAAATGAGGGAAATCATGCAGCCTATGTTTCTTTGGGTCTGACTTACTTTACTTAGCATAGTTTTTTCCCAAGTCTTTCCATTTCCTTACAAATGGTAATGTCATTCTTTCTGATTGAAGCATAGAATTCCATTGCATTGTATAGCACATTTTGTCTGCCCCAGCTGGCGTCCAACCAAGAGTCTTAGAGCTCAGCCTCCTGAGTCGCTAAGATTATAGGTGGGAGCCATCAGCAACTTGCCACAGCAAATACTTTGTATTTTGTTATCTTGAAAACTATTGAGCTAGTTTAGATTATAGTTATAGTGCACTTGAGCCTCTGGTTACCAATTAATAAAGTAGCTAGAATTACAAATGTGAGCCACCAGTGTCTGGCCCTGAAATGATGAGATAAAAGTCATTCATTGAGCTGGGTGCTGGTGGCTCATGCCTGTAATCCTAGTTACTCAGGAGGCTCAGATCTGAGAATCTTGGTTCGAAGCCAATCCAGACAGAAATGTCACTGTGAGGGCTGGGAGTGTGGCCTAGTGGTAGAGTGCTTGCATTAGCATGCACAAAGCCCTGGGTTTGATTCCTCAGTACCACACACACAGAAAAAGCCAGTAGTGGTGGTGTGACTCAAGTGATAGAATGCTAGCCTTGAGCAAAAAATGCTCAAGGATAGTGCTCAGGCCCTAAGCTCAAGCCCCAGAACTTGGGGAAGAGGGGGGAAACCAAAGCTCCAGCTGCAAACCTTTTGGGGTGACAACATTAAAGGGGACATGTTAAGATCAGATTCCCCAGTATCAGAAAGGGTGGCAAATGTTATCTAGCCACTACCCCTTGTGGTGTACCCCAGGAGCTTCTGGGAGTTTCCTTCTTTTTATGTTTCCACATGACAATGGATTGAGAAAGTGGAGAATTTGCATCAGTAAAGGGCACCCCAGAGAAGGAAGTAGGTCAGAGAAATTTGTCCTCTAAAGGTAAGGAGTGGTATGTTAAGCAAACTTTAGGAGTCCCTTGAGAGACCAAAATTTGTCCATGATGACAATTATCTAGAAAATGACAGATTCTTCTTCAGCAGCAGCAGCAGCAGCAGCAGCAGCAGCAGCAGCAGCAGCAGCAGCAGCAGCAGCAGCTCTGAGAAGCTTTGATTGAATCCTCGTTCCTTTCTAGAGCATTCGTTGAAAAATCTTTTTTCTCCCCTGTTGTTGGTACTGGCCTTTTCTTTTTCTGTTGTTTTTGATTTCTGTCATTTTGTTTTTTGTTTTTATTCTTTTCTTCCTTGAAAAATATTTCTAGGAAATCCTCTCAGCTTATTGGAGAGTAATTGGTTGCTTACCTGCCCCACCCCCTCAGCCATGAGAATCTGGACTCTCTCCTCTGGGTCAAGATCCAGGTTTTCCCTCAATAGGGCTGCAACAATGCCTGGAGGAGTTCATTAGCTTGGGACTTTATAGCAATCATAAAGCTATTAACTAAGAATGCCAACATGCACCCATGGGCTGTGCTGAATGTGAGCTCCATTTTCTAGAGAGCAACTCCGAATATCTTACAGTGTGACTCTGTTATTAATTTATTATTCCTCACTGCTGGGGATGTGGGGAAACCTTTAGCCACGTGTGCCTAAGGGAAGGGGCACCGTGGTGGGCAGACTCTTCTCTTTTGTCAGCCAATTGTGTGTTTTGTCTGCTGACCTTTTCAGACTGTCCCATGTCACTCTCCTCTGGCACTTGGTTCACTGGAATGGTGGCTTCAGATTATGAGTGCTTTTGCTTTCTTTTTCTTCTTCTTCCTTTTTTTTTTTTTTTTTCCCTGCTTGTAATGAAACATCCTCTACTACACTGGCTCAGTTAAGAACTCAGAAATTTAGTGTGCTTTCAGTCAGATTCAAGGCTGGAACTTGTGCTCCAATTGTACATGGTTAATGAATGCTTGTTGTCTACTCTTGTGGCTCAGAAAACTATATCTTCAAATATGCCACTGTGAAGTTGGCTTTTTTTTTTTTTTTGCCAGTCCTGGGCTTAAGCTCAGGGCCTGAGCACTGTCCTTGGACTTTCTCAAGGGTAGAACTCTACCACTTGAGCCTCAGCACCACTTCTGTCTTTTTCTAAGTATATGGTACCAAGGAATCGAACCCGGGTCTTCGTGCATGCTAGGCAAGCACTCTACCACTAGACCAAACTCCCAGCCCTGAAGTTGGCTTTTTAAAAATCTTTTTTCTTTTTCTTTTTGCCAGCCCTGGGGCTTGAACTCAGGGCCTATGCACTGTCCCTAAGCTTCTTTGCTCAAAGCTAGCATTCTACCACTTGAGCTACAATGCCATTTCGGGATTTTTCTATTTATATGGTACTGAAGAATCGAACCCTGGGCTTCATGCATGCTAGGCAAGCACTCTACCACAAAGCCACATTCCCAGCCCCACTGCGAAGTTTAAGCTGAGGGCTCTTAGAGAGTAGCAAGTGCAAATAACTTTTTCCTTTATCTACTTTAAAGGCAGAAGCAATACCATATGCAAAAATACTGTGTCCCTAAAAATAGGATGCCACTCTCCCACTACAATGCCACTTCTGGCTTTTTCTATGTATGTGGTACCAAGGAATCAAGCCTGGGTCTTCGTGCATGCTAGGCAAGCACTCTACCACTAGGCCAAACTCCCAGCCCTCTCCCAGATTCTTGATAGGTTTTATATAGTTTTTGGCTGCTTCTGTTTTCTGGCAGTCAAGAGGTTTTGAAATCAGGCTCTCATGCTTCAGTGAAAAATTTCAAAATTTCTAGCTGAAGTATATACAGCATGTTACTGTCACCAATAGTGACTCTACTGTGAAATGGCTCACCCGAACTCCTTGCAGCTTTGTGTGTGTGTGTGTGTGTGTGAGAGAGAGAGAGAGAGAGAGAGAGAGAGAGAGAGTACTTACTGTCATGGCTGATGCTCTACCACTTGAGCTAAGTCTCTACATCCAGGTTTTTTGCTAGTTAGTTAGAGCTGTTCTGTCAGATTTGCTTGTCCAGGCTGGTTCTCAAAGGTGATCCCCAGGTCTCAGCTTCCTAAGTAGCTAAAATGATAAACTTGTTGCATCTTAGTACTCTTGATCAGTCTCCTCCCATGCCTCTATCCGTCTCTTACCTCTCAAACTTGGAGTGTAGCAATCCTTTTCCTCAATACGTGAGTGTGCTCACAAGGTGCCTGGTTTATTTCACCTCACATAATGATCTCCAGTTCCATCTCCATGGTTTCCAATGAAGGGAATCCATTCGTTTTGAAGAGGACTATTTTTCCTATTGTGTGTATGGATCACATTTTCTTCCTCCATTCATCAGTGGATGGACAAAGAGGGCTGTTTCCATTTCCTGGCTATTGCCATTCTCACTGCAATGAATGTGGGAGTGCAGATGTCTCTCTGACATACGGATCTCATTTCCTTTGGATATGTACGCAGCAGTCGTGAGGGTTGCTGGATCAGAGGGTAGTTCTATTTTTAATTTTTTGGAGGAGTTTCCAGACCGCATTTCATAATGGCTGACAAACCTGTAGACAGGCTCTGATAGCCTTGCCTGCACACCTGATACCTTCCTTACTTTTCTGCACTCCTTTGGCACCCTCTTTCTGACTGTCTTGGAACCAGTGGGCTGACTTCATGACATCCTGAGGCTGTAAAGGGTCACAATCCAAATTGAATAAACAGATTTAGTTGGGCTGATCCTGTGACCCGCTTGTAAGTGGGGACGCCTGAGTCTGGTGAGACATAAACATTTTTATGTTCCTGAGACTCTCTCTGCCAGTGGAATTGTAGATGTACCTGAAGCTGTGGGGAGAGACATGCTTCAGGACCCAGCCGGGGAGTCGGTTGGGTTGACAGGCCCCATCCATGTGGTTGGAGTGCGCTGTGAAATTATGATGTGTTATCAGCAAGCAAGAATAGCAATTTCAGGGATTATCAGAGATTTCAGCCGGCATTGGATTTAATGGGAAAAAAGACATTATGTCCTGTGGAATGCTCACAAGCAGCTAGAGTCTTTATGAGGTGTTCCGAGAGGCAATCCTAACACTGCTCTATTTTCCTCAATCAGGGACAAATTTATCTTTGCAGCCTTTGACCTTGTGGCTGTAATCTACACCCTTGGGACCACTACTGAAGATTTCTAACCAGCAGTATAAAATCTGTTTTTGTCTTAGTATTGAGGTTAACCAATCTATTATTATTAAGGTCTTTTTTTTTTTTTTTTTTGCCAGTCCTGGGGCTTGAACTCAGGGCCTGAGTTCTGTCCTTGGGCTTTCCCAAAGTTAGAACTCTACCACTTGAGCCACAGCACCATTTCTAGCTTTTTCTATGTAGGTGATACTGAGGAATCGAACCTGGGTCTTCACACATGCTAATGCAAGCATTCTACCACTAGGCTAAACTTTTAGCCCTTAGGGTCTTTTTTTTCTCCTTCTCCTCCTCCTCCTTCTTCTTCGTTCACGGGTCTTGAACTCAGGGCCTGGGCACTCTTACTGAGCTTTTCCGCTCAAGCCTAGCGTTCTACCATATTGAACCACAAAGGTTCAGGAGCTGACAAGGGTGGGGGAGGGATTCAGTGGAGTTGTGCCACTGAAGCTGGGTTGGATGGTTTGAGCAGTAGTCGTTGGATGCAGTCCTCTGCTGTGGCAGTGGGCTGACCTCCACACTATTTTCCCAGGAGCATACAGACATCAGGCAAGCCACCACACATGAGCAGACTGCCTGTTTCAGGTGGGGCAAGCCCACTTGAGCCTGGCTGTAAACATCCCCTGCGGGCCTAGCCTGTTAGGTTCTGAGGCCAAGCTGTGAGGCCAGGAAAGGGTTACGAGGTTGGAAGACTACAAACTGTATCCTGTGAAGGTCAAACCGTCTAGGCAAGACAGATGTAGGGCTGTTGGAACGTTAAAAAAGCCTGAGACCTTGGATAAGGGAATACTTGCTCCATTCTCTGCCCACACCTGCAGTCAGCCCCCTCCCCCCCAAACTCATGTAACCCCTGTCCCCTTGCCCAGACCCTATAAAAACCTTGACTCCAACCCCGCCCCCTTGATACAGCTTCCAAGCCCCCACAGGAAGACTGGGATCCTCGTTGTGGCCTGGGTGCTATTTCTGAGCTCTTTTGCTCAAGGCTAGCATTCTACCCACAGCACCACTTCTGGTTTTCTGGTGGTTAATTCAAGGCAAGAATCTCAAGGACTTTCCTGCCCAGGCTGGCTTTGAACCAGGTGATCCTCAGATCTCAGCTTCTTAAGTGGCTAGGATCCCAGGCGTGAGCCACAGGCACCTGGTTTTTTTTATTATTATTACTATTATCATTATTATTGTCGGTCATTGGCTTGAATTCTGGGCCTGGGCGCTGTCCCTGAGCTCTTCAGCTCATGGCTACTGCCCTATCCCTTGAGGCGCAGTGCCCCTTCTGGTTTTCTAGTAGTTGATTGGAGATAAGAGTCTCATGGTCTTTAGTTCCTCGGGCTGGATCTTACTGGGGCTGGCCTTGAAGTTGTGATTCTCTTGCCTTAGCCTCCCTATTAACTGGGATTGTAGGCATTGCCATCACATGGAGCTGGAGGATCTCTGAAACACAGAAGACCAGGCAGGAACAAATGTTCACATATAACTACTGCAGTCATATATGTATGTGTACACACACATATATATATAATATATACATATCTATGAACATATGTACATTGTATACATATACAAACATATGCATATAGCATATACATATTACATATAAATTTATAATATTGTAAGTTACACATATATGTATGTAACTTAATTACATATAATTATATATATATTGCATTAGAGTTATATTGTATCAGATGTTAGAAGTTTCCAGAGATGATTTAAAATATATAAGATGATCTGGAGATACAGCTGAGCAGTACAGCACTTGATTATACTGTTTTAGGGTTCAAGTCTTGGGTTTGATCTCCAGTATCAAAACAAAGTATATGTGAGGATGTGCATAGGCTCTATAAATAGCACAGCATTTTATATAAGGAGCATATGTGCATGTAGAAATCCATAAAGAGTCCTGGGATTAATCTTCCCATAGATTTTGGGGACCAACTGTACTAGAGATTGGCTTAATATGAGTATCTATGATAGATAGCTGCATGTATATTATTGTCAAGCTAGGACACTAGAAAAGAACAAAAAAAAGATCTTGATTTCCATACCTATAGAAAAACCAGGGCTAAAGCTACACATCTTGGCACACTTTTGTAATCTGAGCACTTGGAAGGCTGAAGCAGGAGGATCAGGAATTTGAGGACCACTTGGGGTACACAATGAGACCTCACCTCAAAAATCAACACATGCCAGATCTTAGTGATTTACATCCCAGCTACTTGAGAGGCTGAGATCTGGAGGATTGTGCTTCTCCTTCAGCCTTGGTTAAAAAAAATTTACAAGACTCTCATCTTAATAGTTGAATAAAAAAAGAAAAGAAATAACTAGGATTGGGATTTTGGTCTAGTGGTAGAGTGCTTGACTAGCATGCACAAAGACCCGGGTTCAATTCCTCAGGACCACATATATAGAAAAAAAGCCAGAAGTGGTAGAATGCTAGCCTTGAGAAAACCCAAGGACAGTGCTTAGGCACTGAGTTCAAGGCCCAGGACTGGCAAAAAAAAAAAAAAAAAAGAAGAAGAAAAGAAAAAAGAAATAACTAAGCCAGGCAGTGGTAACTCATGCCTGTAATCCCAGCTACTCAGGAGGCTGAGATCTGAGGATCTCGGTTCAAAGCCAGCTCAAGCAATACAAAGCGGAGAGACTCTTACCTCCAATTAATCACTAAAAAATGGGAAGTGGGGCTGTGGCTCAAGGGTAGGGTGGTAGCCTTGAGCTGAAGAGCTCAGGAACAGCATCCAGGCCCAGGCATAGGGCAATAGCCTTAAACTGAAGAGCTCAGGGACAGCGCCCAGGCCAGAGTTGAAGCCCCATGATGTCCCCCCCCCCCCCCGCAAAAAAAAGCCACAAAAAAAAACCCCAACAAAAAAACAGCCTGAGCAGGAAAATCTATGAGCCTCATCTCCAGTTAACAACCAGAAACCAGTTAACAACCAGTGGAGCTGTGGTTTTAGGGGGTAGAGTGCTAGATTTGAGTAGAAGAGTTTAGGGTCAGCACCCATGACCAGTAAAAAAACAGAAAAAGGAAGAAAGTAGTTAGGTGTGGTGACATACAAAGGAAGGAAGAAAGGAAGACCATGGACTATGTGTCAGTGGCTCATGCCTGAAATAACAGCTAGTGAGGAGGCTAACTCTGTAAGATCCAAGTTAGAGGTAGACTTGGGTAGAAATGTCTCCAGATAGGGTGCCCGCAAAATAGGCAGCAAAAAGTGGGACTGGAGTCTTGGCTCATGTGTTAGAACATGATATGCAAACCAAGCAAGAGTGAGACACTGAGTTCAAATCCTAGTACCACCACCAATACACACACACACACACACACACACACACACACACACACACACACACACACACACACACACGAAGTTCACCAGACTCCATCTTAACAGAAAAAGCTGGGACTGGTGATTACCACCTACCATTCCAGTTACAGGAGAAAGCATAAGTTTTGACAACAATGAGACTTTGTCTAAAAAATAACAAGATCAATCAGCTGGGTGTCAGTGGCTCATGCCTCGAATCCTAGCTCCTCAGGAAGCTGAGATCTGAGGACTGCAGTTTGAAGCCAGCCAGGGCAAGAATGTCTGTAGGACTCCTATCTTCAATTAAGTGCAAAAAAACCACCAGTGGAGCTGTAACTCAAGTAGTAGAGTGCTAGCCTTGAGCAACCCCCCCCCCCCAAAACCTCAAGGACAGTACCCAGACCCTGAACTCAAGCCCTAGGGTCATCAAATATGCTTATGGGTACGCATACACACACACACACACACACACACACACACACACACACACTCAACAAGAGTAAAAAAATGACTACAGGTGTGACTCAAGTCCCAAGCAAGTGTGAAGCCCTGAATTCAAGTCTTAATATTTCTCTCAATTCCCCTCACATGAACAAAAATTCACTATTAATCTTCTGCTGCACTATTTCCTCTGTAAATAATGTAGAGATTCAAGATCTCTTTCTCTAATTTTGCATCCTGTATTCTTCACTTAACACAGTGGTAAATCCAGAGTACAGAGCCGCACTGTGTTCAAAGGGCAGCTTCGCAGTCACCTTTGAGTGACCTTGGGCAGGTTAGTCATCACTCTGTCTCTCACTGGATCTAAAGAAGCAACAATAAAAGGACCTTTCAAACAGGTTCTTGTAAAGATCAAAGCGCTTGTGTGGAAAGTTCTTAACATCGTTCTTGGCTTTCAGAAAATGCTCTATAAATGTTAGCATGACAGTTTTTCCCAAATTCTCACATCTTTCTGTTTATTATGTGTATGAACTAGGCTGTCCTGTAGGTTCAACTCTCCTGTAGCTAACATTTCCCTTTTACTGGATATATAAACAGAATTGTTTTTATTAATATGAAAAATGTAATGGTGAATGATTTTTATACATAAACAGTTTATGAATTTTGTATTTCTTTGAATTATAGTCCAATATATGTATATATATTTAATCATGTGTGCATGATTTTTGAGGCCAATTCCTATTTAAAATTTTATTTATTTTATTGTGGTAAAGTCTATGAATTAGTATTCCCTTATTGCATGTTTCTCCAACATTTAATGCAAATTACAGCCATGTTTTAAGAAACCATGTTTTAAATTCTAACTAGTTTTCCAACTATCAAATCTTCCCTATTCTACACATTTATTTTCTTTTTCAAGTTGAATTATAAGCAGTACACTGAATTCAGGCTGAGACTTGGGTCATGAGCTATCTATACCCTCTGTTTTGTTTGAAGGTCTTACATTTCTGACTTTTGTTAGCTAACTTGGATTTCTTAGATATTTCTCTGTATGTTAAATAGAATTTATCCAAACTGGCTTGCACATACCTTCATTGATGACATGTTAGTTATATCCAAGTTGATGCTTTGGTATTGGGAATAAAGAAATAACTAATAGACTGGAACCACAGGAATGCCTAACAGAGTTTTACAACTCCTTCATCCATGTGTCTTTCTTAGCTCTTTTAGCTCAACCTACTGAAAAATCAAGGAGCACTGATCTGAGAGCTAAGATGGTTAAATGCTGGTTCTTCTGATTGCCATGGCTGAATGACTTTGAGCAAGACACTTACATATCTGTGATTGGTTTACTATAAACTATTCAGCCTGTAATTCCAGCTACTTGGGAAGACTGCTACAGATAAAGTATCTACTTCATGGACAAGTTGGTATTTCTTCCCAATTTTCAACCTCCTCTATAATGTCTCAACACAGTGGACATCTTAGTTACCTATTGCTCCATTAAAAATCATCTCAAAATGTAATGATTTTGAAGAACAACCATGAAAGGAAAATCTCACAGTGATTGTGGGGGCTGGGGGGGGAGTTTAGGCGTGGCTGAGGTCCCTCCTGTTTTTTTTTTTCCCCTCATAATATCAGCAGGAGTTGCAGGCATCTGACTGCTTGGCCAGGCCCAGTGAACTGCTTCCAAGATGGCTTACTTGTGTGATTATTGGCAGGAACTCTGTGTTCCTCACTGGAGGCTGGCAGACAGCCTCTGCTCCCTACCCTGTAGCCTCTCCCTGCAGCCAGCTTTCCCATCACCTTTATGTCCTGTTCAGCAGAAGCAAATCACTAAATCCAGAACATACCCATAGCAGGTGGGAAATGAAGCTCAATTTTTTTTTCTTTGCCAGTCCCAGGACTGTCCTTGGGCTTTCTCAAGGCTAGAGTTCTACCACATGAGCCACAGTACCATCTCTGGCTTTTTTTTATATATGTGGTATTGAGGAATTGAACCTGGTCTTTGTGCATGCTAGGCAAGCACTTTACCCCTAGGCCAAACTTCTGGCCCCCAAAGTTCAATTTCTTTCTTTTTTTTTTTGCCAGTCCTGGGCTTGAGCTCAGGGCCTGAGCACTGTCCTTGGATTTTCTCAAGGCTAGAGCTCTACCACTTGAGCCTCAGCACCATTTCCGGCTTTTCTCTCTGCATGTGGTACCGAGGAATCGAACCCGGGTCTTCGTGCGTGCCAGGCAAGCACGCTACCACTAGGCCAAACTCCAGGCCCAAAGTTCAATTTCTTAAAAGGAGGAGTCTCAAAAAATTGTGGATGTAGTGTGAAACCACCACAGCTCTTTAGCGTAGTCCCAGTAAGGTTGGGCAAGAATCAATCACAAAACCTCATTGTTTATAACTCACATCCAAGGATGGCTTTATTTAACCAGTGATTTATTTATCCCAGTATACCCCTCTGTTGAGACTGGAGTGGAATTACTTTTGATGCTCATTTAATTTTGGTTTGAGGTTAGTAATACTGGTATCTAATTACTATGTTACATAATATATTACTGGAAACAAATGTTTCTGGAGATTTAAAGTGTATTGAAATTCCTGTTATATTCATAATTAACAAAAGAATTTCATATGTGAGTTATAAAATCAATGATTTCCACCCTTAAAAGTCACCATTTGCTGTGGTTCAAAGTGGTAGCTTGCACAAAAATGTTCAAGGACTCTGCCCAGGCCATGAGTTCAAGCCCCCAAACCTGTAACAAAAAGAAAATAAAGCATGAATAAAAAATATGCAGGGTGCTGGTGGCTCATGCCTGTAATCCAATCAGGAGGCTGAGATCTGAGGATCATAATTTGAAGCCAGCCAGGGCAGGAAGGTCCCTAAGACTTCAGTTACTCACCAGAAAACCAGAAGTGGCACTGTGGCTCAACGTGGTAGAGTTCTAGCCTTGAGCAAAAGAGCTCAGGGTCAGTACTCAAACCCTGAGTTCAAGCCCCACAACTGAAAAAAAAATTAACCATTCATGTATAATACTGATTTAAGATGGGATGCTTATGTGACTCATTTATAACTATGCCCTATGTTTCTACTATATTTTGCCAATCATTTGAATATATTCATTCTTACTATATATTTTGACTAGGCTTGATTTTATTTATTTATTTATTTATTTGTTCCTTAGTCCTTGTCCTTACATTATGGGCCTAAGCGCTGTCCCTTAGCTCCTTTTGCTCAAGGGGCTTGCATGTACCACTTGAACCACAGTGCTACTTCTGGCTTCTGTGATTAATTGGAAATGAGTCTTACAGACTTTCCTGCTCAGGCTGATTTTGAACTGCAGTCCTCAGATCTCAGCTTCCTGAGTAGCGAGGATTACAGGCACGAACCATTGGCAACTGGCAGGACTTGATTTTTTTTTCTTTTAGATTTAATTTTATTATCAGAATTATATACACAGCGGCTACAGTTACATATGTAAGGTAATGAGTACATTTCTTGTCTATCATTTTACCCACTCCCTCATTTTTCTTCCATTCCTTTTTAGTTCTCCTTACTCAGGTTTCAAAGTTCATTTCCAAAATATTGTCTTGTGAGCATTGCAGTTGCATTGGTTTACCTTTGACCTTTGATCATTTTGTTTTTCCTCTTCCCTTCCCCAATTCAGATAAATAAATATACAATACATAGAGTAGCAAAAACAAATACAGAAACAACAGGGGATAAACTAAATGGAAAAATAAAAATGAAAGAAAAAAGAAATAATATCACACAAAATATTAGAAACAACAACTTTGTAACACCTCTTGTTCCCATACTTGGAATTCTTTTTGCTTAGTATCATCTTATGTGGTCATATGGACATAGCTATTGAGCTATTGTGATCCTGTATTAGGACTATGTTAGACATATAGTAATTATTACACATTCTTCTCACAAGAATGCAATAGAAGGACTTGATTTTTTTAAAACAAATATTTTTAAATGAAGATCTTGTTTTTGAGATACAAAAAGCAATGCTATTTTTATATTGCATTAGAATTTTTATGTATGTCTGTGCTATATCATCTATTTAAAGATTTGTTATATTTACATTTTTTTATAATTATAAAAATGTCATTATCCTGGACCTAATTTGTATATGTATTCAAATCCACTGAGATACCAGAGAATGGTTTTGCTTTTGTAAATCATCTGGTTTTATTAGAGTAAGCATGAACAATTCTAGTTTTACTCAATTGAAAAATTGCTTTATTATTTTAAATAAGTAGTGGAATTGAATTTGACATGCAAGATGCAGTCTGTCTATTTGAGAAATCAGTGCACACCACTGCTTTTTGTTTGTTGGCTTGGTTCTTGCTTTCCTCCTTCTGTCAGTACAGTGTCTAGGCATGCTGGCTCTGCACTCTTCTAGTTTTATTTTGGTGCTCTTTAGTCATATGCAAGTTTCTTAACTTATCTGTACCTCAGTTTTTTCATCTGTAAAATGAGAATAAGATCACTACTTTCTGAGTATCAGTATCAAATCTCCATTATAGAGTCTAGGCTCAAAGCACAGACACAGATGCTAAGACAATATGTTGACCATTTCATCTGAAAAGAGATGGATTTGTAATAAAAGGTGTTCCTTGTGCTGGTGCTAAAAAATATGAATATGCTGTTTAGATGTGTGCACAACTTCAGGGCTATGGACTTTCAAGTGTTGTTTAAAAAACTATCCCTGATCCTGAAGGAGAAGATACTTTTTTCTCCAAACTCTGGAGAATCAGAGTTTGAAGCCAGCCTGGGTTGAAAAGTCATTAGGAATCAAGGGCTCACACCTGTAATCCTAGCTACTAAGAAGGATGAGATATAAGAATGGAAGTTCAAGGACAATCTGGAAATTCATAAGATTCTTATTTCCAAGTAATTTATATTAAAAAAAAACTGGAAGTGAGCTGGCTCAGTGGCTCACATCTGTAATCCTAGCTACTCAGGAGGTGGAGATCTGAGGATCTCAGGTCAAAGCCAGCCTGGGCACTAAAGATCATGAGACTTTTCTCTCCAATTAACCACTAGAAAACTGGAAGTGTCACCGTGGCTCCAGGAGTAGGGTGGTAGCCTTGAGCTAAAGAGCTCAGGGACAGTGCCTAGGCCCAGAGTTCAAGCCCCATGACCTCCCCCACCCCACACACAAAAGCTGGAAGTGGAGCTGTGGCTCAAGTGATAGAACACTAGCTTTGAGCCATAAGGCCCAGGAACAGTGCCCAGGCCTTTGGCTCAAGATCCAGAATGGTGTAAAAAAAAAGTTGGGCTGGAGGCATAACTCAAGGGTAGAGTACCAGCACAGCAAGCAAAGTGAAGTAATCATGAGACTCTGAGCTCCAACCTTAGTATTATCAAAAAAGAAAAACAATAAAAAAAGATGATGCAAGTCTGCTGCTGCAAAACACACAGGTGCCAGACAACCTAAAGAAATACTATGCATCACTGCACATGCTCCTTCCATACCACTGGAAGATGCTGCTGCAAACAAAACTATTATTGAAGCATCTCTCTGAAGAGCTCCCATATGCTCTTGCAATTTTCTACAATGGCCACAGGCCACAGGCCATTTGCTGGGAGCTGCAGGAGAAGTATAGGCAGCTATTACTGCATGAACATGCTACTATGAAAAATTCCCACCTCCCTTGAAAGCTGGATTTCACAGAACCAGAATTGATCTCAGTGATAGTCCATTAAAGGCATAGGAATGGAAATTGGAGGCAAGATGAGTTGAATGATTTTGGTAGGAGTCATGCAACATTTTGTATTGCTAGCTTATAGGATAAGTCATTTGTAATCAAGTCTTGACTTTTTTTTTGTGTGCTTGAATTCAGGGCCTGGGCACTGTCTCTGACCTTTTTGTTGGCTCAATGCTAGCACTTAACCAGCTGAGTCATAGCTGCCCTTTCTGATTTTTGGTGGTTAATTAGAGATAAGAGTCTTTTCTGTCCAAGTTGGCTTTGAAGCACAATCCTCAGATCGCAGCCTCCTGAGTAGCCAGGATTACAGGTGTGAGCCACCAGTACTTAGCTAATTTCTTCTAATTCTCAGCCCATGCTCAGGTTTCTCCAGTTGTTTCATACATGTCTTAGTTCAGATGGTTTATTTGAGTTAGGATCTAAAGAAGGGTCTTCTGTCTCCTGCTAACTGAAATCATTCTCACTATTCCTGCCATTTTCCCCCCTCCAGTTATTGGAGTTTGAATTCAGGGCCTGGCCCGTAATCTGGTGTTCTGTCACTTTAGCCATGCCCTCAGATTTATACAGTGCAGTTATTTTTGAGATAAGGTCTCTCTCCTCCCCCCCCCCCCCGTACGCCCTCTTTGCCTGGACTTGCCTGTATTATCATCTTCTCTTTATGATTTCCATGTTGCTGGGATATCCTGTGTGTACCACCACAGCCAGCTACTGTTTCTGATGAGCCTTACTTTTTTCCCAGGTGGCCTTAAACCTTGATCCTGACTAGTTAGGAATTTGTCTAAGCGACTGATCCATTTGATCCACGGACTTCTCTGCTTTTTGGATTTGACAGATTATGCCATCACCTTGTCCTTTGAAGGACCCCCCCCCCCACAGTTCCTTGGGATTCTAATAACACCAGTAATCATGGAGTTCAGAGACTTTCTTTTGATTCTTATTCAGCTTTTATGGTGATTACTTCTTTGGATAAGAATATGAGGTACAGAATATTTCTTCAAAGGTCTTATTCAGAAACAAAGTCCAGCTGTCCACTTCTAGCATGTTAAAGTTGACCAGCAAGTTTTAGTAAGAGCTGTTGTTACTTTTGTGTGTTACTTTCTTTCCTGGGGCTTGAACTTAGGGCCTGTGTGCTATCCCTGAGGTTTTTCACTCAAGGATAAACATTCTACCACTTGAGTCACAGCTTCACTTCAGCTTTTTTTCTGGGTGGTTAATTGGATAATAGTTGCATGGACTTTCCTCTCTGGACTGCCTTTAACCTCCATCCTCAGATCTCAGCCTCTTGAGTAGCTAGGATTACAGTCACCTTCACCTGGCTTTTAGTTTTTTTTCCTCTCTGAAGGATTCTGATGTGAGTCACAGAGCAGAACCACTGTTCCACTGGGGCAGGGAGGAAATGTTTCTGGACCAAGCTTCTGCCTGACCTTTGAGAGTTTCCTTTGGGTGGCAGAATTTCCTAGGAAGCTATCTGGGCCCTTTAGCACCCAAGGTTCCTGCTGGCTGAGCCCACCAGTCTGTCGGAGGAGTCTGAATCTTCTAACGAAGTGAGAGTCCAACAAGATTTGTCAGTATGTGCGATATTAGATTTCTTTAGCAAGAATGCTTGTCACTTTGCTGTTTCCTGGTGAAAAAAATATCTCCGCTGATTGTGTCTAAAAATATAAAATAAAGTGGAGATGGAAGGCAATATCACATGAAAATATTAAGCAATGAAAAACTTGTTACTGAGCAGTACTGGAGAATTTTTCTTTTCTTCTTTTTTAATGGTCTTGAATTTTACAACTTGCCTTTTGAACTGGATAATTTGATTATGTAGTCAGTTCCCTTGGGCAAATCAGGTTTACCTCATACCTTTTATGACTTGTCCCCAGATAGATGAAGATAATTGTGGCTCTTTTAGACTTTGCAAACATACATTGGAATTTGGTTTATGGTTGACTTTAAACATAGAAAGATTATTTGATGTGGATTCATTGATAATGATCACAATTTAGTGTTTAACTTATCTGATTCTTCAGCTAGGCTGCAGCTTCAGAAATGAAAAAGCATGGTATTTTTTTGTATAATTTAAAATTAAAATTAAAAAATTTACTCTTATTTCAGCTTTATTTTTAAGCAACAAATAGTAATTGTATACATTGATGGGTGCGATGTTATATTTTAACATTGTATATCCTGGAATTTAAAACTTTACCTTTAAAATTTAAATTGATATGTACAGAAATATAAAATTGTGTATATGAACAGGATACCATGCTATGTTTCAACGTATGTATATTGATTAAACACATCTGTCTCTCAATCATTTATCATTTCTCTGGGATGAAAACCTTTACAAACCTTTATAGCGATCTGAAATATATAGTATTTTATTGCCATGTAAGGTGACCCTACCGTTCAAGACTATGCCAGAATAACTCGTTCCTGTCTAACTATAAGCTATTACCCATTGACAAACCTTGTTCCACCTGCCCTGTCTTTTATTTGATTTCTTTTAATATTTGATTTTGAGATTCTTTGCAAGATATGAGGCAATAGAAAGAAAGTGCCTTCATTTTCCCTCTTTCTATCTTGTGTTTGGGGATATTTCATTTCTGTGACTGCCCCAAGGGCTTGTTCTATGTCAGGTGATTCGCTGACCTTCTTCTGGTTTGATTTCCATGTTCAGGAAATGTTTTCATGAGACATTTGTTTTCTTCGTAGACTGTGCTTAGCGAGGTGCTAGGGAATATTTTATGTACTTTTGTACATCTCTTTAGAGAGTGGGTTTCTTGAATTTATTTATTTCATCTTAGACTTCTTTGCTTTTTCTTTCTGAAGCTGACTGAAAGCCCCCTATGGAACTTGGTCCAATTTATTATCGCTTCCCTGATTCTGAGCTCAGTGTATGGCCCGGTGAGTATTATTGGATAAGTTAATGAGTGAAAATGAAGTTTAGGAATTTTATTCCTTCTTTCTAACCTCAAATTCCTCATATAAGAAAACTTTGTTCACACACACACACACACACACACACACGTTATTTTTTCTTTTGTCAGTACTGGGACTTGCACTTAGGGCCTGGGCGCTGTCCTTGGGCTTTCTCAGGGCTAGCACTATACCACTGGAGCCACAGTAGTACTTCCAGCTTTTCCTGTGTATGTGGTACTGAGGAACCGAACCCAGGGCTTCGTGCATGCTAGGCAAGCACTCTACCATTAGGCCTCACTCCCAGCCCCTTTATGCACTTTTTAAAAATTGTATTTTATTGTTGAGGTAGTGTGCAGGTGGCTACAGCTCCATTCGGCAGGTAGTGGGTATGTTACTTCTTGATCATTGATACTCTTCCCATGTTTTTCTCCCACTTTCCCTCCCCCGCCCCTCCCAATATCTTATTTTTCCCCCTCCCTTCTCTATTTCAAATAAACAAATAAATGTATATAGAATATGCCAGGTAGCAAGTCAGGTACAGTATGTACATAGCTTTTGAACTACTGTGATTCCCTACATGTAATGTTTTCAAATGCAGCTTTTCAGGGCTAAACTCAAGGGGGCCTGGATTCTGTCCCCAAGGCAACCACCTGAGCCACACCTCCACTCCAGTGCTATTTATTTTTGCTGTTAATTGGAGATTAGAGTCTTACAGACTTTCCTGCCTTGGCTGTCTTTGAACTGCGGTCTTCAGATTTCAGCCTCCTTAGTAGCTAGGATTATAGTAAGGAAAGACAGATGAGTTCCTGGATCAGAGTTGCCTTGTGTCATTTTGAACTCACTTCTGGGATGGACACAAAACTTCTGGACTGCATGAGGCACCCTTTTGGTGTCTATTTGTTATGGCCGTCAGCTTATATATGAATGAATGCACAAACAAAATTAGGAAAGCACGTAATTTCTTGGTCTTAACTACTGTTGTTTGTATACTGAATAAGACATGCTAGATAACAGATGTTGATATATAGATATAGATATAGCTAGAAAGATAGATACAATGCAGTCGTAGGGCTTGAACTCGGGGAATGGGCATAGTTCCTGATTTTTTTTTTTTTGGACTCAAGGCTAGTGCTCTACCATTAGAGCCATAGCTCCACTTCTGGCTTATTTGGGGTAATTAATTGGAGACAAGAGTCTCATGGACTATTTTGCCTGGACTTGCTATGAGTTTCAAGGACTTTTTTTTGCCTGGATTGGCTTTGAACCTCAATCTTCACAGCTCAGCCTCTGGAGTAGCTAGGATTATAGGTGTGAACCACCAGGACCCATTATTATTATTATTATTATTATTATTATTATTATTATTATTATTATTTGTGTCTGGTGAGAGCCCTTAAAGTCTTACTTTCTTTCTGATTTCCAAAACATACCACACAGTTGTTCCCAGAGTCACCATGTTGTACAATAGATGAAACTGACTTCCTTTTGAATCTTAGTCTTTCAGTACTCATATTCCATCCAGTCTCTAGCACCATTGCTTGTAAAATTTGTTCTGATTTTATATTGTAACGAATGTGCTGCTAATGTGGTAAGGTGATTCTCAAATGCATGCTCTCAGATTGGCGAAACAGGATAAAAATGTAAGATTACAAAAATTTCAATGGGTGGATTTCTCTTAATGGCTGCATGAATGAATTGCTTTTCATAGAGGGTGATTTCTTCCTCCTGGAAGTAGGAGGCTAAGGCTGTGTACTCCAGCAGCCTGGCAATACTGACAATGTGGCTCTAGTACATTCTCAGGGGGAGCTGTAACAGGCAGGATCATACATAATTTCCAGCTCACTAGCAGAAATAGTGGTTGTATGGTTGAATTTGTTGCCTCAGTTGGGTAAGTCATTATTATTCCTGCCAATGGTCCCAGAAGCTTGGAAGCACCAAGCTGCCTAGAGCTACTTGAAAATAATAATAGAACAAGAGAAAGGAGAATAATGGATGAGGTGTGAGTGGCCCTTCCTATCTGGAATTCTGAATGTAGCACCAATATGTCTAGCAGTTTTTTTTTTTCCTGTGATGATGTATTGAACAACCACAATAGCAACATTTTATGATTTCTAGGAAGTATCAGCCAAAAAAATTATAGCCGAAGAAGGAAATTAAATCAGTGCAGTAGAATTATTCCAGGAGTGTAGAGCAAGACCTGAAGACTGAGCACTGAGAGCTGAGAAATGGTTATAGCAAGAAGCGTGAGAGGCAGAAGCAAGGGCAAGAAGGTGGGGGGATGAGCGAAAGAAGAGGGATGGATAAAGAACACCAAAAGGCAAAACCACAGAAGCCAAAAAGGGGAAGAATTTCTTTCTTTTTCTTTTTCTTTTTGTTGGTCATGGGGCTTGAACTCTGGGCCTGGGCGCTGTCTCTGAGCGATTCAGCTCAAGGCTACCACCCTTTCCCTGGAGCCACAGCGCTAATTCTAGGTTTCTAGTGGTTAACTGGAGATAAGAGTTTCACAGACTTTAGTGCATGGGCTCACTTTGAACCGTGATCCTCAGATCTCAGCCTCCTGAGTAGCTAGGATTACAGGCATGAGCCACCTCACCCGGCAAAAGAATTTCTTAAAAGCAGGGGTCGTGGTTTGGCACTGAGGTGCACACTTATCATCCCAGCTTGGTAGGCAGCAGATGGAAAAAAGGGATGAAAGTGTGGCTCAAGTGGTAGACTACCTACCTGCAGCAGGTCCTGAGTTCAAATCGCAGTACTATCAACAAAATCCAAACCAGTGGGGATGGAAGGGATAAAATTAGGAGAGAATGAGGGAAGGAGTGACATGATCCCAAATCAAATCTACTCTTTACTTGACTTATGCACCTGTACCCCTCTGTACATCACCTTTACAATAACAATAAAAATGACATAAAAAAGAATTGTATTCCTTTTGGTTGGGGCTCAGACTTTGGAGTAGGAAATCCTCTGGACCCAGTGGCATAATAAATCTGAGTTCTCAAAAAAGAAAAAAAGAATCCCAAACCAAACCAGATCAGAAAAAGACAGAGGGTTATTGGGGGCTGCTGTTTTGGTTGGAGATGACTGACTTCACATGGCAGGGACAGCAGGTAGATTTTCTCTCTCTCCTCTCTCTTTTACTCTCGTCTCTTCTTTTTCCTTTCTCTACTCTCTCTTTCTCCCCTCTCTCTTCCTTGAACTCAGGAGCTTGCCCCAGAGCTTTTTTTGCTCCAGGCTAGTGCTCTACCACTGAAACCATGACTTTTGGCTGTGGCTTTTTTGGTAGTTAATTGGAGATAAGAGTCGCACAGGCTTTCGTGTTCGTGACTCTGAACCATAATCCTGAGATCTGAGCCTCCTGAGTAGCTAGGCACTTTTCTCTTTTTCTAAAGGTTTCGTCTCATTCGTGAGGGCTTACCTTTATAACCTGATAACCTTCTAAAGTTCCATTTTCAGAGATTAGAGTTCAGCATATTAATTTGATGGAGGGTGGGGGATACAGCCAACCCACGACTTAATGTACTACATCATGAATCTGTACAGGTTTCTTTGAAGTTGTAGGGTGAAGCTCCAATTACAAAAAAAATGAGAAAGAAATGGAAACGCTGATAATTTTTGCCCAGGCTGTCTTCAAACTCCAATCCGCCTCAATTTTTCCTCCTTAATAGTTGAAATTATAGACATGAACCACTGCTCTTATCTCTACATTGGGCTAATTTATAAGCCTTTCTGAGCTGCAGTTCCTGTATGTAAAATGGTGTAGCTGCACTTTTCCAGGGTTGTTGAAGAGCAAGTTGTATGTTTAAATATGTACAAGTGTACATCTGCACTATTGGCTACATTTTGTGCCACCCAAATCCATAGGTTGAAATCTTACCTTCAAGTACTATGAAATGTGACTGTTTTTGGAGATAGGGTTTCCAAAGAGGTAAAATTTTAATTGAGTTAAAACAAGGCTAAAGATGGGCCCTAATTCTATAGCCTTGCTGACTTTAGAAGAAGTAATTAGGATATACAGCCATCAGGGCTGTATGTATGTACACAGGGGTGAAAAGAAAGAAATAGCAAGAAGTTGGTTGGTCCTGAAAATGGTCTGAAAAACAGGAAGAGGGGCCAGGAGTTTGGCCTAGTGGTAGAGTGCCTGCTTAGCATGCACGAAGACCTGGGTTCGATTCCTCGCTACAACATACATAGAAAAAAGTCCGAAGTGGTGCTGAGGCTCAAGTGGTAGAGCTCTAGCCTTGAGAAAGCCCAAGGACAATGCTCAGGCCCTGAGCTCAAGCCCAGGACTGGCAAAAAATCAAAAACAAAAACAAAAACCAGAAAGAGGGGCTGCTGGGGAGCCCAACTTTGCCAGCACCCTCGTTTGAATTTCCATTTTCTACAACAGTGAAAAGATATGTCTATTTTTTAGCGACGCAGCCTCTGGCATTTTGGTATGGCAATTCTAACAAGTGGATTGCATGTGTTTGTACATGGCCCTCAATATCAGAGGTGATTTAGCAAGGATACACAAATATCTTATATAAAATGATGCAAGATTTGCAGTGAATCTATACCCACCCTCCTCTATACCTTAAATAATCTCTGGATTACTCGTAATTCCCCAAATTATACAGGAAGTTTTATACTGTATTATTAAAGGGAGAAAGAGCAAAAAAAACCCACAACTTTGTGCTGGCTCCAGAGATTTGGCATATTAAAAAAAAATCTAAAATTGGAAGTGACACTGTGACTCAAAGTAGTTGAGTGCTAGCCTTGAGCAAAAGAGCTCAGGGACAGCACCCAGGCCCTGAGTTCAAGCCCCATGACTGACAAAACAAGAAAGCAAGCAAGCAAGCAAACAAACAAAACCCGAAACAAAACCTTATAGTTACTGGAATATGTAGATGTGAAACCCACAGATAAAGAATAGAACTTGCTGTGTATCTTAGCCTAGATGTTGTAACTACGATTTAGCTTTTCCAATGAAACTATAAGAAAAGAAAGAAAGAAAAAAAAAAACATCCCACAAGTGACATGCAAACTGTGTATTGCTTTCTGGGTTAAATTCACTGAGAGGACTTCCCTTGTTCCTTTGTCTGCATGCAAGCATTCTTGGCTCTAGGCTTTCTGGCCTCCAGCTAAGTACCCTCTGGGGTCTGCTGTGCTGTTCAGCAGGAGACTACTTCAGGTCTCTAAGGTTACTTCCCTTCCTGCCACTAGGCCTGTGCTTATAGGCGCCAGTGCTCAATGTTAGGGCACTCTTCGATTGGAAGAGAGAGAAGTTTACTGAGAGTTTAGGCTTATTTACTCTGTCTTGTTATCTACTGCTTGGATCACTCTGCAGGTTAGGGAGCAACCTTCTAGTCTCAGACCTTTTCTCATTGTTACCCTTGGGTCTCCAAGCACTGTGGTGAGCTAGGGACTATTCTGCCTCAGGGCACAAGACAAAGCCTGCTTAACTCCCCAAAGCTCTGGATACTCAGTCCTGGTCACGTGCAGGCCCCAGAAACATATGCTTCATTTACCTGCAGATTGTGCAAATCTCTCTTCTCAGGTTTCTGAGCTAGTAGTCCTTGCTTTTCAGAAACCTGAGCAAATAGCCAAGTAGGAACTGGCAATAGTGTTATCCCAGCCACAGAAGGGTCAGCAATTTCCTATTTTGTTTTTAGTTGGTAATGGGTGACACTGTTTACCCAGAGAAGATTTTAATTGTCAGTATAGATGTGATTTTCTTGTGTGTGGCTTAGCAGGGTGGCAGTGTGTCCTCTTTGAAGGTCTTTGTGAGCCATAGAGGTGACCCTAATTTGCTTTCCAACTAAGAACAATGGCACACTTTCTTAGCTGTATTCGATTTTCTTTTCAGCCATGGCAAGCCGAGCACCCTGCACTCAGAAATAAGTAGGATGCTTCTTGTTTCTTTGGCAACTGGCACATCTGCCTCTGATTTCTTTATCTGATGAGAAAGTATTGAAGAAAAAAATGATAATGAACATCTCACATGACATGTAGGTATTTTTCCACAGCAATCTTATACTTGAAAATAATTTTAGAATACTTTAGAAAAATATACCGAAAAGAGAAGTGAATTGTTGCATGAAAATATAAAATGCTCTAATTGCCTTAAGAAAAAAAAATCCAGTGCAAGTTAATGAGTCAATAATATCTAGTGTTTTTTCCTACATAAAAATTTGTGTGCCACTAGTGAAAATAGTTGGTAGGAATTTAATAAATAAAATACAAACCTTGTCTTTATTTCTCTTACATATTATGCTATTAACCTACTATTATTTTGCTTCTTTCCATCACACTTGAAGTAAATACTACCCTATAATAAAAGAAATACAGAAGTTACATCCGGATGCGGAGAAAGAGGAACTGTACTGCACTGCTGGTGGGAATGTAAACTAGTTCAGCCACTATGGCAGTTGTTGCCTTTTCCTTCCAGCATTTTGCAGTGAGCTTCTTTTATATACAGCAAACAATTTGAGAGAATACAAAAACATGTGAAGTTCATTTAAAAAAACCCTACAGTACAGCGCTGGTACAGTACACTAAGACTTTGATAAAAGAAACAATAATAAAAGGCCTCCATTTTAAATGTCATTCATATATACCTTGAGGATGAGAGCTATATGCTTTTACACTTTTTTAGAGGAATAAATTATTGAATTATGAAAAAAAGAACTGAAAATAGACCTTCCATATATCCAGCCATACCACTCCTGGGCATCTACCCTGAACATCATAATCCAGGATATGATAAGGACACCTGCTCAGCCATGTTCATCTCTGTACTATTCACAATAGCCAAGTGATGGAAACAACCCAGATGCCCTACTACAGATAAATGGATTAAAAAAAGATGGTACATCTATACAATGGAATTCTACATAGCCACCAGACAAGATAAAATAATGGCATTTGCTGGGAAGTGGATGAAACTAGAGCGAATCATGTTGAGTGAGATAAGCCAAGACCAAAGAAACAAAAGGTGTATGGTCTCCTTGATGTGTGGATATAGATCCAAACAGTACAAGAGTGATGACTCAATACTCAGGTTCTCAAGGTCATTGCATCATCTTGGAGATATAAATATAACTATATAGACATATATACTCAATATAACAAGCTAGTACCTGGCTTGTTTTAAGAATATTAAAACATATCTTCATAATTATCATATAGCCTGCACTATTTTATTTTTTAATTTAATTTATTTTTTTTTTTGGCCAGTCCTGGGCTTGGGCTCAGGGCCTGAGCACTGTCCTTGGACTTTCTCAAGGCTTAGCACTCTACCACTTGAGCCTCAGCACCACTTCCGGCTTTTTTCTATGTATGTGGTACTGAGGAATCGAACCTGGGTCTTCATGCATGCTAGGCAAGCACTCTACCACTAGGCCAAACTCCCGGCCCCTCTTTTAAAGTTTAACTCATTCATAAGCTTCAATTTCCCTACTGCTTATGGGGGAGGAAACTCGTCATAAGGTGTTTAAAGTGACATACCCAGCTGGTACATCATAGAGCTGAGGTTTGACCCTGGGCTGTGGGTTCCTGCAGTCTTCCTAGCAACCTTGCCTTCCCCCTGGAGCCTTTTCTCTCTCCACATCTGTTGATCCTGGAGTCCCTTCGGTTGTTCCCTTGGGAGTATTTTTTCAAATATCTATTTCTTATCTTTAAATAATTGCACGAAAGAGTTACCATTCAAGGAATGATTCCATTCGAGGAATCAGCTTCTAAGTGCAATGCATCTTGATTGATGTGGCTCCTTTCATCTTTGCTCCCCGCCCAGGCCCTCCCTTCGATTTCCCTAGTTTTACAAGATATGCATGGAATTATCTCATGACTGCATTCTCCCCACTTCCTCTCTTCGTTTGTCTGTCCTTTTGCCCTGTACCCTTCCTTCACACCTTTCAAGGGCCTTTTTCCTGGTATTGATTTTGCCAGGCTGTGAGTTAGGTTTTCTATGGGATTACACCATTTGAACTTGGAAGTATTTTTGCCTTTTCATCATTTTCCCTCTAGACTCTTGCTCAACTACATTAGTTCCCTGCACTCACAATCTGACCTGATCACTTCCAATGTAGGCATTTGAGTCTCTCTGTTCTGTTCCCTTTCCCTTTTGGCTTGGGCAACTCTCTGTTTTACTCATGGATGTCACTCTACCATTTGAGCTGTGCCTCTAGTTCTAACTTTTCTCTGGTTAGTTGGACATAGAGTCTTAAAATTTGGTCTGCTCAGGCTGGCTTAAAGCATTGATCCTCAAATCTCAGCCTGCTGAGTAGCTAGGAGAAGAGTTGTAGGCCACTGGCTCTAGGCAAGGAATGAATTTTATTTTTAATTAATTAATTACTAATTGTGCCTGTTTTGGGGCTTGAACTCAGGGCACGAACACTGTTCCTGAAGTTATTTTATTTTATTTTCTCAAGGCTAGCACTCTACCAATTGAGCCACAGCTCTCTTTCCAGCATTTTTTGGCGGTTAACTGGAGGTAAGGGTCTTAAGGGACTTTCTTACTCAGGCTGGCTTTTCTCTGCCATCCTCAGAGCTCAGCCTCCTGAGGAGCTAGGATTACAGGTATGAGCCACTCAAGCCCAGCTAGGAATGAATCGTAAAGCAAAATCCTGGTGGGGAGGGATTGGGAAGAGCAAAGAAAGCAAACATTTCCGTGAGGAAGAATAAATTCTAGACATCTACTTTGCAACTTGGAGTCAATAATTAGTAACAATAGGTTATGTACTTGGAAATTGTTTTCACCTCAAAACAATATGTGGTGATGTAGAAGTTAATTAGTTCAATGGAGCCAATCCATAGCATGTACATATTTCAAAACATCATGTGGAGTGTGATAAATACATATATATTTGTTTGCTGATGACAAAATGAAAGGAAAAATGGAAAGAAAAGCCCTGATAACATAGCAGTGTATTGTAAGAATTGAAGACTTAAAAAAAAGTGTGTGTGTGTGTGTGTGTGTGTGTGTGTGTGTGTGCTGGTCCTGGAGCTTGAATCTAGAGCCTGAGCATTGTCCAAGGCTACACTCAACCATTCTAACCACAATTCTGTTTCTAGCTTTTTCGTAGTTACTTGGAGATAAGAGTCTCATGGACTTTCTTGCCTGGGCCGACTTTAAACCATGATCCTTGATGTCAGCCTCCTGAGTAGCTAGGAACTATTGGTGCCGGCTTTGCTTCCTTACTTTTGTAATCTACTCCATTTATCTCCTTGCTGACTCCTCCTTCCCCAATACATGCCTTCATTTTTCCATCTGAAAACCAAGGATGATAATCATCAAACCTTTAGAGTGTCATGAGCATCAATCAAAGGGAAGAAAATACTGTAGAGGACTGTTTGGGACACCTTGAGTGGTGGGAATAAGGTGCATTTAGATTTACAGAAGCTGTAGTGACAGTCAGGAGAAGGTGTGACTGCATTGGAGACAGAGATCAATGGTGTTCTTTTCCTCTCTGCAAATATATCAAGGAGTCTGGACTTAAATCCCAAAGGACAGTGCTGCAAAAGCAATACAATTCAATTACAATTGTCACATCACATTAGGCTTATCCTGTTTCCTTCATTACTATTTCCAATAACGGAATAGGAGGTGGGGCTGTAGCTGTTTCTTTACACCTGATGGGGTGATGACAGCAGCACAGGAGGAAAAGAACGTTCTGGTATGCAAAGCTGTACTGCAGAGAGTGAGGATACAGTTTCTGAACAGGTCACAGACATCTTTCATCTTGCATTGATCAGCTGGAAATCTCAACTCCTGGACTGCCATCCATTCAATCTATCGATATGCCCCCCCCCCTTTCGCACTATTTCCCTTACAAAATGGAATCTCTGAGCAAGATCTTAGCAGAATTTCTCCTTTCTCTTTACCTTAATGGCTCCTGATCTCAGTGAATCTGGAAGCTCTTCTTTAAAAATTTTTTCATCTATTTATTGATTTCTTTTTATTATTACATAGTTGTACAAAGAGGTTCCAATTCCAGAAGTCATCTTGAACACTGTCACCTTCTCAATCAGAAATTCTTTATGTAGAGCTGGGTTACATTGCCCTCTGTTGGGGCTCAATACTGTGACAAGTGTAAAACCTCAGAGTCTCATGGACTTTCCTGCTTGAGGCTGCAAATCATGATCTTCGGATTTCAGCCTCCTGAATAGCTAGGATTATAGGCATGCATCACTGGTGTCTGGCTAAATTTCTGCCATATTAAGTCACTGAGTTTATGATAATTTATTTCAGCAGTAACAGGACACAAGTCTACTTGATGTATATAATGACTTAGCCTTTGCCTGCTCCTTAATCACTAATGAGTAATTTATGTTTGAACAAATATTTTCCTGTCTGAATCAATTTCAAAATATGTTTTTCCATGCACAGAAGTCAACAGTGCTTGCAAAGGCTAACGTTTTAGAGAGAAGAGGTAGAGAAATTACAGTGGTTTGGCCATCAGGCTGATTAGGAAAAAAATTCTCCTGGGGCTTAAGTCCTGGAATGAGCTCCGTGAGCCAAAGTTCTGTCTTCCTATAGACAAACTCAGAGGATCAGTGTACCTAAGAATTGAACAAGATCCTTGGAGCTAATTGGAATAATTGTAAAGTCATCACAGTGATGTACAGATATAGATACTGATATATAAATGTACACATATATGTATGTATACATCTACAAACATATACATGCACTCATATAGATGAAAAATGATTCAATTAGGAGTCTTAGCTCTGTAGGGATAGGCGTGTTTACATACATTGTTCAAAGCTCTCCCTTGCTAGACCGAGATCCATTTTCCTGTGCCTCTTCCAACTCCTGTGTATGCAAAGCATATGCTCTTCCAATGAGCTATATCCCCAGTTCCAACCTAAATCTCGGAAGCTGCATTTCTCCCGTGTTTTATTCCTTCATCACCAGGGAAATGCAAATGAAAGCTACAATGACATACTACTTTCATACCCCTTAGGATAGCTATTATAGAAAGCAAACAAAGTGGAAATAGCAAATGTTGATGAGGATGCAGGGAACTTAGGGCTCTTCTTTCTTTGCTGGTGGGAATGAAAAATGGCGCTGCCACTGTGGAAAACAGTAAGGTAGTTCTGCAAAATGGTATCCACTCCCCAAGCTCCCCAAAACAACTAAAAGCAGAGACTCAAACAGATATTTGCGTATTCATGTGGGACATTATTCATAATAGCCAAAAGGTGACAGCAACCCAAGCATGTATCGACAGATAAGCAAAATGTGGTGTAGACAATACGATGTTATTGAGCCTTAGAAAGAAAGGAAATCCACATGCTACAGCATGAATCAATCTGGAAGATGTTATGTTACATAAAATGAACCAGCTGCAAAAGAACAAATACTGTATGATTTCACTTACAAGAGGCTTTAGCGTAGTTAAATGTGGGGCAAGTGTGGGGATTCATTTCTATAATCCCAGCACCCAGGAGTCTGAGGCAGAAGGATCTGCAGTGTGAGGCCAGCGTGAGCTACACAGCGCAGAATAAGAATAAGAAACAAGTCAAGCCCGTAGCAACAGAAGGAAGCATGGTGGTTGCTAGGGGCTGGGAAGTGAAGGTGGGCTGGGGGAGTTAGTGTTACATTTGTAAGTGAGCTTCAGCTGGGAGAGATGAAAAAGCTCTGGTGTGGATGGTGTTGATGGAAGTAGATTTCTTTTTCCTTATTTTTCAATTTGAAGAAATTACTATTTGGGAGAAAATGGTTTTCCATCATAAATGTGGATAAGTCATTCAGGCCATGCTGGATTTGCCTTTGGAAATGTTTCCATTCAAAAGGGTCCCCACCTCTCCCCACCTTACTTTTCTCAGTTATTAAAGACACAGCTTTCAGTCCCCCAGACTAGGTGAATGAATGAATCCATTCATTTACAAATGGGGGTGTTTGTAACCAGGAAGGTCAGATTCGCACCTAAGTGTGCATTTTGAAAAGCATAATGAAATGGTTTTCCTGTTTCCAAAGGCAGTAAATTACATTGCTCAGAAAACTGGGACTTCCCCTGCATGGTCCTACACCAGAGTATTGTCTGACTGAAAATCACATCTGCTTTTAGGGAGATTCTTTTGGGCAAATGAGGCCCCAAGTATGTGAAAATTTCATAAAATTTCACTTTTATGTGCAACTTCTGAAACTCCTTACCACGAATCCACCATGTGAGTAATTAAGGGTAGTTCTGTTTAATAGTGAAATACAAATTCCATTTCTTTCCTAACATTCGCTGCTAATATTCCTTCAGTGTTCTAAGGTATCATTGTTGTCTGATTCATGGTGACATCTTTGAGCTGTGACTGGAGACATACTCAGAGTCTTACAAACTGGGGAAAGTGGCTGCTAGTCTTTCCTTCCTCCTCCCCCCTCTCTCTTTCCCTCTCTCCCTGTCTAGAAGAAAAGGAGGAAGAATTAGTGACAGAAGAAGCAGTTTCTTGCTACACCTGTAATTCCAGCTATTCAGGAGGCTGAGATCTGAGGATTTCAGTTCAGAGCCAGCCTGGGCAGGAAAGTCTGTGAGATTCTTAACATCAATTAACCACCTAAAAGCCAGATATGGAGCTGTGGCCCAGGCGGTAGAGTGCTAGCCTTGAGCAAAAAAGGACAGCACCCAGGCCCTGAGTTTCAAGCCCCAAGAGAGGCAACACACACACACACACACACACACACACACACACACACACACTAATGCCAGCAAAAAGAGCTAGAGGAGTGGCTTAAGCAGTAGAGCACTTGCTCAGGAAGAGAAAGCTCTGAGTTTCATCTCCAATATTGCCAAAAAAGGAAAAGGAGGGTCCAGGAGTTTGTCCTACTGGTAGAGTGCTTGCATGAAGACTTGGGTTCAATTCTTCGGTACCACATACATAGAAAAAAGCTGGAATGGTGCTGTGGCTCAAGTGGTAGAGCTCTAGCCTTGCGAAATCCCAAGGACAGTGCTCAGGCCCTAAGCTCAAGTCCAGGACTGGCCAAAAATAAAAAAAAGAAAAGAAAAGAAAAAGGGAAATCAGTTTGATGGACAGTTACTCTCAAACTGTGTTGTATGGCAGAATTATTCACAACATTAAAGCAAAGAAGAAAAAAAACAAACTGATTTTAGGGCCAACCAACTGGATTTTAGAGCCTGGTACTGGGGACTGAACTCGGTACTGAGCAAGCACTGACTCTCTGGAGCTACAGCCCCAGTGTTTTGGCTGCTAGGTTGTTGTTGTTGTTTTTTTTTTTTAGGTAGGATTGTGCACTTCTTTTTTTGTCCTTGAACCATAATTCTCTTTCCTTTACTCCCCTTGTAGGTGGGATTCCAGGCCTGTGTAAGCATGCCTGGCACACACACACACACACACACACACACACACACAGAAATCTATTTTTAAAAAGCTACCTATTCAGATTTGGGAACTAGAATGCTCAGCCGTGGTTGCTTTCCCACTGTGCCCTTGACCTCAGTGTCAGGACTTAGTGACAGTGAGGGATGACCAAGCTCACAGGAGCCCCTAAGAGCTGCCATCTTGCTCTGGACGGCTCTAATAGGGCTGGTTTTGTGTTTTCGTCCTGCTCAGGCGTGGCTGTGTGAGTTCCTGGGAGAGAATTGTCTCTTGGCAGGTGTGTACAACTCTAATCTTGACTACTTCTCTCTCAGCTGGCTGTTTCTTGGCTTCAGCTCAAGACTCCAGGCAGGTGATGATGGGAAGGAGATTTCCTTCTGTTCGGAAGCTGGGGTTAAATACCTATGGCCCAGCAAATATAGAAAATCAGTTTGATAGCCAGTTACTCCCTAACTGGGTTCTATGCCAGAAAGGTCTGGGGAGGTCAGTCTGTACTGGGGGCCTAGAAAGGAGGGGATGCATAAACTCATGAATAGCCATGAATGTTTAGTGTGAGTATTGATCTAATGAAGCATTTCTTTCCTGTGATACAAGTTCAATGATGGCAAAGAGCTTGGGAAAGGGCTGGCCGTGAGTCTTCACTGTCTAGGAGAAGAGGTGGGAACAGATGGTCTCCAAGCTGGCAATCATTTGTCCAGTCAGTGAGTACTTACTGTTCCCTGACTATGGGCCAGGCACTGCTCCAGGCCCTGGAGACTCACAGTGGTTTGGACAGGTAAGGTCTAGCTCTGCTGGGAGTCACATCTTAGTACTTGCCATTACAATTCCCTAAGGAAGATGGGCTTAGGGTGGACCCCTCCAGAGCCCAACCTTTGGGCCTGGGACCAACCTTTAGTGCTGACAATGAAAGGGGGTGGAGGAAACAGGGTGCTGGTGGCTTATACCTGTAATCCTAGCTCCTCAGGAAGTGGAGATTTGAGGATCATGAGTTGAGCACCGTCAGGAAAGTCTTTGAGTCACTTATTTTCAATTGACCTCTTAAAAACTGAAAGTGGAGCTGTGGCTCAAAGTGGTAGAATGCTAGCCTTGAGCCAAAAGAAGTTCAGGCCCAGTGCCAGACCTGAGTTCAGGCCCATGATCAACAAAAGAAGAAAGGAAGAGAAAAGGGAAGATGGAAAAGAAAAGAAGGAAGGAAAGGAGAGAAGGGAGGGAGGGAGATAAAAGAAGCTGCTTTTGGGGGCGTGGGGGAGCTTTCTGGTGCTAGTTCTGGGGCTTGAACTCGGGGTCTGGAACTCAGGATCTGGGCATTGTCCCTTCACTTTTTACAAGCTTGATCCTCAGATCTCAGCCTCTTGAATAGTTAGGATTACAGGCATGAACCACCAGCACTTTATTTTTTGTTTCCTTTTATGATAAGGAAAAGCTGCTGTTATCAGACGCAGGTCAGCCCTGTCGTTCAAACTGGCTTAACCTGACATTGCCAGAACAAGTTTGCAAGTATTTTTCTATAAACTATAAGTACTGAAAAAAACTCAAACTCAAACACCCGTGCTCTACCCAGAACTAAAACCAGGAACCCAACTCTAAAAGAATTGCACTCTTTCCGGTGGGGCTTAGACTTTGCAGTAGGAATTTCTCTGGGCTTAGCAGCTTAATAAACCTGAGTCTCCAACTCTTCAAGTACCACGTTCTTCTTTTCAGAGTGTTTCTAACAACACTGAGATGGGCACTACTTTGCCTAGGTTAGCCTGACATTAGCTATCTTGCCCAAGCTGGCTTCAAATTCAAGATCTTTCTATCTCAGCCTCTGGATACTTGACTACAGAATTGAACCACCACATTGAGCTAGGAGTCAGTCTTTATTGTGGAGCTTCATGGAGAAAATCAAAAACTGCAGTGACACCCAAAGACCTTAAGGAATTAAAATAATAAACATTATACAGGTTAATCATCTCTACTCTGAACATCTGAAACCCAAATTGCTTCAAAAATCTGCAACTTTTTGAGTGATGACATGACAGATCCCACCAGCAGAAAATTCTACAGCAGGAAACCTTGTTTTGTGTACACAATGATTTAAAATATTGCAAACAATTGTCCTTAGCTTATGAGTCAAGTACATACAATGCATAAATGAATATTGTTTCCCAAATATGTCATTATGCCAAAACTGAGAAAAATGCCAAGTCCCAAATACATTGTGCCCCAAGAACTTTGGATGAGAAATTCTCATTCCGGGAAGAGATTGGACATTGGACTCAGCAGATAAGGCTATGTTTTGCCTTAAATTTGGGCCTTGAATTTGTAAAGTATTGGATTCTATAACAAGAATCTATCTTTAGTTTTTGTTGTTGAGGAATCTGAAATAAGCTAATATTGAAAGAGTGGAAAGAGCATATACAAAGGACTCCAAAGGAGACTAGGATGCCAGGGAGGGAAGGAAAAGAAGGGCCAATTAGTGTATTTGTACAAAAAGCTGATTTTTCATAAGAAAAAGGGAGAGATTCCTACTTTAGAAACGGATAGTTACCAAGGACCTAAGCTTAGTAATTTGCAGCTTTGCCCTCCTTCTCCCATGGAAAATCCATTAATTTCTCTTCCTTTTTCTCATTCTTCGCATGCTTTCCCTTTTGCTTCTCTCCTGGCTCAATGCTGCAAAAGCAGAATCTAAAAAATGTTTGCATGATTGGACAGATGATGACAAAGTGCTGGCTGGCTGTGAAGCAAAGTCACAGGTATCTAGGGTTGTAAGGCCTTGGTCTTACTGACTAGAGAGCATGCACCCTGCCAGGTTGGGTTTGAAGAACTCCAAAAGAGAGCCCTGGTCTCCCTCGATAACTTCTCACAGCTGGTATCTTCAAGGCAAGATGATTATCTAACTTAAAACACTCTGGTGGAACTGTGTGTGCCAGTGGACTGTCATCCTAGCTACTCTTAGCTACTGAGATCTGAGGATCAAAATCTGGATCCAGTCTGGGCAGGAAAGTCCATAAGACTCCAATTAATCACCAACAGCCAGAAATGCAGCTGTGACTCAAGTGGTAGAGCACCACCTTTGAGCAAAACTCAAGGGACAGTGTTCAGGCCCTGAGTTCAAGCTCCAGAACTAACATAAAACCTACTCTGGTAGAAGTTAAAGCTTCCTTTTTATTCTGTCCTTGCTGGGAGAAGCTGGTCCCCATTCTCCTTTCAATCTAGCAGGTTATTGTTAAAGGGCCTCTAGGCTTTCTCTTCCTAGACTAAGATTCATAGCTTCTTTTCCTCCAATCCTCCTGGGTCCTATTTTCCTTTCGCATCTTCGTTCTTTGATTGCCCTCAGATTTTTCTAAGATCTTCCTCCTTGGAAGATACTTGACAGGAAATAAATGAGGGTGTTCAGATACACTTAGTAGAGTGGCTGTCTTTTTCCTCTGCCAGGACTCTTGTTGTTCCCCTGATGTAGTGGCATTTGGAAGCGGGACCCCCAGGCCCCCTGCTGTGCTTGTGGGGAGAGCTCAGATCAGTAGGTCCCAGGATGGTATCTGACATTTGTCTGAAATGCTACTTATTGGACTCATGTCCTGAGAACATTTCATTTGTACTTCTGAACTGATGAGACACCCTGCTGTTTCTAAGAAGGAGAGGTGGGAGAACCTGAGTTGTAATCAACAATGGCCAATGGATTTTGCACAGGTGGGTGGGTCAAGGGTCTTGGAGGCTGAAGTGACCAGGTAGGACTTACACCTTAGGTGGATCTGGGTTAGGAAATACTAAAGAATCAGAGGGGCCGGGGTAAAAGAGATCGAACAGACTAACCTGGGGGCTCACATCTACAATCCTAGCTATTTAGGCCCTGAAATCTGAGGATCATAGTTCAGAGCCAGTCATAGCACAAAAGTCCATGAGTCTCTTTCCTGCAAATAACAACCAAGAAGCTGCAAGTGGTAGAGCACTAGCTTTGAGTGAAAAAGCCAAGGGAGAGCAAGAGACCCTGAGTTCAAGCCCCAGTACTGGAGTGCACATGATACACCACTGCCCCCTCCAACAACAACAATGACAACAGACCCAGACAGACTTTAATCAGAAGCTATTTCAATAGGGGAGAAGAGACCTCACTGGAGAACTATGCTCAGTCTTGAACCAAGGAGAAGAGTCTGAGGAAGAGAAAAGCAGGCTAAATGTGACTAAATAATAGGAGAGAGAGAAAGAGAGAGAGAGAGAGAGAGAGAGAGAGAGAGAGAGAGAGAGAGAGAGAGAGAGAGAGAGAGAGAGAGAGAGAGAGAATGAGTGAACAAGTATGCAAGGGGAAGAGAAAGAGAGGGGGGATGGGGAGGGACAGGGGGAGGGAGAGAGGCTTAAGATAGTGTTGAAGAAGCAGTCCGGTACCAAGTCTAGTCTAAGTACTTTATATAAATTAACCCAATTGATCCTCAGTACCTAAAAACAGTACCTAAAAGTAATGTCTAAAAATAGGTATTACGAGGATTCCTTTATCTAGTGTAAAAAGCAACACTCAAAATATTTACTAACATTTACTAACTTTCTGGGCTGAGAGTTTGGCCTAATGGTAGAGTGCTTGCCTAACATGCACGAAGACCTGGGTTCGATTCCTGGGTACCACATACACAGAAAAAAGCTGGAAGTGGTGCTGTGGCTCAAGTGGTAGAGCTCAAGCCTTGAGAAAACCTAAGGACAGTGTTCAGGCCCTGAGTTCAGGCCCCAGGACTGGCAAAAATACACACACACACACACACACACACACACACACACACACACACTAATTTTCAAAAGGGTAGTTCCCTTAGTGTTTGTTAAATGAACAAACAAAAAGCATATACTTTATAATGCTGGTTAGAAAATGGAGAGATTTTCTTTGTCTCTTAGCAGGCAATTGAGTCACTTTCTGCCTTTTTACTTTAAATTCTTAAAGTTAACTTTAAATACCTTAAAGTATAAACATATTCCTGGTGGGGTTGAAGGGACAGCTCAGTGGTAGAGCTCTTCTCCAACATGTGTAAGACCCTGAATTTGTATTGTACATATGCTTATTTGGTTATTTGAAATCAGATAGGGAAGGGGGAAAAACAAGATGAGGGGCGGGGGTGGAGGAGGGAAATGGGGACCAAGACATGTGAAAGGGTATCAATGTTTGTGAAGTAATGCACCTTCTATCTGGTGAATATAATGTAACCCTTCTATTAATTACAATAAAAAATATGGAAAAAAGACCCTGAATTTGATCCCTAGCACCAGGAAAAAAAAATCTTACAGAGATAGTTAATGCATCTTCTGATTTTCCTTTACCTGCCGTTTATTGGTGATAGTGAGTTGTCATCTGAGTGTAGCTTTTACTCCTCAATAACATTAAGTGTGGAATTTCCGGGAGTAGCAAGCCCCATTTTCCTAAGCCCTGACATTTCTATTTTTTTTTTTTTTTTGGCCAGTCCTGGGCTTGAGCTCAGGGCTTGAGCACTGTCCTTGGACTTTCTCAGAGCTAGCACTCTACCACTTGAGCCTCAGCACCACTTCCGGCTTTTTGCTACTTATATGGGGTACCAAGGAATTGAACCCGGGTCTTTGTGCATGGTAGGCAAGCACTCTACCACTAGGCCAAACTCCCTGCCCCCAAGCCCTGACATTTCTAATCCTATCTAATTCTTTTTCGATGAGTGATGATTCCTTCACCTCATTGGGCCAGTTATTTATATACTCAGAGCACCAAAGAACCAATCAGATAAAGGAAGTGGAGCTGGGAAGGTTGCTGATGCTCTATAAAATGTCAAACTAGTTAGAGCGCTGCACAGGTTGGAGAGAGCACTCTCTACACAGAGCACAGTACATCTTTTATGTTCACATATTTTTTTATTGTAATTAATAGAAGGGTTACATTATATTCACCAGATAGAAGGTGCATTACTTCACAAACATTGATACCCTTTCACTTGTCTTGGTCCCCATTTCCCTCCTCCACCCCCGCCCCTCATCTTGTTTTCCCCCCTTCCCTACCCTATTTCAAATAACCAAATATGCATATATACAATATATCAGATAACAAGGTAAAATACTATAACAATATGAGATAACCAAGGGACCGCAAAAGAGATGAGAGATAACATAGTACATTAAGGACAACAATCTCTCAGTATATGGCTTTTGTTTCTATATCCTGGAGGTCCTTTTATTTAGCATCATACTATATTGCTTTATGTATCTAGGTTTTGCTCTATTGTAAATCTCCGCTAGGAGAGCCCAAGGTTTCTACTGATTATGACAAATGAGGGAAACCATTGAGCCTACATTCCTTTGAGTCTGGCTTACTTCACTTAATATGATTTTTTTCTAAGTCTTTCCATTTCCTTACAAATTGGGGGATGTCCTTCTTTCTGACAGCAGCATAGAATTCCATTGTGTATAAATACCACATCTTGTTGATCCACTCATCAATTGAGGGGCATCTATGTTGGTTCCATATTTTTGCTATGGTAAATAGTGCTGCAATGAACATCATTGTGCTAGTGGATTTAGTATGTCCTTGTTTCTGGACAATTGGGTAAATGCCTAGTAGTGGAATTGCTGGGTCATAGGGGAGCTCTATGTTTAGTCTTTTGAGGAACTGCCATACTGCTTTCCATAGTGGTTGAATGATTTTGCACTCCCACCAACAGTGTAGTAGTGATCCCTCCTGGCCACATCCACTCCAGCATCTGTTGTTATTAGGTTTCTTATCCTGGCCATTCTAACTGGAGTGAGGTGGAATCTTAGAGTTGTTTTGATTTGCATTTCTTTTATGACCAGAGATGTTGAGCATTTCTTCATGTGTCTATAGGCCATTTTTGTTTCTTCTTCAGAGAAGACTCTCTTTAAGTCTTTGGCCCATCTTTTAATGGGATCTTTGGAGATTAGTTTTGGAGTGATTCAATTTTTTTGAGCTGTTGGTATATTTTAGATATCAGGCCTTTGTCTGTTGTGTGGTTAGTGAAGATCTTCTCTCTGTGGGCTTTCTATTTAACTTGCTAGCTATGTCTTTTGCCATACAGAAGCTCTGCAGTTTAATGCAGTCCCACTTATCCAGACTTTCTCTGATTTGTTGTGTTTCTTGGTCCTTATTAAGAAAGTTTCGACCTGAGAGCACAATACATCTTGCTTTTGGGGGAAACTAGACATGAAATCAAACACCTCTTTGATACATGTGGTTAAGTACTTTAAATGACTATCATTCAAGTGCAAAATAGTCTTTGAAAAATGACACCTTGACAGTTCTCTCTTCCTTCATCTCCCTATGTAACCCTTCATTAAGTCTTATTGGTTTTACTGTCTACTTCTGGAATCTTCCTTTAGGCATCCTGAGGGTCATGGCAGGCAGACACATCAGTAAGAAAAGGGAGCTTGGTGAAGGAAAAGTTTAATGAACTTAGGTAATCAAAGTATTAGACACTCACTTTTTATTCACAAATTCAACTTCTTCCTCAAAGTTCCAAGGGACAATGACTTTTGCTTATTTCTTCTCTCTCTCTCTCTCTCTTTTTTTTTTCTGTGCTGGTCCTGGCACTTGGTCGCAGAGTTGGGGCACTGTCTCTGAGCATTAAAAAAAATTTTTTTTAAACTTTAATTTTAATTTTTTTTGTCAGTTGTGGAACTTGAACTAGAGGCCTGGATGCTTTTGTGAGTTCTTTTGCTCAAGGATAGCACTCTACCACTTTGAGCCACACCTCCACTTGTTTTCTGGTGGTTAGTTGGAGATAAGAGTTTCATGGACTTTCCTGCCCAGGCTGGCTTTGAACTGTGATCCTCAGATCTTAGCCTCCTGAGTAGCTAGGATTATAGTCGTGAGTCACTGGCACCTGGTTTCTTTGAGCCTTTTTAGCTCAAAGCTGGTATTTTACTACTCGAGCCATGTTTCCACTTCTGCCATTTTAGTAGTTAACTGGAGATAAGACTCTCCCTGACTTTTCTATTTGGATTGACTTTGAAACTCTATTTTCAGATCTCAGCCTCTTGAACAGGCGCCTAGCCTTTTTCTTTTTGTGCTGGCACTGAGGCCTGTACTCAGGGCATTGTCCTTCTGCTTGATTTTTTCACTTCAAGGCCTTGTGCTCTTGCTTGGCCTTTTCACTTTACCACTTCACCATAGCTTCCTCTTTTCACTGGTTAATTGGAGGTAGGAGTTTTGAAGTTTTGTCTTCTCAGGCTGGCTTTAAACCTTGCTTAAAGGTTTAAGTCTCAACTTTCCAAGTAGGATTAAAGACAGGAGTCCCCACCACACCGTGGCTGCTTCTTTCTTCTTGACACTATCCAGGCAGAGTGGCATCGCATAGGTGCTCAACCAGTAGTTGCTGAATGAAGTATGCAAATGCTTACAAATAGCTATGGCTTTGGGGCAATTCTGTTAGGACAAAATTTGACTAATTCTAAATGTTCTGGAATGTTCTTCTATTACAATAGCATAATCTACAGGACTATTAGAACCCAAATTTCTACAACTGCCTTACCTGCCTCCAAGGTCTGATGGAGAATGCACAGAAAGCCCTTCATAAACTAGAACATTCTTTAAATATGAATGAGATTAGGGCCGGTGTACTGGCACATACCTGTAATCTCAGGCATGTGGAAGTGCGGGTAGGAGGATCTTCATCTGAGGCCAGCCTGGGCAAAAATTCAAAAATTATTTGAAAAATAACCTAAAGCAAAAAAGGTTGGGGTGTGGCCCAGACAGAAAGGGAGTGTTATGGTTTAAGAGATAAAGCATGAAACATTCTGGCTGACTTGAAGATATTCTCGGGGATTATACTGAAGATTAGACTTTATATTGCCTTGAGAAATAGAAAAATATGATGAGACCTTTTGAACCGCGTGTGTGTGTGTGTGTGTGTGTGTGTGTGTGTGTGTATGTGCGAGTGCATGTGCGCCAGTGCTGAGGCTTGAACTTAGGGCCTGGGTGCAGTCCCTGAGCTCTTTTTGCTCAAGGCTAGCACTCTAACACCCATACCACAGCTCTACTTCCAGATTTGTGATTAATTGAAAGGAAGAGTCTCTCAGATTTTCCTGCCTGGGCTGGTTTCAAGTCACTTTTCTCAGATAAGAGTAACCAGAAATAGAGGCATGAGCCCCTGGCCCCTGACCTCATGTCTCCTTTATGGCAAATGAGAATGTGCAATAGAATGACAAGTTAGTGGGAGCTGAAGTAAATGTCTAGGTGATTTCCTAGTGATGAATGTTCCATTTGAAGTGTGGTTTCTTTCAGGTTTTCCAGAAATGGCCCCCAGCCTCCCCTGTCAGGAGGAAGGGTATGGAGTGGCCCAGTTCCAGAAGCTGTGAGGCTCAGGCCTCTGAGGTTGGCCTTGTGGGGCAACAGAAACTTGGGAAGTCTGTCTTGTATAAAAGAGAGAAATCATATCCGTTTTGGGAAAAGTAAGTATTCTCTTCTCTCATTTTTCTTTTCTCTGGGGGAAGTGCCAGGGATTACACCTCAGGCCTTACATATGCTAGGCATTCTACCACTAAGCCAGCCTAAGACTGGTCCTTGATGAGAAAACTGAAGTTGGAGGAGAAATAGAAGACAAGACAGCATGTAGGCACCATTCCTAGGCTGGATTCATAATCTGGAAAGGAAAAAGCAAATTAGAAAGGAAGAAGAAAAAAAGTTACAGATATGACCTGCTTTTGCCTTCACTGTAACGGATTCTCTGAAGGTTGCATGTACTAACAGTGACATTTAAATAAGCAGTAGTTAACACTGGTAGAGGACCAAGTTCCTGGGTTTATTGCCTTTGCTCTGGGATTTCTGGCTTTTTCTGCAAGACTGCATGAGCACAAAGGCCTCGCCAGGGCTTTGTCAGCAACTTAATTAAAGTAATAAGGAATAGGCCTTTTATAGCAAAGAGGGAGAGGCAGAGTGAGGGGGCAAGAAGATCAGATTTCCTTGTCTCTCTGATGCCCTGGGAAGCCATTCTTGGATGCTTCATTTTTTGGAAGTTTTCTTTTTTGCAGGGGGAGGGGGGGTAGGGCACTTCACTTTCCTGATGTTTGTGTTGTAGGACTTTTTTTTCCCCCTCCCAAAGCCCTGGATTCTATAGATGCCAGAGAGACCTGCCTTGCCCTGCATTCTGACCACTGAACTTTAAATCTAGGCAAATCAGAGATAATCTAGACATCAAAGGGCTCATAGATAAATAACTATTGTAAAACCTGTGGCCAAGAGGGTGTGCAGTTTTATTGAGAGAGTAACACAGACATAACGTTTACCTAGATCAAATATTTGTGTTTGAAGGGAGCCAGGCTCACCAAATGGCAATCTATGAAGACATTCTCTTCCCCCCAACCCCTCATCCCCATTAGCTTCTGATTCCCTGGAAATGTTGGAGTGTGTAACTTTTCCAAGTGAGACAATGTAATGCATGACTGGGAAAACAAAACAAAACCACACAAACCTTCATGTTCTCCTAAGAGAGTGTGCATTTTTACTTCCTCAGGGGATGCAGCAGTGATTGCCACGTGGAGAACTGGAGAACATTCTAGACATGATGATTCATCTTGACCACTCCATAGGCCATTGACTCCCATTACTCTCTCATTCTCTGTCCATGGCTGTGATCACCCAGGACCTGGTTCCCCTACCTTGAAGGAAAGACAAACAGACTGAGGGTGAAATTCAGCACGTCTGAGGATAGAATTAAGGTAGATCCATTAAAAAAAAGTCTGTAGGACTAATCGGGAAGATGAAACACATTGGTGTGTACTGAGATGGTAAGGTTTGGATCTTGAATGTTCCCCGAAGTCCCATTCGCCAGCCCAGGGCACTATTAGGAGGTGGTAGGACCTTTGAGATGGGACCTTTAAGATCTAGTGGGAGGTCTTAAGTTGTGGAGGGTGTGGCCTTCCTCTGTTTTCTTTCATTCTTGGCACCCGGATGAATGGACTTTCTCTGGTCACATACTTCCTTCCATGACGTGCTACAGGCCTGAAAGCAATGGATGGAAACCACTGGTCATGGATGGAAACCTTCAAAACCATGAGCCAAAATGAATCTTTTTTTCCTTTTTGTGCCAATCCTGGGTCTTGAACTCTGGGCCTGGACACTGTTCCTGAACTCTTGGGATCAAGACTGGTGCTCTGCCACTTGAGCAACACTTCTGTCTGCTTAGTGGTTAATTGGAGGTAAGAGTCTCATGGACTTTCCTGACCAGATTGGCTTTGAACTGAAATCCTCAGATCTCAGCCTCCTGAATAGCTAGGATGACAGGTGTGAGACATCAGTGCCCAGTTCCTTCCTCTTTTCAAGTTGGTTGTATTATGAAGGAATACTTTCCTCCTCCTCCCCTTTCCCTTGTCCTCTTCTTCCTCTTCCTCGTTCTCCCTCTCCTCTTTCTCCTCTCCACTTCCATGTGGGGTTAAGCTCAGGGCCTTTCACATGCTAGGCAAGCACTGAGCTACACTCCCAGCCTTGGTAATACACTTTTGAAATTAAAACATTTAAGAGGTCGTAAGACATTTAGAAAACATTGTAAAACACTTTTGAGGAATTAAACCGTTTGTATGGAGAAGATGTTATAGGCTCTCACATGATACTCTGTAACTTCTTTTCTTTTTATTGTTGGGTGATGTACAGAGGGGTTACAGTTACGTTCCTATTTGGTTACTTCTGAGAATAGAAGAGAGAGTATGTAACAAGAGGCAATATCTCACCACCAGTACTAAGATCTCTGTTCTGAACTCTTTGATGGTTTCTGACTTTATTCTACATTACCTCTTCCTTCTCAGGTTTCTAGTGTGGCCTCATCTTTTTACTCCACTCCTGGCTCCAGAGCCAGGGGCTTCCATATGAGGATGTCAATACTAGCTACAGAGGGCCACCCCTCCCTACGTGTCCCCCAGTCTCCACGGGGGTCAGGTTTCTCTGCACCCTCCTTGAGACTGAGGTCACCTTTCAGTCTTTTCTGTTGCTGGACTGGACTTTTCTTCTCAGTCCTCCACCTCTGAAACACACAGCTAGTTGTGCAAATCACCATGGGGAATGCACACTCCTCACCAGGGAGCACGGTTCTCTACTTTGATTCCTCTGGGCCCATAGGAGACTTTGAATAAATTAAGAGCTCTGGACAGTCTGAGTGGTTGGAGAGAGGGAGAGACTGCATGCACATGCATGTGCAAGATCCAAGGCTAAGGAAGTGGCTGGTGGCTCATCAGCTAGTATCTGCTACTTAGAAGGCCAATATCTGGACGACTGAACTTAGAAGCTAGACAGAGCAAAGAAGTCCCAGAAACTCCATCTCCAGTTAACTAGCAAAAAGCTAGATTGGGCCGGGAGTTTGGCCTAGTGGTTAAAGTGCTTGCCTAGCATGCACGAAGACCTGGGTTCGATTCCTTGGTACCGCATATGTAGAAAAAGCCAGAAGTGGTGCTGAGGCTCAAGTGGTAGAGCTCTAGCCTTGAGAAAGTCCAAAGACAGTGCTCAGGCCCTGAGCTCAAGCCCAGGACTGGCAAAAAAAAAAAGCTATATTGGAGGTATAACTCAAATGGTAGAGTGCTAACAATGAATAAAACAGGTCAAATGAGAACTCAAGGCTTTAAGTTCAAGCTTTGGCACTGACAATAAATGAATACATGATTAAATAAATAAGTGATCCAGTGCTATCAGAATGTGTTTTTGGAAAAATCTCGATATTTATTGGTCAAGGCGATGCTTTATTTCTTTGCAAAAAGCTTTCTAGTAAAAAGGATTAAAAAAAAACAACAGAAAGGAATTTCCAAGGCTGAGAGTGCAGGGTAAGTGGTAGAGTGTTTACCTAGAATGCACAAGGCCCTGGAGTCCAGCCTCAGCACTGGGGAAAGAAGAAAACCTCAGGAGTCCAGGAATGATGCAGTGTACTGGTTATAATAAAGACCGGGACTCAGTAATTACAGAGCTGTGATGACAGCAGCAAAGCTTCTTAAACGCTTTACATGATCTTCTGTCTTCACTAACTGTGATGAAGGATTCATCATTTCTGTTTTAGAGAAGAGGAAGAGAGATGACATGATTTAAATAACACGTGGAGCTGGAGCTAGGGGTGGGGGTGGCAGTATCAGGCGTCCTTGCTGGGCCCCTGGAGCTGTCTCAAGTGACACGGAGTGGGAGATTTAGCCTATCCCACAAGCATTTACAATTAGCCTTTTCTATTCTTCTGGGATTGTTCTGCATTGTTCCATGGAATCGGCATCATGTATGGAGATTTATTCTTTACAATTGTTTTGGAATGTTCTAGATGCACAAGATTGATGCAAAAAGCTGAGAGCCCAGGTCTAAAAAAAATTTTTTTTTCCATCTCATTCTCAGGAAAAGTTTTCCAACTCTGAGTCCAAATCCCTCTAGATGAGTCGGAACTGTGCATTCATGTCACGAGTCTCTTTGGGTCACAGGGACACAGGGACTGGTTTGTTGGCAGTGAAGTTTCTTAGACAGGAAAGAGCCATCTAAGCCAGTGCTGTGCCAGCTTCCAGAAGGGAAGGAGCATGTGAGCAGGTCTGTGTGGAGAAAGTAGCCCCTCGCCTAATGTTCCGCAAACCCACCTGCCACCTGGATGATCTCTTGATGGACCAATTGCTCTGGATAGCACTGGAGTGGCAGCATTGCTCACCACCCCCAATGTAGAGGGATATCTGGGCAGGGCCTCTGCCTGGGACTCTGAGAGGACTTCATCCAAGGCACAATGGGACACTGCAGTGTCACTGCCATGAGTTAGTGCTCAAGCTGCCATCAGTAATGCAAGCTCCTTCCTCAGTGCAATGCCTGAAGTGAAGCCCAGGGATGGAAACAAGACTTCTTTTTTCTTTTGGTCTTGTGTGTTTATTCATCTGTCTTGGGGAAGAGCAAGGTGGGGGGGGGCACAGAAATGGAGGGACAAAGGGTGAACAAATGCAGCGATGCTACTCACTACACACTGCGTTGAAAAGGAGTGGGGATGGGAGAGAGAAGCTGGGCGAGAGCAAGGGAAGGGGTGATGCAGTTCAAAAAGAAGCGTACTCTTCACCTAACTTATGTAACTGTAACACCTCTGCATATCACCTTTATGATAACAATAATAAAGAAAGAAAGCCTTCCTCTCTTGTTTCTTGGGAGAGTTCCAGTTTCAATTGAGGACGATGGGGAGAGATGGAAGGAGAGAGTACAGGGCAGGAGAGCATCCTTTGGTGGGCTGGGAATGAAGCAGAGGCCAGGGCAGAGGAGGAGGGCCTGATAGAGCACAAAGCTTCCTGGGTCCTTTGTTGACACTGGGACACTAAGTACACTAAAATTTTCAACACTTTTTGCCATAACTATTTCATTCTCTCCCCTACTGGATAAAAATATTTGATTTTTGCAATAATTATAAAACACTGGATGGATGGAGGTGTTTGTGCCAGTTTATATCAGTCTGCACCAGTTGTGCTGGGAGAGCTGGGCCCTGCAACTTGTCCCCACACAAGGGGAGAGACCAATGTATATCTCAGAAAGGACAGATTTGCTGTGCTGGTGGTGTGGGTTAGTTGCTAAGAGTGCCTGTCTAGTAAACCTGAGTTCAGTACCATTAGAAAGTTCATACAGAGAGGATGGGCTTTGGTAATGTGAAAAGAAACACCATCTGTTTGCTTGGATTTCAGTATGGGATCATTTGTTTCTTTTCAAAGATATGTATTTTAATTAAAAATTAAAAATAAGGTGAGATTCAACAGTATTTGCTATTTAAAGGAGAAACTCATTATTCACATGGAGTTGTGTTGCTTGGTAGAGAAAGTCTCACCTTTATATAAGAAGTGTTGCTTTTTGTTACGAATGCTACTTTTTTTTAAATAAACATTCTGGGATGGATTCAGGACCTTATTATGTTAGGCAAGCACTCTGCCACTGAACTATACTTTTAGCTCCAAAATCTCACCTTTAACTGCATTTAACGTCACATGCTTACCCCTGGCTCTAAGCAGATCTGGGGCCTAATGGGAACAAATCTATTAAATGCTATATGGACTTTTTTGTTGTTTTGTTTTGGTTGTGCTGGGGATTGAACCCAGGACTGGGCAAATGCTCTTCCACTAGAACTATGACTCAGCTGGGTGTGTGTGTGTGTGTGTGTGTTTCTTTTTGAGATGCCTATGGCTATCTTCAAACTCACAATCCTTTTTGTCTCTGCCTCTAGAGTAACTAAGATTATACCCATGGGCCACTGTACCTGGCTGTATCAACCTTTAATATTGTTCTGTAATTAAGAACTACTCTGACATGGTAGCCTGTGGATACTTGCATCTTCTTAATTTCAACCACTTCCCTTTTTTAAGTAGCCAGCCTAACTTTCTTCCAGACAGAGTCAGGAGTAAATTATGTTACTGGAATTTCTGAATAAGGCAATAATAGGAAAAATTCACTTTTCTCTCCTGAACTTGGCAAGGTGTCCTTCAAAGAGTGCCCTGAACAACGCCTCCCTGATTTCATGATTGATGTGGAGGAAAACCAAGTTAATCCGTTTTGCTCTTCGGTAACCTAATGAGTGCGAGGAAAATTGATCTGAAAATCCTTGGATGGTGTTCCTGTGAAGATCCCACCTCTGTCCCACTTGGAGAGGCAGTCTTTGTATGCTAGGAGAATGCCACACATCTATCCACACTATGGTCTGGTTACAATCTGTTCCTTGAATGTCTTGGCACATTTACAGCACCTAAGAAACTGCCACCTCCAAACCCCATTGGGAAAGCTGAAGGGCTTGAATTTTATGCAAGAACCGACTGGGTGTGTGTTTGTCACTACTAATGGATCATGACCAAGGGGAACCTTTCTGACTCATCTTCACTGGTGTGTGTGTGTGTGTGTGTGTGTGTGTGTGTGTGTGTGTACCCTTAATGAAAATGTGCTAGTGGGAAAATAATTTTTTGGGATAATAATTTCCTTTCTTTCCCTCATGTTTGCTTTTCCTGTCAAGTTCTCCTTTAGTAATAAGAATAATAAAAAAAAGACACAACATGATAGGCAAGTATGAGACTATCTATCTACCTTGATGTTTTAGACAAAGCTCTCTCGGAGGATGCCAGACTTCCAAGAAAGGAAATTGAAAACTGATTTCCTTCCCCACCCAAGCCAACCACTTTCCAGCCCCATTTCTAAGCCCAGACCCTCAGAGTGGAAGATTTTCAAAGGAGGGTGTGTCACTACAGCTGCAGCATGAAACAAGAACCCACAGATTAAATTAATTTAGGCTTCAAAAAAATCAGTCCCGTTCTCTAATTCATAAAATACTTCAAATATGGCAAGAAATGCCATCTCTCAGATGATTGGAGCTAATCCGCTTTATCTCGTTCTTGTACGGGAATGAAAACTATCAAAGCATACCTCCCCAGTCAAAATAAACTCATTTCCAATGCTTCTTCGTCAGTAGTTACTAGTCTTCTCCACTCCCTACACCAAACCGCCCTTTCTCCAATGTATTTTAGGACCTGAGGTGGGGAAAAAGGAACAATGAATTCATTACCAGCTGTGATGCTGCTAGCACCACGTAATGAAAAGATAAGACAAATAAAAACACTGCAAAACTGTCTTCTCATTAGCATTATTGTTATTTTAACTCTCCAGGTGAAAGCTTGAGAAACCAAACATTCTTACCTCCCAAGGCACTCCAGGAAAATAAGGAGTTGTTGACAGTTAGGACTTGGGCAAAGAACCATTTATCCTACCAATAAATTTGTCCATCCTTGCAGACATGGTAAATACAATTCCACATGCATTCTCTTGGACTAGCTGTAGAAACCATTTAAGAGAACATGAAAGTCCTCCCAAAGCAAACAGCTTTTGTCTAGCTGACTGTGCTGCTGTGTAAGGCCTCCTGTTGGGACACAGAAATTTGGAATCTTTTCTGCAACTTGCTATGTGGTGGATGCTACAGAACCTGCAGGAAGGGATAGTACAGAGGCCATGTCACTTGCTCTCTGCCCCACATTTTCATTGCCTGGCAATCATGTAAAAACCATTATGGCCCTCAGTCTTTGCCATTTTGTCAAGTGTGAGGACTTTTGTGGCCAAGAGGAATGTGGATGTCTATGATGCTTGAATTCTTCTCAGCTCCCCTGTGTGCTTGGAAAACGCTAAGCCAAGAATGGAAGCAACTGGCATCCTCTTTTATTCTGAAGAAGCAAAATGAAACAATGGATCTCATACAGAGTTTTTACGTTTGATGTCCATGAGCGTTCATTTTCACAAGATAAATATCTGCATGGTTTTCCTTATGTTTGCCAGAAAATACAAAGCACTGATTTACTTTTTAGGTAAATTGAGGGGCCCGAGTCTCAATAAGAAATAGGCAAGGATGGGTCAGTAACTTCTGGCTCATGCCTATAACTTTAACTACTCAGGAGGCTGAGATCTGAGGATTGAGGTTCAAAGCCAACCCAGCCAGGAAAGTATCTCCAGTTAACCACCAGAAGGCTGAAAGCGAAGTCGTGGCTCAGAGTGGTAGATCTTGTGTAAAAGAGCTTAGGCACAGGGAGCTGGGGTTTAGACTAGAGTAGAGTGCTTGCCTAGCATGCACGAAGAGTCAGGTTCTAGTCCTCTGTATCACGTACATAGAAAAAGCCAGAAGTGATGCTTTGGCTCAAGTGGTAGAGCTCTAGCCTTGAGAAAGCCCAAGGACAGTGCTAGGCCCTGGGTTCAAGCCCCAAGATTGGCCCCCCCCAAAAAAGAGCTTAGGCACAGTGCTAGGCCCTGAGTTCAAGACTCATGGCTGACCAAAAAAAAAAGGGAAAGAAAAAGAAATAGGCACAAGGGCTGTATTTGTTATGACACAGTATTTACTTTCAAGCAAAAGTATAATTGCCATGACTTAAGGTTTGCTTAGTTTTCAAAAAAAGAAATCCTAAAAGTTCCTCATTTCTCTGAGGGCTTAATATTTGTGTCTGAGCCATAATGTTTCCTACTTAATATTGTCTTTTGAAGTGTCAGTGTGAGAGATTGATAAGATTTTCCTGCAGTTTCAATATGTGCTGGTTTAGTTACCAACTAAATAGCTGTGTCAGGATTTTGCTAGATAAGACCCTATCATACTTTGCTAATCAAAACTTGCTATTTACTGAGTGCCAGTGGCTCACACCTGCAATTCTAGTGACTCAGGAGGCTGAGATCTGAGGATCACAGTTCATAGCTGGCTAGGGCAGGAAAGTCCGAGATTCTTATCTTTAATTAACCACCTAGAAGCCAAAAGTAGAGCTTGATTCAAGTGGTAGAGTGTTAGCCTTGAGCATAAAAGCTCAAGGACAGTGTTCAGGCCCAGACGTCAAGGTCCAGAACCATTACACACACACACACACACACACACACACACACACACACACACACACACACACACACACACATTGATTTTGGAGGTTGGGAATGTAGTTCCATGGTAGCATGGATAAGACCCTTGGTTTGGTTCCTAGCACTACAAAATGAAAAGTAAAATAAATAGATAAAATAAAATGAAAAGAAACACAGAAAAAAAAATCTTAGAACACATGCAACTTTAAGAAAAGTAGGGTTTCATGCAACAGAAAGCCTGAATTGAATAGGAGAAATATACTGTTAGGAGAGAAGAATAAAAGCACTTTTTAGCTAGACAGACTCAGACACCCAATACCTTGAAAAGCAAATGTTTTGCTCTTCATGAAATCAGATTTTAAGAGCATGACCAAATTATAGCTGAATCGATTTTTCACTTTTTAGGAAGAGAAACTCATCCAGTCATTAAACCTAATAACAACGTTCATCTGCATGTGGGTTTAATTATGAAAAAGAGAAGGTTTTATTTTCCATTATTGTCATCACTGCTCCAGTTTCCATGTGGTACTTGGCCCTGAGCTGGAAAGTTCCCAGCCACTCCCAGCTTTCAGTCTTGTCAGCCCCCTCACCTTTCTACCCCTTTCTTCTCTTTGTCCACAATTTTTTCTTTTAGCTTCTAGTAGGAATGACTAAAAACAAATTATTTGGAGGAATTTCTTAAATAAAAAGAAGAAATAAAAATAACAAAAGTTCTTAAAGAGGATGGAGGAAAACCAAGGAGATTTAGGAGAGAGGATCAGGCCCTATTCCTGAATGCAATGTGGGGAAGGAAGATGGTTTTGGTTACTCGGACAGTATCTCTAGGAATTAGGCAGAATGCCCACGTTGACAGCAGGAAGGGTGGTTCCAGCTTACATGTGTGTGTGTGTGTGTGTGTGTGTTTGCTGTGAGACTGATTCTACAGTACATAAGATAGTCCCCTGGCTCTCCTTAGACTGTTTTATCTTTCAAAATGGAATTGCCAGGAGCTCCTGGCTCATGCCTGTAATCTAAACTTCTCAGGAGTCTGAGATCTGAGGATTGGGCTTCGTAGCCTACTTGGGTAGAAAAGTCTGTGAGACTCTTACCTACAATTAACCAGCAAAAAGCCAGAAGTGAGTGGGGCTGTGGTTCTAGTGGTAGAGAGATGTGAGCAGCAAACCTCAGGGACAGTGTTCAACCCTTGAAATCAAGCTCCAGGACCAGCACACACACAAAATAAAAACACGACACACACACACAAAATAGTAACCAAGATTATTATGGACAACAAGGTGAGAAGAAAATGTCTAGAGCAAGGATTGTTCAACTCGGTCAGTAACGAGCCAGGCAGACAGTGAAGATGTTTGGTTTTGGAGACCACACAGTTTTTGTCACAATTCTACTATTTTGACCATTTAAATCCAAACGGCACACAGGCAGCTGGCTAGATTTTCCCATCATTTGTATTTTCCTGATCCTTAGTCTAGACCTCAAATGTTAGGGTCACACTGAGAGGATATATTTTCAGTGAATTATATAACCTAAAGGGACAGTATAATCAAAAGACATTAGAACTTAATTATGAGTTTCTAAGATGTCAGCACAAGAGGAAAATCACATTTTCCCAACTGGGTGTTGGAGCACATACCTGTAATCTCAGCACTGGGGAGGCTGAGACAGGAAGATTTCAAATTAAAGTGCAGCTTGGGTTACATACTGAAATCCTGTTTTGAATACTAAGAATAAATAATCACATTTTCCATGAGAATAACACATACCTGTTGGTCTAAGAAGATCTTGCATTGAGGTTAGTTAGCCTTTCTGATCAAATCTTTATCCAGTCAAAGGGCCAAAGACCACAGCATTGTATTTTCAACAGTGAGTTTGATACATGGAAGCAGGTTATGGACTAGATTTCAAAATCACAGGGCAGGAAAGGCTTCATGGTCTGTGATTGAATGGATACCCGTTTATAACCAGAGAAATGAACTCTAGACAATCTTTAATGATGTCTGTGGATGTGGAATGATCTCATGCCTACCTTCAAGAGACAAAATTACTATAAATTTAGCTTTCATGTGTGCGTGCGTGCATGTGTGTGTGTGTGTGTGTGTGTGTGTGTGTGTGTGTGTGTGTGTGTGTGTGTTGGTCCTGGCTGCTGTCCTTGATCTTCTGTGCTCAAGGTTAATACTCTATCACTTGAGCCACAGCTCCACTTACGGCTTTTTACTGGTTATTTGGAGACACGCTTTGATGGCACAGACATTCTAGTCTGGTCTGGCTTTGAACTGTGATCCTCAGCTCTCAGTCTCCTGAGTTGCTAGGATACAGGTATGAGCCACTGGTACCTGGCTTAGTTTACCATGGTCCTGGTACTTGAACTCAGGGACTAGGCTCTTTCCCTGAGTTTTTTTACTCAAGGCTGTTAGTCTACCACTTGAGGCTCTGGTCCACCTCTGGCTTTTTGCTGGTCTGGCTTTCCTGCATTGGCTGGATTGGGACTTTGATCCTCAGCTCTCAGCTTCCTGACTAGCTAGGACTACAAGCTTAAGCTACCATGCTTGACTTTTAATCACCCTTTACTTGTGATTCTAGAATCAACAGCTCTCAGAACCGGGGACAGGCTCAGAGAGCTGGTAACTGTTAGGTTGTGGGAAAGAACTTCTGGGCAAAAAATTGGACATGAAGTTTAAAGGACAGAGGTGAGGTACAGTGACAGCTGATAGGTTACAGCTTGATGTTTGTCACATGCGAACATGATTTGAACACTTGTACACATAATTGTAATTGTGTATATAATCCCAGCTGACACCTGACTGCTGGGATTGGCTGAGGTTCAACTCTCATTACTCCTAAATTGGCCTTTCAGTTGGTACTAGGATCGTAGGTTTCTTTGCAGTTCTTTAGGGAAGAATTCATGCTTCCAGGCATCCTAAGGGCAAATTTAGTTTGATTTAACAGGTGTCAAGATTCTCCTGTGTTACAATGCCATCACGGGGCTAGATGCCATTACGTGCTTGCTCATTCTTTCAGATTTGGCGACCAACTGGGCTCGGGTCCCAGTTTGTGTAACTATGAAACAGGGGTGGAAGTTAGACTGGAGTTATTTTCATGTCTGGCTATTGCTTCAGCCTTCATCATTGGGTTCAAGTGGACTGCCATTTATTTGGTGGTGTTTTGGTGCCAGGTACTTGGCTAAGCACTCTCCACGAATTGCTTCATTTGCTTATTGCAGGCCTGTGGCAATGTGTTCTACTCTGTCATTTCTTTTGGTTCTAATAAGGAAATTGACACTTGAGAGCTAAGTAGAGGATCTAGAATGATTCCTATACTATTTGGATATGAGTGTGGTCTATCTTTATTCTTCCTCTTTCCTCCCTCCTCTTCTTTCCTCCCCCTTTTCCTCTTTCCTCCTCCTCCCTCACGTCCTCCTTCTCCTCTTCTTTGGCCCTTCTCCTGCTGCTTCCTTTTCTTGTTCCTTTTTGCCAGTCCTGGGCACATTTTGATGCTTAACTGAAGATAAGAATCTCAGACTTTCTTGCTCTGGTTGGCTTTGAACCAAGATCCTTAGACCTCAGCTTTCTGAGTGGCTATGATTATAGGCATGAGTCACCAGCACCAGGCCCAGTCTTCTTTTTAAAATATTTTTATTATCATCAATTGTACAAGGTTACATTTTTTTTTTCAGGTCAATATCTGCCTCTACTTCTTTGATTAGACTCACTGTCTTATCACTCTCCCCCATTCCACTCCCACTTTTCTAAGCCAAGAAATCCTTTGCTTCATTTTTGAATACCAATTTAAGAAAAATAACTTCATGGCTTACATATTATAAGGTAGTATTTATAGCTTGCTTGAAACTTTTTTTTAGTAATATACATGGATTAGTCATTTAAATTGTATAGATAAAACTATTGGCCTCATTCTTTTCCACCACCATCCATCTTAAGAGTTGTCATGGGGCTGGGAGTTTGGCCTAGTGGTAGAGAGCTTGCCTAGCATGTACAAAGGCCTGGGTTCGATTCCTCGGTGCCACATACATAGAAAAAAGCTGGAAGTGGTGCTGTGGCTCAAGTGGTAGAGCTCTAGCCTTGAGAAAAGTCCAAGGACAGTGCTCAGGCCCTGAGTTCAAGCCCCACAATAGGCAAAAAAAAAAAAAAAAAAGAGTTCTCTGTTTCTGCATTTGACATGTCTTTGTTGATGACTCCTCTCTCTCATTTTTCTTTCCTTGCTCCTTTCTTTCCCCCCTTCCTCCCTCCCTCCCTCCCTCCTTCCTCTCTCTCTGTTTCTATCTCCCTTCCTACTTTCATCTTTCTCTTTCCTCTCTCTCTCTCTTTCCTTTCTTCCTTCCTTGCTTGCTTGATCCAGGGGCCCTATGCATGCTGGAAACTGCTCTACCACTAAGATGCACCTTTATCTCTTCTTATAAAACTTTGTTTTGAGATGGACTGTCACTTCGTTGCTCTGACTGTTGATCTTCTTGTCTCGGCCTTCTGAGTAGCTGGGACCAGAGGCGGCCATCACCATGCCGGACCTTCTTGGTGTTCTTTGTGATGTTTTGGATATCGTGACTTGCTTGTCTGATACTAGGTTATTTCTGATTGTGGCTTTTCAGCTTCTTGAACACTTAATCAGCTTGGTTTTCATCTTAATTACATAGATCTTAACCCTCTGAATAATCCCCTGCTGTCTCTCCCAGCCCCGCATTGTGGTTGGACTTGTTAGTTGTTACTACTTACACAACTCCATTGTGAACATAGACTTTCAGTTTATGTACAGTGTTTCCATCTGCTACAGTTTCTATCTGCTCTGCTGAAGACCAGAAATACAAAAGGCACATTCCAGCTCATAGTGACACAGGCAAGGTAATATGGAATGATAATACCTCTCAATATGGCAATTCTCTCCAACTAATATCAATGGAAATTTCATAATGTTGGTGGCAGCCATGCCCATAAATGGAGAATGTTAGTAATTTTCCACTACTGACTCTGAACTACAAAGAATGCTATTAAAACAAACCATCCAACATAAAGAAAAAGCCACCATTAAAGATATAAAGATTCTTGAAATGACTAGTATTTTCTGTCTGCAGTGATGAAAACTGAATATGTTGTTCACCCTGCAGATATATTCTACCCTATTGGACTGTTTCAGGAACACAATAGGGTGAAATCAGTGCCTGAGAGAGAATAGAAAATAAGACCCATTCATTCATTAGTGATTGATAGAAAGGGGGAGGGAGCATTAAGGTCTTGTAAGGGCAAAGTGGCCAAGTGTAAAGAGGGCAAAGGAGAAAAATGAGGAATAATGGGAAAAAGCCAGAAGTCATGCAAGTGCATGGAATTTGGCCAGATGAACTGGTCAGGGTAAAGTGCAAAATGGAGACCAGCTGCTATGTGGAGTGAGCGCCAGCGTGGCCGCGTAGCACATAGGGAACAGGTGTGGCCTGGGGACTGTGGCTTCCTGGGGGCCTAATGCCTTATTGATTCAGCCAGGACCTGAAATCTCCTTAGAATAATACTTCAGACACCCTAAACCTTAAATACCTGATGGCTACACTGGCACTTCTTTTGCTTTTTGTTTCTCTTTTTATCCCAGTCTTGAGGCCTGGGTGCTGTCCGTGAGCTTTTTTGCTCAAGGCTAGTGCTCTAACCATAGAACAACAGCTCTTCTTTTGGCCTTTTGGTGGTTAATTGGAGATAAAAGTCTCATAGGTTTTTCTGCCTGGGCTGGCTTTGGCCTAAGATCCTCAGATCTCAGCCTCCTGACTGGCTAGGCTTATCAATGTGAACCAGCATTGCCTGGCTCATTGAACACTTTGCATTAAGTGTTAGCCTAATCTTAGCAACTCAGGAGGCTGAAATCTGAGGATTACAATTCAAAGTCAGCAGGATAGTCTGTGAGACTTTTATCTCCAATTAACTACAAAAAAGGGGGAGGGAAAAAGGAAGGGGAGCTGTGCCTTAAGTAATTGAGCATTAGCCTTGAGTATAAAACCTAAGTAACAATGTCCAGGTCCTGAGTTCAAGCCCCCAGTACAGATATAAATGCACACAAACTAACACAAAAAGAACAAACAAAACCAAAACAACAAAAAACCCAACATAGTCAATCAGTTCACTAAAACAGCAAGATACGAAAAGAAGTTGGAGCTTAGTGTGATGCAAAGCTCAGAACTTGACATCCTATGGTTTTGGCAAGCTCAAATACAGTGTGTAGTATGCACTCTTTTTCTTCATTAGCCCATCTCGGAGGAAGCAGAGTTCCAGTAAGTGAGGAAACCTTTGGGGGGAAATTCCCTTGAATGGGACCAACTTTGGCAAGTCTCTGAGGTCTGGAGTAAACTACAATAAAATTTGCATTTATATAGCACTCTATGCACTCGCTTTACATGTGCTATCCATATTAAATAAAAACACAATTAAAGAGTTAGATCTAAAATACCAGGTCAAAGATATCAAACAAAATCAGGAATGGCAATTAGTGCTAGAATACCAGAACAAACAGATGGCTATTGAGTTTGGATTTAAAGAGAGAAATAGGATGTGCCTGCTGCATTTCAATTGATAAGTAATTCTGGAGTTATGGACAAGGGCTTGGGAGGTTGGGCTATAGAAAGAGCCAGATTGGGACTGTGATTGAGCCTGTGCAGAATGGTTATTAGAAATGGGAAACATTCAATGGCGTTACAATTATTGGAAATGTGCCATGTACCAGCTACTATGCCCTGTGTTGGAGGACTCAAAGATAATCAGATCAGATTTGATTTGTGTCTTTAAGGCCTTGCAGCCCAGTTTGAAGGCAAAAAGCAGGAGCTGGAATGTAGCTCAGTAGCAAAGCACTTGCCTAGCAATGTCCCAGCTTTGATCACCAGTACCAAAAAATAAAAAATAAAAAAGACACCCCCCCCAAAAAAACTAAGAAGGGTGGATATCTTGTGTGGAACCACTTGGAAGTGGTGACTTAAGACTTTATTCCAGGCATTAAAAATAAGGCTGTGCTATTTTACCTAACAGCGGTGTGTGTGTGTGTGTGTGTGTGTGTGTGTGTGTGTGTGTGAAGTTCAATATCTTTATCTGTTATGAGATCCATGCTAATATATTGAACTGCTGCACTGGCTCAAGACTGTAATCTCAGTTACTTATTTGGTGAAGACTGGGACACCTTGGTTTGAGATCAACTCAGTTAAAAACAAACAAAAAAACCAGTTTGAGAGACTCCATTTTCACCCATGGTTAATTGCAGTGATGTGCAGTATTTGTCATTTCAGCAATGCAAGGAAACATAAATAAGAGGATTGCATTCCAGGGCATACAGTGAGACTTTATTATGAAAATAATCAGTTCCCAAAGAGGCTGGTAGGGTGGTTTGAGTGGTAGATTACTGCTGGCTAGCAGGTGTGACACTTGGAGTTCAAACCCCAGTACTGGAAAAAAAAAATCCAAATAGCTCTGAAAAATCGAAAGGTTTTCTTACAGTGAGACTGAAATTTAATAATCTTTATCAATCCTATCTGCTGTGAATATCCACAAGATTTATGACAGCAATGTTAACGTGTTTGATGATAGGAATCTTCATTCATTCATTTTTGGTGCTGGGGATTAAACCCTGGGCTGAGCTTTATCTCTAACTCAGTACAGTAATGTCTTTCTATCCTAAACTTGGAGGTTAGATGTGTTCCAATATAATATAGTACTTACACCACACAATGTTTGAAAGTTCCAAAGAGGCCTGGCTTCTGATCCATATCAGACAAAGAAAATGACTGGTCATACAATTTTCCTCATTCTGCACTTCCTATTAACTCAATATCTGGCTTTGCTTTTAGTCACCCACTGAATTATTCTGAATTGCTAGATTCCATAACTTTCTATCCTCCTCCCTTTCCTTTTGCCCTTCCTCCCCCTCCTTTTTTTGGTGCTGTCTTGGGGCTTGAACTGAGGGCCTGGGTACTGTCCCTGAGCTTTTTGCTCAAAGCTAGTACTTTGTCACCTGAACCCCAGCTCTACTTTTGGCTTTTTTGGTAGTTTTAGAGGAGATAAGCGTCTCACAGACTTTCCCACATGGGTTGGCTCTGAACTGTGATCCTCAGATCTCAGCCTCCTGAGTAGCTAGGATTACAGGTGTGAGCCAAGGGTGTCTGGCCCTGTCTGTCTTCTTGGTCCAATGGCAAATGCACAAGATCCTCTTTCTTACTGGCTTTTTCCTTTGCTTAGGTTTATGATACCATAGCATCTCTCCTTCCCTCACACTGGATCAGGCACCAAACCTCAATTTTGTTGGTCTGTACTTACCCCTAGGTCAGGCTTTCTGCCAGGACCTCTGTTAACATAGGTTCTAAGAAATATTAGTAATAAAGTATTCCTCATGGCTAGGCTAAACATTTTCCCCACTGGCTGTTCTTTTTCCCTCCAAGCTCATCCATTCTCAGCAGGGCCTGCTGGGTAAAAGCTCTTCACTTTACATATTCAGATTTGACCTGTCACTGGAGTATCTTTCTTCTTGTTGCAAATATCTCTTTACCCAATTATCTGGCTAGCATCTAATTTTCAACATCTCCCTTCAAAAATCCCCTCGATGCACCCAGACTTGCGTAGATGTGAAGGGGTAGAAACTTATGGGCTGGGTGGGTGGCTGGGACAGTAGAAGAGGGAAGCTTTTACTATCTTCTGCGTGCCTCTGCATGTATTACTTAGAAAGAAAGGAAATGATCTTTTAAAATGAGAAGTTATGTGACTGTTTGGCAGAGATAAAACTATGCAGGCCAGAAAAAAAGATCAGAGGTTACTAGAATTTTGGGAAACGGGAAGGATGAAGAGGTGAACATGAAAGACTTTTAGGGTAATTGAATTCTACTGCATATAAATAAATGGAAGTGCTTATCTTGATACGTTAGTCAGAACCCAATGGAGTGTAGGACAGAGTTGGGTCTAACATAATCTGGAGACTTGAGTGACAATGCTGTGTGAATGTGGGTTTGTATCTTATAACAAATGTCCCACTCTGTACAGAGTGGTGAGGATGTGTGTGTGTGTGTGTGTGTGTGTGTGTGTGTGTGTGTGTATAGATAGACAGAGAGAGAGAGAGAGAGAGAGAGAGAGAGAGAGAGAGAGAGAGAGAGAGAGAGAGAGAGGGAATTCAATGCACATTATACTAATTTTGTGTGGACCTAAAACTGCATTAACCCTTCTATTAATTACAATAAAAAATATATGAAAAAAAGAAAGTACTCAAAAAAAGCCTACTCAAGAAAAAGGACACAAGCCAGGTGCTTGTACTGAAAGGCAAGTGTGAGTGAGGGTTTGTTAGTGGAGTGCTACTATGTCTATGCTGACTACAGCCAGTGTAGACTAAAGCCAGTGTAGATAAAGTCATTGTTCATAAAAGACAGATGCTGTCTGTCCCCAGGGGAGTATCTGGTGATGACCTCAATCCATGAATGTCAGGCTGCCCCTCCCTCCCTCTCTCCACTCCTCCCTCCTTCCCTGGCTTTGGAAGAGCCTTTGTGCTTGGCCTTTCCCATGATTTTGGGTCAGGCCCTTGAGAGCTCATTGCTGAACTATTTCTGAAGATTTGGACATTGCAATCTCTTTTACTTTATATTCTTACTAGATTGAAATGCAGGTTTCCATGTTACTTGTTTCCTAGAACAGTCCCAGAGCACCCCCTCACTGCAGTCTTGGGTCTCCATCCAGGTCATCAATCAGATCTTTTTGCCTGATATTCTTTTTGTCCCCCACTTGCTGCAGTAGAGCCCTTCATACACCTATCTACCTTGGCATCTCTGCAGGCTGGAATGTCTAGAGTCTTCACCCCTCTCCATTGTCCTTCATCCCAATTCTAGTAGGGGCTTAAAATGGTTTTATTCTATTAGCAGCAAAATGGCACTCCAAACTTAACAGCAATGTGATCTTTTGGTTTGATGTCTACAGGAGTATGTGGGTGGTAATTTTATGTGAAGCCAGGAGCGATTCCTTTGGGAAGTGACAGTTGTGTGACCTCTGTCCATGTGTTCTGGAGATAATTTATCTTTAGACTGGAGCAAACTTGTAGGATGATTTAAAACATTATCTATAAACTACCCTTTTCTAGGATGTTGACCATCTCCTGACTCCTCTCTCTTTCCTTCCTATATCATCTCATCTTGTCCCTCTGCTCCCTTCTCTCATCTTCCCTTTCTGTTCCTGGTGGTAGTGGGATTTTCAACTCAAGGATTTGTACTTAATTAGGCTGGCTTTCTGGATACAAGAATGTAAACAAACTATAGGAACCAGGCACCAGAAAACTAAGGACCAAGCCAGGCACAGGGGCTCACGCCTGCAATCCTAGCTATTCAGGAGGCTGAGATCTGAGGATTGCGGTTCAAAGCCAACCTGGGCACTAAAGTAGCTGGGATTATAGGCATGGACCAGTATGTCTACCACCACTACCACCACCACCACATTTTCTCTATTCATCAGTCAGTAGACTTTTAAATTCGTCCTATGTCCTGACTACTGCAAATAATGCTGTAAGGAATATGGGAGTTGAGATATCTCTTCCCAATACTGTTACCATTTCTTTGGATATGTACCAAAAAGCGTTACACCTGGGTCTTATAGTAGTTTCACTTGGACTTTTTTGAGTGACCTCCATACTGTTTTCCATAGTGGCTGTACCAATGTATGATCCCACTATCAGTATAAAAGAGAATTCCAGTATTTGGCCCACAAATTCTGGATACTTTTAACTGCACATTCTGCTCTCTTTGAAAGACTTGCTGTCAAAAAGTTGGTGACTTTTTAAGGGAAGATAAAATCTTGCCACTGAACAATTAGAAAAGACTGGAAATTACTCAGATTCTGTCAGCTGGCAAGATTTCGTAGCAATCTGTAAGTGCTTAGATTAATTGGGAGATGTGCTACTTAATTGACGATGCTTAACAGGGGTTATTTCCATAGTTTATGATAATTCCTGAGCAGATTAGCACAATTAAGAAATTAATATTTCTTGTGGCAGGATGACAAAAACTTGTAGAGGAGTTGCAGTATCGTTTATGACCACCAGATGATGCCACCATTCAGTGGAATTCTAGAGAGGTTTTTCTTCTTCTTCTTCCTTTTTTGCTTGGAAGAATGCAAGCACAATCATGGTTGGAAAGATGTTTTAACCTGTTTCTGACATCAGTACTTTTCTGCCTGTCATTTTACACATTAGCCATAGAGGATCTGAAAACAAAGAACTACTCAATTTTCTCTTTAGTAAAAATCTATTGATTTATTTTCGTGGCTGGGTCTCACTCACCACCTTTTAGCATTTGCTCTGTGGAAGTCAAGTGACCATGAGATTAACAGGAGCTGGTAGAGATCTAGAGCTGGAGACTAAGTATGAGAAGAGACCACCTCTAGAGGGGAAAACATTTTCTTTCATTAGGCATTTACTCTTACTAGATATGCAAATATATTCCATACAGCAGATCTTGATAAACAACAGATTTAGCCTGGTGGAATCCTGGGAACTGCCAGTGTGGACAGCTTGATGCAATTATATTCAGCATTAATGAGCTCTGGGTTCCATCCTAATGTGTTGATATTTAGTAATCTTTGATAACGAAGGAGAATATAGCCTCTGATGTCAAAATGTTCTGGTGTGGCTGGATTCCTTTTAACCATGAGCACTTATTATTTCGTTTGACAAATTGGCCTGCTTTGGCATATTCAACACCCACTCTTTCGTGGGTAAGGATAATGAAAGCAGTTATATCCATTGCACTCTGACTGTACTTTCTAAGAATCCCAAAGCTCTTCCTAGGGTTTTATCAGTGAGATCTCATCATTGTGCAGACAGCTTCACCTCTCTGGAGCCATGACCATTTGTGTTCTTAATTTGGGAGAGGAGGGTCCCTCAGCCCAGCCTGTCTGAACCAGCTCTTGGGTCTCGGTGTCATACAATTGTTCATACTGAGGTCTCAAAGGCAACTAGCTACCAGAGATCTGTGGTCATCAATGAGTCGGGACTTCATGAAAAGGCTGAGTGGAAGGAGATGTGATGGTGATCCTTGCTTTCTCTATTGTTCCCAGCAAGATCTGGGACATCCTTAGCATGCTGCCTTTGTGTTTCTTAGAGTCACTTTAGCTGGGACTAAAGATGTATATCACCATGGTGGTAAGATATAATAATAATAATAATATTTATTATTATTATTATAACTATAATAATTACTTCAGTGCTGAGCTTTGAACTTAGAGTCTAGACAAGCACTCCACTTCTGATACTTCTGATAAAATTACTGAGTAATCAGATTTATGGTAGCTAAAATCTACTAATTGTTATGTTCTAAAACCAATATCATATCTTCACTCTTGCTGGCCTCTTATGAGTCATATGCTGATTCCAGCTCCAGTCCATCACCTGGTTGGCAGTCTTAATCTTAGCACTCTCTTCTGAGAGCTGTGGGAAGGGTATGCTGTACTCTAATTTCAAATAGAAGGGCTGAATTATGGTTACTCTAAGGCTAAGTCAAACCTGGAGTTGCCTGTGATTGGTTAGGAATGGTCATGTGATTAGGACTACCACATCTTGGCCTCTGTCCTGAGCACAGCACAAGGGCGCCATGTCTATGCAGGGTGGGGCCGGTTAAATTGTAGACATATATTTGTGGCTAATGGTTGCCATATTGGGCAGTGAGTTTGAGACATATGTCCCTAGCAACACTCTCCACTGAGGACACACAGTTCCTGGTTGTGCAGGGGGCAAGCAGCAGGTGTTCCTCTAGGCCATGCCTTATGTAGGAAGCAGTACCTCCAATGGGTAGTAGGTGAAGTACAGACAACAGCACCTCAGTGGGATCCAGATCACAGTGATCTGGGAAGAGAGGGCTTCTGGGAGGTTTTTTTTTTTTTTTGTCCAAATCTAATAAGAAATCCCAGAAGAAAGAGCCCCACACCTTTTGGTCTTTTCCACTGCTTCCAGGCTCCTTGGGTACACAGTACTCCAGGAGACTCCAGATATTTTGCTATCTGGAAGTTCTCTGAGCCTAGTGGTTTGGGGGTCTTATGGAGACTTTATTACTTTGGAGGGATTGATTAAGTCATTGGTCATTGGTGGCTGTGTTAGTTACTTAAAAATTTTAAATAGCCATGACCAAAATGCCTGACAGAAGATCTATACATTAAGGAGGAAGGATTTATAATTTGGCACACAGTTTCAGAGGGCTCAGTTCATTGTGGAGGGGATGAGGGAACTGGACAGTACCTTCCCCAAGGACCTACTTTCTCCATCTCCATCCCATCTCTTAAAGTTTCCAGAACCTTCTAACTAATGATACCACCTGAGAGCTAAGCCTCCACCCAACACATGAGCCTTTTTTCACATGTCTACAACGTGTCACAAACCATAACAGTTATCAACTTGCGGCATTTTGTTTTCTTTGGGGCCTGTGACTCTCAGCCCCTACCCCTCAAAATATACCTGATTCTTCAGAGGCTGCATCAGGACTCTTGCCACTTGTCACATTAGTAAATAAAAGGCATTTATCACTCCATAGGTTCTAAAGGAAATGGAGACAAAGATACTGCAAAATATCTATTTCATATTATCATTGTAGATTTGTCAGAGAAATTGCTTCCACTGAATCTGGCCTGCTCCATAGCAACTTGTGGCCAGGTATGCAGACACACATTCCTCCTTTCTGTCCAGCTAAAGAGAACCAAGGACAAATAATTCGTGCTTCTTTTTCTCTACTGGTAGACTTGGTTCCTATGTGAAGGTCACAATTAAGAAATTTCAGTAAGAGTCTAGAAAATGCTAGGCCTGTATGGAGATGATTTTCCTTCAGGTGACTGTGAGAGAAGGAAGAGTTTTTTTTGAGAAGAAGGCAAATACCAGGACAGGGTCAGACATGCTGAAAACTCAGTCCAGGGACTGGCTGTGGAGTGGAGGAAGGTGACAACTGACAAGATCTCTCCATTTCTGACCTTTTCTCACCTAGGAGAGGCTCTGGTTTTAGAGCATCCTTGTCTTCATATGCAGAGAACTCATGTTCCCATCTCTCCTTAAGCCTGTTGCTAATGGTCCAGCTGAGATGCCCATGTTTGGGTCTTTACAAGACACTTCAGACTACATTATCCCAGGATTCTTCCTCTGATGAGTATGAGAGATATTAACTACAGTGCATTCCCTGTGTGTCCTGCAGAAAAAGGACCGGCTCCTGTCTCCATGATGGGTGTTTGCATAATCATCTGACTGGGTAGCTGTCTACAGCTATGCTGTTTAGACTGTCTACATGGTGTATTTAAAGAGTGCCTTGTAATCATGGTGTCCTGGAAAACCACTTGAGCTGCCAGGCAATTATCACAAGATCATTGGGTCAGAAGAGACAGACAGATGTCATTAAGACGAGTCCTTGGTCCCCAAGCCTCAGCCTTGAGGTAAGATCCTAAGTTCAGGTAAGGTGCTCAGATATAGCCTTGCCTTATCTGGAAAATGAGGCTTTGAGTGGGTGAGTGGGTGGGGAGAGTTTTTCTAAAACACGATGACCTTGAATCTGATCTCTTCCTGAGAGAAAGCTCCAAGCCTATACTTAACTGCCCACATGTTTGAATTAGCCAGAGCTCCAGCTTCATTTCTATGGAGGTTGCTTCCTTCCCTTTTCACCCAGGGTTTGCAGCCCTGGCGCCAGGCGCCTTTGCAGGCCTCATAGGCTTCCGAAGCCCCACAGATAGCAGGCCCCAGGCCAAGGGAGCCTGGAGCCAGCGGAGATGCATGCAGCCTTCAGTCTCCTAGCTGGGGAGACAGAGAGCATCTTCTTCTAAATCCTGTGACCTGAGGGCAAACTTCTTATGTCAATGTCAGGATGCAAAGACATTTGTTCAGTCACAATGTTAGACGATGGTGCATTCAGAGTACCATCCACCCTCTTCTAGCACTTTCTTTTCTAGTCTGAGGTCGTTCATTCTTGGGGTTCATTGGAGCTGTTACCATAGCGACAGCCACTTGTTGCATTTTGAATCTCCCATCGAGGCCCTTGCAATTTGCCGGCTAAGCCACTGCTCACCAGGCGTGTGTGCCAGGTTAATAAGACAAAGTCTGTTTTATTTTCACTTTTCTTTTTCGTCTGCTTTCAGTTGGGGGCAGCCTTAGAAAAGAGACAGCCTTTTGGCTTTCAAAATCCCGAGACCTCTGCTCATTATCCCGGGTGATATTTGAGTCTGAACAGTGTGGGCTCCATTTCCACCCTGTCACAGGGTGACTGCTCTGCTGAGTGAACCATGGTAACAGTCGGCAGCGTGTGACGCTGAGCTGGCCACGCAGGCTGCTTTGGCATGGGGCTGTGTGTCAATGCTCATGCACCTCTTTATTTTCAAGGTAGGTTGATCAGGATAAAGACAATCCTACTGTCAGGATCAGTATCCTTTCTTGAAGGTTGGAATCAAAATAATATGGCTTTGTTTTTTTGGAGAATCTTAGGGACACTTTAGGCTGGTGACATCAATCTATGAACCCCTCACCCCCACCACTGACCTGAGGTTTCAGATGTGTCTGGACTGTGAGTTACCCACGATTTCTCCAGGGTGTGTTTATTTTAATAGGTGTAATCCCGGACCTGAGAGAAGAATTAATGACACAGGAGAATGACTCTCCCCACATGTAGAATTAAAGAAGGAAATCCGATCAGGGGATTAATAGATCAAAGCACTCATCACCAATCAAAGATCCCTTCTTATGGACAGAAACACTGTCTCTACGAGCACTTCATACACATCCCTGAGGTTTTTAAGCCTATGGAGAACTTGAGTCTCTCTGGGCTGCTGTATTTTGTTGTTTGCTACAACAGAGCTTGGCAGAATCTCTAAAAAGAAGTCCTCTGAGCCGATGGATTTACTGTTTTGTGTGTGGCTAGGACTTTAGAAGTGACACACCAAAGGGCAACATTCTTCTCTCTGGGAGATGCCAGGTACACAGCGGGAGCTGAGCAGGGCGCAGAAGCACGGGCAGTGCTCGACCTTCAGAAGAATGCCCCACAGCTCTGCCTGTCTGGTTGCATTATGGGTTTTAACTGAATTCTTGAAAAGGGAAAACAGAGGGACATAATGATCCAGGGCCTGAGGCTTCTTGGCTACAAATATACCAAATACTTGTACAAATGAACACACACACACACACACACACACACACACACACAATCAAGGGCAGTTTGTAAAGCTGCATCACAGTGAAGATCTATTTTCAAGGCAGGCAAAAGAAAAAAGAAAGAAGGGAAATTATCTAAATTAAAAGTAAATGCCTGCAATTGTAAACACATAATGATAGAATAAAGGCACCTGTGAGACTATCTGGACTCATCAGGCCCTGTTGGCCAGGCTGGCACAGCACAGATCTTGGGCTCTCTCCATTCTCTTCTAGGCTTCAAAACTGGTTGAGTGACCCACTCCTCTCTGGCACTGTCATCAAAGGGCCAGAGGCAGCCAAAGTCTGGGCTAGATTCTTGGATGTGCTGCTCAGTTCTAGGACTTTCTATAGATCTGAATCAGCAAGGAATGCTTTTGGGCCAACAAATATCAACATAGCCAGTTCAAGCAATCAGGAGACACCTTGACTTAATCCCCAAGAAAACCCAGAAATAAGGCAGGGGAGGGCTGATTGGTTCCCGTGGTCCAATGATATCATCAAGGACTTCCTTTCCTTTTCCTTCCTTCCTTCCTTCCTTCTTTCCTTCTTCCCTTCCTTGCTGTGCCAGTCCTGGGGCTTGAACTCAGGGCCTAGATGCTGTCCCTGAGTTTTGTGCTCAAGGCTAGAGCCATTGCTCCACTTCTAGGTTTTTTTTTTTTGTGGCTAATTGGAGATAAGAGTCTCATGGACTTTCCTGCTCTGATTTAAAACCTCAGTCTTCAGATCTGAGCTTCATGAGTAGCTCCACCAGCAACTGACAGAACTGGCTTTCTTTCCCTCTTCTTGATTTGATTCCAGTGCTGTGAGATTTATTCCAAGTCTGAGTTCCCTTTTGGTGGCAAGATGAATGCCAATGGTCTTCAGGGTGACATGTTTTCTGGGTCATGCTCAGAGAGTGAGTCCTCCCTCAAACATCACACATAATCCTTGCATCACTGGACTCCCCTTGGAGCTGCTCCCTTGCCTCTCAGGGGTAACTCACTCTGTGTGGTCAAGGAAAGGCCAAAGGCTTACTGGCTTAGTCAACTGTTACTACCTAGCTCTGAAGCCTTCACAGTGGTAAATGAAGTTCTGATGATTGGTTTTAGCCAATCAGGGCCTCCTCTAGAGCTGAGGGTGAGATACTGAGCTTTGCTATGGGGACATTTGACATCCTTCTGGGAAAGCCAGGGTTCAATCAGCAAGTGAGATAGGAATAGAGTTAAAGGTTGTAGTGAACACTGGCTAAGCAAGGAACACAAGTCCTCTCCAAGGCTAGGTCCTGTAAGATTGGAAAAGGCTAGGTGGAAGGTGATGTGAGGGGTAGAGAGGCCCTTGTGAATAGGAGACCTGGAAAGTGGACCACATGCCAGTCTGCCTTCATGACAGGCCACTTGGCCTAGAGAAACCAAAAAGCACCTGACTTAGACTATATCCCATTTCTGTAGTGCTGGTGTTGAAGCCCAAGCAATCTCCAAGAGTCAACCAGGTTTCCATTGGATTTGTTCATTTGGCACAGATTTATTGGCATTCGGTGAGGATCTGTGGGCACCACACATACAAAGACTGCTAAGTCTGTTGGAGTTCTCTGTCTAGTTCTGGAGATTATACAAAAGTAAATGTTTTACAGAATGATATGAATACTCATGTTGGGTCAGACATTTAAGTCATTTAATGCATTTAATATCACAGTAAATCTGTGAGAGACATGCTGTTGTGGTCCCCATTTTACAGATGAGGACTGAAGACTAAAGCTGATATGTCCTCAACCACATCTGAGCAGCCACAATAAGACTATGAAATCTTTCTTTAATTCATATGAGGCAAATGAGGAAGAAAAGCTGCTGGATGAAGGAAGAAAGGAATATTCCACTGATTCTAGTTCCTAATTCATTCCTGGCATTCAGGGCGTTGCCCATACCTTTTGCCCTGTTGAAAGCTTTCTGACTTCAGCCTCAGCTTTGGCTGCATGTTCTATGCTAGCTTCAACTCAAAAGGACAAGAATCCTATCTTTCCATACTTCCATTTTTTCCCTGATTAAGCACAGTCTAACCCCAAGATGCCAAATTAAAATTAAAGCCACAGCAAAATACTGTTCCACCTCCTCCAGGGTAGCTATAATCAGAGCAACAATAGCTAGTGCAACCGGGACCCTGTGATACCACTGACAGGAATGTTAAATGGTATGGCTGCTTTGGAAAATAGCCTGCAATTCTTCAAAAAGTCATTGACATAGCAATTCCATTTTTCTTTTAGGAGGAGAAATGAAAACTTATGTCTCCATAAAGACTTGATGATGCATGTCCATAACAGATCATGCAAAAAAAAAAAAGTAGGAATAACTCTGTAGTTCTATCTTCTGGGTTGACCAGTTGACGGGTGTCAGCACACCCATCACGGCCTGCCAAAAGCTGCTAGTGTGAAGATGGAAGTGATGTATGGAAGCACATAGCATGTAATGTTTCCATGGAGAGCTCCAGTACCTTGATAGCCTAGCGAGCAGGAAAATATCTAGAAAGTAATAGATTAAGTATTTACTACCTTCGTTTTTAGTTTCATCTATTTGGTTATATGCTCATATAACTGAATTGGTAGGAATGGTCAGGTAGCTACTGACTGGCAAGATTCCTAGAAACTTAAAATTCAGCTAGCACACACCAGTAGGAGTGCACTTCAGCCTATTGTAGACTGTGGCCTGAATGGGAATTAGAAAGTTTACCAATAAATATATTATCAGGATCTGTCTGGGAAGGCACAAGGTATACCATTCTCCGAGACTGGATGACTTTCTGGTGCTAAAGACACAAAGTAAAGAGGAAACAGCCATGGGTAAAAGGCACATTTTCTGAGGTACCACTGCCCAGTGATAGTCTCTGTTAGGATCCTGAGAAGCACACTAATCACTGGCCACATGTTGGCTCTTGGATGTTTGAAACGTGACTCCAGTGATTAAGAAACTGGATATAGTTCTAAATCTAAATTTTATGAATTTCTATTTAAGTGGCTGTATATAGCCAGTGGCTATTGAGTATAATGAATACTTTGCCAAATACTGTGTGTTTTGTTTTTTTTTTTTGTCAGTCAGGGGGCTTAAACTAGGGGCCTGGGTTCTTTTGCTCAAGGCTAGTCTGGCACCATTTTGAGCCAAAGTGTGATTTCCCATTTTGTGGTTAGGTATAGGAATTTCATGAACTTTCCTGCCTGGGCAGGCTAAGATCCTCAGATCTTAGCCTCCTGAGTAGCTAGGATTGTAGATGTGAGCCACTGGTGCTCAGCTGCCAAATACTTTTTTAGTGGGACTTTAAAGCAAATTCTTTAAAAATTTTTTTATTTTTTTATTTTATTGTTGGGGAAATGTATATAGCTACATTCATCAGATAGTGAGTGCATTACTTCTCACACATTGATACCCCTTCTCATATTTTTGTCCCTGTTTCCCTCCCCCTCCCCCTCTCTTCCCTATTTCAAATAAACAAACAAACTTATATACAATATACCAGGCAACAAAGTCAGATACAGTAACTACTATAAGGGGGAAAAAAGAGAAAAGAAATAACATAGTACATTAAGAACAACAATCACAAAGATAAACTTATTGTTTCTGAATCCTAGAGTTCATTTCATTTAGTCTCATCCTATATGACCTTATGTGCATAGCTTTTGAACTATTGTAATCCTTTGCTAGGAGAGTCCTAGTTGTATAATAATTATTACAAATGAGGGAAACAATTGAGCCTATGTTCCTTTGGGTCTGGCTTACTTCACTTAATATGATTTTAATAGCAAACTCTACATCATCTCTTTAGCTTGCATGCTCTATTTCTGGATGACTTAGCCTATCTGTTTTTTTTAAATTTTTTTATTGTAATTAATAGAAGGGTTACATGATATTTGCCAGATAGAAGATGCATTAATTCATATACATTGATACCCTCTCATATGAGCCTATCTGTTTTTTATCTTTACTTTCTCTGGCCAATCTGGTTTTCTTGACTTAGCGCCATTGGTCTTTTTTTTTTTAGTACAGTCAGCTGATTCTCATATCTGGCCTTTGGACATGATATTCTCGCTCTGATTCCTATGTGTGTCACCCATGGGTTACATATGTGCCCAAAGGCTGTTGTTGGTGACCCCTGAGGTGTCCTGATAAGGCCTGGTATGGTCTAGAGCTCCCAAAGGGGTCATCTCCAGACCCATGTGAACTTGACTGAGCTCCTCAGAGGGTGGCATTGACCCTTAGCCCACTACAATCTGATCATAGTCTGTTGTGGGTAGATGGTCCAGCAACTCTGCTGTGCCTAGTTGAAGTTCTAGATCCCCAGGAAGTTAGGCACAGCCCCATGGCTGAGGAGTCAGGAATAGAACAGATAGAGTCCACTCAGTCCTGGTGGATGCATTCCCGCGTGTCTCAAATCTCCTTTTATCGATTTCATATTTCAAACATTACTTCTGCCAGCACAGTTCCTGTAGTGATATTCAAACTAGCTATTGCTTAATTGTATTATTGACACATGAATGCTCTATAGATGAAAGATTCTATAATTATTGTGAAAATTTTGTATATTTAATTTAGGTAGAAATTCCTATCATTGTAAGATATTAAAATGTTATATTTATGAGTAAAGAATATAAATAACTAGCAGAGTCTTAGTTATATCAATCAGCATAATAGGTGGATATAAAAATAACTAAGTTCTTTAGTACGTGTTTGTGGGAGTATCTCCATTTAAAACTCACAGAAGTTTCCCATTGAAAATGTTTCTTTTCTGGGCTGGGAGTTTGGCCTAGTGGTAGAGTGCTTGCCTAGCATGCACAAAGACCTGGGTTCGATTCCTCGGTACCACATACATACAAAAAAAAAAGCCGGAAGTGGTGCTGAGGCTCAAGTGGTAGAGCTCTAGCCTTGAGAAAGTCCAAGGACAGTGCTCAGGCCCTGAGCTCAAGCCCAGGGCTGGCAAAAAAAAATTTTTTTTTTCTTTTGATGATGGCTTTCAAGAATACGAAGAGGTTAACATTCAAAAGTTGGTGCTTTTTTCTTTTTACCATCCTTGAAAATTTGGTATAAAAAGGTTATGTTCTTGGAAAGAAGCTCATGTTTCTTAAATCCAAAGCGATTTTACTCAGAACTTTATATACATTTATATTTAATATGATTTGTAAGATCTGTAATAATTGACACTTTCCTTTCGTGTGTGTGTGTGTGTGTGTGTGTGTGTGTGTGTGTGTGTGTGTTGGGGCTTGAACTCAGGGCCTGGGTGCTGTCCCTTAGGTTTTATGCTCAAGATTAGTACTCTACCACTTTGAACCATTGCTCCATTTCTGATTTTCTGGTCATTAATTGGAGATAAGAGTCTCATTGACTTTTTGGCGTGAGCTGGCTTTGAACTGGGATTCTCAGATCTCAGCCTCTTGAGTCTCTAGGGTTACAGGTATGAGCCACAAAGGCCCAGGTGATGCTTTCCTTTCTTATAATTATGTGAAGTTAAAAGTTTTCCTTTTTCTTTATTTACACCAGGGTCCCAATTATCTCTCCCTTTTCTAAATCTGCCTCTATCTGTGTCACAGCTTTGATACCTGCAGCCACCAGCCACTGATTCCTGCTCCACTTTTGTAGGCAGAACATGTTACTTGTGTAGCCAGAGCCTATTTCTCCCCACCCCCTCAACCAATTGAGAATGTCCAGTGAGGTGGCACATAGTTCTAATCCAAATATTCAGGAGATAGAGGCTGGAGGATCGTGAGTTCCAGACTAGCGTTGGCTACATAGTGAGACATCTCAGAAAAAGAAGTATTTTATCTACATTGAATATGCTCAGACTACTGTTCTTGTCAGCATTCTCTAACAGCTATTAATTTACTTAGGTGTTTAAAATTTATGTATCATTTTCATTGCAGTGTGCATTATAAGTTGTCTATAGAAGGTTTAAAGTACAGAAGAGGACTTACATAAGTTATGTGCAAATACTACACCATTTTATGAGAGAGGCTTCCACATATTTTAATGGTGGGGTCTTAGAACCAATCCCTCAAGGATCCTGGAGACTGACTATGAGGCTTTTTCATGGCCTTAGTGTGGTTCTCTTCCTACATGTCTTTTCTTCTCAGGGAAGTAGTACATTATTAAAATGTAATATCAGATTTGCCACTTTTGGAAAATTTAGTTCTTTAGACTCTCTCAATAAGAATTCCAAAATTCAAAACCAAGGTAAGGAGGCTATTATTCTCCGCCCCCCCAATGTATTAGTAAATTTCTGTCACTCTTATCTGCCTTTGGTTCTTACGAGACTTTTCATTGATTCTGCTAGGAGCATTTAATTGCCTTGGGGAGGATTAGGAGTATTACAACGAAGTACAAAAAAGAAGGATCAATGTTGTGTTTGATATCTAAAATAGGATTTTAAAGACCACAGCAAGACATGGAAAATCAGACTTTGAAACACAGGAAGTGTTTTCCGGGTTTTTAAGGTTCTCTTTAGCATATCAAAAGCCAAGGGCTTTATTACAAGCCACGGCTGTGATATACACAGGCCATAGGGAAGTTGATGCTAGTTAGTCCCAGGATGTAGAATGAAGAGAGATAGAGAAAGGGGCAACTGAAAGCACCAACTTAGCTCCTTGAGTAGCAGGCCAGGGAGTGGGGTTAGTTTTCACCAATGATAGGCAAGTTGAAGGTGTAGAAAGTTTTATACTTTGTTTCCCATTTTGTGGTCTGTTTTAGTCCTTTCAGACTGCTATAGCCAAACACCATAAATTCCATTTTGTTTTCCACACTTCTGGAGGCTGAAAAGTACAAGATCTGGGTGCTGACAAATTCCTTCCTAAGTCTTAGATGGCCCTCTCTTCTCTGTGTCCCTAAATGACAGCAGGGACAAAGGAAGATTGTGGGAAAGGTTCCAACCTCGTGATTGTATCTCCTCCCAAAGTCTCACCTCCTAATATCATGTTATTGCTATTAGGATCTGATGTGTGTGTGTGTGTGTGTGTGTGTGTGTGTGTACATTAACATTCAGTCTAGAGCAAGAGAGTCTACAGCAAGAAGGGGCATCTGCAAAGGCCGGATTCCCCATCAAGAGCACAGTCACAGATTCCAGGTAGAATACTGGGGAAGGGGTACTTACACGTTACACTAACAGAGGAAGAGGGAATGTTAAATACTCACTGAACGGCAATGAATGATTTCGCCCTATGAGGCTGAGATACCCACTGACTTACACATTTAAATAGCTTTCCCTCCATACCTTGGCATAGCTACGAAGGATTATTCAACTGTTATAGAAAATGAATGAAATGCATTTAAAAATTTGTAGCTGAGTAATGTTGAGGTTAAAATGGCCATACCACTGTAAATTTGGCTAGTCACCACTCCAAAAGGAAGGAGACACTACCAAATTAGTACGATCAAGACAACACATCACAGGAAACATGCTGTGCGTGAGCTGTCAGGAGCAGATGGTCCTACATTTACTGGGTCTGGATGAACAGTAATAGGAGCCAGCCTTGGGACTGAGGGGAATTGAAGCCTGGGGACAGAGTCAAGAGTTGGTTGCTATGAATTCCTGCACATGACCCATGCACCAGATGGTCTTGTGAGGAGTCAGTGGATGCCATGGAAACCCAGGGGTACCTATAATCCAGGTGAGGGGGGCTGCACTATTCTTTGATTGAGTGTTGGATAAGATCATGGACCAGGTTTTTCTGACATGGGTTTGATATGCCCAAGTGTCCACAAGTTCCTGACTTAGTTTGTCATCAGTTCACAGGTGGCAATGTTTTATTTGTACCAATAAGTTATTTATTGTTTATGCCTTGTGATTGGTCCAGGTCAAGTGCTGGTTCTTTCCTTAGCATGAGAACAAGATGTAGAGTCATTCTGTCTCAGCATTTGTATTGGAGCAAATAGCTGTTTCATAGAATGAGTCAGTTCGGGCAAGGCACAGCAAGAAACCTACTGGTTCTGCTCTACGCAATGTGGAGTAAGTTACAGCAGGGAACTGGCTGATCTCCACAAAACCAAACAAAAACAACAACCCACCCCCAAAACAAAACTAACACAAAGTTTGAAGGAGTATTGAATGGGGAAGGAAGAAGAAAGATGATTACACTAGGAAACTAATTGTGAGAGGACCTTCGCTATTCATCAGAAAGTCTTAGTTTGGGGTTTTAAAAACAAACTGTAAGGATTTATTATTTAGCAAAAAAGAGGTATACCACATTGACAAAGATTAAAAAGCTCTTTTAAAGATAACAGAAAGGAATCTGTCATAAAGGGATTTTACAGAAGGAATGGAGACCATTGTGAAATTTGATTTCTTCTACAGGAAATTCTACAGGGCCTTTTCTTTTATTTTATTTTATGGACAATGGCAGCATTTAATTTTCCCTGTGTAGCACAGTAAACTCAAATTCTAAGTGAAACTAATGGTTTTCTCTTATTGACTGATTTCTGGTTTTTTTAAAATTTTTTTATTCGGATAGTTTTTAATTAGCAGCAATGCTCCAGAAATGCCAATTTCTCTGGTGTTCTGGAGGTAAAATTCTTGAACTTCTAAAGATTGTGTTTAGTTCTATTTATCCATTATGTTGATGGTATTTTTTCTTTTCCAACTTGTTCATACAGCCTTAACAGAAGCAATGTTTGTTCAACTGTTCATTCTTAAAACCTCTAATTATGTATTTTAATCTATCTACAGGGTCTTTTAACGTATCATTTCTTATATCTAACTTTATATATTTACCTTAAGATAAAGATACAATGCCAACCTGAGGTTCTTATATTGTGTCTTATATGTTAATGAAACACAGACTGAATGTTTCACTTTCTGGAAAAAATTTTAAGAGAGTCTAGACATTGTATTCTCTAATATGGCAGTCACGGGCCACATCAGGTAATTTAAATTGAAAATGAAATACCATTAAGCATCCAATTCCTTGGTTAGGCTAGTCATATTTATGTTGCTCTATGGACCACTTTTGCAAGTGGTTTACTGATTGGATTGTGTAGAGACATTTCAATCTTTATAGAACATACTGCTGAACAAATTCTAGAGGAATCTGTGGATATATCTTTTAGATTGTTTTCCAAGTAAGTCCATATCAAGATTGCTTGTAAGAAATATGTGGAAATATGAGGCTTTAGATGAACTCTGAAAATATCCTAAAAGTCTTTGGATAATTATTTTAAACACAGCATTCAATAAAATGTATACAAAATGTTAAAATAAGATCCTCAGGTTACTTAACACAATGTGCAGAAAATAACAGCAAATGGATTAAAGCCTAGTATACAATCTCAAACTATAAAACTCCACTGTAACAGAAGCTGGATGTGTTGGCATGCTATTGTCATTCCAGCTCTGGTGGGTCTCCTAAACAGGAGAATTACTGTCCAGGCACATGTCCAGCAGAAAGTGGGAGACTGTGTCAAAAATAATCAGTACAAAGCCAAGTGCTAGTAGGTCACACTTGTAATCCTAGCTACTCGGGGGCCTGAGATCTGAGGCTCAAGGCTTGAAATCAGCCTGGGGAAGGAAAGTCGGTGAGACTTATTTCTAATTAACTGCCCCAAAGCTGGAAGTGGAGTTATAGCTCAAGTGGTAGAGCATTAGCCTTGAGCACAAACGTTCAGGAACAGCATTGGCCCAGGCCTTGAGTTCAATACCCGGACTAGTACACAGACAGACAGGAAAAAAAATCGTGCAAAGAAAAGCTAGAGGCATGGTTTATTGGTAAAGTTCCTGGCTAGTAAGGATAACGCTACGGGTATTATCAAAATATCATAGCAATAATAATAATAATAATAATAATAATAATAATAAAATTACCCAGGAAAGCCTGTCTACAAAGAGCTGACTGAGCATCTCTCTCTCTCTCTCTCTCTCTCTCTCTCTCTCTCTCTCTCTCTGTCTCTCTCTCTCTCTCTCTCTCTCTCTCTCAAAGTTTTGTGGGGCTGGGACTAAACCCAGAGCCTCTTAATGTGCTAAATATTTGAGCTACCCCTGAGCTATGCTCACAGCCTCTAAGCTGGACATCTTGAACAGATGGCTACATGGATTTTAATTTCACTCCCTGGACACTTTTTCATAACAGCCTCTAACTGCAGACTCATTTGAGTGTGGCACTTTTCTCATCAGGCAGCCTAATCGCTCATTCCTTTGGGTGTGTAGGGTAGACAAAACTGGGGTCTTTAAGATAAGAAACCCTCTTAAAACCCTTCCAGGAGATAGGAGCCTATCTAACCTCTGCCAGTTTTTGTTGTTGTTATTTTGTTTTTCTGCCTCTCTTTCCTCTCTTCCCAGCCTTTGTTTGTTAACATTTTATTGCCCCTGGTTGGGATTTGGTTTGCAGCTTCCTTATATGAAAGCTATTTGGATAAGCTAGTTCTTTTTCCAATCCTGGCTTGAAAAATCATCTTTCCTTTTGGCCATTTCCTCAGTAAGCTCAGTAGTAAGGGCTGTCTTTCCTGTTCACCCACATAAGCTGTGGAACTCTCAATTGAAAGACTGAGATGTACTGAGACAGAGGTAGAACCTTTGGTTTGTAAAATACTGGCTCATTTTACAAAGTATCATATAGCCTCAGTTCTTCTTTTGCCAGTTGTGGGCTTGAATGCAGGGCCTAGGTGCTGTCCCTGAGCTTTTTCAGCAAAAGGATAACACTCTACCATTTGAGCCAGAGCTCCATTTCTGGCTTTTTTGGTGGTTAATTGGAGATAAGAGTTCCAAAGACTTTCCTGCCTGCACTGGCTTTGAACTGTGATCCTTAGATCTCAGCATCTTGAGGAGCTAGGGTTATGGGTGTGAGCCACTGGTACTTAGCTTCTCTTTAATTCTGAGTAGCATCAAATGTTCCTGTAGCTTGGTTTACTAGAAACAGGAATGCATTGACTTAGGATAGTGCTCTCCAATTTGCAGAGAACAATCTTACATGCCTGTTTCTCTTATTCAACCAGTAGCAGGGGATGTCTTGTAAACATGACAATAAAGTATAAACTATAGAATATATAGGAAAGGAATATACTGTTAAATAAAACTTACAAAGCCAGGCGCAATGCTTCATATCTGTAATACCATCACTGTTTGTGAGGATCTTAATTTGAAACTGGATCAGACAAAAAGTTTTACAAGACCATGGGACTGTGAGTGTGGCCTAGTGGTAGAGTGCTGGCCTAGCACGCATGAAGCCCTGGATTCAATTCCTCAGTACAACATACACAGAAAAAGCCAGATCTATTGCTATGGCTCAAGTGGCAGAACAGTAGCCTTGAGCTAAACAAGCTTAGGGAATGACCCAGCAATTCCACTACTTGGCATTTACCCAATCGTCCAAAAACAAAGACATACTAAATCCACTAGCACAACGATGTTCATTGCAGCACTATTTACCATAACAAAGATATGGAACCAACCCAGATGTCCCTCAGTTGATGAGTGGATCAACAAGATGTGGTATTTGTACACAATGGAATTCTATGCTGCTGTCAGAAAGAATGACATCGCTCCATTTGTTAGGAAATGGGAAGACTTAGAAAAAATCATATTAAGTGAAGTAAGCCAGACTCAAAGAAACATAGGCTCAATGGTTTCCCTCATTTGTCATAATTAGTATAAACCTTGGACTCTCCTAGCAGAGGCTTATAATAGGGCAAAACCTAGGCCATATAGGATGAGGCTAAATGAAAGGACCTCTAAGATATAGACACAAGAGCCATATAAGATGTGACTGTTGTTCTTAATGTACTATGTTATTTCTCATCTTACCTTGTTATCTGATATATTGTATATATGTATATTTATTTATTGGAAATAGAATAAGGAAGGGGGAAAGCAAGATGAGGGGAGGGGATGGGGAAGGGAAACGGGGACAAAACATGTGAAGGGGTAGCAATGATTGTTAAGAAATGTACCTTCTATCTGGTGAATACAATGTAACCCTTCTATTAATTACAACAAAAATAAATCATAAAGAAAGAAGCTTAGGGATAGCACGCAGGCCCTGAGTTCAAGCCCCATGAATGGAAAAAAAAGAGTTTAGTAAAATCTTCTTCTTGATATAATGTGATGCCAGCTCTGCAAGAGGAGCAAATGAAGGATCACAGCGCAGGCTGGTCTGACCCCACCCAAAAATAAGTAATGCACTGGGGTGAGGATATGGCTCCAGTGGTGGGTAGAGTGGTTGCCTGAGAGGTAGCAGGTAGGCAAGAGGGATAGAAAAATCGAAAGAAAGTAGAAATGAAGAATAAATTTCTATCCAGCCGCTGTGGCCCATCAAAGGCGTGGATTGTCAGAAGGTTTTTATTTTATTTTATTTTAGTAATCAACCCACCTGTGGATTAAATGTGGGCTGCCTTCTCCCTCATCCACTGCCCCCCCCCCCCAAAGTGAGTCAAAGGAAAGTTCCAGAACCAAGGGATATTTAACTATCCTATTCTGGCTACAGAAAGCTCTTCTAACATTGGGACAGTGAAGTGCTTCTATGGGCTGGTCCTGGGGAAGGACTTAACACTTTACACCCCTACACATCAATCAAGACTTCTCCATGGTGAAGTCATCATTGTCTTCTCATTGCAGATTAGATTCGGTCTCACTGCACTGAAAGTGTACTCCTTTCCTAAGACACTTCCCTATCATGTTTACTACATTTTGCATTTTGCCTGTGTTCTCTCCATAGACACAAAGACTGAGATTGATTACTGTGCTGACTTTCAGCCTAGCGAGTCCAAGAGCCTGACTTAAACAAACAAACAAACAAACAAATAAGCAATTATGGGAGGAAAGGGAGAGGAGGGATGAGTAAGAATATTAAAAGGAGTGACATTATTCAAGATATGTTGTATCCATAAACTACCTGGTTAAATGGCAACTCCTTTGTACAACTACTTAAATATGATAATAAAAAAATCTGCTGGAAAAAAATTATAGAAGGCCATGGTTCTGCTCCAGGCCCAGCAGACCAAATGAAAATGTAATCACTCATGTTAAAGTTCTCTCTCTATACAAGGAAACCAGAGCTGCTTATCTGACTTGAGAAATAAGGAGAATGAGAGCTGACAGCTAAATTCCCAGGCAGACTGATTTCAGTAAGTGTGATAATGAAGTTCTGTCTTAATCCTTACAAAAGAGTAACCTGATGTCAACCAATCAGTTGCTTTTCTATTGTTCTGTTTCCTTGTTTCCACCTTCCAAGCACAGTAACCTTGAAAGAATAAAATGTCCATTTCTGTTTTCCTCAGCCCTTTTCTATGGATCTTCCACTCAGCTTCTTGGAACATCTACTCTATTTTATAAAATAAGAGGTTGTCACATTCTAGGATTACAAAGAAAACCAATTAAGATTTGTTGTTATGGTGGTAGTGGTGGTAGTGGTGGTGGTGGTGTGTGTGTGTGAGAGAGAGAGAGAGAGAAAGAGAGAGAGAGTGAGAGAGAGAGAGAGGGAAGGAGGGAGAGAGAGAGAGAGGGAGAGAGAGAGAGAGAGAGGGAGAGAGAGAGAGAGAGAGGGAGAGAGAGAGAGAGAGAGAGAGAGAGAGAGAGAGAGAGAGAGAGAGAGAGAGAGAGAGAGAGAGAGAGAATGAGAGAGAGAGACACACACACACACAGAATGAACTCAGGTCCTAGGCACTAATCTTTAGCTTTCTTTTTTCCCCCTCAAAGCTGTTGTTCTATCACTAGAGTCACAGCACCACTTTTGGCTTTTTGGTGATTAATTGGAGATAAGTCTTTTTTTTTTTTTTGGTTTTCATGATTTTTTTTTATTGTAATTAGTAAAAGGGTTACATGATATTTGCCAGATAGAAGGTGCATTAATTCACATACATTGATACCCTTTCACATGTCTTGGTACCCATTTCCCTCCCCCCCCCCCAGATAAGAGTCTTAAAGCCTTCCCTGCTCTGGCTTTGAGCCAGGACCCTCAGATCTCAGCCTCCTGAGTAGCTAGGATTCATGAGTCATCATGGGTTTGTAATGTTGTCTTTTGATAGACTGAAGACATTCTTCCAGCTGACCAATAAAGATGTCAGCCAGGGTGGGGTTAGTGAGAGATGAACAGCCTGTGTGTTTCCAAAGGGGAAGAAGCAGGGTCTCAGATGTAAAGCCCTGGAACTCAAGCCAGGGGCCTGAACAAGCTCACATCCCTGAAGCCTGATGTCTTGTCTCAGCCTGGATCAGCCTCTTATTTCTCTTCTGGAAATCGGGGAGCAAGTGGGGGAAGGATTGAAATAACAGTCTTTCATTATTTTAGGGGAGCAGTACCCCAGAAGTCCTGGGGCCAGGCTTCTTGTTGCTAGATCCTTCCAGTGAGCCAGTTGGGGTTGGAAGGCTCAGAGAAGCCTGAGAGTATGTTGGGGACACGGGAGCGTAGACGGGACAGTTTCTGGGCCCTTGGTATCAGCAACAGATGACTCGATCCTGACAGAAAGAAGCTGATCTCTCCCAATGAGTCTTGGGAGTTTTATTTTCAATGGAAAGGAAGCTATTTAGCTTTTTTCATCGTTGGTTCAAGCAAACTATGTAACAAGCTTGTATAAAAATAATGTAAAATGTGTTCCCAAAGTCATCTCACCAGGGCAGATTGCAACAGAATGGGGACCTTAGGTAGTAGAGGGAACCAACACAGGCAATTCAAGATGGGAGATGTGCCTTCTAAGAATTATTAAAGCTGTGTAACTTTATCCAGGAAACAAAAGATAGATTTATCCTTGAAAGATATTTCTAGTATGGTTTTACTGTCATAGGAGCAAGACTTTCTAAGAGAAAGGCATGTTAGTTTTGATAAAATGGTGCTAAGTGAAAGGGGATTTTGAGTCAGGTTCATGTAGTCCTGACTCTCCTGTGTTGTCAGGGTATCTATAGCCTTCCCTTTTCTTCATAGGTTGAAATTTCCAAACCAACATCAGAGACATCTGGTACATTTGCTAGTCAGATATCTGAGTTACTCAGTCTTTTGGGGGCTGAGTATCCTAAAGAAATGTCTTTTTTCTTCTTCTCCTTTCTTCCCTCTACCCACTTCCCAGTGCAGGTGACGGAAGACAGGATCTTGTGTATGCTGGGCAAGTGTTCTATTACTCAGTCGTTTTCCTAGGCCACTCCTTTTCATTTAATGAAGTCAACTCTGTGTTCTCATGAAACAGCCAAGTGTGACCCTCTCTAAGCTCTTAGTCCAAATATTTCAGACACACATTGAAATGTTATGCCAATTCGTGCCATTATCCTTTCCCCGAAGTGACTTACTTTACTGAAAACGAGGGAAGACTTCCTTGAAATGGATGTTGACGTCCTTCCTCACATCACATCTGAAAGCTGGAATTCTGTTTTTGTTTTGTATCCCGAGAACAATCAAACCAACACAAGGAAGAAATCATTTAGGAAGCATGTATGTTAAGTAAGATCTCCCAGTGTTCCATGGGCTCAGCTAGCTAGTGCCTGAGATGTAATGATGAAACTCTCTGAGGATGTAGGTTCAGGGGCTACAGACTACTGAGGGGTCCCAATAAGAAAGCCAGCCATCAATAAGGGTTAAATCTAGTTAAGGTCATCAGGAGATAGGAAGAGCTGAGAGAAATGGGATCCTTGCTCCAAGGAGACCAGGGATCAGTAGCCAAGAAGCTTCTGGAAGATGTGGCATCTGGTAGAAATTCTGACAATGGTTTACTTTCGTGGAAAATATTCAAGATACAGGGTAGAAAGGATGCATGCAGCAGGCAAGTTTAAGGACTGTAAGGGATTGAATGTTTAGGCGTAGAAATCCCACTGAATGGGCTGGAGTGTAGCCTTGCGGTAGGGTGCTTGTCTAGCATGCACAAAGCCCACAGGAAAAGCAGGAAGTGGTGCAAGTGATAGAGGGCTAGCCTTGACAAAGTTCAGGACCAGTGTCCAGGTCCTGAGTTCAAGCCCCGGGACTTGTAAAAAACAATCCACTCCACTGACTGGGTTTAAATCCCAAATTTTACTCTGTGACCTTGAAAAATGTGTACGTCTGTGCTCTATTTATAAAGAGGAGAAGAATAAGCTAGTGCCTGTCTTCTGGAGTAGTTAGGACGTTTGCATTATTTATAAAGTGTAAAAATCTTGGAACTGTTCTCATTCATAGCATGTGCTTTCAAAGTGTGCACTCTGATGACGTCAGGATTGTATTGATGCTATTGTTGTTAGTGGGTTTTAGGAGAAGGTACAGTGCTTATGAGACCAGAAAGAGTGTAGGGTTTATTTTGTACCCCCAAACAACAGATTTGAAGCTTATTGTTTTTGTTACATTCCTGCTAAGGGTGATTTTCCATTGCTCACAGAGCTAATCCTTCCTTGAGTGCTGTTGTGAATTGGTTTGGTAGCAAGCTCCTATAGAAGAATTAGTGAACTCTAATCTTTAAAAAAATTGTATTTAATTGTCGGGATAATGTATAGAGGGGTTACAGTTCATCAAATAAGTCATCAAGTAGTGGGTACATTACTTCTCGAACCTTGATACCGCTTCTCATATTTTTGCCCCCCTTCCCCTCCTCCCATCCCTCCCAATCCTCTTGTTTTCTCCCTTCCCTTCCCTATTTAAAAATAAACAAACACATCTACAATATACCAGGTAACAAAGTCAGATCCAGTAACCACATGAGATTAATCATAAGTGGAAAAAAAGAGAAAAGAAGTAACTTAGTACACTAACAACAATCACAAAGATAAACCTCTTGTTTCCAAATCCCAGACTAAACTCTAATCTTGTACTGTACAGAGGAAAAAAATTTCCTTGAGAAGAGCAACCTACATTCTGTTAGATAAATAGAAATTACAGGAGAAAGCTCGTGATCTTGAACCCTTCTCTACCATAAGAGGTTACAAGACTGTACAATATATCACTTTTGAAAAAGTCATTTCTTTTCCATTTTGTGATATGTTCTGAAACTCTAGACTAATGGCCTGTATTTCAGGAAGAGTGGTGGATGTCCGTATCTCACGTGTCACAGGTATTTCACAAATCAATACACGATATATGAGGCACTTTGTCTGCTTTGGCATAGCCCTGATCCCTAATTATAGGTGACAATAAGGTAAATATTTTTTTAACAGCTAGTCGCCTGTAGGAATTTTATTGATTTCCCTCTCTTCACCCCTAAATGTTTTTATTGGCCATTCTCAGTTTGTAGATAATCCATCTGCTTCGAATTACTTCTGCCACTTCATATTCACTTTTGGGAGAGCAATCACTGAATTCTAAAAACATTCATGTTTCCAGTTCTTTTGACCTCTGGATGCTTTTAGGTGACAGCTTTGCGTCTTTGTGCTTTGATCTCTTCAGGCCTGCTCCCACCCTCCTCCCCCAGTTAAAGGGACTTCAGAGCTGTCTGAATATCAGAGCTAAGCCAGCAAGTGTTGGCTACTTAGAATCCATAAAGAGCTGATTTGTTTTCTATAGAGGAAGCTATTTTTGTGATTCAGGTTATTTTGGGAGATGGATTGGGCAAGAAAAAGAGGAAGGGATTAAGAGTATGTCACTATCTTGATGACTGTAATCTCAACACTTCAGGGGGGGCTGAGGTTGGAGGATCATGAGTTTGAGGCCAGCCTGGGATACACAGTGAGATTTTGTCACAAAGCCAGACAACAGAAGAAAACATAATATCACAAACTTACTGGGAAGAATGGACCCAATTTCAATATGTTATGCACAAAAGTGTCAAATCCACTCAGCCCCTTTTCAGTAGTTCATGCTGTATTTCCAGTACAAAAAAATGTTTTTCCAGCCTATATGGTCTTCCATGGAGTTGTGGGTTTATACTGAGTGTGTTTTTGAGGCCAGCTTGGGATACATAGGATTGCAGACTCGAGCCATCATACCTAGCTGCTTATTCTTTCTGTAAGTCAAATATATGCATGTCTCCTCCACTTGCATAGATGTTTCACTCAGGCAGCTTTTTTGCCTTTCTTGTTCGTTGCTTGCATCTGTCTGGTTATGCACTTGACCTTAACATCCAAGAAGAATTGCAACGTGTTTCTCAGTACAAAAGGGAATACAAGGTGATCTGAGAAAGTGAGATTGTTGACACATGCAGGCCTTAAAAAAAATAAATGGTTTCACAGCTATTTACCATGCAATAAACCAGGTTAAAAATGTAAACAGCACAGCACAGGAAGGAACCCTTAACATTCTTCTTTCTGCTTTCAAGGGAGTAGTGAGTGTGTTGTGGACAATATGTTCTCTTCTGTGTATTCCATTTATTTTGCCACGTACCAGGATGGGTAGAAAGAGGGAGGCTGGGCATTGTATAATTTACTTCCTTGCCATCATGCACAGGCAAGGGCCGCACTGGAACTCAACCTAGGACTCAATGACCTGGGAGTCTCAGGTTCTTCCTACCTCCTGGGAGGGAAAACTGAAGGGAGAATCTCCTATGGTGATGGGCTATCAAAATTCTCATTTAAAAATGAAATTGAATGTTTGCATCTAAAACCACCACAGCAGGGATCTCTAAGCTAACAGATGGAATTATCTGATGAACCATGAACTGGGAAAAAAGGAAGAATTGATTTATTTGGAAAACGGTTGTCTGCTAACCTCTGGCCAGGCACAGGGGTGTGCACTCTGGTTGAATGTCACCAGGAAGGTTCCTGCTCTGAATGGCTTTTGATTGTAGATTCACCAGAGGAGATCTACTTTGTGCGTTAGTCTTCATTACATACCAAGTTCTGTGCTCGCATGCTCTTACATATTTCAATGTTAATTCCTTACCAGATATATGGTCTGCAAATAGGTTCTCCCCTAGTTTGCTTCTGCATTGCTGATTATAGCCTTGTAGATTGTTGTAACTCCACTTATCTGTCTGTCTGTCTTTCTTTCTTCCTTTCTTCCTTTCTTCCTCCCTCCCTCCCTCCCTCCCTCCCTCCCTCCCTCCCTCCCTCCCTCCCTTCCTTCCTTCCTTCCTTCCTTCCTTCCTTCCTTCCTTCCTTCCTTCCTTCCTTCTTTCTTCTCCCTCTTGTTGCCTGTAGTTTTGGGGTGCCTGTTAAAAAGTCTTATGTAGCCAGGTACTGGTGACTTATACTTGTAATTCCAGCTACATAGGAGGCTGAGATCTGAGGATCTTGGTTCAAAGCTGGCCGGGGCAGGGAAATTTATGAGAGTCTTATCTCCAGTAAAACTACCAGAAAGCTGGAAGTAGCTTGAGCATAAGAAGCTCAGGAACAGCGCCCAAGCTCTGAGTTCAAGCCTCCAGACGTGCAACGACCCCTCCCACTCCCCCAAACAAATAAATCCTTGTGCAGATACATGTCTTCTTCCCTTCATGATTTCTTCTAGCAGTTTTACAGCTTCAGGCATTTGATTACATCATGAATCCACTTTTAGCTGTTTCTTTGCATATGAAGTAAGGGTCCGAGTTTTAGTTGATATTTTTTTAAAATATATATTTTTATTGTAATTAGTAGAAGGGTTACATGATATTTGCCAGATAAATGGTGCCTTAATTCCCACACATTGATACCCTTTCACATGTCATGGTCCCCATTTCCCTTCCCCCCTCCCCCACCCCTCATCCTGTTTTCCCCCGTTCCCTATGCAATTTCAGATAACCATATATAATTATATCCGATATATCAGATAACAAAGTGAGATAGTGTAACAATATGAGATAACCAAGGGGATATTTTATTTTATTCATTATCTTTGGCCACAATAGGTTGGAACTCATGGCTCCCTGATTGCTGTATCACTTTGGCCACACCTCCAGCCTTTTTTTTTTTTTGCTTTAGTTAGTTTATTTTTTTCTGATAAGGTCTCACATTTTTGCCTAGGACTAGTCTCCAACTGTGATTTTCCCACTTGTGCCTCCTGTGGGGCTTGGCTGCTAGGCACACAATACCATGCCTATCTTATTGACTGGGATGGGGTCTCATTAACTGGCTAGACTGGCCTCAAACTTTGGTCTCCTGGATCTATACTTGTTTAGTAGCTGGGATGACAGGTGTGGTCCCCAAGTTCTAGGATTGATTGAAGAGACTGTGTGTTCTTGGTACCTCTGTCAAAGATCAATTCAGCATAAATTTGTAGACTTACTTCTGGGCTCTTTTTATTCTGTCCCATTTGTCTATACATTTGTATTTAAGCTAGGCATAAACTGTTAGAATAAATGAATTTAGTAAAGATGCAGAGTACAAAATCAGCATATAAAATTCAATCTTGTGGAGTATTATTAAACCCCATTTTACAGGAGAAGAAATGGAACTTTTTATTTTTAATTTATATTTATTAATTATATTTAAGTAGTTATTCAAAGGAGTTGTCATTTAACAAGGCAGTTTCTGAACACAATGCATCTTGATCAATGCTACCACTTTCAACATTCTCACCTATCCCTTTCAATCCATTTTCTCTCACTTTTCTTCATGTCACAGGATATACGTTAGATTCTTTTGTGTTCACTTTGTTTTGTCTTGTTTATTCATCTATCTGCTTTTGGGAGTGTAAGCGTGGCATAGAAATGAGGGACAAAGGGTTACTAAATGCAACAGTGTGTACTCACTATATACTAGGGTGAAAATGAATTGGACAACTTGTGGGTGGGGCTCGGAGGGAAACAACTGAGAGAGAGCGAAGGAAGGGGTGGCATTGTCTAAAAAGTCATGTACTCATTACCTGACTTATGAAATGGTCCCCCTCCTATACATCACCTTTATAATAACAATAAAAATATGTGTTATTAAAAATGAACTTCTAACCAGCTGGGTACCTTATCAGGAGTCAGGTAGGCAGTAATTGCCAGAGCCTATTTGAACCCACAGTTGTGCGCTATCACACCCAGGCATATTTTCAAATAGCTGAGGACTACCAACCTGAAAGCTTTCAAGTGGCTGGAAAGCAGTTTGTCTTTAGCACTCACTGGCTTTGCTGGCAGTTTTTGGACGAGCTGGTTCACCACCCTTAAATAAATCAATAGCTGCTGCTTCTGACTCTGGGTCCAAGCAGGTCCAGTTACCCTGGGAAGAAGCTGCCTGTACTATGAGGGTGGCTTTGATACTTTTCCCTTGGGGCTCTGTTTGGTTTGTTTCTTCTACCGTAGCTGACTGTGTCTGGCTCTTGCTTCTCTTGTGCAAATGTTGCTTTAGCTGGTTTCTTATCTTTACCTGTTAGCTTTTGGGGTGCCAGCATCTCTTAGGGTTGCACAAAATCTTCAACGAGTGTGACTGTATCATGGTATCCGAAGTACTTATTTCTAAGCTCTGCTTATGAGACTTAGTGTCAAGGACCCAGTACATGAGATTCCTTTCCCAGAGGGGTTGAATTTATATGACACTAGTTTTAACAAAGATAGCAAAGGTATATTTTAATTTTAGTTGATGAATCAGACCAATTCTCTATTTATTTTAGTTATTTTTTTCAGATAGACCTTTTCATTTTTTGCCTAGGCTGATCTGAACTGAGATGCTTCTCAAGTTAACTGAGACTGATCATAGGCATTTTGGGATCTGGCTATTGGGAGGTAGAGTTGGAGTTTAATGGGACAGATTTGGGTGGTTCAGGGTCACTCGATATACAAACTGGTGCTGGCTGTATGAGGCATGAATGAGCTATAGGAGTTCTCTGTCACTCATGGTCAAGGCACGTAGGAGGGTGAAATGAAGGCCTGTCTTTTCCTCACCCCCCACCTCTCTCTTTGGTTAGAATTCAGTCTTGTGCATACGAGGTAAGCACTCTACCACTGAGCTATACCTCCCAGTCCTGGTGTGTGTGTGTGTGTGTGTGTGTGTGTGTGTGTGTTGTGCACTCATGTGTGAAGAGGGTAGATATTACGTTAGAGACATTTATTCCTCCTTCCTTTCCTTTCTTTCTTCTCTCCTTCCATCACTTTTATTCTTCCTGGCTTCCTTCCTTCCTTCCTTCCTTCCTTCCTTCCTTCCTTCCTTCCTTCCTTCCTTCCTATCTTTCTTTCCGTCCTCTCTTCCTTTTCCCCTCAGAACACACATATAAAGGCATACTAGCATTTTAATAAATCATTATAAACTTTCAAAGAATGTTTCATTACACATTTAAAAAAATGTCTGCAAGACATGATTTTTTTTTTGAGATGGTGCAGTACCACGTCACCTATGCTGCCCTTGAATTCTTCACTTTCCTGCCTTAGCCTTTTGAACTGGAATTTCAGGTGTTGACTAGCAAGCCTGGGTAAGACCCAAGAATTTTAATTTGGGAAACTTTAAGCCAGGAAGTAGTGTCCTCTGAGTTGAGATTTTGTGTGCAATTCATAGCATGGATCTGAGGGCAAACAGGAAGGTCATGGCTAATGGCTAGTTGGTTATTGAGCAAGAGGGACAAAGTTAGAATCAATTTGTCCATCCACTTTATTGTTACACTTCCTTTGAGCACCCAATGGAAGATGCACAGATATGTAATGTGTATCTGCTCACTCGTTCTTTTAAAGACATATTTAGAACAAAAATAGAATTTACTTAACATATAAGCTATTTATGATACAGCCAGGGGCAGCTGTAGACTTGTTTTGGAGGGTTTTCCTTGATTCCTCTGTGAGTTCCAGGGTGCCCACAGGCTGCCCTTGCCCCAGCTGAGTGCCTCAGGACATTGCCACTGCAGAGTCCTCCTAGAGTATCTTCTCTAAATGTCTCATTAACACTCCCTGGCTGCTTCTTAGTAAAGTCAGGGTCTCCTCCTGGTCCCTAAAAATCACTTGGTCAATCCTGTAACTGTACACATTGGGTGCTCAGATAGTGCTGCTTTGAATGTACATTTAATAGACGCCACCATATAGGTTTCCAGCTTTCCCCTTTTTTCCCCCTCCCTCAGCTGCCATAATGGCTGTATTCTTTCCTTTTTATGCATTGGTGCTGATCAATTCCAAGTCTCAAATGCTAGGCAAGCTTCTTTTTCTTTCTTTATCTTTTCTTTTGTGATTGATGTCCTTCCTTCCTTCCTTCCTTCCTTCCTTCCTTCCTTCCTTCCTTCCTTCCTTCCTTTCTTCCTTCCTTCCTTCCTTCCTCCCTCCCTCCCTCTTCCTTCTTCCTTTCTTTCATGATCATTCTTGATCTCCCCCCTCTCCATTTCCAATTAATTGTACAGAGGGGTTTCAACGAACCTGCCAGTTTATGAGTACAACTTAATAAATCAATTAATTTTAATTGTGCCTGGGTACTGTCCCTGAGCTTTTTAGCTCAAGGCTAGAGTTGTACCACTTGAGTCACAGTTCTACTTTGGGCTTTCTGGGGTTTTTTTTTGGTGGGGGGGGATGGTTAACGGGAGATAAGCATCTCACAAACTTTCCTTATGGTACTGGATTTGAACTGCAATACTCAAATCTGAGCCTCCTGAGTAGCTAGGATTACAGGTGTGAGCCATCAGTCCCAGCTACTTGTTTCTAACTTTCTCCAAAGCCCACTTTTCTTGGTCTAGTGATGTATTGAGACCAGACACTTTGTATTCCTATTTAAAGTAGTCCTATCATTGCAACAAAGCCAGAATCAAGTTCAAGGGCATAAAGTAATTAAATCAAACTCTGTCCAGACTATCTTTTGCTGCATTCCTTGGATATTTATATGTAAACAGGAACTCCATAATAAACTAGCATTTCTAATCCGGCTCCAGTGCTGTGAGCAGGAAGGGCTTGGGTGAGTGACATTCAGTGAGGGCAAAAGTGGAGAAATTGTCCCATTAAGCCTACCTCATAGTAGGCATTTCAGTGGCAATTCCTTCCCTTTGCCATGAGGTTGGGTCATACATGTAGTTGTTGCACTGTGGAGCTCCACTCTGGAAAGAATCACTAAGAACTTAATGAGTTGAATTCCCTCCACTGCCATGGGCTATGTCAACACAATGCTAAACATTGTGACAATTTTTGACTGAATTGAGTTAACTGACTGAATGTTTTGAAGTATTGACACAGCCGCTAAAGGAGTGAGAACTGTAGTCAAGCCAGCTCTTTGGTATGATGAGTTTCAAAAATAAAACCAGAGGAAGAGCAGAAGAAGCCAGTGGCAGCTGCAATGCACCTGCAAACGTTCATCCTGGGAGGCCTGGTGAAGAATATAAGCTGCACTCACTTTGTGTGGTCTAGCAAACAAAGCAAAGCTGAAGGAGCAAGCTGTTTAACCCTTCACCAAAGCTTCCATGATGCATGGGAAAAAACACATAACAGAAAGATGAAACATTTCACTGGAGGTGGTAGCCTTTACCTCTCATTCCAGCTCCTCAGGAGGCAGAGGCAGGAGAATCATAATTCAAGATTGTCCTGGGGGGGGGAGGGAGAAGCATGAGACTAAAGCTAAAAAAAAAAGAGGAGGAAGAAGAGGACAAGGAGGAGGAGGAGGAAGAAGAGGAAGAGGAAGAAGAAGGAGGAGGAGGAGGAGAAGAAGAAGAAGAAGAAGAAGAAGAAGAAGAAGAAGAAGAAGAAGAAGAAGAAGAAGAAGAAATTGGTAGAGCGCCTGTCTAGCAAATGGGAGGCCCTAAGTTAAAACTCAAGTATAGCAAAATAGGTAGATCAGTAGATAGTTTCACTACTTTTTAAGAAATGATGGGTGACATTTTGTCCTTAAATTCAGCTACTTCTGGTGACCTCTGGTGATGGGTAGGGGATATCCCATGCTTTATGCTCAAAATTTAGAAAGCTTGGCAAGGCAAGTTGGGACAAGGACCAGATGAACTTGTCATATTTGCTTACCAGTCTGATTTTCTAAAAGGTTAAAAGATGAAGATACTCTTTCAAAAAAAGATGTTTTACATTACCAACTTATATAAATGTACAAGTTGCTATCTAGGCATGTTATATATAATGAGTATATAATATATTTATATTATCTTTCTGAAACACATAGACATAGTATCCTATGTACAATATTATGTTATTGCTGAGATGCACGTGTACTCTGCATAAAACAGTATAGTTGTATGTGTGATGGGATTAATGGATGTATGATGTGTGATCTTTGGCGGGCTCAGTACACTTGGTGGTGACTTGGCAGGTCCCTTCTGGAGCTAAGCATTTCATAGATTTTCCTGACAGGCTAACTTTGATCCACATCCCCAGAACTCAGCCTCTTGAGTAGTTAGGGTTTACAGGCATGAGCCACTGGAACCTGGTGAGAGAAAGAGTTTTGACTTCATGTATTAGTCAACACATGAACAAAACTACTTTTATTTTTCACTATTTGTCTTCTCTGAATGACCTTGGAGTGATCAAGTCACTTTATGTAGATACAGAATTGAGATTTAGCCTCTTTCCTTGTGTGACCCTTATTCCTAAAGGATCTGTGACACACAGAGAGAGAGAGAGAGAGAGAGAGAGAGAGAGAGAGAGAGAGAGAGAGAGAGAGAGAGAGAGAGAGAGAGAGAGAGAGAGAGAGAGAGAGAGAGATCCTAGAGCATGCACGAAAGAATAGGTACAACCTAACTAAAATTAACTCTTTCCACCTAGAATATCTATAAATGTCAAGTTAAGAATTTGAAAGATCTATAAGAATTCATACATAGCTTGTACACTTATAAAGCATTATGGAATTGGAAGATAATGACAGTCACACATTGAGAATAGAATATGACATCCAAATGTATGTTCTTCCACACCAGAAGTCTCAGGAGCCCAATTATTGAAACTTAACAATGGAGCATTTTAGTGCACTGAGTACAGAACCAATGGGAATAATTAATATTAAAAATTCGAATCTATTTACAGGCCTTACAAGACACTGAGGATAATAGGAGGAGAGCTATGCTTGACAAAGGCATTTAATTGTGTGATTTCACTTAGAAATTTTGTTTTTAAAAAGTATTCCTATCTAAACAGTGCCTGTCATGTCATACAGTGTCATGTTAATTTTATTTTCCTGTCTTGGTATAATGAGATAAATGTCAAAACCATTAGAAGTGGGGGCATTGGGCTGAAAAATCTGGTTTTATCAGTTGAGATGTTTTTCCTACAAGGAATAGGAAGGATGCTTCCAATGGTCTAAACTAATAAAGACGTTTACTGGCTTGAGTAACTAGAAGTATGGGTGTTCAGGCCGGTGTCTTGGATGCATCTGGCTTCCGTGGTGGCTATCTCATCAGCTGTCCTTGAGTTTTGCTGTTGGTTTAATTCTCGACCTGACAACGGCAGCTGGACCTGCTCTCAGCTTCACATCCATCCAGGGGAGTGCAAGCGGAGAGGTCCAGATCAGAAGGGATGGATTCTGATGGAACAAAAAACAAAAAAGCAAGGAAGGGGAGGAAAGGGAAGCCAGAGAGAGAAGGAAAGATAGTAGTTTGCTGTATTCTGTAAGGAGCTTGGGCTGCAGGATTAGAGAGGTGAAGAAAGGAGGATCAAGTGTTCATGGCATGTACATGGGTACAGTGAGACTATCTCAAAAAAAAAAGAAAGAGAGAAGTCTGGGCTGGCATATGCTATCCAGGTGGGCACAAGAATCCCTTTTAGACTCAAGCAGTTACCATCTTTCTTTCTCCATTCATAAGGTTCTCATGCGTATCACTGTATGGTCTCAAAATGGCTGTTCCATCTCTAGACCCATCTGTCCAGATCAAGGGAATTTCTACGAAGAGGAAAATGAAACTCCCTTGAGCCCCTCCCCCCTCACAGACTTCTGTATATTTTTTTCAGTAAATAATGGCTCCTTTGGCTACTGGGCTATTAACACTTAGTTATCTACCTAATGTCCATTTTCCCTCTTTTATTAACAGAACATTCACTTTTTCAGAGGCAGTCTAATCATTAAATAATACACATTTTCCTGGCCTAAGCTTTCCAGATTTAACGAAAACAGAATTATCTGAAATTCAAATTTAACCGAATACCCTGCATTTGCAGGTATTCTAGTGCCCTTTTCACAGGCTCTAGTGAGGGTACTATAGATATGAAAATGGCCTTTATCAGACCAAATTTATTACTCAGCTTCTTTCTGATCTTGGCTCATTTGATCCAGAAGCAGGCCCATTTTGCCATTACTGGAGTGAATTTTACAAACGTTTATTTAAGAGATGGCTAAGTGTGGACACAAGAGTGTCCCGCACACCACCTCCCAGAGGAAGGAGTTTGGGGGATTCAATCAGACAAAGCACAGCCTGGTCCCAAGAAAAACAAATTGGGAAGTGAAGTGTCAGGAGGCCTGCACCTGCTCAGTGAAACTTCCCTTGAAGCTTCTTTCTGGAACACATGCATATGGCGCCATTTGCTTTTTGAGGGAGGAGTACTTGATCTTCTGACTCCAGAATGTCATACTGATGACACTTGGACAGAGGCTGGGGGCAGGGTCAGTGGTTTTAACTGGCTTAAACTACCTCCATCTTCCTAAAAAACAGGACAGACAACTGTTAGCATGGTAACTCATCCTCAGAGATGGAACCTCCCTTGAAGTCCATGTGACCTGTGAAGATTTGCTGGAGAAAAACCAAACAAACCAAAACAAGTAACGACAAGCAAGTGAAACTTGAAGTTTTCCCTTAGTTTTATTTTGACCTTCTATCTTCTTCTGACTCAGTTTTTACCAGAAATGCCAGAGTGATTTGGCCACTAGGAGGTATGTCATACTTTAAAGATTAGAGAGAAGGGAGGAAAGGCCAAGTTGCTTGAGCAGCTTAGGATAGTCAACTCCCAAATTCCTTGTTGTATAAAAACAGACAAATGAAGTCTTTCCTAATTAAGAGCTCATAGTTCAGCTTCTGTCTTATGCCACACCCCACAGTCCTGATGAAATACAGTTCTTCCTTAGTGGAGAATTGGCTCTTGGCTCATCAAACTGTTGTATTTTTTCCCTGGCCACACAGCCAGACTCCATTTCCCAGCCTGGTGCAGATGGGTGGGCTCAAGCCTGAGGCCTGGCCCATGGAATGCAAATGAAGGACCCTTCCCTCCATCTGATTGGATGCTGCCATGCACCTACTCCTCTTGCCTGCAGCTGGATCAAGATACCCTAGGGAACAGTAGGGACATTGGATTAAAGCAGCCTGGGCCCCTGATGACAGGAGAGTGGGCCTTCTTACCTCCCACTGACCTTCCTTGTGCCACACTGACAGAAGACACTGAAATGGGGCTTCTTGACAACAGCTACATCAACATGGTCTATCATAAAGACTAGGATTCAAGAATTCAAAAATGTTTGAATGACCTGCATCACTCATCTCCTGCCCTCTTCTTAATTGCTTATGGGCTTAAACAAAAAAAATCCTCCTTTCAAGGGGTTCTCTGTGTATTTTTGCTGAGTTATTTGATTTCCCCCCTACAAAACAAACAAACTCAGAAAATTATCCCTAGCCACTCTTAGCTGAAATGAGAAATATCTGTGTCTAGATGAACACCTCTGGGGTTTCAGTTCACAAGTTGGAGAATAACTCTCCTCCTCCTCCTCCTCCTCCTTCTATAAAAAAAAAAACAATTCCTCAGTCTTTTATTTTTTTCATATCAATTTATGTAGAAGATTGTGGATTCCCCAGGGAAAATATTCAGCTCAGAATTTCTAAAGATTTGATGTGGGATTTCGTGGCCATCTTAGCATGCCTAATGACAATGTAGAGAATGTGAAAAGAGAGAGAAAGTGGGGGAGGAGACAGGATTCATCAGTAATGACAGAAGAGCACAGTGGCATTCTTCTGCCATTCTCTCTGCAAGAAACAGGCAACATATCAACAGCTTTAAAAATATTATTTTACTATTGTTTTCCATATAGTATATACTGAATACTCATTGCATTTCTTTACTCTTTCCTCCCTCCTTTTCTGCATCAAAACACAAAAAGAGAAAGAAAAAAAAGCACACACAAACAATCAACATTAATAAACCATGTTTATGTTTCTTTTTTGGTCATGGGGCTTGAACTCAGGGCCTGAGCACTGTTCTTGAGCCTTTTGTACATTTTTAAAATTAATTTTTATTCAGTTTTTATTTATGTTGTACCAAGGGATTAAGGGATTAAATGAATGCTAGGGAAGCACTCTACCACTAGGCCACATTCCCAGTCCCAGAGCTAGTGCCCCACCACTTTGAGCCACAGCACCACTTCTGTTTTTCTGTTGGTTAATTGGAAATAAGGGTCTCATGGACTTTCTTGCCTGGGCTGGCTTTGAAATGCCATCCTCATATCTCACCCTCCCGAGTAGCTAGGATTACAATCATGAGCCACCTGCAGTAGCTCAAATTTGTTTTGATTAACAGTGTTGCAAATGTTGAGGAGAGTTAGGCTTTTAGGTCTCTTCCCTTCTTTTGGTCTCACTATATGTGAATGCCTAGAGTCTTCAACATAGTGTTTTGGAAAGGTATCTTTAGTAATGAGTTGATTCAAGGATCAACCTCTAAGAGGGTAGGAACTTGATCCCCAAGTACCTTATTACCAGTCTTGTAGCATCTATCTATCTATCTATCTATCTATCTATCTATCTATCTATCTATCTATCCATCTATCTATCTATCTATTGATTACCTCTTTTTGAGACAGATCTTACTATACTTCCAAGGCTGGCCTTGAACTCATGATCCTTCCACATTAGCCTCCTTAGGTGCTAGGATTATTAGAGCATGCTGCTGCACATGGCTGCAACAGTAATTTAACAACAACAACAACAACAACATAACCAAGCATGCAAATACACTCCCATAAAATGCCCTGTCACACTTAGGAAGTCAAGAATGCAGTTCCTAGATTCTAGAGAGTTTTCTGTGGTGTTAGGAAACACACCAAGTGCTCCCACTATACATTTACCTGTTAATTGTAAAGAAAACATTTGAGTATTTTCACATATACTTTCAAGGTTGAAAGGACAATAAGAAGTGGTTCAAACTCTATTCTGTCCAAGCTGATATCAATTACTTGGTTACATGTGTCTCTAGAATGTGTGTGGGTGTAGAAGAGAACATAGATAAATTGATAGAAATTCCCAGGCTATCATTTTTCTCTCATCATAACAACAATGATACAAAAAGCCGTCTTTGTTTCCTACTGCTATAATCGAGTGCCATGGACTAGGTAATTTAGAAAGAATAAAGATTTATTCGGCTCATAGTTATTGAGGCCAGAAAGATAAGAGGCAGGTGGTAAAGGCCCTCATGTTGTGCGAACACTGGGCTAAGTTCTGGGGTAACACAGGACATCACATGGTAAGAGGGTACATGAGTGAGAGACAGAGTCACTCACCCAAGAACTCTGTGATCCCTGAGCCCGCAAATGGAAGAATCCATGTATGGGAGCAGAATCCTTCCACGACCTAATAATTTTTACAGATGTATCCAGTCTCATGTCTTAACATCTCCCAATTAAAATTAAATTTCAACACACAAAAAATTTTAGTGGCATTCCAACCATAGAGTTAGGCTGCAGACCCCTCCAATTCATGTCCTATTCATAACCAAGAAATAAAGTTTCTGTCTCAATAGTACCCCTCAATTTTTGTTTTTATGATGTCAGTCAGTCCTGGGGCTTGAACTCAGGTCCTAGGTGCTATCCCTGACCTTTTGTTGGGGGGGCCTTGAACCCAGGGTCTGAGCACTGTCCTTGAACTTTCTCAAGGCTAGAGCTCTACCACTTGAGCCACAGCACCCCTTCCATCTTTTTTCTATGTATGTGGTACTGAGGAATAGAACCCCAGTTGCTGTGCATGCTAGGCAAGCACTCTACCACTAGGCAAACTCCTGCCTCCCCCCCCCAACTTTTTTTTTTTTCTCAAGGGTAGTGCTCTACTACTTGAGCCACAGATCCACTTTCAGTTTTTTTGGTGGTTAATTGGGGATGAGCGTCTCACAGACGTTCCTGTTCAGAATAGCTTTGAACTGCAAGCCTCAGATCTCTGCCTTCTGAGTAGCTAGGGTAAGATTACAGACATAAGCATTGGCACTGAGCAATCCCCACAACTTTAACCCGTTCCAGCATTAATTCAAAATTCCAAGGTTCAAAGTCTCATATTGGACTCAGAGAAACTTCTAGCTGAGTTTGTAAATGTAAGCAAATTTTCTGCTCAAAGAATCAACAACAGGACAGGCATAGGGAATGGTGGACATAATATTTATTCCCATTCCAGAAGGGAGAGAGCGGAGGAGGAAGAGGGTAACATAGTCTTAAGTACTTCTGAAATCTAGCTGGGAACATATTAAATATTTTTCTTTTGTGTTATTCCTGACTTCTTTATTATTGCTACCTATATTAAACTTTAAGACACCATAGTGTTTGATATATGCACATAAGTGCGTGTGTGCCTATGTGTATGTGTATGTGTGCATTTAGATAAAATGATTGTATAAATGTGATCACTACTGTTTTAAAATGACCTGCCATGTCTGAAGTGCTATTTATGATCTCTTCTTATTTAAGTCTAACATTAAAAACAAGACTTTGTGACTAGGTAGGTAGGTCATCACTCCCTGCCACCTGCATAGTCTTTCTTGAACTGTTACCATTGTTGCTACAGTTTTGGGGGAAATTTGCTGGCCCACTACTGTGGTATGAGAGCAGAGTCTTGGGGAAGCAGTTTTTTTTGACCAAAAGTCTTTTGTGGAGAATAACTCAATGGTGAAGCTTCAGAGAAGAAGGTGTCAACATTTTATCTGGTAGGGAGCATGGTGCAGAAAAGGGGTGGTGTGCGCAGAGGCAAAGGTAGATTTTTGAGAGGTGGGGAAAGCAGAGGCAATAGAAAGTCTGAGGTCTAGGAATTTAGGAAAATTGACAGATTCCATTATGCCTTTCATTCTTTCAAAGATTGGAGAAAGGTCTCTGAGATTTCCCCTGTAATGGGATGGTGTTTGAATCTATTTTTATCAAGATCTCAGAGAACAGAGAAACCCAGCAGGCTGAGAACTTGGCCACATCAAGGAGCAGACAGCTGGGAAGTCTGTGAAGAAGCGATGGTGTACAGAGGAGTCCAGTGAAGGAGAGGTAACCACGAGGATGCTGGAGTCTACAGTGGGAAGTTATAATCCTGATCTCTATCTATATCCTCCTCCAGCCCCTGCAACACATTACTCATGATCTAAAAATGAGGGTCTAGGTTGAATTCTGACTTGCAAAACACAGGACTCAGTACATCTTTGTACTCCATTCTCACAGGAGAAGCACTTGCAGACATAGTAGAGAAGAGCATTCCTCAACCCTGCCTGCCCATCCGAATTACCTGTGGAGCTTTTATATATACAAATGCCAGCTACAGATTCCAAATTTCTGGCAGTCAGGCCTTGGGCATCTGTATGTTTAAACAACCACCCAGGGATTCTGACATACAGCCAGGGCCGAACGCCATGCTGTAGAGAATCAGCTGATAAAATTCACCAGAAGAGAAATAACCATTTTTTTCACAAGTTGAAGAGCAAAATTAAATATACCATGATGTTTAAGAAATGTGTGCCAATGTATCCTCATCATGCTTTTAGTTTATAAGTCTGAGACCCATCACAACTGCTAACTGGGAATGTGAGAAAATGAAATAGCATTCTAGCAAACTACATTTTTTTGGAGAATATTGTAGTAATTTCCTTAGCTACAAAGCTGGGGTCTGAAATAAAAGGAAAGGCAGGATGATGGAGAAGTAACTTTAAACAAGATCTCGAGCTCTTTCTGTTAGCACAGAAGGGGTTAAGATGACACCAGTGATTGGTTATTATTAAACTATTATTTTTGGGTGCTAGGGTGAGAACTCAGGGCCTGAGTGCTGTACTTTAGCTGTTTTTGCTCAACGCCGGTGTTCTACCACTTGAGTCACAGCTCCACTTCTGACTTTTTTTTGGTGGTTAGTTGGCGTCTCAAGGACTTTCCTGCCCCGGTTGTCTTTGAACTGGGATGCTCAGATCTCATCCTCCCGAATAGTAAAGAATGCAGGCATGGACCATCAGCACTGTGATATTACTATTTGGTGAAATAGGTTTTAAGAAAATCTTATACTAAAGATAGAGCCTGTGTGTCCTTACCATGCATTCGCTCTGTCCTCAGCACAAAGACAATAAAACTCAAACCAAACCAAAACAACGAAGTTCTGGTAGGGCATTGATGTTGCATAATAGCCGTGAAGCTAACATTTAGAAATAAAGAGCTGTCTACAGCCAAAATAAAGTCAAAGGCACAAACAAACGCAAAATTCAGGAAGAAATTTCTAGAGATATAACCTCAAGTGATTGCTTTACATTTGGCTGTACTTCCAAACTTTATGAAATAAATGCAACATTCCTTTGCATGTTCTACATGATGGATTTCAAATTTCAATATTTCCATTTGGTTAAAGCATATCTTAGAAAGTTTGAATTTGCTGAGATACAGTGGGAAATAACCTGTTATTGTAAACTCTAGGAGTACTGTGAAGTAGGTGTGTTGGTTACCTGAGTTAAAAACAGTGAAGATGAGTTTGCTTTTCAACTCTTGGAATTACAGTTATGCAATTAAAGGGCTGACATCCAGTGCTTAGCTAGTCACAGAAAGCACCTGCCTCATGTTTGAAGCTGCCTGTCAGGTTCCTGGATGGAATATATTCTCAGGGAATAAAAGTCCTTTTCTGGTGACAGACAGTCAATTTAATTACTACACTATGTTGTGTTTTTGGATATGTTGTGATTTTTATGCTGAACATTACCTTGACAACTTGGGGATTTATGTTTTCTAATAAACAATCTAAGTAAGGTTAATTTTATGGCTGTCACTCAAGCTGAGCAAGGTGTATTTCTTCATCTATTATCAGTTGCTTTTCTTCCTTGGTTTCGTCTTGTTGAGTGATATCTCTCCACAAGTGCGGAGCCCTTCCTTTCATATAGATGGCTATATCCACCTACATATCCAGGGTGACATTCGGATTAATTTGACAGTAATCCTGCTAGGAGAAAGACAGGTGGGCCGGGCCCGGGAAATTTCTAATTTTATCAGTTAGCAATTTACGAAACTCTAAAATGAGCTTAGCAATGGGATTCAGCTTAGTTGTCACTCCCTCACCTTCCTTCTTATGTCCAGTTGGTCTTTGGGGCCCAACTATTCAGTTGAGCTGGGATCTCTTCTGGAGCCATTTACTCTGAAGCCTTAGGTAAACCACTTGATTTCTCTTTTCTCTGTGTCTGTCATTAACTGTCTGACTGATTTCTCACAAGTGAGAAATTGCAATTGAACTATGCTTCTTTTAACCATTAAGATCCTTTTAGTTGAAAAGGATGGAGAACTTGAACCAAAACAACTCACGCAAGATTAAAAAAAGAGAGGGAGAATGCATTGGCTAATGTATTGAATTCTGTGGAGGTAAATTTTGGGAGAGGTTCTATGTTGCTTCAAAAGACAGACATATGACTTCTGTCTTATTGCTTGACTTTACTTCATGGTTGCTTCGGGGCCACCTATCACTCTCCCCCGGTATCTGTGAAGACTGACTGTTTTGATGAACTGTGGGTACCCAAATCCACAGATGCTCAACTTTCTTAGATAAAATGGCATGATATTTGTATATAACAAATACATATCCTACTATATACATCATTCCTAGATGACTTTTTTTTTCCAGTCCTGGGCTTGAGCTCAGGGCCTGAGCACTGTCCTTGGACTTTCTCAAGGTTAGAGCTCTACCACTTGAGCCTCAGCACCACTTCTGGCTTTTTTTTCCTATGTATGTGGTACTGAGGAATCAAACCCGGGTCTTCGTGCATGCTAGACAAGCACTCTACCACTAGGCCAAACTCCCGACCCCCCCTAGATGACTTTTAATGCCTTGATACAATATAAATGCTTAGGACTGGCTGTGTTGTTTAGGATAATGACAAAAACAGAATATCTACAAATTTACATAATGACAAAGTCTGATCACGTATAGCATTTCCTTCCTTCCTTCCTTTCTTCCTTCCTTCCTTCCTTCCTTCCTTCCTTCCTTCCTTCCTTCCTTCCTTCCTTCCTTCTTTCCTTCCTTCTTTTTATCCCCCCATCTTCTCCTCTCTCTCCTGTAATAGTTTTGTAGAAAAATGTCCTTTCTTTGGAGAGGAGGGAGGGGGAGAAATATTTGGGGAGAGGATTGAGATACACGAGCTACCTTGTATGCATATATGGAAATGTCGCATTGTAGTTATTTGCTATTACCTTCTGGTTGGTTTCTAATCATTGACTAGGCTTGCTCAGACCTCTGACTTCCTTGAATCCATGACTGTTGGAGCCACCTTTCTGAGGTTTAAAACACTGGTTAGTACAATGTCTCTTGTTATGCACTCTTTCACTTTCTCTGTGGTTCCAATTACTCGGGGTTAACCTTAGCCCAAAAATATTAAATAAGAGCCTCTATATTGTGAGAGACAGGGCAAAGTCACATGCACATAACTTTTACTGCAGTGCATTGTTGTAACCATTTTATTTTATGATCGTTGCTATCTTAAGATGTCTACTCTACCGATTAAACCTCCTTACAAAGCCATTCCAGTTGCTCCTCCATATCCATGGGTTCCAGATTCACAGATTATAAATGAAACCTCATCAGTGTATGTGTCATAAAAACCCCAAAGTATATTTAGGGGTCAGGATTATCTGTACTTTCAGATCTTCATTGGGAGAGAAGTTAGGGGAGGTGGATTCTCCCTCCCTCTCCCCCCCACCCCTGTCAGTCATGGAGTTTGAACTCTGGTCCTGGGTGCTGTCCCTGAGCTCTTTAGCTCAAAGTTACTAACTACTCTACCACTTTGAGCCTCAGTTCCACTTCTGGTTATCTGGTAGTTAACTGGAGATGAGTCTCATGGACTTTCATGCCCCAGCTGGCTTTGGACCACAGATCTCAGCCTCCTGAGTAGCTAGGATTACAAGAGTGAGCCACCGGTAGCAGGCAAAATGTGATGAGGTAGTGTACTGTATGGCCTGGGATATCTTCTTCTTCTTCCTCCTCCTCCTCCTCCTCCTCCTCCTCCTCCTCCTCCTCCTCCTCCTCCTCCTCCTCTTCCTCCTCCTCATAGAGAATCTTAAAGTGAGAGATTGTGTTCTATTACTTTTCCTTTCTGGTGCCCATCACAATGACTGGTAATTATTTTAAAAAATTAGATGTGTCAACTTTGAGGGATGAATGAATGATGTGCTTAGATAATGCATTGCTTAGAAGAGTCCACCTATTTAGAAAGAGATCTTGAGATGCTGGAATGATGAATGACTCCTCAGACCCTCACAATTAAAGACACCAAGGCCTTTGGGCCTCTTGGGAAGAGATCAATAACCCTCTTGTTGATAATGCTCTTGCTATGACCCCAGAATACAGATCTTAAGGACTGGGCTTTGCAGACCTTTAGCTTTCACTCCTTCCTGCCTTTCACAGCCCCAAATCTGTGCCATTTCCAGTTTTACAAGTTAGGGAAGCTTGCTGTCATCATTTTTTTTTTTTTTGTGAAAAGCAGCATTGGGCTCAGGAAGGGAAGGGCTGGGAAAATGATCTTAAAGTTGATGGGATTTTTTTTTTTTATAAGAATGACTCTCTGTAGAGAATGCCTTAGGCTAAAAACAACAATATTAAAAAATGCATCTATTGTCAAAGGCTTTGGGCATAAAGTCAAATAGTTACACAATGGAGTCCTAGCAGTCTTTAGAAGGTGCCTGCTTCAAGCTTTTTGTTGTTGTTGTTGCTCAGCAGGTCACTCCCACCTGTGTGGGAGTCTTAGCGTGTGAACACAGGTGTTACCATTGGCTAGGACATTCCAGAGATAAGAAGTGTTATTGATGGCAAAGATCAATAACTTCCAGGTTCTGTGAAGAAATTTCAGCTTATTCTCGTGTTGAATCATGGGTGTGAATAAAAACTCCATAGTCAAATGGCTTGGCTTAAATTTCAGATTCTTGCCTTAGTAGTTGTATGATCTTGGACCAGTTATTTATTCTCCATATACCCGATTTTCCTCATCTATAACTAGGTTTAACCAAACTGCTATATGAGTATTAGAAAGAGTGATTTAGTCCTTGTATCTCAAATGCTTAGGCTCGTGCTCAACATATATAACCTACAAGTCTTCACTAAATGCCAGATTTAAGAAGGGTTGGGTGGGCCGGGAGTTTGGCCTAGTGGTAGAGTGCTTGCCTAGCATGCACGAAGACCTAGGTTCAATTCCTTGGTACCACATACTTAGAAAAAGCCAGAAGTGGTGCTGAGGCTCAAGTGGTAGAGTTCTAGCCTTGAAAAAAATCGAAGGACAGTGCTCAGGCCCTGAGCGTAAGCTCAGGACTGGCAAAAAAAAAAAAAAAAAAAAAAAAAAAGAAGGGCTGGGGTGCATTCTTAGGCGGATAATTAAGAAATCAGGTGATAATATATGTGGATATTCTTAACATCAAATGCTGAACATATTTACAACCTCCATCCACTAGTGAAAGTAGGTTTAAAGGCTTTTCCATCAGTAGAAAATACATATAGGAATTATTCATTATGAAAGGGCAACTTATAAAAAAATGAACACAGGAGTGCTTAGATTTTTTTTTTTGCTGGAAATGTACTTATTTTCAGTTCTCCAAAGGAGGAAGGCTATTTCTTCCTCAAAGAAGAAATCCATACCCCTAAAATTCTGTATCCAGTGAAATTATCCTTCAAAAGTAAGGTAGACATAAAGACCTTTTTGTAGAGAGAATTTGCTGCCTGTAGACCTGCTGTGCAAGAAATATTAAAAGTAATTCTTTGGAACCAAGAAAAATAACACATGTCAGAGATTTAAACCCATGTACATATATATATATATATATGTATATATGAAGAACAGCAGAGGAGGAAGAGATGAAGATAAAATATTTTTCTTATTCTAAACTGATCTAACAGACAGTAGTTCATAATATGAGACATACAAATAAAAATGAGCGAAAATAGATAACAGTCACAATAATTGTGACACATCAGTCTGGTGATTATAGCTTATGCATTAAGAAAACGAATGACAGAAATGTGATAATGGGCAGTAGAGAGGGGCTGGAGTTGGCCATGATGCCTGCGCTACTTGGCAAGTGGTGGCATGTGTTATTCGACACAGAACTGAGATTAATTGTATTGTGCAAACTCATGGATAGCCCCTAGAAAAGAAGCACACATTCAAACAATGTATGTGATATAATGACAGGAGAGAGGAAAATTATAGGGGGAGGAACCATCATACAAATTATTCAAATGAGTAGGCAAAAAATGGTCAAAGACCAACTAAGAACAAGGGCAATGGATGGAAATGGTTGCAGCTTTGGCAGATATGAATCCAACTGTGGAGAAGTCTCATTTAATTTTTTAAAAACTAATCAAAACCACTGCTTCCTGGTATGAGCAAGAATTGAAGTTACATTGCTTACTATGTGGTTATGGCTTGACTACTTAATGGTTCTGAGACTTTTTCCTGTTTCAGTCTCTGGCTTACCTCCCTCATCTTTTAGAAAGGAAGAATAATAGCTAGTGTCATTGTTTGAGAATATGAGAAAAAAATATCTGTGTATATGTAACTTTTACTGCAGTGCCTGGCACAGAATTGAGTAATTACTCAATAAATGCTGCCTATTACTATTTTCTGAGAAAATTAGAAAATAATGTAAGTGCCTATTTCATGTTAGGCACACTGGAAGTGATGTGTTGATGACATTTCAATTGTGTTTATCATATGAAGATAGAAAAAAGTTGGGTCCAGAAAGTGGACCTCATCAGACAAATAAACCTTATTTAATTTTGCATATTTCAGCCACCAGAATGATAAAACTATCCACTCTGGTTGTTTATAAACTAGCCAGTTTATGGTATTTTATAACAGCTATCCAAATTAACAGACTCATTAGTGACCTTCATGAACACCTGTGAACACCTTGACATGCATCCTCTTGGATCTTTAATGAATGTGTGTGCATATACATATACATATAATATATATAACATTCCAGCAAATATGCACATATATACATATATATGAATCTATCTATCTATCTATCTATCTATCTATCTATCTATCTGTCTATCTATCTGATGATCATTTATTCTGTGCCTTTTCTGTTTTTTTTTTTTTTTTTTTTTTTGCCAGTCCTGGGCTTGAGCTCAGGGCATGAGCACTGTCCTTGGACTTTTTCAGGGCTAGAGCTCTACCGCTTGAGCCTTAGCACCATTTCCGGCTTTTTTCTATGTGTGTGGTACCGGGGAATTGAACCTGGGTCATTGTGCATGCTAGGCAAGCACTCTACCACTAGGCCAAACTCCTGACCCCCTTTTCTGTTTTTATATCTGGTATTGCTCTGGCAGATTTCTATGCATAAAAATACATCTAAACATTTCAAAGTGTGCATTCCTTTTTACCTGAAGTTTTAAAATTGAAAAGTAACATTTTGCTTTGCTGTTTTATTAAAATGCTGGAAATCTGGATTTATGTGAATGGGGATTAAACCAAGCAACAATCCTCTCTTCAGGAATGGAAGCCATCACAGCAAAGAGCTCTGATGCCTACAGTGAATTCTCCAGAAATCAATAAGCTGCAGGGGCATAGCTAGAACTTTTATTAGAGATTATGGTAGAACATAAAACAATGGAAAGTCTACAGAAGTTGGGTACAAGGTCTTTCCAAATGGCAAAATCCATTACATGATGGCTAGTTTTTTTTTTTTTTTATGAAAGCTGCATATGTATCCAAGAGGCTGAAGAAATGGAAGCAGAATGTCAGCTGGAATTTCTGTGCTTAACTTGGCAGTTACCTGTCCCCCATCAGAGGCAAATTTTGAGGCGTCACATCCTCCTCCACCCTGACCACGGGAGTTGCAGAGATGGGTGGAACCTGTATTTCTTTCCATTTGTCTTTGCCCAGAGGTGACCTCTTTATGACCTTCTGATCTTCTGAACATCCAGAACGTGGCACATAAAGCTTGGGAATTACCAGGCATGTTCTTAAAACAGGAACAAAACAAAGCAGAAGGGCTGTAATTCCCATCCTCTGGAGGCTAAGGCAGGAAGGTTGAGAGTTTGAGAGAATAACCTGGGTTGTAAAGTGAGCCCTTACCTTAAATAGAAGGAGGAGGAGGAGGAGGAGGAGGAGGAGGAGAAGGCGAGGGAAGAAAAAAGAAGAAGAAGAAGAAGAAGAAGAAGAAGAAGAAGAAGAAGAAGAAGAAGAAGAAGAAGAAGAAGAGGAGGAGGAGGAGGAGGAGGAGGAGGAGGAGGAGGAGGAGGAGGAAGAGGAAGAAGAAAGAAGAGGCAGCAGCAGAAGCAGCAGCAGAGGAGGAGGAGGAGGAAGGAGGAGGAAGAGGAGAAAGAGGAAGAGGAGGAGGAGGAAAAATGTTTACTGAAGAAAATTTGGGAAAAGCAAATAAACAAATTCCCATCTCTGTTAATGTTTTAGTGTTTGCCACTTCAAGGTTCTCTTGCATGTTGACTTATGTAAAGTTAACAAAAAAATGAGATCACAGTGAACAAATGTTATTATAACATGCCTTTTTCACTTAGCAAAATATCAGAACCATCTTTTCAATGTCATTAAATGCTATTTAACATCATGTTTTACCTTCACGCTTTAATTTTTAAGAGGTATTTCATGAGTTCGTTATGCCTCTGTTCTGTTTTATTTGAGAATTAATACCTATTTTTATTGGATGAAGTTGCTGTGGCAGGGGCAGCAGCAGGGGCTCAGGTTTCCTTTTTATATAATGAAGGCTCTTTTCTCCATCCATCTCCACGCAGCCAGCTCCACTCATTTCATGTACTTTCTATTACTCATACTAAAGAACGCTTGCTTGTTCTGATACTCACTGTTAATGGCACATCCTCTACAGTGCACGTTTGTACAAGGATGGTGGGAGAGTCCTGCATTCTCTGTTCGATGAGTCACTGTCAGAGAGAGGAAAGAAAGGTACTCTTGAACCAGAGTGTGTTCTCAGCCCCTTGGCTGAGTGAAGAGCTCGTGTTTCCTGCACGGGTGGCTCTGATGTCATGATGCTATAAGACATTTCCTCCTGTGTTATTCAAAATAGGATAACATCATTTGACAGGTTTGAACCTATAGTCCATTGAATAATTTTTAAAAAGCCTGGCTGAAGAATTACAGGAAAAAAATTGGTTATGTGAACAGAAGCCTAGTTTGGGCTTGAGTTGGCCATCTTTGGCTTCTTCCACAAGGAACTTTCCTGACAATGGTTTTCTTCTTCTGTGAGGTTGAATTTGGATCTTACTTCTGGGAGATCTGAGTTCAGAAGCAGAGTTTGGAGGCTGGGGTGAGAGCCCAAGAACCGAGTGTATGCTTAGCAAGTTCAAGGCAGGCCTTGGTTGCCATCTCCTGAGCCCTGAAGTAGAGTTTGCTGACTGTTAATTAGCCTAAGAACTCGATTAATTTGTTCACATCAAACAAAATGTTCTGCTTTTGTCAATGCCATAAATCATGGAGCTCTGCTGATTCTTTTAGGCACATAAGCTGATAGGCTCCAAGCTCCTTCTGTGAGGTATTGTGTACATTTTGTGTGTGGTATCATGTTCAACTTCCTCTTTCTCATTTGTTCTTTTATTCCTGTGTGTGCTTTAGTTCCCTTTCCCTCATCTTCTGGCTTTGCATTTGTCTTGGTTGAATGGCCTAAGCCCCTCTCTCACCTGCTCATTTGCTCACTCCCATCTGACACAGATGGGAGTGAGAATAGGGGGAGAGAGAGTGGCAGACATTTGGTGGTCAGTCATACTATTTTTTTTTTTCTGGTTGGTCATGGGGCTTAAACTCTGTGGTTGGGTGCTGTCCCTGAGCTCTTCAGCTCAAGGCTACTGTCCTACCCCTTGAGCCACAGTACCACTTCTCATTTTCTAGTGGTAAATTGGAGGTAAGAGTCTCACAGTCTTTAAAGTCTGGGTTGGCTTTGAACCGGAATCCTCAGATCTCAGCCTCCTGAGTAGCTAGGATTACAGGCATGAGCCACCATGCCTAACTTAGTCATACTATTTTAATAATAGGTAACTAAAAGGAAGAGCATTGAACTAACTTTATCGTAAGATCTAATTTTCTTGTTCTTTCTGGCCTGGCTTTAAAAATACATACACACACACACACACACACACACACACACACACACATTTGTTCAGCTTTTCTTGTCCATGGAGGACATAATTATGAATTTCTTTTTATCAAGAGCACTGTCTGTTGGTAGTAATCAAAGAATCTTAAGAAAACATGATGTTCATTTAAGATACATTGGAGATTTAATGTCTATTTGTCCTCTAACAATGCTTTGGATTTTAGGTACATTCTATTCCCTTTTCTCCTTACTGCCTCATACATAGAATTTTAATCAACATACTGCATCTCTAGTTTTCTTCTTTAAAAATATAACACTAACCAAAACAATCCTTCATTGACCATGGTTAAATCCTATAATTTAATTTTACTCTTTAAAATGATGAAATTTTGCTTGCTTTTGTGTATGTTGAGGAGGGTGATCCCATAATTTGTCACTGAACATAATTGCAATTCTTGCCAAGCAGGTTGGAAATCTACTTTCCTTTGTGTCTCAAAATTGATGCTAATTAGTGAGTCAGAGCTTTGGTGACAAAAAGTACAATATCTTACAACCACGAAGAAAAAAAGAACCAAAACAAAACAACTTATCTTTATTTCTGTCACTATTTTTTTTTTGCAAGTCCCAGGGTTTGAACTCAGAGCCTAAGCACTGTCCTTGGGCTTTCTCAAGGCTAGAGCTTTAGCACCTGAGCACACCATCACTTCCGACTTTTTCTATGCACGTGGTACCGAGGAATTGAACCTGGGTCTTCAGGCATGCTAGGCAAGCACTCTACCACTAGGCCAAACTCCTGACACTCTGTCACTATTTTTACTGGTCATAAAGAACATTTTCCTTGATCTAGTTCTCAGTGGATAATAAGCAATGTTGAAAGAGAGTATTAGCTTGTGCTATTATATCAGAACACCATAGACTGGGTGGGTTAAAGAATACACATTTAGTTTTTTTCCCCAGAACTCTGGAATCAGGTACCAGCATGGTTCTGGGTAAAGATTCTCTTGCTAAGATGAACCTTCTCATCACCTCTGACTTCCCATGGAAGGGAGGAGGGGAAGGGACAGAGAGACAGCAAGAACACTACTGGTCTTTCAGGGTTTCTTCCCATAAGGATACCAATGTCATCATGAAAGCCCACACTCTTATGTCTTCATCAAAACCTCATTGTCTACCACAGGTCCCATCTCCAAATACCATCGTATTGCAGTTAGGGCATCAACATGAATTTTGTAGGAGAAAAGGGAAGGGGAGTTGGAGGTGGAGGGGATGGGGAGGGAGAATACACAATTCAGTCCACAGAAGGCAGTAAAACCTGAATCATGGAAAACATTTTCTTTTTCTCATGTGAGTCTGTTAAGAAAAGCATTCTCAATGCAAGTTTTATTTTGGAAGTTGATATTTTTGAAGTTGGCAAATGATTGAGAAAGCAGTCTTGAAATAAAAAGGGGAATAGCCATCATCATAGATGTTGTCTCTCATCTGATTTATCTTAAAATATACTAAAGAGTCCAATTTTGTTTTCCTCTTTACTCATTCAATGGTTGCACACATATTTACTAAGTTCTTACTGGGTGTTAGGCCTGATGTTCAATGCTTCGAGTCAATAAGTTTTACTATAAAACAATCATACAGAGTGTGTTGTGGGTCCCGGGACTGAAGGTAAGGATTTTTCTACCACATTTGTAAGTTTGGTTAAGAGTGAAATCATATTTCCTTCTATATCTTGCATGATGCTAAAACTTTTAAAGTCATTACACAATAAGCTGAGTTATAGTGGGTCAGGCCTGTAATCCTAGCTCCTCAGGAGCTGAGCTCTGGAGAATTGAGATTTGGGGCTATGTCAGACTGAGAAAGCTTGCTAGAATACATTTCCAAAATACTCAGCAAAAAGTAGGAATTGAGACCATGGCTCAAGTGGTAAGGGCACTAGCTTGCCAACTGTGAGGACTGGAGTCTAAAGTCCAGTATTGATAAAAAAAAGTTTTAAAAAAGGGATTATTAAAGAATAAACTTTTGCTATATTACAACAGAGACATAGAGATAGGATTTGATAACTTTGTTTTAGGCTCTTTTCTGTGAAGACAATATGAAAGAATTCTAGACCTCCCAATTTCCCACTAATTCCTTTAGAACTCTTGGGACTCATGAAGATCCTAAAAAGAGAGTACAATACCCAGATGTATTAGTTTCTCATTTTTTTTTCTGTAGCAACTACTCAAATGAATTGACTGTAGAAACCAAACACATTAACCATTTTCTAGTTCTGAAGACCAGAGGCTCTAAAGTCAAGATGGCAGTAGGGGTGCATTCCTTTGGAAGGCTGGAGAGGGACACCATTTTGCCAATCATAGACTGTCTGTCTGGTTCCTTATCTTTTGGGACATGGTCCCAGAAGGGTGAAAATGAGGGGTTTATCTTCCTCCTTTCTTTCTTTTCAAAGCCTGAAAGGTTTGGGGTCACTGTATACTTATGAACTTATTTTGAGGAGAGATGTCATCTTTCAGTAATGTTTTTATAGCTTGGTGCTAGTAGCTCACTTCTGTAATCTTAGCTACTCAGGAGGTTGAAGTCTGAGGATCGAGGTTTGAAGCCAGCCTGGGTAGAAAAGTCTCCATGAGACTCTTAATCTCCAATTAATCACTCAAAAACCAGAAATGGAGCTGTGGCTCAAGTGGTAGAGCACTAGCCTTGAGCACAAAGAGGCTCAGGAATGATGCTGAGGCCCCGAGTTCAAGATCTATTATTGATCAAAATATCACTGGGCACCCGTGCCTCCTGTCTGTAGTCCTAGCTACTCAAGAGGCCCAGATCTGAGGGGTGAAGTCTAAAACCGGTCTGAGAAGAAAAATTCAAGAGTCCAGGAGACATGTATTTCCAAGTAACTGTGGAAAAACCAGAAGTGGGGCTGTGGCTCAAGTGGTAAAGGGCTAGCCTTGAGCAAAAAAGCTCAGCAACAGCATGTAGGCCATGAATTCAAGCTCCAAGATCAGTCCACATGTGTGCACACACAGGGTTTTTAGCATGCTTTGAAGTTTATTGTTGTGCTATGATTGGTAAAGGGGACACTGAAATGAGGTGAGTAAAAATCCAGCATGGATTCCTCAGTACCACATACATAATAAAGGCAGAAGTGCTGCTGTCACTCAAGTGCTAGAGCACTAGCCTTGAGGAAAAAGCCCAAGGACAGAAGGACAGTGTTCAGGCCCTGAGTTCAAGCCCCAGGACAGACAAAAAAAGCCCAGTGAGTACTCTTTACTTTTCACCTAGTCAGGGCAGGATATGGGTGGACTTAATGAATTTAGTTGAACTCTACTGTCTACACAGATCTTCTCATTCTTGGACAAGAGTCAACGAAGCCAATATCTGAGATATGCTCTATTCAAGGTCAAGAACCAATGCTCAGAAGGATGGAGAACAGGATAAGCTATGCAAGAATACAAGAAACAGATGAATGTGATATACCCTCAGCCCATTGGTCAAAGGAAATATCGTGGTGACACTGCACTATTGCAGTGCTTAGCTAATATAAGCAAGTGACATAATCTACTACAACTGTGTCCTAGATAATGCTACTACTTAACCTTTTGGAATACTGACTGCTTTTTAAACTGTTCAATTTATATAGCTAGAATAATTGAGGCACGTATAAAATCTTTTATAGATTTGGTATAAATAGATCTTCTGGAGAAAAAAGTAAACAAGTGGGGGGATTTTAGCTAAAAATTGTAAATTTATGAATTATAAATATTTTTATGTGGTTGCTTGGATGAGGGTCAGTTATTTAATTATTTTTATATCCATGACTTTTATATCCCTGGTCTATGTCAGCAGAAATAGATTTAAATTAAAGTAGACATTCTGGGATATAGTTACCATAAGGGACAATTTCTTGACCAGTCATGTGAAAAGGACTTGGGAGGGCAAAAGGTCTTTCTAATGGAACAATTAAATCATTTATTGGATTGAAGGAAGAGGCAGGGGTGAGAAGGCAGGCTTCTATCATTTTTCATCTGTATTACTTTGAATTGGAAATGAATTCTTGTGGAAGACAGAGGGTATTAAAGTGCCTTTAAAAAAGGCACTAAGAAACTTAAAAGCTGGCTTGATGCAAAAAGACGAAAAGAAAAGCAACAAAATATAGTTCTGAGCATCTATTGTTTATTCTTCAGACAATAATATCTCACAGTTAATTCTAATGTGAATTTTTTCTTTTGTTTTTGTTGTCAGTATCTGGGTTTACCCGGCCTTCAAACAATTCTCCTTCCAATCTCAGCCTCCTGAGTAGCCTGGATTGCAGGTGTAAGCTCCTCACTTCTAAGTTTCAACATATTTATTTACATACTAGCAGTAAACATTTAATTAGCATCTACTTTGGGTTAGTCTCTGCCACCGATAGTTGGTTTGGTAAGAAATAATACAATTTATAGTTAAAATATCCAACATAATCAGCTACAAAGGTCATATCATCATCATTCTACCTCTGATTTTTAAATATTCACTACTCAAGAAAGAGAATAAAATGTTACAATGATATGTTATGATATACAGTTATGAAAATCTAAATGCTAAAAAAAAATCCCTTCCTTCCAGGAGATCCCATAAATACATTTAATGAGCTCTGAGATGCCTTTAAAGGTAAATGATCTTCTCAGGTGGCAAATTCTCGTTTTATTTACTTTGGGAGGTGGATTTGTGAACACAGCCAGGAGTGGTTCTGAGCTGTTGCATTTGGTGAATACTTTTTAAAGAAGTTACCTCTTGTGAAAAGTCAAACCCCTCCACATTCTTCTAAAGCTGTTGACAGAGCAGTTTACCCACAAGGCTCAGAGGTGAATAGTTTTCTTTTCTCATGAAAAGATGCAGCTAGGATTTGGAAAAAGAAAAACACAGAGAAATATGTGTTACCGTAGTTATTATGTGGCATGTTTTAATCTGATTGCCAGCAATGGAATGTGTTTCCTTCTTTGTTACAGCCTGGCTTGACTGACTTCTGTGTTGTGCCCAGGAGGTCAAAGCATTTAGGAACTGCTGACTCACTTAATCCTCACACTAAGGAGGGCAGGATTTTGTAACTCCTGTAGATCAGAAAATTGACAGAGGCCAAAAAGTGAGAGGCCAAATATTTCCACATGGTCACCAAACTAGTAAATGGGCAGCAAGCCACGCTGTGGTGGCTCAGGCCTGTAATCCTAGCTACTCAAGAGCCTGAGATCTGAGAATCTCGGGTAACCACCAGAAAACCAGAAGCGGAATTGGGTCTCAAAATGGTAGAGCCCTAGCTTTCAGCACAAAGACCTCAGGGACAGCGCCCAGGCCTGGAGTTCAAGCCCATGGAGGACAAAAACAAACAACAAAAGGGCAGAACTGGGGTCTGAATCTTGTTGGCACAGCTCCATTATGCTGCCGTAAGAAGATGAGAGCTTTTTAAAATGAAGCCAGTGCGGTTTCCTTTGGTTTCATCTCATCCTTCCACTTGATTTTCTGGCTCTTTGGGTTTGGACTCATGAGTTTTTATAACGACTTCAGCACAAATCTAGGAACTTTTCCCAGATCTTTGTGGTGCTTGATTGGAAGGCAAGCTAGTATGGATAGACACACTTAAAAACGAAAGGCCAGAGTCAATTAATCAAGAGAGGCTTGAGTCAGGCCTGGCAGGCATGGTCTGTCATTTTAACCTATTCCAGGACAGGTTGCAGGGGTTAGGGGCCGGGGAGTCGGGGGGGAGGGGGTGGAGGAAGGTTTTTCTGGACTCCTGGATGCGTCCTCAGGAAAGGGGACCGAACCCAGCCGGCACCCCAGGAGATCAGTCCGTGCTGGGGACTCAGTCTCAGCAGCGGAGCGGGGAGTGGGGAGGGGGAACAGTCCTTAGACCCTGGGGACCCGGAGCTTCCAGGGGCGCTGGTCCCCGGAGCGGGAAGAGGAGGAGGAGGACCGTGGGCGCATTCTGGCCCCGTATCTTCTGCGACCTCTGGGTGCCAGGGACAGCAGCTGGGACAGGGCGGGGTGGCGGTGGTGGTGGTGGAGGAGGGTGGGCGAGCACCCATCTGGGGAAGAGGAGAAAGGAGGAAGGGCGGACAGAAGTGGAGGGGGGGGGCTGAGCTTTTGCATCTGTCACCCCCTCCCCTCCCCCTCCCCCACGTACCCCCCTCCCACCTGGGCGCCCCCCACCCCGGGCGCGCGGCGCTCGCTCCCCAGGCGGCCCTGGGCTGATTTCGGGCCCAGCTCTCCGGGTGCCTGCCCTCCCCTCCCTTCCCCTCCCCTCTCCTCCCCGCGCCCTCCCTCCGCGGGTGACCGACGTGCTCGTTCCCCTGCCTCTTGGGTCGGGGCGCGCCGGTGGGTTTGGCCTGCGCGGCGGCGGCGGCAGCGGCGGCGGCGTGGGAGCGCGAGGGGCGGGCACGAGTGACTGTGAGTCACCGGTACCTGGAGCGCGGGCGACGCAGAGCCGGCGGCGCGGAGCCCGAGCCGGAGCCGAGCCCCAGAGCCCCGGAGCTCGGCGAGCCGGAGCGCGCGGGCCGCCTGAGGCTCCAGGCCCCGCCGCGTGCCCGCCTCCCCGTGCGTGCGCCCCCCGCGCCTCGCCAGGCCGGCTCGCCCCGCTCCGCGCGCCCGGCTCCGCGGCGTCCCGAGGCGGCGCAGGGTCCGCCGGGGGATGCCACAGCGGCTCCGCGGAGCCCTCGGCAGCCACCGCCCGCGGGAGCCGCGACCATGAACCCCCAGTGCGCCCGCTGCGGGAAAGTGGTGTACCCCACGGAGAAAGTCAACTGCCTGGATAAGGTGAGCGGGGTGGGGGGCGCGGGCTGCACCTGCTCCACAGAAGTTTTGGGGCATCCGGCGTGGAGAGACAGCGGCGGGGCGCACCGGGGCAGGGCGCGCGAAGGAAGACGCCCGCCCGAGGGTCGGGGACACTGAGGCACCGGGCTGGACACCCGGACTGGGGTGGGTGGGCAGCCCGGCCACTCTGCCCGATGCCTTTGGTCCTGCCAACCCCTGTGCTCGCTCCCCCTCACCCCTGCTCCCGTGTCTCCCGTGGCCGAGGAGGGGGGGGCAGTGGAAAGGCAGAAGCCACCAGTGTGTCACCCGGAGGCCGCTGCGGCATGGCCGACCGGAATCCCCACCCGGGAGACTCGGCCGGGCGCGGCGAGCCCGGGCCACGGGCGTCGAATCCACTGGGCCAGGAGATGCCGGTGGAAGTGGCCATGGCGTGGGGGCGGCTCCCACGCTGCCCAGGTCGGGTGTGGATGAAGTGGCCCAGCCCCGGGGAGACGGATCGGGTCCCGATCGCCAGGGACGGTGGGGGGGGGGGATCGCCACCCGCGCAAGGCGTCCCCAGTGGAATTTGCGTTAGGTGACAGGAAGGCGTGGACCGTCTCCCCGGGCAGGGGGGCTGGGTGACAAGGGGACTGCCACAGACTCCCTCCTACCCCCGAGGGGGCCTGACTCCCGCGGTTCCAGGGATCCCGCACGCATAGCGCGTAGCATCCACACCGCACTTCGAACCCCAGTCCTTTTAGTTGGAAAAGCCACTTGGCCCTTGGGACCCCCCCCACCGCCCCCAGCTCACGGTTGCTTTATGGCGGATTTGTTAGAAGAGCTTTTCCATTGTGAGTCTATAGCTGTGATGGGATTCGTCTCCAAGTCCACTTTCCAAAGCTGCCTGCGTTATTTACTGAGTGGAACGTAGGTGGATGGCTGCAGTGTCTCTGGGGTTTGCAAATGTGGGCCCGGTGGTGGTGTATACTTCAAGACGAGCTTCCCTCTCCCGTCTCCCTCCTCCTGATCCTGAACTGGCAGGGTGGCAAACTTTTAAATTATTTATTATTATTATTCTTTTCTTTTTAGTATTGGCATAAAGGATGTTTCCACTGCGAGGTCTGCAAGATGGCTCTGAACATGAAGAACTACAAAGGCTATGAAAAGAAGCCCTATTGTAACGCGTGAGTATTGTCCATGGGCTCTGCCAGGTGTGGCTCAGGATGGGAACACAAGCCAGCAGACGGGCCTGGGGTGAATACTTGACTGCTTGTGTCCCCCAGGTGTGCTGAGTGGCCAATTACCTGGTGATGCCACACACACACACTGGGGCCGGGTACTTAGTGGAAGGTCACTGCATCTGTGTTTTGCTAATGCACTCACTCTCTCTCTCTCTCTCTCTCTCTCTCTCTCTCTCTCTCTCTCTCTCTCTCTCTCTCTCTCTCTCTCTCTCTCTCCTCCCTCCCACCCCCCTCCCTCTCTCTCTCTCTCTCTCTCTCTCTCTCTCTCTCTCTCTCTCTCTCTCTCTCTCTCTCTCTCTCTCTCTCCTTCCTTCCTTTTCATTTCACAACACTCAGACTTGGGGATATATTTCTTAGAAGCTACAGAACTTCCCCACTAAGAGTATGTGTGGGCTCTGATGTGCATGTCAGGTAGATTTCCATTTTAATCATGTGTCAATTTCCATTTTAATCATAGAAGGTTGCCATCTTGCAATTTTATATGTGAATCTAGTTGCTAAGGGAAAGGAGTCATACTGGCTTGATCGAACATGAGGCTACTCCTGGTATCCTGGGTTTTAAACAGGGAAGCAAAGGATGAAGCCATGGGTATTCCTAGCTGATTTAGGACTTAATTGTGGAGTCATTCCAGTTACATGAGTAGTAGGAGGAATTAAAAGTAGTAGTTCTTTCTTCGGCTTTCCTGAAGGCATGTTTCTAGCCTATAATCGCTTATCTGGTCTTACCAAGGGTCAGTCCATGTTCAAGTCCTTTATGAAGTATATTGACTTGATCTTAACCACAATCTTTTGAGTGATGAAGGTGAGTTCCAGCAGTTAAAGAAACTGAGGCATGGAAGGGATAAGCCTCAGGATGGGCCTCAGATCATGTCTGGAGGCTTCAAGTAGTTCCACATTGGCTAGGGGCTACCTTGTATTTCTCCAGGTCTCTGAGCATCTCTTCTACCACACAATGTTTTCAACAGCAAGCTCTTGGTCCTGATAGTTGAACTGTCTTGAACTATCCTCCTTCCAGTTCCCCTGTGGGCCTGGCTTGGGTTTGCTTGTGGGGAAGGGGGCAGCCAAGAGACCTTTGCACCTTTGACCTCTTGACTGGAATACTGCTTCCTCCTCCCCAGTGTTTAAAATAGCTTCCTGTGCAGACCCTCTGGGAGCATGGAGAATGAGGCTGGGTTCTATTCTTCATCATATCTGGGGAGTGTGTCTTCTCAGACAGCAGACTTTGGGTAACCAAATATAACATGTTCATACCTCTCTGAATAAAGACCCTCACAAAATGTGTTGGCTAGAAAATTAATTTTTGCTTTTTTTATTCTGCCTCTGATTCCTCCAGGACTAGTTTACTGCCCAGAGGTAGACCAGCAACTTGCCAAAACTCAAAAAATGGGGCTTGAAGTCCAGAGATATTCCCCAAACTAGTTTTCAAGCTTCCAGGCCATGACTCTTTTTGGAAAAATGTGAAGCAAAAGTGAGGTTTTGGTGTCATCATGGTTTTTTTGCTTCCTTTCTGGAGGTATATAAGTGAGTGGCTATAGATCAAAGGGGTGACAGTAAAGGGAACAGAAGGGCCAGCCACCTAGAAACAAGTTAATTGTTCTTTGATTAAAGGAAAGTGAACCAGTCTTCTCATAGCTGATTCAGATAGCAGCTTGATTCCAACAGCTTTATGGGCCACAACAGGATTTTTTTACAGCTCCACTACTTGGAGTTTAATCCAAATACCCAAAATGCCTTCAGGTGGCCGTGGTATGATAGGTGAAAAGGAAAAAGAGAGAAAAGAAAGAGGAAATAACAGAACAAAGATGAAGAAATGGAGACTTGAGAAAGAGAAAAGAAAATGACAAGTGACAGAAAAGGCATCAATGGGGAGGTATTGATTACATTGGGCTCTCTACTTAGTTTTAGATGTGTTCATTAAAGAAAAATATTAAAATATTGGGTGTGTTGGCACTTGCCCCTGTTGTCCTAGCACTTGGTTGGCTGAGGCAGAAGTGTCTTGAATTTGAGGTCAGTCTAGACTACCTCTCTAATGTTTCTTATGGGTTATTGTACTTTATTAATAACGAATTCAAATTTCAAGGTAGCACCTTAATTTTTTTTAAAGCATTGAACTGTGAGTTCAATTTATGGAGTAGATAAAGGGAAGATAGATAGGAGTCAAGTTTTACTAGGTGAATGAGTAGAGGTAATTGATTGTTTTTTTTTTTTTAAACTTAGCTTTACGTTCACATCATAGCTTCATATGCTCTCTCCAGAAAACAAAGCCATGGGGTCTAGCTTTGGTCTCAGATGGGAAGGCATCAGTTGGCCTTAGCCCCACGGGCATATGCTACCATGTAATCTGGTCCATATGATGACTCCCTGGAGATCTGATGCCTCTGCTCTAATTCAAGTGGTGTGTGTCAATCATGACTTCTTGGGGTCATGGCCAGAAGGTCAACCATAATTTCTTTGGGTCAATGGAAGAAAATGGATTCTCTAATGCAGATGGCTTTCAGAAAATGAAACATTCACTGTCTATATAATGCAATATTTTGTCTGTACTTCTCCTTCATTAGTCAATACATACATGCTTAAATGGAAATGACTGGTCTTCCTCCTCTTATTGCTTTTTGTTATGAAAATTGTGCACATTAAAAATAATTATAGGAGAAATACCATCAGCGGGTAGTATCTGAAGCAATTTGTGTGACTCCTTCACCCCCCCAACACCAAAATCTGTGGATGCTCAAATCCTTTATTAAAAAATGGAGCCTGAGAGTTTGGCCTGGTGGTAGTTAGAGTGCTTGCCTAGCATGCTTACGAAGACTTGGATTCAATTCCTTGGTACCACATAAATAGAAAAAGCTGGAAGTGGTACTGTGGCTCAAGCTTTGAGAAAGCCCAAGGACAGTGCTCAGGCCTTGAGTTCAAACTCCAGGACTGGCAAAAAAAAGGTGCACTATTTGCATATGGGCAACATATACTTCAGATCATCTTTAGGTTGTTTATAACGCTTAATTCAGTAGAAAGGCCATGTTCATAGTTGTTATACTATATTATTCAGAGAATAGTGGCAAGGAAAGAGTTCTATACATGTTTACTGAAGTTTTTCTAATTTTATTTGTGTGTGTTGGAACTTAGGGCCTGGGAGCTTTTCAGTCAAAGTTGGTGCTCTATTACTTGAGCTGCAGCTCCACTTCTGGTTTTCTGGTATTGGAGTTTCATGAACTTTCCTTCCTGGGCTGGCTTTGAGCTATGATTCTCAGATCTTAGCTTCTGAGGATCTAGGATTACAGGTATGAATGCCCAACTCTTATATTTTTGATCTGTGATTAGTTGAATCTGCAGATATGAAACCTAGAAATAAGGAGGATCAACTTTACAATGAGCATCTGTAGAATCTTCTGTAGATTTAACTTTTATTAGCACTTTTCCATGTTTGCTTTGCACTTTTATTTATCTAATTATATGATCAATTTTAAAAAACCATTGTTGGGCCATTTGTCAGTATTATCTAATATCATCATATCCTAAGACTCAGGACATTTTCTTAAGATTCTCAGGGCAATTGCCACATTTAAGAAAAGTGACAGTGGGGGTGGGGGAGGAGGGAAATGGAGACCAAGACAGGTGGAAGGGTATCAAAGTATGTGAATTAATGCACCTTCTATCTGGCAAATATCATGTAACCCTTCTATTAATTACAATTAAAATATATGAAAAAAGAAAAGTGACAGGACTTTTCTTACCATGTTTATTCCCTACCAACTTTTTCGCCATTGTCCTAAGTATGCTTTTTTACAGCCAGTGTCTAATAAAGTTCTTACTTTACATTTTGTTCTTACAAAAGTTTTGTGGTTAGTAGAAGTTCAATATCAGCCATTCAATTTCTCTTGACTTACACAATCTCCCAGTCTTCACGAGGAATGCTTAAGTAGATTTTCTTGTGAATATAACATGCATAATTAACTTAAGAACCTTTAAAATAAACATTAGGACTCCGCTGAAAGCAGGGACACAGACATTTAGTATTATTTTAAGAAAATAAAAGCAGTATATTTTAATACCTGAGGGTATTTAAAAAAATGGAATGAAGTAGCAAGTATTTCTTTGGTTTAGCTGTGTTGCTTATTTAGATTCTCATGTGTTTAGAGAAGAAACAAGTATTCTGTTTGATTTCACAAGAACGGGGGATATGTATAAAAGGCAATTTACATGATATTTAAATTTTGATCTTTTGATAGAATGATCAAAGTATAGTGTATACTAGATGTAAGAGGGAGCAAAACACACGTTGAATCCCTCACACAGCAGTGCATGTTATTAAAATATTTAAAAACAAGCCGGTCTACTTGAACATGTGCCATGTTTTCAGCCTTTATGTTTCATAAGCAGGCTGTGGATTCCTTAGCACATTCAGGATTTTTTTTTATTGGAGAACTTACAAAACAAAGACAGAACTAAGCAATGTTCTTATTGCTAAGAGGGGCCAAGAAAATAAGACTAGATGATTAGATTGAAAAAATAAACAAACAACAACAACAACCAAAAACCCACAAGAAATCTCCAACAATCTAAATCCCTAGCTTGTATTTCTATGTGAATTTTACATGCTGAGCTAAATTATAAACATTTTGCTACCCCCATGTGCCATATACAGAATGTAAATCCCAAGGCTATTTGTCAAATCAAGTATTTAATATGTTGTGTGCAAATGTCAAAATTACATCTGTGATAGGTTTGTAAAAAAAAGTTATCAGTCTGTAGAATTTTCTGAGTGCTTTCCTCCCTGAGAGGTAGCATTGCTACTAACTGGCTGGCTAATGTATAGTTACCAAAAATAAAATCGTATTATAAAAAATCATATTATCTTAGGTCTGGGGAGTTGAGGCAATGATTCAGTGTCAACAATTTCTTCATTCACTGCTGCTGGAAACAATTTCAGTTGGAACATTTATCCTGACCTATACCTATTTAATATACCTTGGATCTATGTCAGGTATATCTTTAATTACGGAGCTTAAAAGAGCACAAATATCTGTGTTTGGTGTGTTTAGTCATCCTTCCAAATAAGATTGCCTCTCTACTACTAAAGAGTCTCTCTTATCCTGATTTTGGATTATGTTTAAAAATGAACCAGCAGAACTTGTGTGAGCATCCACTTCCTCCCTGGCTGTATTATCCCCCTTGTGAATAGTCAAGGTTGCTGAGCTGGCCAGGATGGTCAGTGCATGTCTGCCAGCATGTCTTGAGGGTGGGTTATCTAGGCCACGGCTTCGCTGGCTCTCCCTTACCATTTCTCTGCTGGTCACTCTTGTTAGTAAACCTAAGAGTCTCCGTGTCCTGTTTCCCTTATATCTATTAGGGCCTCCAAAATTTGATTCTATAACACTCCAAGGATTTGACTTATCTCAAGTGAATTTATGACATTTCTGCTCTTGAGTTAGTGGTGATGCCTGTAATCTTAGCTACTTAGGAGGCTGAGATCTGAGGATTGAAGGAGGAAACCAGTTTGGGCAGAAAAGTCTGTGAGACTCTTATTTCCAGTTAATTACGGGGTGGGGGTGGGCACAGGAAAGGCAGGAATTTAAACTGTGATTCAAGTGATAAGTGCTAGCCTTGAGCACAGAAGCTCAGGACAGAGCCCAAGTCTTGAGCTCAAGCCATGGAACTGGTCCGTACACAGACACACAGATACACACACACACACACACACACACACACACTTAACCGTTCATGAAGTATGGCGTGTTGTAATGGATGCTTTGGAGTATGACGGAGCTGGATTTGAATCCTGGTTGCGTCTTCTTCTGCTGAACAAGTCTCTTCATCTATAAAATGGGAATGGCATGGCCAGATTCACACAGAAGTGGATTAATAACACTATGTATGGTTGGGGACCAGTCCTGGCAAGTAGCAGATGTTTAGTAGACAATAGTGCTCTTGTTTCTGTAGTTTGCGACAGGTGACGAAGTGTGGGAAGGAGATGAGGAAGTGTATGCAGTGAACAACAGGTTGGTTTTGTTTTGTTTTGAGGGGAGCTAGAGATCACACCCGGGGCTTCAAGCATGCTGGGCAAATGCCATCCATCTACCATAGACCAGCTTCTATACTGGTTTTCACACTGGATTGCCACCTGTTACAGGGTCCACAGAAGGACAGAGAAAAAAAGTAGAAAGCAAAGAGAAAGCACCAGGGCCAGAGGTGTGGCTTAGTGGTAGAATGCTTGCCTAGCATGCAATGGGTTCAATTCCTTGGTACCACATACACAGAAAAGCCAGCGTGGTGCTGTGGTTCAAGTGGTAGAATGCTCGAGGACAGTGCCCAGGCCCTGAGTTCAAGCCTCAGGACTGGGAAAGAGAGACAGAGAGAGAGAGACAGACAGAGAGACAGACAGAGACATATAGAGACAGACAGAGAACACTAAAGTGCATTAGAGTAGTAGAAAAGTATTGTTTGGGGAAGCTTTCTTTTACAATGGCATGGACAGTTGTCAAATTTGCTGGAAGTGGAGGTTGGAAAGTTGAGAAAGTATAGTTTAGTTCCATATTCTTCAGGCTTTGTACATCAGAGAGCTGTGGGAATCACCTACATGTATAGTGCCCTGCTTTGTATCCAGTGACTCCTGAAACTGTTATTTTCCCCTTAACTGGCTCCACCCACCCCATTTCTTCTTTCAGGCCAGCCAACACAGTCCTTCCTTAGATTTCAGCCAGTGATCACACCAGCGGTAGCCGTGTGCTTCCCTGTCTGTAGCCCTCTCTGAAAGGTGGGGCAGGGTACCTATCTTATTCACTTGCTATCTCTAAGAGCCTAGCACTTTGGAGATACTCAGTTAACACTAGCTGGCTCAATGGCTTCAGATCATGTTAGCATCTGAGTGTGATCTCTCTATTTAACCCTAAGTCAGGATGAGGTCCAGGTGGGATCTTCTGGGGAGATAAGAAGCAGTAATACAGTCGAGGGAAACTAGGTTGAGATTAGGCTTTGGGAACCATGGACCGTGTCTAATAACCAGGTTTCACCAAGTATGAACACAAGGGGACAAAAGTATCTCTATTGCTAGGACAGGCTCACTGATTCCAATCCATAATGATTGTGGTGGCATTTACATTCTTTACCTTGAGGCTCAGTTTCAAACTATAACATCTTCCTAAAAAGCATTCTTTATTGATGCTTTTTCTTTCTTCTGAGTTTAATAATGTCCTGTAAAATGGGAAAATATCTTCTTCCTAATAGCAATTCTGTAAAGATTAAGTGGAGGAAATGTTGGTAAGCCTCAGTGCTCTAAATGACACTTATTAGGTACTGAATGGTCAGTCCATTCTCTTGCTTATAATAATCAATTGAAAGTTGCTGTCTCATCTTTGTCCTTTAAAGGCAGGATAGAAGATCACATTGTTATCACTGATAGCTTCTATGGAGGGATATCGAATTGTGTGGGGGTGCTAATTCTCATCCATCAGAATAGGCCTTACTTATGTCCTCAGTTGCATTCTTCACTGAAAACATTAGCTCTTTGCTTCTTTACATAGTACTGGAGTTAAGGGATTTTTTTTTCTGTAACTGGGTACCATATAGTATATACATGAAATTATTGTGAGTGGACTGTCAATAAAATCAGATACATTTTATTATGTTTTGAAGTCACGGTGTAGGGGCCTGTATTCATAGAGCATACATCGGACTCCGTCCCATTTGAAAATGTCTACAAAAAGTGTCTATGATTCACAGTTTCTTTCTCTAGGATGATGAATCTATTATGGAAGGATGTCAGATGAGAAAAGATTTCGAGATGAAGCATAGCACATATCCCTGAATCACTGTGAAATACAAGGGTAATGTAAGATACAGATGTGTGAGCTTAAAGGTACATTGATTATGTGTCAAGAGCCTGTGGAATAGCGCATGCATTTTGGTGTGTCTTCTTTAAGTGTTTTCAGATGAGTGCATTGCAGAGTATTTCCTGGGTAGATCAGGGAGCTAGAGAAACATAGTCCCCGCCCCCCTCCCATGGCACCCACCAATACCATCCCCCTCTTAGACCATCTCAGAGGGAGAAGAAGTCGAATTTCTTTTCTTTTCCTCTTTGTTCCTGCTATATATTAGCCTTGGCTACCCAGGCTTTTAGCAGTTGGGGAAGTGAGACCTTGAGTAATATTTATGAGCTGAGTACCCAGCACATTTCAGAGACTAAGTAAAAAGGATTATTATTGATTCTTCTGTGTTCAGGTTTGCTGCTGGAATCCAGCATAGTCCTGCTAACAAATCTAACAGCTCTGTAGCCTTTTTTGTTGAACCTAGATAAAGGCTGAGACCTGATCATTTGAGAAGGAGCCTGTGAAAGGAACAGGTTTGAATGGCACTGACTGTCTCTTGTGGCACTTGAAGCCCAGTATTAATTTAGCTTTGCATTGTCTTAGTAGAAGAGATTAGAAGAGATAGGCCTTGCATTTAGCCTCTGCAGTCCCACCCACACTCTGTTGAATTATTCCCGTGGAATTCTAGAAGAACTTCCAGATGACCAGTTCTCTGTGTGCATTCTTGAGTCATACCCGTTGCTAGTTAGACACATGTCTATTATGCCTCTGTTTCAGCTCTACAATCTCAAAAGCCATTTAGACAAAAATCTTTGAGTAGCTCCCTGGATGCTCATTATCCATTAAAGGCAAGTGCAAACTAAACCCAGAGAACTTGGAGCATTTAAGGTGGCTGTGCTCAGCCAAGAGTCTAGAGATTAGGGATATAGAAGGAGAGTTAAACAGTTGCCTGTGAATGTGGTCCTTAAATATGGCTTTATTGTCCATGAATTAATTGATCAAGAGAACGAATTCCACCCAATTTAGGCAATACATAAGAGTAATAACTTTAACAAAGCACTCATCAGTTCCGAAGAGAATATCTTATACATATATTTATACATACAAGCGATATGACACATATATGATACATGAGACATATATGGTACATATATGACACATGCATATGCTGCACATATCTTGTGTGTGTTTTAGTCCTGAGGCTTGAACTCAGGGCCTGGGAGCTTTACCTGAGCTTTTTTTTTTTTTTTTTTTTTTGCTTAAGATGAGTGTTCTGTCAGGCTTTTTGGTGGTTAATTGGAGATAAGAGTATCTCAGACTTTCCTGCCAAGGCTGGCAGATCTCAGATCTCACCCTCCTAAGCAAGTAGGATTGGAGGCATGAGCCTCTGTGTCCAGCTACATAGCTATGTTTCTGATAGAATAATCTGCATCATTCTCTCCTGACTGTCCTTCTGACAGTCCACCCAGGCTATGGAAACTCCTTCGTCTTTGACATCTGTGCCTTTCTGCCTCATATCCCCATCCCTGCGTACTCATTCCTCTGCCTTTACCTTGGTTAAGGTACATTTGGCCAGTGACCTTGCGATTGTCCCGTGACTAATCTCTCTCTGTGTTCCATTCTTTATCTTTTTGAATATTTTTTCCCAGCTATCACAGTTACCTTTCAAACCATACTCAGGTCACATTATTCTCTACAGAACACCTTTGATGATTCTTCTTTGTCAGTGGAAAACATCAAATTGGGTTTCTGTCTGACAGATATGAGTTACTTTTCAAATCTTTTTAACCATGTGCCTTCTACCCCTCCAGCTGCTCTGGGCTGCTGATTCTGAAGCTCTTAACTGCTTTTAACAAGCTTTTTAACTGAAGTCTCAGTATCCTCACCTACCCAATGAGTATACTAATAGACTCTACCTCACAGGATTAAGAATTCATTGGAATAACCTAATAATAAGCCCAGCAGAAGTTTAGGCAATTGTTATTATTGTCATTTTCAACTAAGCACAGTGATCTGACCCTTTTTCTCCAGCGAACCACATGCCTTTTTGCATATGGAGAACATTTTCCTTAAGGCCTTTGTGGAGGTGTTTACAGTTCAGAATTGGACAATTTGTGCATCCATCGTCATTTTTGCATCACTTATCAGAAAGCTTGCCTGCGTATAGCTGTATTTGTCCGCCATTTTAGGGTTTCTTTTCTTTTCTTTCTTTTCTTTTTGTGAGATTGGACAGTGGAAGTTCTCAGGCTGGGGTTGAAGGTCAGTTAGGGACAGGACAGGGCAGGTCAGGACCATTTCTGGCAAGCATTTGAGGGTGTTGAAGGTTGAGAGTGGGTGTGGCAATGCTGGGAAGCCACACTGACGCTGATCCCTAGAGTCGGTCTCAATTTCACAGTTGGGGACACAGTTCCCACTTGTTCAGGAGTTCCTTCTCAGGCCACCCACACTTCTGACCAACTGGCTGCAAATTGGAGACTTTGTGCAGTCTTCTCAGAGATGATAATTAGCTTGGATGATTCACAGGACTCAGGAAAGTGCTGAACTTAAGAACAGTGTTTTATCAGCCAGATGAGAAGATGTCTAGGGAAAAGTCTGAGAGGGTCCTTCCTTGCTCTGTGGTGTCCAGAGTGTGGATAGCAGTTCCATTACATGGCATCATCGTTTGGCACATTGGCTGTGTGATTGTTACATCGCCGGTCCCCTCCTGTCCCCGAAGGTAGTCAGCTGATATCACCCCCTCAAAGTCCCAACTAGAGACATGGTTGGTCTTTCTGGAGGGGCCACCTCTGTTCTTGTACCATTTTGATTGCATATACTCAGGTACTCAGTCCCTGGGACTCACAATTACAAAGAAAAATTTCAATTACTTGGGAAATTCCAAGTATTTAGAGATCTTTCCTAGGAACTAGATACTGAAGCCAATCAAATTTATTATTATACAAGAGGATGTCCCATCTGTCTGCATCAGATGTGCTATTTATTCACTTCAGAAACCTTCCAATCTCATTATGGCAAGAATGATGATCTGAAGACCATTATCTCTGTTTCGTAACTCAATAGAAGTTGGGAAAGCTATAGAAGTAATTTTCTGCCTGTAAACAGGAGATGGGTATGAGAACTAACCATGAGAAGACCCTCTGAATAACTCTCTAGATTTTAATTTTATAAATAAGCAAACCTTTCCTAGAAGCAAAGTGCATTCCTTAAAACATTTTTTTTTGGTGGTAGTCCTGGGGATTGAATTCAGGGCTTTGAGCTATGCTCTGGTCCTTTTGTTTTCAGTTTATTTTTCAAGATTTTCCTGATTGCCCTATACTGCAACCCTCCTACTTCTGCCTCCCAGTATCTGGAATTCCAAGCAGGTATCACTCCCTACCGCAAACTACATTCTTGAAGGCTGAAATGGTTGTAATGGCTTCTGTGTACTCTAGTACCTGCTGTGTGCTCAGGATCATCCCCTTTATTGGGTGTATTTCTAAGCCAGCTTTGTTAGGAGTGCAGTGAGCCAGTGTGTCTACCAGAGCAGTATGGTCTAGCCTGAGTCCAGGTATCCCTAGTCAAGAGAACTCTTTCCTTAAAGATCCATGTGGTGGCTGATAATGCCCATGAAGGTAACAAGCAGTTCTGCTTAAGTAAAATATTGAAATTATGGCTAGATTATTAGTCACTGACATGAGTTGGAATAACATACAGCAGAACTAATCTGGTCTATAAAGGTACTTTATTAAAAAATCACTTTATTACAAGTGTACTTCCTAAAAATCTTATGGAAAAATCCCATGTTTTTTGACCAAAAAACCATATACATAGTCACTTGTATGTCACACATATTTTTCTCCCCTGGAAATAAATTTAGTTTCTTATTTCTTGAACTTTAATGTATCCATTTTCTAATGAAGTAAAGGCCTTTCTATTCTTTCATGGAAAAACTTAATTTTCTCATTTTCTTTCTTCCCCCTTAATATCTTTCTCTTTTACTACCAGTTTGAAAACTTCATGTATACAGCTCAGTCGGATCAGTACTTCCTCTAGCTTCCCCCCTTTTCTGTTGCCAGTGACGTGGTTCTCTGATTTTCTTAGCATTACGTGAAATTCTATTTAAAAAGTTCTAGATGCTTCAGGCACATAATAATTAAGGGTTATTCCTGTCGGGAATAGAAACACCATATTAGCACAGCTCTTCCTTTGAGGCTGCTAAAGAAGGAAAATCCTGTTTAGAGGGTTTGTCTCTGTGGTCTTTAAAAAAAAAGGTAGTTATGTAACCTGGGGCTCAATTGGCTGGGGCTTGGGGCACTGGTTTATTTGTGCATCTCCAGTGTTCTATGCAGCAGTGGAGGAAGGGCCTAGTGGCTTGTGTAAGTGAGGCTTGTAGACCCCTAGGTGGGTTTCACATAATGGCAATTTGGCAGACGTTGAAAGAAATGCACTTTTTCCCTCCTTTACATAGCCATGGGTGTATAACAAACACTGAATAAACATGCAGTGGTTGGCTTTAAAAGTAGATTTATTCGGAGTGGCATGCAGCAGCCCTGTATCTGATAGCAAGCCTGCAAGGTCTGTCTTCACCACTCTCTGTTGTATCCTGGTGGCAATGGGACATTGCCACCTAGGATTTAAAAATTAATTCAGTAGCAGGACAAGACAGGTGGTCACATAAAAGAGGTACCTGAATAGAGAAAGGATCAAGTAGTTCTCACAGGAGATTAACGGGGGATATTTATGATCTCCCATCTGTACCAACACGTAGACACCATAAAGAGACTGGCAAGTCCAGAAGGATTGCTAAGGTGGGAGGGGACTGGCTTATAATTAAGTTATGACAACAGAAGGACTCATTGTGCTCCAAGGAAACATGTCTAGCAGGTGAATCCATGTATGGAAAAACAGTTGAACCCCAAAATGGGAAAAAAAGAGAAGTAAAATTTGGGTGAAATAAGTTAACCTTTATAAGAATGAAATGAAGGTCTGCTTTCTCTACACCACTTTAGGGAAATTTATCAGCCGAGAAGGAGGGGCGGGGTGGAGGGGAAGTGGGGGGAGGAGTGGAAAGGGATCTTGTTCTAGAAGCTCTGGAGAACTCTTTGTGTACTGGAGTCACAGAAGATTTTATTCTTCTCAGCACATTCCTTGGCACCCAGTTGATTTACTGTGTAAACAAAGTAGGCATGCTAGTCAACTTTCTATCTCCCTAACAAAACACCTGTGATAAATAAGCTGGTGGGAGCAAAGGCTTATTTTGGCTTACAGTCTGAAGGGTTGAGTCCATGCTGGGGTTGACTCATTGCTGTAGATGGGGCCAGCCAGTACATCACAGCAGGGAGCCGGGCACAGGGCAAAACACCCTGCAAAGAAAGGCATGTCCAATGACCCACTGCCCACAGACTTCCCAGGAGCACAAATGGGAACCAAGGTTGACACACAGAATTTTGGGGAACCCTTTAGGTCCAATGATGGACAGATTAAAAAGAAAGGTGACTCAAGTGAGGAAAAAAGACTGAAAATGAAGTTTCTGATAGAAAAAGTGGCCATCATTTCAGAGAGAGAAAAACATTTAAGAAACAAAACAAGAACCAGCATAAGAGCATCAGGAGTTCAGATTAGCACAACAGAGTTGAAAAGAGAGACTGAATGTGTATGAAAGTGCACAGATGGAAGGATCAGGGCCCGGAAAGCTAAAAGGCAAAGGGAACAATGGCTTATGAAAAAGACTATGGAAAAAGTGTTGTTGTTGTTGTGGTTTAACATTATTATTAAAAAGAAGAGAATGAGAGAGTTTTTGTTTTGCCTTTGTATTGTTGAAGATTGAACCCAGAGCCTTCCACGTGCTAGGTAAGTGCTCCACCACTGAGCTGAGAGCTCTGCCCTCAGCTCTCAGTGAAAAAAAATGACTCATGCTTAGGGAAGACATTGTAGTAACACAATGCCAAAAAAATATATAGAGTTATTTGAGTCCCATTTAACATTCATCTTCTCAACCAAGGAGGACAGAATTACAACTAAAAAATTCCAGGTATCCTTTAGAAATGAAAGGTGAGCTCGGGTTGCAGCTCAGTGGTAGAATACTCGCCTGACACATGTAAGGCCCTGGCCTTGTGTTCAATGATCAAGCACTTCCACCACCACCAAGCAGATTAGGAGAAAGCACCAAGTCATTCTTTATTGGGCATTGAGATGTGTGGCTCATATCTGTTACCCTAGCTACTCAGGAGGCTGAGACCTGCCAGATTGAGGTTTGAAAACAGACTAGACACTTTATATCCATTTAGCCAGCAAAATGCCCACCTCGGAGGCATGGCTCAACCTTTAGGGAACCAATCATAAGCAAGCAAGCCAAACTTGAGTATGAGGTCTTGAGTTCAAAAGTCCTATGATTTTCACCCTGACGACCTGGGAATACCTTGCAGATGTTGTTCATAGAACTAAAAATGTGGCACTGTGGCCTGTGCTCAGGAGCTTAGTGAATTTTTCTTTCTATGCCTCAGTTCTTTTACCTGTAAGACAATGATGCTGTGTCCAACGCCTCACTTACAAAGTGCAGACACTGGAGAGGTGATAATAATAGTACTTATTGCTTCTCCTGTTGACTGTCAGAAACACATGAAATATCTATGTAAGTTGCTGACCCAGAGAGCAGATACCACAGAAGTGCTAGCTCTAAATATTATTGCCTAATCTTTCTGAGACATTGTCTGCAAAAGAGAGCTTTGGGGATAGAAAATTTCCTCCATTTAACTTTTTTTTTTTTGAAAAGGGAAGAGACAGATTGTTGGGATTACAGCCTAATAAATGTGACATTAATTCCTGGCACAATTCTCATATGGGTGAGTGCAGAGATGGTTGGGGAAGAGTTGAAAATACAAAGTTCTCCTGGGTTCTGTAATAGGCCTGCCATAGCCAAGTGCCATAGACAGATGGGTCTCCACAATAGACACTCAGTGTTGCTCTGCAGTCTGGGTACACGAGGGATTGATATCTTTGGGGAGAAGGGGGAAGAGAGGGCTGAGTGGGATGTTGTTACAGGCTTCTCTCCTTGGCTTGAAATGGCAGGTTTCTCCTGTGTTGCACTGTCTTCTTCTGAGTCCTAATCACTCCCTTAGTAAAGACACTGGTCTTGTGGAGATAGGGCCCATTCCACAGACTTCGGTTTTACTTGATAGCCTCTATAAGACCCTGACTCCCATTCTGAGGTTCTTGGGAGTCAGGACACCAACACATCTCTCTGGGTGAGAACATGTACACAATCCAACCCTTTCTCCTTCTCCTTCTCTTCATCCTCCTCTGCCTTCTCCTTCTTTGGTACTAAGGCTTCAGTTTCATGGTCTTGGGTTTGCTAGACAGGCTCCTATCACTTGAGCCACACTCCTATCCTTTTGATTCTAGTTGTTTGTTTTTCTCTTTTAGATAGGGTCTCACTAACTGCTTACTTTGCCAGGCTGGCCTTAGGCTCTACTTGTGTCACTTTAGTAGCTGGGATTCCAGGCATGTGCTGCCAGATCTTGACCCTTTCATGTTCTTTTTGATGGTATATAGGCTACAAAATACATACACAGTGAACTTGGAATCATGAAGATAATATTTAATGCAGTTAATGTTTTATAAGTAAATCATACCTTGACAAAGCTGTTAAAAACAAGTTTCCTTTTTTCTTAAAAAAAGGGAGAAATGGAAACTTTCTGTAAATCACAAGTTGACTATGGCATCTGTTTCTCTACTTCATGTGTATGCTCTCAGGACTCATTGTTATTTTTCAGATTTTATAAACATCTCTTCCACTCTGGACCTTTACTTTGTGATAAGTGTATAAGCTTATGAGGCAATTAAGAAATGGGTCTCTGATGGATCATTCTTGCACATAGAAGAGTGGTATTAAAATATTTATAGGGAAATGAATTTCAGCTTTCAAATGAAAAAGGCTAGAAGAAAGATGGTTTAAAATTTCATAAAAAATGATGGAATTATTACTGCATTTTAAAAAAGGGAGAAAAGCAGTCTCCTGACAGTGACCTTGGATGGGGTTCAATGTAAAAATTTTTGTGTAATAAACTGTCATGTAAGCTGGGTGCTGGTGGCTTGTGCTTGTAATCAGATCTCAGGAGGTGGAGATCTGAGGTTAGTGGTTCAAAGCTAGCCCTTGCAGGGAAGTCCATGAGACTCTTATCTTCAATTAGCTACCAGAAAACCAGAAGTGGCACTGTGGCTCAAAGTGGTAGAGCACTAGCTTTGAGCAAAAGAACTCAGGAACAGCACCCAGGTTATGAGTTCAAGCCCCATGACCGAAAAAAGAAAACAACAGAAATTGTCGCCCACTATTCCTAAATTTAGGACTGCAATTTCAAAATTTAATTAGTAAGTTATGCTGAAACTTTTTTTTTGGCTGTGGGGCTTGAACTCTGGGTTTGGGTGCTGTCCCTGAGCTCTTCAGCTCAAGGCTCCCACCCTATCCCTTGAGCCATAGGATCACTTCCAGTTTTCTGGTGGTCAATTAGAGATAAGAGTCTCACGGACTTTAGTGCCTGGGCTGGCTTTGAACCCTGATCCTCAGACCTCAGCCTCCTGAATATATGCCGAAAATTTTTTTATCTACCTTCATTTTCTTAAAACTTTCTATGGTATCAAGTAATGAAGCATTTCATCCTTGCTTCAAGGGAAAACAAATTCTATTTTGTAGCTGGTATTAAAAAAATATAATGAACTCTTCCTCTAATGCATTGTAGGTGTGTACTGGGCTAAGAACTGGGGCAGCCCTGGTTTGTTTCTAGTAGCTGTCCTGCCTGGTCAGCCAATTCTTGCAGGTGAACTTTGAGATAGAAATCTTATCCACTGAGAGAGTTCATGTGTGTTTTGACCAGTGGCGCTTTTCTTCTGCACTTGTCCCCACCCTTGACTTTGAAAAGAAATCCCAAACATACTCCTCCCTTTCCTCCTCATAATCGGCTCTCAGCTTTCAATGCCTGCCCAGGACTCCTAGTGTTTCTATGTTGGATTACTATTTTGGGCAAGTCATTGTACCTTTAGACAAAAGTACACTTGTACTTTCTCTTTTGCACTGTGCTTACAACCGCATCGGAAGGATGCCAGATAGAAAGTTCTCCACATCTTTAAACAAAGGGCAAAGCTACGTTGCCCAAATTAGATGTGTATAATCCCCTCACTCGCAATAAATGAGTGCTTCTAGATTTTTCCCTGCTCCTAATATTTACTGGTCCTTTTATTTTCAACTTCTCTTATGGCCAGATCTTTAGCACATGTGGTAGGGTGGATACCTAACTTTTCTAACAACAACAACAACAACAAAAAGAAAAGTTCTGGGCACCACTGGCTCGAACCTGTAAACCTAGCTACTCCGGAGGCTGAGGTCTGAGGATTAAGGTTCAAAGCCAGCCAGTGTAAGAAAGTCTCTGAGAAGATTCATCAAAGAAAGAGAACTATAGACCCATTTCTTTGATGAACATCGATGCAAAACTTCTCAACAAAATACTGGCCAACCGTCTACAACTCATCAAAAAAATTATACACAATGATCAAACAAGATTCATCACAGGGAGGCAAAGCTGGTTCAACATACGCAAATCAATTAATATAATTCAACACATCAACAGGAGCAGGGACAAAAATCACATGATTGTCTCAATAGATGCAGAAAAGGCATTTGACAAGATCCAACACCCTTTTATGTTAAAAGCTCTGGAGGAACTAGGAATCCATAGAACATTCCTCAATATAATAAAGGCTGTGTATGACAAACCCACAGCTAGTATTATATTTAATGATGAAAAGCTAAAGCCATTCCCTTTAAAAACAGGAACAAGACAAGGATGCCCACTCTCTCCACTCCTCTTTAACATAGTACTAGAATTCCTAGCTAGAGCAATAAGGCAAGAAGCAAGCATAAAGGGGATCCAAATAGGGAAAGAGGAAGTAAAACTTTCCCTCTTTGCAGATGACATGATCCTGTATTTAAAGAATCCTATAGACTCCACTCCCAAGCTCCTTGAGCTGATTCAAAACTTTGGAAGGGTAGCAGGGTATAAAATTAACCCTCAAAAATCAACTGCCTTCCTCTATGCCAACAGTGAGAGGAATGAGGCAACAATCAGGAAAGCAACTCCTTTTGCAATAGCCTCAAAGAAAATAAAGTACCTGGGAATTATCTTAACTAAGAATGTAAAGGATCTTTTTGATGAAAATTTTAAAACCCTGAAAAAGGAAATTAAAGCAGAATTGAGAAAATGGAAAAACCTCCCATGCTCCTGGATTGGAAGAATCAACATCTTGAAAATGACAATCTTGTCAAGGGCTATCTACAAATTCAACGCAATACCCATCAATATCCCAATGTCATTCTTTAAAGAAATAGAAGAGGCAATCCAAAATTTCATATAGAATAATAAAAGACCCCGCATAGCAAAAACACATCTTGGCTGGGAGTTTGGCCTAGTGGTAGAGTGCTTGCCTAGCATGCACGAAGACCCGGGTTTGATTCCTCGGTACCACATACATAGAAAAAAGCCGGAAATGGTGCTGAGGCTCAAGTGGTAGAGCTCTAGCCTTGAGAAAGTCCAAGGACAGTGCTCAGGCCCTGAGCTCAAGCCCAGGAGTGGCAAAAAAAAATTGATTATGAGCATATACAGGAAATCATTATTAAAAAAAACCCCAAAAAACCCAAAAAACCCAAAAAAACACATCTTGGCAGAAAGAACAGTGCAGGAGGAATTTCAATACCAAACTTTAGACTCTATTACAGAGCTATAATTATCAAAACAGCTTGGTACTGGCACAAGAACAGGCCTGAAAATGAATGAAATAGAACTGAGGACCCAGATATTAAACCACAGACCTATGGCCACCTAATCTTTGACAAGGAAGCCAAAAAAATAGAATGGAAGAAAGACAGCCTCTTCAACAAGTGCTGCTGGCAGAACTGGTTAAGCACCTGCAGAAAACTAAAGTTGGATCCTCCTTTGTCACCCTGCACTAGGATTAATGGATCAAAGACCTCGAGGTAAAAGCTGACACACTGAAAACTTTACAAGAAGGAATAGGAGACATGCCAGGCCTCCTTGGCACAGGTCGAAACTTTCTTAATAAGGACCAAGAATCACAACAAATCAGAGAAAGGCTGGATAAGTGGGACTGCATTAAACTTCAGGGCTTTTGTATGGCAAAGGACATAGCTAGTAAATTAATCAGGAAGCCTACAGAATGGGAGAAAATCTTCACTAACCATACAACAGACAAAGGCCTCATATCTAAAATATATCAACAGCTCAAAAAATTGAATCAATCCAAAACTAATCTCCAAAGTAACAACCATCCCATTAAAAGATGGGCCAAAGACTTAAAGAGAGTCTTCTCTGAAGAAGAAACAAAAATGGCCTATAGACACATGAAGAAATGCTCAACATCTCTGGTCATAAAAGAAATGCAAATCAAAACAACTCTAAGATTCTACCTCACTCCAGTTAGAATGGCCAGGATCAAGAAAACTAATAACAACAGATGCTGGAGGGGATGTGGCCAGGAGGGATCACTACTACACTGTTGGTGGGAGTGCAAACTCGTTCAACCACTATGGAAAGCAGTATGGCAGTTCCTCAAAAGACTAAACATAGAGCTCCCCTATGACCCAGCAATTCCACTACTAGGCATTTACCCAATTGTCCAGAAACAAGGACATACTAAATCCACCAGCACAACAATGTTCATTGCAGCATTATTTACCATAGCAAAGCTATGGAACCAACCCAGATGTCCCTCAGTTGATGAGTGGATCAACAAGATGTGGTATTTGTACACAATGGAATTCTATGCTGCTGTCAGAAAGAATGACATTGCCCCATTTGTTAGGAAATGGAACGACTTAGAAAAATCATAGTAAGTGAAGTAAGTCAGACTCAAAGGAACTTCGGCTCAATGGTTTCCCTCATTTGTCATAATCAGTAGAAACCTTGGGCTCTCCTAGCAGAGATTTGCAATAGAGCAAAACCTAGATACATAAGGCCATACAGTATGACACTAAATGAAAGGACCTCTAGGATATAGAAACAAAAGCCATATAATGAATGATTGTTGTCCCTAATGTACTATATTATCTCTCATCTCCTTTGCTGTCTCTTGGTTATCTCATATTTTTATAGTATCTCACTTTGTTATCTGATATATATCCAATATATCAGATATTTGTATTTGGTTATTTGAAATTGGATAGGGAAAGGGGGAAAAGAAGATGAGGGGTGAGGGTGGGGGGGAGGGAAATGGCGACCAAGACATGTGAAAGGGTATCAATGTATGTGATAATGCACCTTCTATCTGGCAAATACAATGTAACCCTTCTATTAATTACAATAAAAATATATGGGAAAAAAGAAAGTCTGTGAGACTCATATTTCTAGTATATTTATCAGAAAAAGCTGGAAGTGGTGCTGTGGCTCAAGTGGTAGTGCACTGACCTTGAGCACAAAGAGGCTCAGAGATAGCCATCAAACTGACAGTTCAACTCCCAGGACTACTGGGGTGGGGGTGGGGGAAGGTGGGAGGGCAACTTCCTCCTAAAATACAGTGTTTGTGACCATGTGTGAAATTGTAGTGCAGTTACTCATGTGGACTTCAAGAGGTGACAATGGCTGCCAAGTGGAATTAAGTCCTCCTTTAAGATCTCTTCTGTGTCAGGTGATGGAGTTAGACTCTGAGACAGGATGGGTGTGAGGAAGAAAAGAGAAAGTAAATATTTGCCAAGAGGTGTCACAGGCTAGGACCCCAGCACTCAGCATGATGAAACAGGATGGTGAGTTTCAGGCCAGCCTGGTTACATAGCGAGACTCTGTTTTCTAGTATTGGGCATTGCTTTACCTATTTCTCTGTTCCAGTTTTTTTCAACTGTTTCAGTTGGCACGATTGTTTGAGCCTTAGAAGTGTAGTAGACGTTTTAGTATGAATTTTGAAGTTGAAGTGTTAAATTTTTATAGGCGCAGCACTCAAGATTTTAGAAGTATTCATGTATATTTTCTAAATTGGAATGTATCTTCAAAATATTTCAGATTTTGTGTGAGATTTAGATTTTGAGTATGAGTTTAAGAACGAAATCCTTTTCTTCTCTCTCCCTCTCTGTTAGATTTAAACTTCTAAGTAAAAAATACTCAGAGAAGGCGTTGAACAGGCTCTTGGCTAGAAGATTGGTTTTATGATGTTGTTACTTGAGGAGAATGTGTGTATGTTGTCTCTCTAACATTCTGAGTCATAAAGAAATTTTGTACTATTGTTTTTACAAGTAATGCTATGTTGTCTCTATAACATTGAGTGTTCAAGAGATCTCTTTGTCAGTTGTGGGGCTTGAACTCTGGGCCTGGGCATTGGCCCTAAGCTCTTTAGTTCAAGGCTAATGCTCTACTACTAGAGTGACATTTCTGGTTTTCTGGTGGTTAATTGGAAATAAGAGTCTCACAGACTTTGGTGCCCCAGCTGGCTTTACCATGATCCTCAGATCTCAGCCTCATGAGTAGCTAGGATTACAGGTGTGAGTCACTGGTGCTCACCTCAAGAAATCTTATGCTATTGTGTTTAGTCCCCAGTGAAGTCCTGGTGGAGGTTGTGGAATGTTCAAGGGATAGAGTCTTGTGGTTGGTGCTAAGTCAGCGAAGGCATGCTCCCCTCCCCCCGCCTTTTTTTTTTTTTTTTTTTTTTTTTTTTTTGCCAATCCTGGGCTTGAGCTCAGGGCCTGAGCACTGTCCTTGGACTTTCTCAAGGCTAGAGCTCTAAGCCCCATGCTCCCATTTTTACTAGGAAGGAGTGGGAAAATGAATGTGTCTTCTATAACACGTGTAATGTACTGTTACAGAGCGACCTGTTCCAAAGTGAGATGCCAAGTCAGTGGATTGGGTGGGGCTTAGGGAGTGACTTGTGGTTGAGAATGCATAGGTCAGAAATTTCTAGGCCTCCCACATGAGCCTAAGGTGAAGGAGGTGAGAGACACCGTGACTGTGGTGGTTCGAGGTAGTAGTAACCTTAGGCTTGCAGGCTCACAGCACATGGAGTGAGCAAACCCTCCTGGAGGCAGGACCAGGAGAGGAGAGCTGGGAAGCAGCCAGCCAATGGGAGTGGGAGGAGGGTGGGGTGGGGGAGTTAGGGAAAAGGGCATGGCCAACTGGAAAACATCCTGTGCTGTGGTGTAACTCCAAGTGAAGGGAGCCGCTGGTGTGTGGAACAAGGGATTGAGTGATGTGTGATGTGGGTTTTCAGCATGATCTGTGAAAAATAATCTAGGCCAAGTCCAAAAAAGAAAATAAAATGCTTGTGTGTGTGTGTGTGTGTGTGTGTGTGTGTGTGTGTATTCGAGGGACAGCCACATGCTTCTTGTCTTGAACCTTTGGTGTAAACCAGAGTGTAATTTTTTTTTAAATGAAACAGAACACAGAGTTATCATGAGACCAAGGATCTTGAGCATGTTTTGTCTCCTGGAAATTGCTAGAATATTGAAGGATTGGGGAACAGGACCACATAGAAAGTTTTCATGTCTTCAGTGTCAAAAATTGCTGTTATCAACTAATGGGCAAAAAAAGTGTCTTATTTCCTGAATAGGAAATAAAATAGATTGTTTTAGGAGGGAACTTGGGAAAGTCCTGCAGAAGAATTGAGCCTTATTTCCCTTCCATGTTCTCCCTCATTTCAGCTTTCCCTTCCCACTGCCCTAATGGACATTGTATTTCTCAGCAGAGGGCATTCATTTTTCTTTGGCTTGGCTGAGGAAATGTTCCTGTCACTTCTTCTGAATGTAGAGTACTGCCTTGGTGGTGACAAGTTTTGACAAGGAAACTTTGTTCTGCCACCGGCCTGAAGAGTTTGGTATGACTCCAATTCCTATTAATTTTCATGCACAATTCAAGCACCTAGGAAAACAGTTGGGGAGTTTTTATTTGGGAGCCAGTGATAAATGTCATAAGGTGGGTGGTCAATCTGATGATTTTGAATCTATGTACCCTACAAAGTTTAATTAGGAGTACATAATGACTCTTTCAAATGTGTGTGTGTGTGTGTGTGTGTGTGTGTGTGTGTGTGTGTGTGTGTGTGTGTGTTGGGAACTGGGGATTGAATTTAGGGCCTGAGTACTTTCCTTAGTTTTTATGCTCAAGGCTAGCTAGCACTCTACCACATGAGCCATAGCTCCATTTCTGATTTCTGACTTTGTTTCTTTCTTTTCTTTTCTTTTTTTTTTGGTGCCTAATGGAGGTAAGAGTCTCATGGACTTTCCCACCCAGGCTAGCTTTTACTTGTCATTCTCAGATCATCTCAGCCGCCTAAGTAGCTAGGATTACAGGCATGAGCCACCAACACTTGGCTAGTATTTCAAACTTTTGACATGTGGAAACTGATTTACATAGATTCTTGTTCTGAAGAGTTCACACCTCACTTTTATATTTGTCACCCATTCTCACCAATTCCTTTTTCTTGGCAGTGCACACGTTTGGAGCTCTGTGGTGTGTTCTCCACTGTGTGTGGCTTCCTGGTTGTTCTCAACACACTGGCTTTGTGCAGATTTGTGGATGCAGCTTCCCCAGAATGCCTATCATCTTGCTTTTAATTGGTTGTAAAATATTAGCAGGAAGGCAAAGTTATTTCACATTGAAATGATATTTTTAGGGTAGTGGGGTAGTGACAAATTTTATGGGAGCAGCTGTTCTGAGCAGAATTTGTTGGAAAATTGATGAGAACTGAAAGCCTGCAATCCTTGGGTCTAAATCCTTAGTTGGGAAAAAATAAGAGATGCAAGCTGCAAATAAACTGGGGTATTAAAATATGGAAAAAGATTTCTGTAAATATGTGTCTGAAAAAATCTAGGCTCTGTCATTTTACATTTCAGCCTAAATCTTTCCAAAAAACAATTATTGCTCTGATTTGGCAATGGAGCTGCTAGTTTTAGAAATCAAGCATGATATACTAAAAAATGAAAGCTAACTTATAGAGACTCCTTCAGGGAGTGTACGCTGGGTAAATACTTAGAGTGGGTATCAGGAACTTTTTCTTGGGACATTCTCTCCCACATAACTGCCTATTTGATGCTTTTATTCTCTCTGGCTCTCAGCTCTCTACAGGAACAAGGAGCTTGAGCGACATAGTCTGGGTAGTTCTCACTGGTTTAAAATTTTAATATTTTGCAGTGCTGGAGCTCAAACCAAAGCATTGTGCATGAAGGCCAAGTGCTCCGTCCAAGGTTGAGCCATATCAGCATCTCCCCCCATTAGCCTACCTCCCGCCCCTTCACTTTATACTTTTATAGCTTCATGCTATTCTTCTTAGCACTTCTGGTTGAGTCATTCTTTATGGTATGAACTTCCTAGAAGAGGGAGTGCTTGATGATTAAATTTTTTGTTTTTAATATCATCACTGCCTAAAAACAACATCTGCCTGGCCTATTGATGCTGTTGTGATTGGTAAATATTTACAGGAATCCATGAATGAACTGGTGTTGGGTGGAATAATAAGGCCAGGATGAAGATTCATGCCTGCTACTTCAAGTTCACATGCCTCAGGCAGCCAAGGTCGATAGATGAATAAATAGACTGTGAAAAACTCGTGTTGTTCTGCATAATAGAATGTCCTGGACAGGTGCTGGTGGGGCAATGTTTTCTAGCCTCCTCCAACATGGTTCTTTTTTCCTTCTCCCTCCCTCCATCCCTCCCTCCCTTCCTTTCTTTCTTTCTCTCTTCCTTCCTTTCCCTTCCCTTTCCTTTTGTTGGTCTTGGGACTTGAACTCTACTTGAACACTATCCTTGAACTATTCTTCTCAAGGCTAGTGCTGTATCATTTGAGCCTCAACTCCACATTTGGCTTAATTGTAGATAAGAGCCTCACAGACTTTCCCAGGCTGGCTTTGAATAGCAGTCTTCAGATCTTAGCATCCCTAGTAGCTGAGATTCCAAGTGTGAGCCACTAGTGCCTGGTTGAGGCTGACTTTTTACTGTCAGAATCCAGGACTTGGTGACCTTGAAGGAGGCCTCTGAGAGCCTTTTGAGAACGAGACAGGACTGCTGCAGGATATGGAGCACCAAAGGCAGCTCTGAGGAGAGGAGGGAGATATCTTCAGATTAGGAAGTGATGAGGAGCTAAAACCAAGCAGCTATGGCTGGTCTTCCGATAGGAGGCAAAAGCAACTGTCCCTGTGTGTGAGATTGCTATATGAAGCCAGTAGATAGAAAGCCCTAGCAGTCATTTTGCCCATGTACCTGAAAAATAGATTTGTGCGACTTGCGGTCCTCTTAATGTAATTCTGTCTAGAATCAAGATCTGGGGACTGGCGGAGGGAAAGGCAGATTGCGGTGGGCTGAGGACGGAGTGGGAAGTGAGAAATGAAAGCTGCTGAGTAGAGGAGATCCTCTTTGGAGCAGTCAAATAATAATAATAAAAACAAACCCAAACCCAAACAATGACAACAAAGCCAGGAAAGAGGAATAAGATCAGAGGACAGTTCCAGAAAAGTGCAAGGGAGAAGGGACTTGTTCTGCAGTGGTGGGCACTGGTGAAATGGTGAATGGAATGGATGACTTTTTTTTTTTTTAAATCAGGAAACAGAGTGTGTGGGGCTTGGTTTTCGCTCTGGGGATAGTGTGTGTGGGATGTAGGCCCTAAAATGCATTTCCATTTCTACTTTTATCACAGATTCCATTAACAGGTGCTGGAGAAGTGTTCTTGGAAAGATTGAGGCACAGCTCCCCTTACTTCTTCCTTCTGTCTCCACAGCTCACCAGGAGCCTCAGGCACTTGAATGGAAAGAAATCTTCTCCATCCTGGTGTAAGGAGGGAGGGGGTAGGCCTGGGAAATCCAGGGGAGCTGTTGCTGTGAACAATCTCACACTGAGACTGTTTGAGTGGCTTTCATGGGGTCTGATAGCCTTTCAGTCAGATACTGTGTTTGAAATGATTCTGAACATAACTGATTAGGCACAAGGCAGCAAAAAAAAACCATTATGAGATAACTGTAAATATTTGCTCCTATCTTTAGGACATAGGAATGCCCTACATTTGCAAACACTTTTTTATTTTTTAAATTTTTTCATATATTTTTTATTGTAATTAATAGAAGGGTTACATGATATTTGCCAGATAGATGGTGCATTAATTCCCATACATTGATACCCTTTCACATGTCTTGGTCGCCATTTCCCTCCCCCCCATCCCCACCCCTCATCTTGTTTTCCCCCCTTCCCTATCCAGTTTCAAATAACCAAATACAAATATATCCAATATGTCAGGTAACAAAGTGAGATACTGTAACAATACGAGATAACCAAGGGACAGCAAAAGAGATGAGAGATAACATAGTACCTTAAGAACAACAATCATTCATTATATGGCTTATGTTTCTATATCCTAGGATCCTTTCATTTAACATCCTACTATATGACCTTTTGTATCAAGGTTTTGCTCTATTGCAAATCTCTGCTAGGAGAGCCCAAGGTTTCTACTGATTATGACAAATGAGGGAAACCATTGAGCCTAAGTTCCTTTGAGTCTGGCTTACTTCACTTAATATGATCTTTTCTAAGTCTTTCCATTTCCTAACAAATGGGGCAATGTCATTCTTTCTGACAGCAGCATAGAATTCCATTGTGTACAAATACCACATCTTGTTGATCCACTCATCAACTGAGGGACATCTGGGTTGGTTCCATATCTTTGCTATGGTGAATAGTGCTGCAATGAACATTGTTGTGCTAGTGGATTTAGTATGCCCTTGTTTCTGGATGGTTGGGTCAATGCCAAGTAGTGGAATTGCTGGGTCATAGGGGAGCTCTATGTTTAGATTTTTGAGGCACTGCCATACTGCTTTCCATAGTGGTTGAACGAGTTTGCACTCCCACCAACAGTGTAGTAGTGATCCCTCCTGGCCACATCCCCTCCAGCATCTGTTATTATTAGTTTTCTGATTTTAGAGGGAATGGCTTTAGCTTTTCACCATTAAATATAATACTAGCTGTGGGTTTGTCATACACAGCCTTTATTATATTGAGGAATGTTCCATGGATTCCTAGTTTCTCCAGAGCTTTTAACATAAAAAGGTGTTGGATCTTGTCAAATGCCTTTTCTGCATCTATTGAGACAATCATGTGATTTTTGTCCCTGCTCCTGTTGATGTGTTGAATTATATTGTTTTGCGTATGTTGAACGAGCTTTGCCTCCCTGTGATGAAACCTGTTTGATCATAGTGTATAATTTTTTTGATGAGTTGTTGCCATTTCTATTTCAGTGCTTGAGATAGGCCTGTTTAGTTGGGTTAGTTCTTCTTGGTTCAGTGTGGGTATGTTAATATTGGCTAGGAATTCATCCATTTCTTCTAGATTCTTAAATTTGTTGGCATAAAGGTTTGAGAAATATTCCCTCATGATACTCTGGATCTTGGTAATTTCTGTTGTGATTTTACCATTTTCATCTGTGATTTTGTTTATTTCGGTATGCTCCCTTCTTTTTTTGGTAAGATTTCCTAAGGGTTTGTCAATTTTGTTAATTCTTTCAAAGAACCAACTCCTTGTTTTGTTGATTCTTTCTATAGTTTTTGGATTCCAATTCATTTAATTCTGCTTTGATTTTTGGAGGTGTGGCTCAAGGGGTAGAGCACCAGCCATGAGTAAAAAAGCCAAGGCGAGACTATGAGGCTGAGTTCAAATCCCAGTACCTATGCATACATGCAACACACATACACACATACACACACACCTTTTCACTTAACCAGGCCCTTACTATTTTTTTTCACGAGTGAATTTCACTCTGAGGTCTTTTTAGAACATCTCATAATAAGTCAACAAATCTATTTCAAATGCGTTTGTTACTAAGCAACGGTTACTAAGAGCTTCTGTAATTAAGATGAAAGTTCCAAGGTAACAATGGCCCAAACACAACATCATTTCCCCCATTTTCTGATAATGTAGTGGAGATAAAAGTGAAAGAAGACTCTTCTGCTGAGGTTTCTGAATACACAGGCTGCCTCTAGCTTGTCTGTGACAGTACTGGTGTTTTCCAAATCTGCAGGTCTTTTTGTCTGGTGGTCTGGAAGGTATATGCCAGGCATGTACAGGTGGAATATCTGCACATCTGGATTATAATTTATGAGGTCACAGGGTGACGAGGATCATGCCATCTGATGTGTGTAAATAAGAGAGATGACCGAAGTTGACACCATGTGAAATCACCTTTCTTTCGTTATGACTGACCTAGATTAAGCAGCAATGCAGGTCTGTTCTGCACTTTGCTTAACAATGCACAGTTTCTCTTTCTTTTGCTGATCTGTAAAGGAAGATTCAGATGATTTTTTTTCCCCTCCTATTCATTGTGCCTGGCTCATAGCAGGCATTTAACAAATGTTCCTCTTTTCCTTCCTTCTACATTTTGTTCCATGGACTAGGAGGGGGCTAGGGTTTCCATGACAACCTGTTGTTGAGTGACCTCCTTTCAGACCTGTTGTTAGATACCCAATGGGCCCAGTCTAGAGTGCCAGGCCTCACCTAATCAAGGGCTTTGTGGGTAAAAGAAGATTCATCTTATTATCAAGCAATCAAAATCAAAATTATCAAGCTGCCTAAAATCTTGGTTTTTTTCCCCCAAAGCATTTGCTTTTGTAGGCTTGCCTCATGGTAGGCAGAAGCAATGTCAACTACTGAAGGGTACTGCCCAATGAGTCTGGTTCTCTTCTGGTGGCATACCATAGTTCTGTGACCTTGGGAAGTTTATGACTGCTTTGAACTTTTATCTCCTCCTTATATTTTGAATAATAACTGCATAGTTCATATTGTAGGGCTTCCCTAAGAATTAGATGAGATACAATGTGTAAGAATAGTAGGAAAGTATGTATGGATTTATTTATTCAATATATGTTTACCATGTTAGTAAAATAGTGGTGGCTGGGGCTGGGAGCATGGCCTAGTGGTAGAGTGCTTGCTTAGCATTCACAAAGTTGACTCCTTGGTACCCATAAACAGAAAAAGCTAGAAGTGGCACTGTAGCTCAAGTGGTAGAGTTCGAACCTTGAGAAAGCTCAAGGACAGTGCCCAGGCCCCAGGACTGGCAAAGCAAAAACAAAAACAAAAACAGTGGCTGTATCAGGCACCATTCTAGTTTCATAATATTCCATAAGGAATTGAACCCAGGGCTTCATGCATGCTAGGCAAGCACTGTACCACTAAGCCACATCCCATCCCCCTAACCCCCCCCACTGCCGTCTCCACCTTGTAAGTCAGGTGTGTGTGTGTGTGTGTGTGTGTGTGTGTGTGTGTGTGTGTGTGTGTGTATCAGGAACACTATCAATAGAAAATACTGGGGAATGCTGGGTTATATTGTTGCCAAGGGGATTGCTAAGAGAATTATTGTTCCTACAAGTTTCCTTACTGAGTGAGGTATTTTTTTTTTTTTGCTGTTACAGAGAGTGATTCAGAGTCTTTTAGTCACTGCCTGGTTGGAATTGATGTGTGGATAGTTGAGTGGGGCTTGCCTTCTACCAGAGCTTTGGTATGAGGCTTTGAGGAAGAAGGCTTGAGAAGGAGATGTTGCTGGAGGATTGCAGTGGGTCTGGTGATAATAGACCTCAGAGAGGTTTTTGGGCAAAAGCTTTAGGTTAGTATTTGCTGTAAACAACCTGCATGGGTGACATCAGAGTCCTCTTTTAAAGGAATTTGTTGAATATTTTCCATGTTCTTTAAATAGTACTTTCTCAGTTTCTGTAATTTTTCAGACCTTCCTTTTTCTCAAGACAGAATCTTGTCTGCAGCCTAGGCTGGTCTTGGATTTGTTATCCTGTGAGAGCCTCCAGAGTGCTAGGGTTACAAGTGTACAATACCATACCAGTGTCGCGTTAAAAAAGGCAATGCTTTCTTTTTGTCAGTCCGTTTCTGCTTCGTTAAATGTAAGATTCCAGTTGTTAACAGTCTTTTTGTGGCTTTTCTGTTAAAGTGTGATTTGTTTGATGTCTAGGGATCAGTTTTAAGAAAACTGTTACTCTGTACATCACCTCTACAACAATAAATTAACAAAAATATTAAAATTAGAAAAAGAAAACTGTTACTTTAAATATTAGTTTTTCCTTCTTTTAACTCTTATTTCCATGCAGCAGTAGAAATATGTGAAAGTTGAAATAATTTGATTTATTATTTTCTCTACTTTTTTTCTGAACTAATGAAATAGGAACACAAGAGGGGTTTCTTTGCACCGAAAAATGCACTGTATATTTCCTAAAACTAAGGGTTCTTCTTATGTAAGTGCCAAACAGTTTTCAAAATTAGGAAATGAACACTGATGATGTAGCATTACCTAACTTGCAGAGCTCATATAGATTTCACTAAACTAAACAGTAATGCCATTTTTAGTGAAAGAAAATCCCAGATCAGGCAGTTTATTGAATTACCACATCCCCTCATCATCTGTGGTGTGAATCTGTTAATTTTTTCATGATTGCAATGTTTTTGAAGAATATAGATTAATATTTTTGTAGAATGATAATTTAACTTTACATTTACATGGTTTCTGGTCATAGTTACATTCAGGCTAAGCATTATTTTCACTGTGACTAAAATGGACATTTGTTTTATATGATATTAACTTTAATATTGATTTGTAAAGTTGGAAGCTGGATTTATTTTTATCTAGTGCTTTTGTTTACCTCAACATGTCCTTTTCTACTATACATGAATCTAGTAAGCCATATATAAATGAGAACAAATAGTTTTGGTTTTGGGTGTTTGCCTTAAAAAGTGATCATTATGTTCAGGTTGGAGAGACTAAATTCCCACTAATTCCATGTGGGTTGTGATGTAAGCACATTTCCCTTAAACACTGAATGTCTTATTTGTACATAAATAGCTCCAATTTGCTTTTAAACCCTTCAAATGCCTGAAAAGCAAATCTGAAGATCTCATCAAATACTTCCCCAAGGATGCAAATAATTCTTGTAAACTAAGAATTAAACTTTCAGATTCCTCATTTTTCTAAACATTCTAATATTTTTGAAAACCCTCATATTTTCACCTTTTCCTAAACTTCGTGTCTACACTCAATTATGTGTCAATATATTCTGACGTTAGAATCACACATGCTAGCCCTTTCAGTACCTATTTAACAAAGGTCATTCTGAATTTCACACCAAGCTATTAATATTATAGCAGTTACTTATTTCAGCATTTCTATATTCAATCCCATTCCTTACCAGGGTTGTTAAGGTACCTATTTACTAAGGGAAGCAAGCTATTGCAGGAGGAGGGAAAAGGTTATTATGCTAGTAGTTAAGGCGACTGGGCCACTACCAATCTTTGTCACACTATATGGTTATTTATCTGGCAGAGGTTGGGGTTTAACTGAGATTATGTTCAGGCACTCTTTTTATTTGATTTTTTAAAAAATGTTATCATTAAGTAGTTGTTCAGTGAGGTTACAGTTCTGTAAGTCATCTCATGAGTACAGTGTTTCTTGGCTAATGCCACCTCTCTTCCTTTGTTCTAACCCATTTTCCTTCTCCTGTTTCTACCTGAGAGTTACATAGTTCATTTCTAACATGATGTACATTGAATAAAATGACTCCATTTGCTCACCCTTCTCTCCTTCATTCCTGGATGCCCCTCCCCTTTGCCCATCTCCCAAAACATGTTTGTTCAGGCTCTTTTTGAACTACAGATAAACCCATTTTCTGATTACTATGACAACAGGAGACTAGGCCCTGCGGAGTTGCTATGACAACAAATAACGGTCCATCCCCTTCAGCTGTGATGGATTTTCCAACTTGGTCTTCTAGGTTGATAGGTTCATATCCTTTTGTTTCATTTGGGTAAATGTGCATCTGAATCTTCATCCAGGTTGAACTCATTTCTTGCACTCCTTGAGTACATTCTGCATTTCTTTCACTCCCAGCAACATCACCGTCTACTTATTTTATTGAATCTGATTGGATTTTACATTTTCTTTCAGTACCTTTGGCCACAACACTCAAATGCCATGCTGCTGAAAGTATCTTTCTCCAATTTCTTCATGTTCCTTTGAATTAGAACCTTTAGAACTTGACTTAGACTCCCAGCAAGAGTACCACTGGAGCTTTGTAACCTGATTATGAAGTTCCCGGGCAAGCCACTACTCTGAACATCTAAGAGCCCTGTGTTCTCATTGTAACTAGAGATGACCTAGTATGCTTGCTCTTGAACTTTGTTGTTGAATTACTTTCAAACAGATTTGAAAGTTAAATTACAGTAGAACAGATAGAAAGTAAGGATGAGTCATCACAAAGTCTCTCTCTCTCTCTCTCTCTCTATATATATATATATACATATATATATATACTATATATTGTGATTGCTACTATTTTTTGTGACTATTTATTGTTTTGATTTGATTTTTTAACTCAGAGTATCTTAAATTAATTTATAGTTGTCAGTCTATCCTATTGGTGAATATTCTATCCTGCTAATCTATTTTTTTCTTCTTCTAGTTCTCTTTCTTTACTATAGTTATTGAAAGTATGTTGTTTTGGAATCAGTGAACCTGGATTTAAATTGCAGGTCTGCACTTTATTAGCTATTTGACTCTATGCAAGTCACCGAACCTCTCTGAGCCCTATGTAGGCAAAATCTCCCTCAAAGTGCTACTATGAGTATTATGTCAAATATGATTTGCTAACCATTATAGTATGAAGATCTGGGAATGCATGTATGCTCAAACACTTTGTAACAGTTTTATTTACAGTGGCAATTCATGTTAGGTTTTGTCATTTGTCCATCACTGTTGGTCTGTTTTTCTTTACTCTTATTGAATCCGGGGCCATTTCAGTTCTTCTAAGCCATACAATGCTTATATTCTCTATGTATTTTTCTTATTTTTGGGCTACCTTTTTTTGAGCTCCTGAGCATGCAAAGGAAAGGAATTCTCTCTATCTTGAAGAGCCATTACTTGTATGTAGTCTCATCTCTCTCTTTTGAAATTATGGCATTATAATTAGGCATTATACAATGCATCTTGATTAATGTCATGCCTATAGACACATTTTTGCTGATGGTTGGTGTGAACTAGGAAGGTGCTGTCTTTCAGTTGTCCCAATAATATTTTCTTGGTTCCTAGTTTGTGAAGATGCACCTTCTCACCTATCCTTTGTTATTATAATTATTGTAACCCTCTGGGAGGGGTGTCTCACAAAGAGCTGCTAACCACTGACTTGTAGAAACTATGATTTCTATCATCCACCATTTTCTGCTCCCCTTACTTTCTCTTATGTTATGCTTTTACTTAGGTGGTTTCATTTATAGGAGGTGATGTTGAGGTGATCTTGACAAGGAATTGATTTCAAATGTTGAAAACCCAAGAGGAAAGTTATCAGAACTAGCCATGGTATTCTTACACACTGAACAGAAATTAGCTAGGTTTGTTCTACTAGTGTTCCCCTGCTCAAGGAAAAACCAGATTAGCCACTACCAATTTCTTCCTCAGCTTTTCAGGATTGTAAATGAACACCAAGGCTAGCTGAACAATGAACCGTGAAGATTAAGCACCTAAGGAATAATTTTGTGTAACTAAATATGGCAAAGTGTCCAAATAAGTATTTGTCATAGTCATTATGTACTGTTACAATGTTAATAATACAAAATATCAGATGCCAGACACTTTGAAAAAAAAATGTTTCTTTGAATCCTAGCTCTTTGAGAGTTATCTTCATTTGTACAAGCACATTGCCAAGAGTCACGTGACCAACACATGTTAGGCCAGGACATACCTATATTTGCCTAAGACCAAAGAGCATGCTAACTTCCAGGGAGGCAAATAAGACATGTGTAATTCCTGGTAGGATATTTCTATGCCAAATAAAAAAAAATTGTGTCTGTCATGGAAATCAGCAGAAGGTAGACTGAAGTGGTATAATGCCTGCCTAAGTAAATGTGAGATCTTGAATTCAATTTCTTGTACAAGCCAAAAAAATAAAAAAGGAAAGAAAGAAAACGAAAGAATGAATGGGTAGAATGGATGGATAGATGGAAGGAGGAACTGATTTAAAGAATCTGTTTAATACTATGTGACTTGATGGTTGGGGAGAAGAAATGGAAGCTGAGTTTTGGAACTTGGCGACCCCTCAAAATGGGGTAGGTCTTGGTGAATGTGGTCCAGCCACAGGGCAACACATGGGCCTGGATTCGTGAAGGAGGAGAAGATTCAGGAAATGGAAACAGGCCCCTCTCTCCTTCTCCTTTCTCTCCTTTTGCTGACCCTGAGGGCTGCTGTTAAACTGAATCTTCCATGGGCCCTGACACCCTCCCCACATAGCTACTGTCTTGTGTATCCACACATCGCTTACGCCAGTCAGCTGCTCCTGGCTGGGCTCTGATGCCTCTGGTTGAGGGAAGGAGCTCTATGTGTGTATTTGGTTTGTCTGTGGGAACGATTCCTTTTTTCCTTAGTGAAAAAGCCCTTTATTATTTAGCTTCTTTGGCTCAGTGTAGCTATGTAACCTCACAAGCCTGAGCTATAACTCCCCCATGCCTCATTTTTGTCTAACTATGTTATGCTGAGAATGGTTCTCAATTTTTTTTAATTGGAGAAGTTAAATCTTAAAACAGTTCCCTGGGAGGACAAGGATGGGGAAACATCAGAGAAAGGGATTCTGGAAGGGTGGGCTCCATGGTTTTCCTGTTTTCTTAGCTTAGAGAGACTCTAGTATATTCTAGCTGGACTCAGTTTGGAAGAGGAGAATGTGTTTTCTTAAGTAAGGTTGGTCCCAAGGGCAGAGTTCAGGCAGTTTAGCTCTTAGCTCAGGCTCTGGGATGAAAGAGGACCTGTTATAGACAAAGCTCTGTTTGAACTGAAGTGACTCAGCAGAGGTGTCCAAGGAGAAAATGAGTAAGTGTCCTGGACAAGTGTGACCTTCTGTTGAGGATAAATTAGTTAAGTTGAATAATTTCATTTTTGGTTTTTGAAATATTTAAGTATGTGTGGTGTATGTGTACATAGGTAATAAACATTTTAAAAGGAGTTCTTTTTATATTTTTGTGTTTTTTTGATGGTGCTGGGATGAAATACAGGGGCTTACATGAAAGGTATATGCTTTAACACTGATCTACATCCATCTCCAGCCTTGACAGTGTTATCAACTAACGCACACCGCTGCTAAATGACCTGGAAGCAAAAAGCACTACAGAGGAAGATGCAAGAGAGAATTTAATTGGCTTACACTGAAGTCTAACTTTTCTGGTGTATCATAGAAAACTTGGCATCTGGGTTTGTCTTAAATAGATGTATTAAAAAAATCAGAAAGTGAGCTGTTCTTCCTGCCAGTGATGCTTGGCCCAAATGGTGAAGGTTCCTCAAACCAGCTGGGCTTTCTGTAAGAAATGTGGCAAGCACTTGATTTCACAATGTGACACAGGACGTAAGGACAAGGATTCCCTGCAGGCCCAGGGAAAATGGTGTTATGTTATGTTACAGATGAAGCTGATTTTGTGGAAAAAGGCCAAAACTCCTGCAAAGACTGTACTGTCGAACCCAACTGCTGATCTAAGCAAACCTTGTTTTAAGAGATGTAAGCAGAGAGCCAAGTGATTTCATATTAAGTGTCATCTTTTATTTTATTATGAAGATAATATTATTTTGATATGTGAAAAAAAGAGAGAAAAATACAGTGACTAGAATAGAGGGCAAAGGTGATCAAGAGTATCAAGTAGTTCCAGTCCAAAGGCCTTGGATTTGAGGACTTTTCTCGAAGAATCAGAGATGCTCTTATAGTAACCATTTCACCCATCCAAACTGTACACCACTATTATTCTGAGATGTATGTTTCTTTGGAAAGTGTACCTGTAGTATTGATATGATGGGACCTTTACAGATAATACTATTTAATATCAGCTAGGTGTTTATAGTGTGTCATGTCGTGTTCTTTGCCTCATATAATCCTTGTGTGTGTATGAAGACCATCTATTTCTTCTCTCATTTTACAACGAGAAGTATGTGATGCATAATGAAGAGAATAACTTGACTCCAAGTTATATAACTTAGTATAAGAAAAGGAAGATGGCGTCTGGCTTGCAAGGTACATTCTTTTCTGCTGCCCTGTGTTCTTCCTCTCATTGGATGGGGCTGATAGAAAAATGTTGCAGATTACCTTTTGGTCTTAGTGGAACAGCCTTCCACAGAGCCTACCGTCCCATTCCTCCTTCCATGATTTAACTTGATTTTGTTAAATACAGCACTTGCTTTTTTCTTACCTTGAAGCTGTGGCTTCTATGGAGGCAAATGGTGTGAGGGCTGCAGCTTCGCAAAATCAATCTCAAAGTATTCCAAAAAGAAAGCTAGGAAAGGAATGAAGTCAGATTCCTACCTCACACCAAATGAAAAATTAGCTCAAAATGGATTAGAGACTTAAATATGTGATATAGAAAACTTAAGGGAAAAAAGGCATGCATCTCATGACCTTGGATTAAGTAGTGGTTATATAGGAGGCCAAAAGTACGAGGATAAAATAGACTTCATCAAAATTTAAAAATACCTGTCCTTCAAAGGATGTTCTGAAGAAAAGTGAAAATGCTTCTGACAAAATGCCAAGAAAATATTTGTGAATCCTATATCTGATAGTCATATACCTAAACACTTACAATAAAATAATGAAAAGACAAGTAGCTCAATTAAAACTAAACATGAGGTAGTTCCCCTGAAAACATGTAAACTGGCCAGTAAGCATATGAGAATAAATTACTAGGAAAGCGCAAATCAAAACCATAGTGAGGTAGCAATTCAAATCTAGTAGGATGGATACAGTAAAGAAATATATTATCTATAGATAATAACAATATGGAAAATTTGGAACCCTTTTTCATTGCTTGTAGGGCTGTAAAGTGGAATAAGTGCTTTAAAAAACAGTATGATGGGTCCTTTAAAAAGCGAACAACAACAATAATGACAGCAACAAAAAGAATGACATAATCTTTCTATTCATCACTGTGTTTCCAAAGAGATTGAAAGTATATGTCCATACAAAAAAATTGGTACATGAATCTTCATAGCAGCAAATTATGCTTGATAGCTGCAAAATGAAAGTAATTAAAATTCCACTGATGGATGAATAAATGAGCAGATGTGGCTATTTAAAGGATGGAAACTTATTTACTCCATAAAAGGAACGAAATGCTGATACGTGCTATTACATAGTGGCAAAATAAACCAGACACTGGGATTCCATTGATATGCAATGTCCAACAGCATTAGTCATTATGCTGACTCACAGAGACAGAAAGTAATTGGTGGCTCTCAAAGGTTTTGGAGAAGAGGAATAATGGAATGTAACTGCCAATAGGTACTGGAGTCCTGTTTGCAGTAATGAAAACTTTCTGGAGTTGTGTAGTGAGTTCCATTCTTTTGAGAATATACTGAAATGTACTATAACACTACGTAAATGGATCCATGCTAAATTAAGAAAAAAAAACCCACCTCCATTTGCCCTTGCAAAAGCAGGAAATAAAGTCACAATTGACTATTCCAAAAAATACAATAGCAGGAAATTTTAACCAACTTCATTTTGAGGCCAGGTACCAAGGGTGAGCTCTCACTTCCTCTCTCCTACTTTAGAGCCCACAGAAATGAGTAGTTCAGCTGGCACAGGGGAGGGGGAATGGAGGAGAGAAGAGAGAGCCTCTGTTTTAATCTAAAAGTCAGCATTCTGTGACATCTTGTGTCACACCCTCCAGAGACTTCACACATATTACAAAATAATAGCCTTTGGTCTTGTTGTCTCTCCACACTTCCTTATTATTTTGTGCTGTATTCTGTTTTCCTCTGGCTGAGTTGTTCTTCGGGTTTGTCATATCTGTGTGTTTATTTATTTTTATAGATAGAGACTCACCACGAGCAAAGTAGACATCCACAGAGACCTGACTGTGGAGGGTGGATGTTGTCATTTTTTCTATACGGTTTTGGTTGTAGCAGAATTTTGGGCTTATAAAATGTGTTATGAAACATTCCTTCAGCTTTTGTCTTCTGAAGGAGATGGTAGAGAATTGGTATTCTTTCTTTCTTACATGTCCGATAGGATTTATCAGTGAACACATTCAGTATATCATTTTCTGTTTTGGAAGGTTATTAATGATTGACTCAATTTCTTTACTAGACATAGCTGTATTTATAGTGTCTATGAAAAAGAGCCCACATCTTTTCTTAGATCCAGGCCAGATCCAAGAATTCAATCAACATCAGAGAAGACTAAGTTTTACATGGCAGGGGGTCAAGCATAATGAAATAAAGATGCAAGTAAGGGCTAGAGGAAACTACTGAGACACTGGGTTGAAGAAAGGATAGATGTGAGAGGCAACTAAATAACATGGGGGAGGTTTAAAAGATGGTTTAGTTCAACAGCTTCTGTACAGAATTTTCTCAGTTTTGACTTCATGTCCTTGAAGGTTGGATGATTATTTCTTTCATGGATAGGAAACACTTTTTATATGAGAATGTTATCTTCTATTTTTATAAAAACAGGGTGGTGACAATACATACCTGCTAATTTTCAAGTGTCTTTAGTGGGAGCAGTCAATATGACAGAATGGCAGATTTTAACCCTTCATCTAATTTTTTCTTCTGACAGCTTTGACACACTGTGTCTTTGAAGGTACTAGAGGACTTCACCTATTATTAAATCTGTAGGCATGGGCTTGTGTATAGTATTCTCTTCATACCCTTTCAGTGTGTTTGTTACATGTAGTAATGACCCCTCTTTAATTTCTAGTGTGTAATTTGTATCCTCTCATTTTCCTAGTTAGTTGGCTGGAGAATTATTGGTTGCTCTGAACTTTTCTTCAAGGAACCATTTTTTAGTTTTTCTCATTTGATTTTCTGCTTTCAATTTTGTCGATTTCTGTTACTTTTTTCCCCTCCTACTTTGATTTAGTTGGCCCTTTTACTAGTCCTCTAAAGAAAAAAGTTAATATATTTTACATGTCTTTTATTTTCATATATATATATATATATACATTCAGTGCTATAAATTTCTCTGTAAGCACTGCTCTTTCTGCAATCTACAATTTTTTTTTTTCTTTCAGTTTTGGAACTTGTACTCAGGGCCTGGGCACTGTCTCTGAACTCTTTGTGGTCAAGGCTAGCATTCTACCACTTGAGCCACAGTGCCACTTAGGGCTTTGAGTTGTTTACTGGAGATAAGAATCTTCCAAACTTTCCTGCCTGTGCTGGCTTTGAACCTCAATCCTCGGATCTCAGATTCTTGAGTAGCTGGGATTATAGCATGAGCCACCAGTGCCCAGCTACATAAATTTTGATAAATTGTGCTTTCATTTTTAGTTTAAGCTGTCTTAGAATTTTTCCTGAGATATCCTCTTTAACCCATGCATTATTTAGAAAATGTGTTGATTACTATCAAGGTATTTTAGGATTTTTCATGTTATTTCTGTTATGGATTTCTAGTCTAATTCCATTGTAGTCGAAGAGTCTATGATTCCTATTCTTTTAAATATATTAAGTTGTATTCAGCATGGTCTATCTTGGTAAATGTTTCAGGTAAGCTAAGGAAAAATGTGTATTCTATAAGTATTGAATAAAGTAGTCTAGAGATGTGAATTATATCCAACGGATTCACTGTGTTGCTGACTTCAACTACGCTGCCTCTCCATTTCTCACAGGGTATTGAAGTCTTCAACAGTGGATTCATCTAGTTCCCTTTGCAGTTCTAACAGTTTTTGCTTTTAAAGGCAGATACTTTAAGAATTTTTACATCTTGGAGAATTGATCCTTTCATTATCAATAATCATTCTCTTTATCCCTGATTGTTTTCTGAAACTATTATGGATACTTATTTTTTATTTGAAAATTAAATATATCTTTATTCTTAAATTGGATTGATAGTAGATAACTTATAGCTCAGTTACACACACATACACATAATATATATATATATATATATTTGATTTACTTTTACTTGTCCCATTTAGAACATGTTCAAAGTGATTGATGATGTAATTGGATCAATGTCTGCCATTTTTTTTTTTTTTTGCCAGTCTTGGGCTTGGGCTCAGGGCCTGAGCACTGTCCTTGGACTTTCTCAAGGCTAGATAGAGCTCTACCACTTGAGCCTCAGCACCACTACCAGCTGTTTTCTATGTATGTGGTACCGAGGAATTGAACCTGGGTCTTCGTGCATGCTAGGCAAGCACTCTACCACTAGGCCAAACTCCCGCCCCAATGTCTACCATTTTTATTACTATTTTTTACTTAATACCTTTGTTCTTTTGCTCTTATTTTAACCTTTCACTTTTTTGTGCCTTTATGGTTGTAACTGGTTTTCTATTATTCCTGTTTTATTCTTTACTTAGCATATCAAAATATATCCAAATATAAAAAACACGATTTTCTAGTGGTTACCTTAGTTATTTTTATTTTAATTTTTCCATATATTTTTATTGCAATTAGTAGAAGGGTCACATTATATTCACCAGATAGAAGGTGCATTATTTCACAAATATTGATACCCTTTCTCATGTCTTAGTCTCCATTTCCCTTCCCCCACTCCCGCCCTTCATCTAGTTTTCCCCTCTTCCCCATCCGATTTCAAATAACCAAATAAGCATATATACAATATATCAGATAAGGTGAAATACTGTAACAATATGAGATAACCAGCAAAAGAGATGAGAGATAACATAGTACCCCCTCATGAATTTTGTCAGTGCATTATCATAACAAAATAATCTTAATTTCCCCCCCCTTTTTTTTCTTTAGGATTTTTTCTAATTTTTCTCTCTTGTCTCTTGTGCTAGTCATCCATTTCAATGGCATACTAACATATATAAACATATGCAGACACACATCCATGTATATTTATAACTTTTATATATGAGAAAACATAACTGAAGAATTATTGCTACTTTGAACAAACTCTTTCTCAAATAAGATTTAGTTTTTCTTCTTGTCAGTCCCAAGCTTCAACCCAGAGACTGGGTACTATCCCTGGGCTTTTTTAAAATGCTCAAAACTAGTACTCTACCACTTGAGCCACCAATCTACTTATGGATTTTGGTGGTTAATAGAGATCAAAGTCTCATGCACTTTCCTGCCTGGCTGGCTTTGAACCATAATCCTCAAATATCAGCCTCCTCAGTATTTAGGATTACTTTTGGCAAAATATCCCAAACATCCCATATTCTAATATATTATACAATTAAATACCTTGAGTTGAAATTTACTTTATTATTATTATTATTATTATTTGTTCATTTATGGGGCTTCAACTCTGGGCCTGGGCATTATCCCTGAGCTCTTCAGCTCAAGGCTATTGCTCTGCTCCTTGAGCGACAGTGCCACTTCTGGTTTTCTAGTGGTTAATTGGAGATGAAAGTCTCACAAACTTTAGTGCCCAGGCTGGCTTTGAACCACGATCCTCAGATCTCAACCTCCTGAGTAGGTAGGATTACAAGTGTGAGGCACTGGTGCCTGACATGAACGTTTTTGGAGTTTCTCTGATCCTTTATTATGGCAGGTTTTCAGGGTAGTTCCATGCTTTGAGCTCAGTACCTCAGTAGCAAATGAAACAAATAACATATACACATTTATATTTAAGGCAATAGGGAGGTGGATTCCTTGTCTTTGAAAGTAGATAGCTACATTACTAGTAATCAAATGTGGGGCCTTTCTTCCTTCTGTATGAGGCACAAAGCTTAAAGAATGGACAGCTGGACTTCATCCTTAGGCAGCTAAGGCAGAATAGTGAGCAAAGAAGGGTCTCCTGGGGAGCTGATCAGGGGAAACCAGAAGGCTGCAATTCTGGCCAGGGCTTGACAGGTGGCTGCAAAGTCCACCTCAGCCCCTGTGCGTTAGGAGCTGGAGCCCATCCATTCACTGGGCCAAGTCCTGGAGGCAATCTCTGTGACCAGAAGGCAAAACCAGAGGGGACCATGGATTTAAATTCCAGGGCATAAAAGAATAGTTCAGCATTTCTAAGAAGGGGCTGGAAATAATGTTTTTATGAATGTTCGAAGGACACTGTCTCATACCAAATCCTATAAAATAAAAAATTTAAAAGATCCAAGTTTTGTTTCTGTCTGTGCCCTGTGGAACACATGTGACTTCAAAGGCAGCTCTGGAGGGTGCAGGAAGAAAAGAGTACACTTTTGTTTCCAGTTTTGGCACAAATCCACCAAACTTTTTTTTGATGGCAAGGAAGCAAAAACTTTATATTCCCTCTCAATTCACTTGCATTTAGCAGCTCCACCTTAGTTTTTCTGCAGACACCTGTGTAGCCAGCTATGGTGGGGGTTTTAATGTTCAGGCAATATCATGCTGCACAATCAAGTGAACAGTTCAGATCTCATAGGCACTGCTTTCTTCAGTCTCCTCTTTCTCCCCATCATAAGTGTTTTCTGTGTTTAAAACACACAAAATACAACCTTTTAATAGAAGTCTTCCCATGGAAAAGGATAATGTTGAGTGAGTGATGGCTTCAACTTGACTCTGGTATGGATATGTGTGTGAGTGCATGCTCATGCGTGTGCATATGCGAGTGCAGGACTAAGTGTGCATGCAATGTGCGTGAATGTGTGCACATGGGTGCCTGCATACAGCATGATTTTGGAAACCCTTGGAGTTCCTATCAACTTGGTGGATGTCAGAATGACCCCATCTCTCACTCACCGGCACCTGGCTGTGCTTTTTAGTTGGTGCTATTGGGCATTTTCTTTTTGGCCTGTCTGCTCTACCATGACCCATCACCGTTCCATACTTGTTATTTATGGGAGACAGCTCTGTTGATTCTGTTTATTTTTTGGACTATTTGTGATCATAGTTATCACTGTTTTCTAAACTCTCTATACCCTATCCTCTTGAAAGTTTGCTCTGGAGGTGGTCAGGCAGTGGCTGTGTTTAAGTGGTCTAATATTGACCCTAATGAATCTGATGTGAGTTCATGGCCTTTTTGAGACATCTGATTTCTCAGGTAGAAACTGTCATTTTGTATGACCTTATCACTCCTACAACAGGGGAAAAAAGGCCCAGTCTGATTGTTATGGGTCACAAGATATTGTTAGCTTTGAAGGTAGACAAGATATTATTGGCTTCAGTATCTTGAATACTGGACCTCTTTTTTATTCCTGCATTAAAAACTCATAACTCATTGATAATTTGACTAATCTTCATTGAAAATACTACTTTAAACTTACAAATGACCACAACATAATATTTGCAACAGTCATATCTGTATGAAAAAAAGCCTTTGTCTCCAAATACAGGTTTCCCATGAAGGATTTGTTTATGGTTAGGATGAACTTATTTTGGCTTAATATTGTTATGTAAATGCATTTATCAGGGGTTGGAAGTGAGGCCTAGTGGTAGAGTACTTTTCTAGCATGCATGAAGCCCCAGGTTCAATCCTTGGTACCATATACACAGAAAAAGCTAGAAGTGGTGCTGTGACTCAAGTGATAGAACATTAGCCTTGAGAAAGCTCAAGGATGGTGCCCAGGCCCTGAGTTCATGCACCAGCATTTGTCAAGTGGCCACGGTATATAAGGTATTGTATGAAATTTTATAAATATAAAGAAGTGTTTTAAACACTTGCAAATTTTGTCTGTCTTTTATGTGCTTAAAATTGCATCTGATAGTACTGTGAACACACACACACACACATCACAGATGGGTATGTTCCCTCAAATAACTTACTGGAGAGAAAAACAAAAAGTAAAATATATGAAATATTTATAGGATAACATAAGAAAACTTAAACCTAAATGTTTAGTTGGTTGGAGATTTACATAATAAGCTTGTTGGATAGACAGACATGTATAAATATGTGTATTTGTTGGAGATTATTATATTTGTGTGTATATATAAATACATACATATATACCTATAATACAATATATATTATGTACACAAAATGTATATACATATACACACACATACATTCAGCATGATTCAGAGACAGAATTGCTTACGACGCCATTGTAAAGGAGAAGGAAGAACTTTGTGAGGGGAGAATTTGTGAAGGGAAAGGGAGAGGAAGGAAATGACAATCTCAAACCATGTTATTGCTAGTAGATTTTAGGAGTATAGACTGCTTTCCAAGATTGAAATGAAATGATGAGATGACAAGCACTTGTATTTACAAATGCATTCTTTTTGATTACTAGAACCAGCCACAATACTTTCGCTGAATATCTTCTATGACTGTACTAAATTCAAGGAAGATGTGACTTTGTCTTGTGGAATTCACTGTGAATATGAGAGTATTCATTGAGAAAAATTAGAAATGAAAACAGTAGTACAAGGAAGAAATGCTTGAGGGGGGGATTTCACTTATGTTGTTTTCGCTTATTTCTCTTAGGAAGTTAATTTGTTGTTTTTTTCTTTTTTATTGTATTTTACTGTCAGGGTGATGTATAGAGGGTTACAGTTGTATTCATCAGCTAGTAGGTACATTACTTCTTGAACATTGATACCTCTTCCCATGTTTTTTAGGAACTTAATTTGTTTAAATTAGTTTAAGCTGAAATTTTTACTGATGATTCAAATAAATGAACTATTTGGGATTTCTTGCTCAGACACTGAGCATTTCTTTGTTGTCTCAAAATTTAGGTTTCCAATTCCAAACACTGTGTATCTTAACCAGATTAATTCTCCTTTTGATTTCTATTATAGCACCATTGGTATAATCATGTTAATTCAAAATTTTTGATTACTTTTACATAGCCATATTGCTTTATGTTTCTCAGTTGCCATGGCTTCTCAAATATGGATTATAACTAGAGGAAGGTGTAGAAGGTATTTTTAACCCAGTGAGCCCAAATGTGCAAAGCTAGTGCAGTAGAGAGCAGGAAATGCAGCAATGCCCTTAGTAGTCTTTGATAAATCTTTCTTAGGGCAAGAGGCTCAATGGGAAAAAAATCCCTATGTTACTTGGGTTCAAATGTATTTGTACACATATTGCCTGTTGATGGGCTTAAAAACTTAATATTTTTTTCTATAAAACATTTTTTATTGTAACTAATAAAAGGGTTACATGATATTTGCCGGATAGAAGGTGCATTAATTCACATACATTGATACCCTTTCACATGTCTTGGTCCCCATTACCCTCCCCCCAACCCCCCATCTTGATTTTCCCCCTTCCCTATCCAATTTCAAATAGCCAAATACAAATATATCCAATATATTAGATAACAAAGTGAGATACTATAACAATATGAGCTAACCAAGGGACAACAAAAGAGATGAGAGATAACATAGTACATTAAGGACAACAATCATTCATTATATGGCTTTTGTTTCAATATCCTAGAGGTCCTTTCAATTAGCTTCATACTATATGGCCTTATGTATCAAGGTTTTGCTCTATTGCAAATCTCTGCTAGGAGAGCCCAAGGTTTCCACTGATTATGACAAATGAGGGAAACCATTGAGCCTAAGTTCCTTTGAGTCTGGCTTACTTCACTTAATATGATCTTTTCTAAGTCTTTCCATTTCCTAACAAATGGGGTGATGTCGTTCTTTCTGACAGCAGCATAGAATTCCATTGTGTACAAATACCACATCTTCTTGATCCACTCATCAACTGAGGGACATCTAGGTTGGTTCCATATCTTTGCTATGGTGAATAATGCTGCAATGAACATTGTTGTGCTAGTGGGTTTAGTATGTCCTTGTTTCTGGATGGTTGGGTAAATGCCAAGTAGTGGAATTGCTGGGTCATAGGGGAGCTCTATGTTTAGATTTTTGAGGCACTGCCATACTGCTTTCCATAGTGGTTGAACGAGTTTGCACTCCCACCAACAGTGTAGGAGTGATCCCTCCTGGCCATATCCCCTCCAACATCTGTTGTTATTAGATTTCTTGATCCTGGCCATTCTAACTGGAGTGAGGTGGAATCTTAGAGTTGTTTTGATTTGCATTTCTTTTATGGCCAGAGATGTGGAGCATTTCTTCATGTGTCTATAGGCCATTTTTATTTCTTCTGACTGGCTGAGATTATAAGTATGAGCTTCCATACATGTCAGGAAAAACTTAATATTGAAAGGAAATATTTTATTTAATGTGTACTTTTTCTGTCACACTGTTTCTGGAATGTTGTCAGACTGTAAAAATACCTTGCTTCTTAGTTGCGTTGTTTCTGGGTTATCTTATTGTCATTTTTATTAGAGAAATGAACCAGTATGTATTGAGCACTATCTTTCTCCTGTGTACTGAAACAGGAATAACATAGCATAATTATTCTCAATCCTGAAGACATGGGCCTGTCATGGGATACCACACTGGACTGCTTTTCCCATTAAGATTTTATAATTTTAGTCTGATCCTATATGACCTATGTATCTAGGTTTCATGCTATTGTAATTATATAGTGATTTATAAGACTGGGATTTAGTAATATCAACTATTATTGTAAAGGTAATATCCATACATTGATTTTGGCTTTCTGCTTAGCACTTTGAAAGACTTAAAATTAAATTCTTAAAAATAACAAGTAGAGGTCAGGCATGGTGGCTCTCACTAGAAGCTACTTGGGAGATGGGCAGAGGAGGGTTGTCACTTGAGGCAAGCCTCAGTGAAAAATTTAGCCAGAACTCATTTCAGAGTCCAGATGTGGTCACTTACACTTGACAACCCAAGCTATTTGGGGGCAGGAGGCAGGAGGATTGCTGTCTCTGAGGCCACTCAGGTAAAAGCAAGAGATCATATCTGAAAGAAAAGTAAAAGCCAAAAGAACCAGAGGTGTGGCTCAAATGGTACAGTGTGTGCCTAGCAAGTGTGAGATCCTGAGCTGAAAAGCCAAGTACTTCCCAAACCCAAAATACAACCCAACAACAAATAAACAACAATAAAATCACCCTCCTCTTCATCATCTGAGGGATAGCACAATGAGCTGAATATTCACAATTAACTAATAGTGTGGTTTTTTTTTTGGGGGGGGGGCAGTCCTGGGCTTGAGCTTAGGGCCTGAGCACTGTCCTTGGGCTTTTCCTCAAGGCTCAACTACTTGAGCCTCAGCACCACTTCCAGCTTTTTTCTATGTATATGGTACCATGGAATTAAATCCAGGTCTTTGTGCATGCTAGGCAAGCACTCTATCTCTAGGCCAAACTCCCGATTCAAGTTTTGGTGGGATGGAACCCAGTGGTAGCACTGGGTTTGGCATTAACATGGCATTAGGCGATGGATCCCAAGGAAATCAGCCTAGATTTTATAAAGCTACGCATGTATCAATGTGCAGGGTATCTTTTCATAAAGAAAAAATGATGTTTCCTTCTTTTAACCCAAGTTTTGTAAGACAAGCAATGAAAGGGTGCAATTTTGACATGTTTGATCTGCATTGCTAAAAAGTTGCAAAGCCAAACATCCTTCAGAAATCACCCAACCTTCTTGTTCAAATGTTTCCCCAGCTCTTCCTTCTACTTCAGGGAGGAAGTTGGAGGTTATTATACAAAGCTTGAAGAATCCCATTCCTTTAGATCCCTTGCCAGAGCCCCGTCATCTCGCTGAGAGAGAGTACGTGCTCCACATCCACCGCTTACTTAGTGGTGGAATTCCTTTGAACCAGATCACCCCCGGGGAGAAGGCCTTCATACACAGACCCAATGCACTGACTCAGACTTCACCTGGGCTTGTGCAGCCTCCTATGGAGAATTGACTTCTCTCCAGGAAATTTGGTTTCATTCTAACTAACTCTTTCATATACCTAGGTGTTTTGTTTCTTACACACACACACACACACACACACACACACACACACACACACACACACACACACCACACATATATTTAAAACTCAAGCCTTTGAAGAAAGCCTTGTGCTTGCTAGGCAAGTGCTCAACCACTTGAGCGAAATCTTAGGCTTTTTTGCTTGAGTTTTTTTTGCTAGTATCTAAAACTGTTTGTTTCTAGATAGTGATACAGACATCTCCTGGATAGCTGGGATTACAGGCATGTATCAACCTACCCACCTGTTGATTGAGATGGGTCTTGCTGGCTTTTCATCTTGGGCTGGCCTCAAAAGTAGAAGGTTTCACATATCTGCCTCCTGACTGGTTGAGACTATAGCCATGCCCTTCATGAAATATTGTTGAAAAGCACCCACGAGTGAATGTTGAATGATGATGGAATTAAAAAACACATTATTTGGGGGCCGGGAGTTTGGCCTAGCAGTAGAATGTTTGCCTAGCATGCACGAAGACCTGGGTTTGATTCCTTGGTACCACATACATAGAAAAAAAGCTGGAAGTGATGCTGTGACTTAAGTGATAGAGCTCTAGCCTTGAGAAAGCCCGAGGACAGTGCTCAAGACCTGAGTTCAAGACCCAGGACTGGCAAGAAAAAAAAGAAAAAAAAACCCCCAGCACATTATGGTATAACCACCATTAGAGTTAATAGCTGATTGAGGCACGAATCCACAAGATGCTAGTCAGTTGCGAGAACTTGTTGGGGATCAGAATATTCACTAAGTGTCAGTATTTGGACTGCTTAATTACAATGGGAAAACATAATTTGGCAATAAAAAATACCTTAAACAAAAGAAAATATCTTAAACAAGCCCTCAGATTTGAACAATTTACTATCACCAGCAGAGAAACAAACTGCTGTAACCATAGGTTAATTCTTCTGTCATTTGAACACTTCCTGCCCACAGTGCCAAGTCTGAACGGTCTGTGGAGGACACAGTCAAACAAATCAAGAATTGAAAGATTGCTTTGCTAAGAAAGTGCCATTGAGTCCGTGTCTCCACTTTCAACCTTCTTACCCACCCTCCCTTATCTACCCTATCCCTTACACTTCTTAATTTTGTAGGTTATAGATTGGATTGTTTTTTACTTCATTCTCCCCCTCTTCTCTTCTTTGTCTACTTCTTTCCTCTTGACTCCATCCCACCCTTTTTGAGTACACACTTCTTGGTGTTTTATTTTGCTGAATTTTAACTGCCTTTCTAAGGAATTACATTATTTGAGTTCTGCCTTGAATTTACTGTATGTCAGTTAAGACATTTGTATGCATTTGCTTTTTACCCAACATATTTACTTGTAAGTTTATAGGCTAAGTCAACTTTCCACATCTAAGGGAAAACATGCATCCTTTTTCTCTCTTGGACTGACTTATTTCATTTAACATAATTTTTTTCATTTCTTTACAAATGGTACAATATTATTTCTAATTCCAATGTACTATATTATTGAATGTGTATCTGTATTGTCAAATATTGATTGTACTATGTTATTTTTCTTCTCTCTTTTTTTTGCCCTTATGGTTAATCTCATGTTGTTAGTGTATCTGACTTTGTTACCTGGTAATATTGCATATATGTTTATTTGTTTATTTGAAATAGGGTAGGGAAGGGGGGAAAACAAGATGATTAGGAGGGGGAGGGTAACAGGGGCAAAAACATGAGAAAGGGTATTAATAATGTGCAAGAAGTAATGTACCTAATACCTGACTAATGTAACTGTAACCCCTCTATATCCCGACAATAAAATAAAAAAATAAAAAATTTATTTTATTGTAGTGAACACATTCAATATCTTCTAGCATTTTGGAAGTATACAGTGTTTTGCTGTTACATACACACTGCTATGGAATCAAACAACAGAATTTCTTACTCTGTGTAACACTAGCTTTCAGATCGATCATTCCTTCATCCCCATCTAGCTGTTTTCCCCAGACCATGGTGACACTCCTTTGCTCTCCAATCCTTTGAGATGAACTCTTTAGCTGCTACTTATGAGATCATGATGTATTGACCTTTCTACTTATCAAAAGAAGCTCAAGTTCCTCTCATGTTGCAAATGACTGAATTTTTGTTCTTTTAATGATTGACTTGTATTCCATGTATGTGTGAATACTACATTTTTTTTTGCCAGTCCTGGGTTTGAGCTCAGGGCCTGAGCACTGTCCTTGGACTTTCTCAAGGCTAGAGCTCTACCACTTGAGCCTCAGCACCACTTCCGGCTTTTTTTTTTCTATGTATGTGGTACCGAGGAATCGAACCCGGGTCTTCGTGCATGCTAGGCAAGCACTTTAACTACTAGGCCAAACTCCCGGCCCTGAATACTACATTTTTATTGTTAGTCTATTGATCATGTAGGTTGGTTCCATATATTGGATATTGTATAGAGTACTTTAATATATAGAGAGGAGTTTAGATTTTGAACTCAGTACCTGATGCTTTTGCTCATTGCCTAGCACTCTACCAACTGAGCCATACCTCCCACCCCCAGATGTCTTTTTACCTATTGATTTTGTTTCCTTGGAAATAATATATATAATGAACAATATATATAATAAATAATATATATAATAAACAATATATATAAACACTGTTTACATATCCTGTAGCACTTGCCATCTTTTTTTTTTTTTTGCCAGTCCTGGGCTTGAGCTTAGGGCCTGAGCCCTGTCCTTGGACTTTCTCAAGACTAGAGCTCTACCACTTGAGCCTCAGCATCATTTCCATCTTTTTTCTATGCATGTGGTACTGAGGAATTGAACCCGGGTCTTCGTGCATGCTAGGCAAGCACTCTACCACTAGGCCAAACTCGCAGCTCTACTTGCCATCTTTTTTGGTTAATGGGCATTCTAAGGATAGTGATCTGATAGATCATTGAATTTTGATTTGCATTTCCTTGAAGACTGGAGATTTTGTGAAGTTTCTCATCTGTTTTTGGCCATTTGCTTATCTTCTTTGGAGAAATACCTCATTAGATGTACTGCTTGGTTTTAATTGGATGATTTATTATTTATTGCTTGATTTACTTATTTCCTTCTGCTGTGAGTTGTTCTTAATACATTCTGTTTATGAATCCCTTACCAGATGGAGAGTTTACAAATCGTTTTTCCTTTTGTCTTGTTCTGGCCATGTTTTTACTCTGTTGTCAGTTTCTTTTGCTATCCACAAACCTTTTAGCTTGGTATAACTCATTTTTTAAAATGTGTTTCTTGTAAGGTGGGTGTCATATCTCAGAAACCTTTCCCCCTTCATGACATCCCCAAAGAAAGAAGATCTGGAGAACTTTGAAAATGAGATTGGATTGTGCATTGACCAGGAATCCTGGTTTTGGCTTCTGGTGAGATGCTGAGGTTGCTTACTAACAGTGATTCTCAAAGCCTAGACTTGCACAGTAGTTGAGACCTTGGGACACCTTCATCATCACAGAGAAGCACAGTGATTTGTCCAAGATAGTCATTCATTATTCAAGCAAGCCTTTAATAGAATGCTGATACTCCCATGAGAATGTTCTAGAAGACTGTCCTGTCCCTTCTATCTTTATGGCTCCCCTTCTGTTTTAGAAAATGAACTGTACCCATTGGTGTTCAGTAAATAGATGCTTGCTGATTGTTTCCTAAACTGAATTATACATGAGACCTGCTTCACTTTCTTGGTATAATGGAAAGATGCACTCGGTAAGTGGTAGCTCTCATTACAGTTTCCACTTACCAAACTTATTTTGAGTTACTTTTCAATTCAAAGTTGTGCTAGTATGCTTGCCACTTAGATCTGGGAGATCCTCTTAGGTTCTCACATGAATAATGGGAGGTCACATTTTTAGAGTCTGAGCATGGCTTCAAGCAACAGAAATCAAACAGTAGTGGTGTAGGCAGGGTGGTGGTGTATTTGTCTGTCTTTTGAGTCTGCACCAATGCAGTCAGTGCTCTGCTCTGGAAATCATAAAGACCCAGGTTCATTCTTTTCTCATTCCCTACCATAATCAAGTCATTTCCTCATCCAGGTATTTCACTGTGACCCTGCTGTGTTGAGTTTGCCTGCAACAGGAAGAAAGAATAGAAGCTACTCACAGAAAAGTTTGTATTTTGTTTCTGTGAGGATTGTTTTGGCTGCAGGTGCTACTTCCCATGTTAGTTCTGAGTGAGTGGTTGATGTGCAGTCCTAGTGACAGGGGAGGGGCTAGGTGTCACAGGAGGTTAATCTTACTGTTGATGATACTGAAATGATCCTTTCATGCTTCAATTAGGCTGTGACACAGAGAGGAGAGCCTTAGCCTTGTGGCTAGAGGGGAGGCCCAGACTTCAACTCCATCAGGAATCCACATAGCAGTTAACTCTCCCTTTTCTTTTTTTTCATATATTTTTTATTGTAATTAATAGAAGGGTTACATTATATTCACCAAATAGAAGGTGCATTACTTCACATACATTGATACCCTTTCTCATGTCTTGGTCCCCATTTCCCTCCCCCCACCCCTCATCTAGTTTTCCCCCCTTCCCTATCCAATTTCAAATAACCAAACACACATATATCCAATATATCAGATAACAAAATGAAATACTGTAACAATATGAGATAACCAAGGGACAGCAAAAGAGATGAGAGATAACATAGTACATTAAGGATAACAGTCACTCATTATATGGCTTTTGTTTCCTTATCCTGGACATTTAGTATCCTACTATTTGGCCTAATGTCTCTAGATTTTGTTCTATTGTAAATCTCTGCTAGGAGAGCCCAACGTTTCTACTGATTATGACAAATGAGGGAGACTATTGGGCCTATGTTCCTTTGTGACTGGCTTACTTCACTTAATATGATTTTTTCCTAAGTCTTTCCATTTCCTTACAAATGGGGCGATGTCATTCTTTCTGACAGCAGCATAGAATTCCATTGTGTACAAATACCACATCTTGTTGATCCACTCATCAACTGAGGGACATCTGGGTTGGTTCCATATCTTTGCTATGGTAAATAGTGTTGCAGTGAACATTGTTGTGGTAGTGGATTTAGTATGCCCTTGTTTCTGGACAATTGGGCAAATGCCAAGTAGTGGAATTGCTGGGTCATAGGGGAGCTCTATGTTTAGTCTTTTGAGGAACTGCCATACTGCTTTCCATAGTGGTTGAACGAGTTTGCACTCCCACCAACAGTGTAGTAGTGATCCCTCCTGGCCACATCCCCTCCAGCATCTGTTGTTATTAGATTTCTTGATCCTGGCCATTCTAACTGGAGTGAGATGGAATCTTAGAGTTGTTTTGATTTGCATTTTTTTATGGCCAGAGATGTTGTAACACTCCCTTTCCTAAAGCTACATACAGGGCTAAACTTATTTCCAAAAAAGCAGCAAATATTCCCATGTGAGGTCTGTCCACAGAAAGGGAACCTTGGTGTACAAAATAAAGGTAAATAAAATGGATTGGGGATGAAAATCAAGTGGTCGAGCATTTGCTTAGCAATTGCAAGGCCCTGACTTGCAATCCCTAGGACTACCATCAAGATGTAATAATAATAAAATTTAACCTTCCTCAAAGGAAAGAAACAAACAAACACACAAAAGACAGCACAAGGGACTTCAAGGGAAGGCCATGGTGACTTGACTTGTCATTCATGCAGTGGCAGTGTAGTCATGGCAGAGTGCTTTCAAGAGATCTCAGCATTTTGTGCAGCAGCTGACTTTCTTTTCCACAGAGAAGAAACTGAGTCACAAAAAGCCATATAAGAAGCTGAGTGCCAGTGACTCATAACTGTAATGCTAGGTACTCAGGAGGCTAGGATATGAGGGTTGTAGTTCAAAGTCAGCCTGGGCAGGAAAGTCCCTGAGACTCTTACCTCCAATAAACAGAAAAAGCTGCTCAAAGAGGCTCAGGGACAGTAGCTAGGCCCAGAGTTGAAGCCCCCTGACCCACCAAAAAACAAAACAACCAAAAAAAGAAAATACACACACTGAAAGCAATCTAAGAAAGCTACTGTGCCCAACCAGGAAGTGAGTGGTAAAAACCAATCACGGAAACCCAAGTTACAGGTTTCATATCCATTTCTCTATTCATCAGGTCCTATTTCTTTTGGAGAAAATTACACAGGATGGAAAGGACAAGAAGGAAGATTTAAGAACTTTCCTCCTCACACCTTACATTGATAGAATCTACATTTGTCTGTGACAGTGCAGAGGTTGCCCCGGGAAGTCAGACGCCTTGTCCTCAGAGCCAGGCATCACACTCTTTATCTTTTACACAAGTGCAATAGGGTTGCCTAGCAACATTGATTCTTCCAGCTCTTAACAACTGCTGCAGCCCCTGAGCTGACAATGAGGTGGAGTTAGAGTGAGATCTTCATTTTTCAGCTTTTTAAATTAAAAAAAAAATTTTTTTTGCTCCAAGGAGGAAGGAAGAAAGAAAAGGCAAGTCAGATGAAAAAAAACAAAAACAAAAAACCAAACCTACCACCATTAGCAGTGGTGGATGGTGTGTGGTTGAGCATGATATATCGTCTATGTCATTAATAAATGCTTTCTGAGAGAATTAGAAAGCTGTAATCACAGGGGTTAATGACAGGAAGCAAATGAGTCAATTTAAAGAGATGACTGGACAGTCTGGAGACTGAAGTTGTTGAACAAATGGTGGGTGCTTCTCTGTTTGGGAGCTTTTGATTTATTTTATGCTATCCCATGTTGTTTTGTGGTCTAGGCTATTGGGCATAGTTTGAAGGGAAAAAGAGAAGGTGGAGGAGCACTTAAAATTTGTTTCAAACTCTCTTAAAAATGGGTTGAGCCGGGCTGGGAGTTTGGCCTAGTGGTAGAGTGCTTGTCTAGCATGCACGAAGACCTAGGTTGATTCCTCTGTACCACATACATAGAAAAAACACAGAAGTATTGTTGAGGCTCAAGGGGTAGAGCTCTAGCCTTGAAAAAACCCTAGGACAGTGCTCAGTCCCTGAGCTCAAGCTCAGGACTGACAAAAAAATGGGTTGAGCCAGGCATCAGTGGCTCTGAGCTTTGATCCTAGCTACTTAGGGAGCTGAGATCTGAGGACCACAGACAGATTTGGTAGGAAACTCTGTGAGATTTTTAATGAGAAAAATAAAGCCAATAGTGGAGCTGTGGTTCAAGTGTGAGAGTTCTAGCCATTATGAAAAAACTTCAGGGACAATGCCTAGGCCCTGAGTTCAAACTCCAGGATGGGCATCCATGCATGCGTGTGTGTGCACATGCACACATACACACACAGGTTGAATAAGTTTGTATTAATAAGTAGTGCTTAGAACAGAGTTCAGAACAACTGCTTTTTTCCTTTTCCTTTCTTCTTTGGTCAATATGCCCCATACCTCAACATTCTTTTTTATTTTAGGCTATTTTCCATATAAGGTGGTGAGTTTTTGCCCAGCTGGCCTGAGACCACTATTCTCCCACCCTCTCTTCTTCATCTTGGGATTTATTGGGACGAGCTATCGGGCCTGTCTTGTTTGTTGAAATGTGGGTCTTGCCCTTTTCATTTTTTTTTTGGCCTGTGCTGGCATTTAAACTATAATCTTTCCAATCTTCACCTTCTAATAGCTGGGATTATAGGTGTGAACCCCCACTCCTGGCAGGGCAGGTACTTTTGAACTTCAAATGAGGGTTGTTTTTGGGTTGGTTTCTCTCCTGGCCTTGCTCTGTAGAGGGGGCACAGCATGGGACATTTGGAGGGACTCACAGCCTTTGAGGCAATTTCATTGTCAGAAAGACCTGGCTCCCTGGTTCAGGTTCTTCTTTGAGCCTGTATCCCTTCCCAGAGATGGAATAGAATGCATCTGCTGACCTCTCACGTGAGCTAGTTTGGGGCGAGAGATTACCGTCTTTCCTGTCCGATGCAGATCCAGCCCTTTGTAGAGCAGTTTGCTGAAGTGAATCAGATGAGCTCTTCAGAGCAAAAGGAAGTCAGAGGATGAAATAAATAAAAGCAGAAAGGAAATTGAAAGGGGTGGTTGTGGTGGGGGGAAACATATGTTTTCAGATGATATTTTAAAATAGATGGAGAGTTGATGAGAGAGAGATACTGAAAACTGACTCCAGATGGCAAGAATAGCAATGGCAGGCTGGTGTGAAGGGACAGAACGCAGGCTGGCATCAGACGGGGAGAGAGAGAGCCAGGGAAGCAGCCTGGGGAGGGGATAGGAGACTTTGAGGTTGTATAGAAAGAAATTAAAACCACAGAATCCATATCCTTACTTTTCGCTCAATAATGTACTCAGCAGGCTTGTGTTGTGTAGTAACTTCCTAATCCCTTTTATGGCATACTTATAAAAAAGGCAGATTTGTTTCACGTTAACTTCTTTACCAAGGCAATGGCTACAGGAAAAACAATAGCCATGGCCAGTTATCACAGATGTCTCTAGCGAGGAAGGAGGCCAAGGGGGACCCATCAAATGTTTTTTCATATACGTGCAAGTCATGATGATATATATGTGTTGGAGCATACTCATGCTTTTCTGTAATAGTCTCAGACTCTAAGAAAGCTGAAGTTCTCTTCCTTCAAGGATCAGCTGAGAAGTTACCGATCTGAAAGGATATCAAGATATGAGAAACTATTGCAATTCTAGAATTACAATGCCCAGAACTGTTTTCTCATTACCAAGAGGGATAGGAAAATTCACCCATAATCCCTTTTGGTGAAATGATGTGGTTAATTTGCCTAATTTTAGGAAAGGCCAATGGGTTTCCTGACTCTGAATTTGGTGCTCTATTTTCATTCAGTGAGCATTTATTGACTGCCTATTGTATGCCCTAACTAATTTGAGGGCTATAAAGAGGAAGATGTCATGATTCTGCCTTTGTTTTTCTTGTAATGAGCAAAAATGCCTCAGAATCTATCCTGAATATTTGAGAGTGTGAGTGTGGGCATGTGTGAGAATGTGAGAGCCTGAGTATGTGAGTATATGCACATATGTGCAAGGGTGTTTTTGTGTGCATGTGTTACTGGGTAGGGGTGTGTGTGTGTGTGTGTGTGTGTGTGTGTGTGTGTGTGTGTGTGTGTATGTGTGTGTATAAAACTTGCTAAGGTAGTGTTATCTGAGGAGTTAAAACTTTTTGAATGTGTTTAAATAAAATAAAAGTAGAGCAACATTCGTTTTTCTTTTTCTTTGTGCTGGTCCTGGAACCGGAACTCAGGGCCTATGAACTGCTCCTGGACATATTTTGCTCATAGCTAATACTCTACCATTTGAGCCATAGCTCTACTTCCATCTTTTTTTGTTTTGTTTTGTTTTGTTTTGTTTTGTGTGTGTGGGTGAGGTGGGAGGGAATGAGTGTAGTTTATTGGAGATAAGAGCCCAATGAATTTTCCTGTCTGAGCAGGCTTTGAATTGTGATATTCATATTTCAGCCTCCAGAGTAGCCAGGATTATAGGCGTGAGCCACTGGCACGGGGCCAACATTCCTTCTTAAAGGACAGTTTGCAGAATACTGCAGTTGGGAAAGAGCAGAGAGACTTACAGAGAAGTAGATGAAATAGATGGGCCCAGAGTGAGAGGGAAATGTTAAGCTAGAGACACTGATGGGATGTAAGCAGCTTAAACATTTGCTACCCAAAAATGTGTATCACTAAAGTATTGTCTGCAAAGAACAGCTCTTTAAGAAAGCAAAAGCTTCAAAATTGCCTACAGGCTGTTACTTTTGACTGAAAAATTTTTAAAGAGAACTTTTAAAGTGTTATTATAAAGATGATTTACCTTTTATTGTAAGGGTGATTACCGTTTTGTAAGTCAGGTAATGGGTAGCATTTCTTTTTGGACAGTGTTACCCCTGTCTTCACCCCCTCTCAATTTTACCTTGCTGTCCCTGCCCATAAGTTGTATTGTCAGCACAGTGTCTACTGTATACCATCGATGCAGTTGCTCACCTTTCATTTCTGTGGCCCCTTACCCTCCCAAAGACAAATGGATAAGCCCCAAAGAAAAAAAACCCTCATTCCCACTTCCTGAAATGTATTTCAATAAATATTATTTTATATGATCAGAGGCACAGAGACATTGTGTCTCTGTGTTCCTCTCCTAAGAATATCCTTCTTTAGTCTCACCGTGTACAAATGCCTAGAGTCTTGTATAATTTATCATGTCCTGGTATATTTTAGATCTAGTTTCCACACATAAGAGAAAACATATGCCATTCTCTTGCTTGGCTTTCTCAATGGAGATTTTAGAAGCGTTTGTTTTATGTACAAATTATATTGTGACTAGCTCTAGCTAAAGGGATGGGCTAACTGAGGGAGTGGATAGGGAAGGGAGAGCACTAAAGGAAGGTAGGAGGAAGAAATGAGAGGATAAGGCTCCTATAATTTGAGTGGTACTGAAGTCCATAGCAGATTTGCTGTTTCTTTTCCTTTTCCTTTTCTGTTTCCCTTTTCCTCACTCCTCATCTCTATTTCCTCTTTCGTTTCAGCTTTTGTTTTGGGGAATCAGACCCAGGGCCTTGTGTGCTAGGCAAGTACTGTACCACTGAGATATATCCGCAGTCTCCAATTTTATTTCTCTTAAGCTGAATCTTTTCCCCCCAGTAACGATAGGGTATTAACAATGATAATTTTTACTTTTTTTTCAAAGCTGGATGATGTATTTTTACTTTAGTTTTCAAGTGTATATATTGGTGATGGACACATAATCTCACATATTTCTGGGGGTATATCATAAAGTTTTATACACGTGCACTTTGTATAATGATCAAATCAAGGTACTTAGCATATCCAACACTTTAAACAGTTATCATTTCTTGCCACTGGGAGTGTAGCTCAGTTGGTAGGACTGCTTGCCTAGCTTGTTTGAAGACTTGGATTTGATTCCCAATGCTAACAAAATATCCTTTATAACCATTAGCCTCTGGCCTATTTCCATGGAAACAGCTTTTTTAAGATTTTTTTTACATCTGATGCGATCATGAAATATTTTATTTGTTTTATGTGCCTAGTTTGTTTTACATCATATAACATCTTCTAGATTTCTCTATATTGCTACCATTTTAAGATTTCCTTCCTTCCTTCCTTCCTTCCTTCCTTCCTTCCTTCCTTCCTTCCTTCCTTCTTCCTTCCTTCCTTCCTTCCTTCCTTCCTTCCTTCCTTCCTTCCTTCCTTCTTTCCTCCTTCCTTCCACTATGTATTTGTACCCCATTTTCTTTATTCATCTGTTGACAGATACTGCTGAGCCATATCATGGCTGTTATGAATAGCTATTTTTAAAAGGAAACCTACAAATGGCCAGTAGTATTAAAAATAGTCAATATCACTATTTAGCATGGAAGGGCAAATTGATATCACAGTGAGGAATCCAGCAGAATGGTTCACTCTCATTATGGTTCATGCCAACTAGAGTGACTATTGTGTAAAAATCAAGAGATGACAAATGGTGGTAAGAAAAGGGAACCCTTATACACTGTGGGTGGGAATATAGATTAGCACAACCACTATGGAAAATGGCATGGATGTGCTTCAGAAAATGAAAAATAGAGCTACCGTATGATCCAGCAAATCCCACAATGAAGTAGATATTGACAGGATGTGAAATGAGTGAGTCAGAAAGACAACTGTATCCTCACACACATTGTAGCACCATGAATAGGTTCATTTTTTGTGTGTGTGCCAGTCCTAGGCTTGAGCTCAGGGCCTGAGCACTGTCCTTGGACTTTCTCAAGACTAGCGCTCTGCCACTTGAGCCTCAGCACCACTTCTGGCTTTTTTTCTACATGTGTGGTACCGAAGAATTGAACCCAGGTCTTCGTTCATGCTAGGCAAGCACTCTACCACTAGGCCAAACTTTTGGCCCCGAACAGGTTCATCTTGATATATTACATTTTTCTTTGTGGGAAATAGCCATAAATTGATAGGAGAGCTATCCTATTTAAAGCAAAAAGCACAGCCCTGCCATTATGAATAATGATACATTTAGAGTGGTAGAAGATAATCTGGTCTAGCGCTGCATTTTACTGATGGAGAAAGCTGTTATTTACCAAGGTTAAATGACTTGCTCAATCTGATGAGTAGATTAGAGATCAGAACCCAGGTGTTCTTTACATTCCAGTTCTGTCCCTTTTCTGCAGAGAACCATCAAGCTTCTTGGGAGAGAAAGGCATGGGAAAGATAAAGCCAGTCTTCCTCGTCGTATTTGTCAGAAGGATGAAGGAATAGGCTGCTATGGCTGAGATAGTGAGGTTAACCAATGGCATGGAAACAGATGACATTAGGGCATCTTTGAGTGCAGATCTGATTTCCAATCCCAGGGTTCAAAGCAAAATTGTTGTCCTTATTTGGACCATACTTATGCCCTAAGTAATGTTTGGCCTTAACAGTTTGAATGGTAGTTTAGTGATCTGTTTGCAAAAGATAGAATTATGATAGTGACAGTGTTGAATTCTCTTAAATTAGTGGTTTTTGGTTTAGAGTTAAGAAAAAAAAGCTCACCTGAAGCATTAGTCAGTCATATCAGCCATCTTTCCATATTGATTCCCACTACTTAGGTGCATACAATTTCTCTCCCTTTCCCTGTCTTCTCAGGCTCAATCAATACCTTAGCCAAATATCCCCACCTTTTTGTCACCCACTGTGCAGAACATTTGTGAGACTTCTCTTCAGAGCAAGAATTCTGAAATTCCTCAGAACAGTGGCCCAGAGATGAATGTAGGCAGCTGATTGATGGGTTTTGTCTGTAGATTCTGACCCAAAGTGGTCCAGAACAGGCTTTGTATATGTGTGTGTGTGTGTGTGTGTGTGTGTGTGTGTGTGTGTATGGTGGGTCATGGGGCTTGAACTTGGCCTGGGTGCTATCCCTGTGCTCTTCAGCTCAAGGCTACCACCCTTCCCTTGAGCCAAGCCCCACTTCCCGTTTTCTAGAGGTTAATTGGAGGTAAGAGTCTCTGGTCCTTTTGTGCCCAGGCTGGCTTTGAACCTTGATCCTCAGATCTCAGTCTCCTCAGTAGCTAGGATTACAAGTGTGAGCCACTGCACCTGGCTGGCATGTGTATTTAAATACACATTTTTGTTTGGGTGAGTCCTCAGCTGGAGGTGGGGGTTCTGTCGGTTAGCCTTTAGGTTTTCTGCACCATTATTTAGGATGGCAATGAAGTCTACTCTCTTCTCTATCATTCATTCTTCCAGTTGACCATTCTGGTTTATTCAGCAATGTGAAGCATAGAAGCTGAGACATAACCTTATTTTGTTATCTGATGTTAACTTGTTCCTACAAACCACCCCGGTGACAGCTGAGAAGTGAAGTAGGTTTTAAACAATACCTGTCCGCTAGTGTTTAGCTCCTGAAGGACTTGTAAGAACCAATTAAGTTGAGTAATGATGTTTAATGTGTCAAACCACGGATAAACACAAATTTTCTGTAGAAAACCTGGAATGGAAACTAGTCTTTTTATAAAAATGACAGAATGTTTCCTGATTCAAAGAGAAAAAAAATTACTCATGTGAAGGGGCAGTGAAAAGTCTGTAATTCACAGGGTCTGAGTGATATGGTAGAGTCTGTGCAAACTAGTCTAGGGCATTTGTTTAAGAGATTTTTCACAAGAAGCATATTGATTTGTTTAGGAAGCAACAGATTTTTCAGGATAAAGTAATTTCCCCCTCCCCCAGTTGGTGAGCTTACATACATTTGATCAAGATAGAGATGTGTGGATACAGGAGCAAAAGAGGCCTTGTGTATATCACTTTCTTTCACATTTCTTTTTTTAAATACTGAAGGAAGCTCTTTGGCCACATCTACTTGTGCATTCTTTCTCGGATTTCAGCTTGTTGGCAAGACTGGTGATTTGGAAATGTTCTTCGGTTCCTGTGGGTTTAGCAGCTGGATAAACACTCACGGGATTTTTTTTCCCCCAGGGCTGGTAAAGAGGCTGATAAACTTGGCTTTGAGCTTCTGTTTCCCTGTGTGCGGCATGTATGTAGGAAGAGACAGAAGCAAGCTAAGAAACAGTAGGAACTTCTTTTGCTCATTGATTTCCTTCCTGCTTCTAAAGTTCTCTCTAACTTATGGTGCTCTGACAAAATGCTTCAGGTGACTTCTGGATTGCTGGACCCTGGCATGAATCTTACATATCTTCACCAAATACTTACTCTGTGAGTAGTCAAAGCAGACCTAGCTATAGGCAAAGAGATACAATCTTGAGGAATCATCATTTGGCAATTCTGAGGTAAAAAGAAATAGATGGCCTACATTCAGAATTGATAGAATTTCTTCTCAAGCATTCTTCTTGCAGTTTTCTTCCTCTCAATAGGTGCATAAGAAACCAAGAGCAAAATAAAAAAATGATAAAAAAAGCAGTCGACATTTTTCTTCCCTCATGTCAGAATATGCTGTGGGGTCATCGGGGACCCTGTAAACACAGGCTACTTCAAGTTCTAGAAAGACTTTGTTGTAATATAATTTCATCAGTTGCTTGGCATGGACCCCTGATGGACAGGCTGGGGAAACTGATAAGAGAAGCTGGCAAAAAGGCAGAAAGGCCTTTAATGTCTATTCAATTCACTCTTCATAAGACATATCAGATGTGAAGGGCCTGGAATGGTTCCCAGTTTACATGAGAGTAAAGAGTCAAAATAGTAAAAGAGCTAAAAAGGGCTTTGAAGAACAGGAATTGTTTGGATTTGTAAGGCATGCCCAGGACTGAAGGAATGAACAGGTGCTGCCTTGGTGGCCAGCCATTGTTATTATCATTTTTTCATTATGGAGATAAAGAGAAATCCTTGAGAAAGAAAACTTGTAATGTGACTAGCTTAAAAATATACCATCAAGATAGACTGACAATGAAAATGTAGATAAGGCAGACTAACCACAAATATAGGAAGAGATATAACCAATCATCAAATAATTTGCTGTCACTTATAGCGGAACAGAGTAACCAAATGGGTTTTGCATCAACTAAATGGCATTAGACCCGATTTAGCTGCCTTCTATATATAGACAGATATAGTAAGCAATGGGACATTAATACCTGTGCTTATCTTACTTTTAATAATCTGAGGCTTTCCATTGACCCTAGTATGCATCATGAATGCATCATGAATGAAAATCACATCCAGAGAATTTTGTCCTTGTTCACATAGTCAAAGGTCTTTAGAGGAATAGTAATAGCTTATAGGAGAGAGTTCTGTTTGTCTGTGATGACTAAAAGAATTTGCAATGGTTGAGAATAAACCAGCATGGCTTGTACACATGCCTATAATCCTAGCATTTAGGAGGCTAAGGCTGGAGGATGTTCAAGGTCAGCTTAGACTACATAATGAGACACCTCTTCTCCCTCTCTCCCCCAAACACTACAAGGGGGGCGAGTGGCGGGAATTGAGAACATAAGTCATCAAATTTTTAGATTTCATGGAGTTTTTATACTGTAAAATATGAAAGAACTCAAATTGACCTTAACAAATTGGAAAAATGACATGCTATAGGATTAAATTAGTTATGGATGAAAACATCATTAGCAAATACAAGATGAGAAAAAGTACTATATCACTGTCACAATTTAAGCATGAGATAAGAATCTCAGATGGGAGAGATCGGGAGCAGTGACTGAACTGGGGAAGAATTTCAGAGAAAAAGCTAAAAGTACTTGGTAAGCAGATAGGATAAAAAAGTGAGGTATTTTTATTTTGTAGGAATACTGCATTGTTGAGGATACCAGTTAGCATCACCTTTGATTTCATTGTAGTAGAAAGAATGTAAAACCTGAGGCTGGGAGTTTGGCCTAGTGGTAAGAGTGCTTGACTAGCATGCATGAAGACCTGGGTTCAATTCCTCAGCACCCCACATACATAGAAAAATCCAGAAGTGGTGCTGTGGCTCAAGTGGTAGAATGCTAGCCTTAGAAAGCTCAAGGACAGTGCTCAGGCCCTGAGCTCAACCCTCAGGACTGGCAAAAAAACAAAAACAAAAACAAAAAAAAAACCCAAAGAATTTAAAATCTACCTAGGATCAGGAATCTTTTTTTTTTTCCAGCTACATTACAAACTAAGATTTTTGTTGTTGTTGGTTATAGGGCTTGAACTCAGGGCCTAAGCACTGTCCCTGAGCTCTTTTGTTCAAGGCTAGTGCTTTAGCACTTTGAGCCACAGTGCCACTTCCATAAACTAAGATTTTTGAGGAAAGTAAATATGGAGGTTCCAATGATCTGACAGAGAAGTCTTATCACTGAGACATTATAAGAGCCATCCCTTCCCACAACAGTTATTGAATTGCATGTGTTGGCATTTAAAATTATCCTAACTCACTATGAAGTACCAGCTTGTTTCCTTGAGCAACGTTTTAGATTAACTAGCAAAAACATGATTGTGGGATATGAACCTAGGCTATGGTGGGATGAAGTGAGTCACTTGAACTTGTCTAAAGAAGACTCTGGCAGTAAGGAGCAGAGAAGGAGGAATCAAAGTTATGCACAGGTTCTACTTGAGATGACTGGGGGTATTGGGACACTGCCAAGAAACGCACACACGCACACAATATGTGTGTACATATATACACACATGTATGTATATATATATATATATATATATATGGAGGGTGAGAACTTGCTTTTTGTTTACCATGTTGAATCTGATGTGTAAAAGGCTCTGTACCATTTGGGATGTCCTTCCTGTGTTTGGTTTCACTTCCCATGATTTCAGTTATTCATAGGTGAATTATCAATTATGTATAACCTTATTCCTTCCTTCTGGGGATAGGAATAGGGGAATCCATCCCTTTAGCTAGCGTGTTTACACTGTAGATGCTGCTACTCGCCACTAAGTCACTGAGTAGCCTGCCAGTGGAGAAGACTGGCTTGTGCTTTCTTCCTACCTCCAAAGTTCTTTCTGACTTACGGTGCTCTGACTCCTGGGTTGCTGGACCCTGGCACAAACCTTACATATCTTTACCAAATACTTATTCTGTGAGTTGTCAAGACTGACCTAGCCATATGAAAAGAGATCTGTCTAATCTTGAGGAATCTAACAGTGACAATTTTAATAATACGGCGCAACGCTATTGCCAGAATCACTACTCTTGTGTTTTGGGGGTGATTGTTAAGTAACAGGGGACCACTCTCTAATTCCTAACAGCTGACATTTGTCCCCACATGACTTTGTATAACACAATGTGATTTGAAAGGTAGATACCTACTACAAACAAAGGTAGTATGTCTATGTTTATAATTGTATTAGATAGATATTCTTGGGAGTGAGAAGTACTGTTCTGTGGAGCCCATAGCTCTCAAGAAAGACATCCCATTGGTGTTCCAATAGAAATTCTGTCTTTCTGGAGGTCACTGTGCTGATAACGGACTACTCATGGTAACTCCAGCCATATTTAGTTTCAGTTGAGAGAAGGCTTACTGGAACTCAGGGCAGGAGCTGGGTAGAGATAAGAATTTGTGAGGCAGTTTGCCTGGTTTATATATGTGCCATGCTGCATGCCAATGCAAGAATGTTTCAGCTTAGGGGAAGGTAAGATAATACAAAACTTTCTTTTGAATATTTAAATCATAAAAGTAGTGGTTGTAGAAAGCCTCGTTTATGACCACCATGAAAATATTTTTCTTTTCTTTTTAATTGTTTTGCACTGAGTAGCATTTGATGTGGCTCTGGTGGGGAGGGCTGATGAAGAAATGCAAGTTGCTGTTGAAGCCCAATGCTGAGTAAGAAAGGCTATTTCTGCCCTGGCTTCCCATTAGTCACTCCTCCATCACTGAAAGTGGTTACCAGGCCTGGCTCATCCTTCTACCTCTGCCTCCCAACAGAACTGGGATGAGAGGATTGTGTGGCACTATTCCCTTCCTCCAACTCGACAGGTTGATTGACACCTGCCACATCTCACTTTTCTACAATTTTGGGGGGAGGTTGTGGGAGGCTTAAATTCAGAGCCTGGATGTTGTCCTTGAGTGCTCAAGGAGAGTGCTCTACCACTTGAGCCACAGCACCACTTCTGGCTTTTTCTGGGTATTTTTTTGGGGATAAGGGTCTCCTGGACTTTCCTGTATGGGTTTGGCTTTCTATCCTCAGATTTCAGCTTTCTGAGTTGATAGGATTACAGGTGTGAGCCACTAAGGCCCAGCGCTTTTCCATGCTTCTTTGAAACTAGTCCTGATGCGAATTTTCCTGAGAGTATTGGGTGACCTTCCTTTGCTGACATTCATCTCACCCCTACACTTTGCATGCTGCTTCTCCTGTCTTCAAGTCTGCCCTCACCTGGGTTCCTTCCCCTTCATCTTCACCTCATAGAGTAGTTCTTCAAGGATGTTTCTCTTTAACTCATAGATTGTATTCTTTGACTCTTTATAGAACGGTTGGCAAAGACATCATCCTGTTCATTCACCTCTGTCCATGCCAGGATGGTTGGAGTAGGAAAGATTCTGAGGTGCAGTCTTTCCTTGATAGGATCGTTAGCTGTCATTATTCTTCTCTTATAGTGATCATTGCAGACTTTATTTCTGTTTACCAAGTATTCTAGTTTCCTTTGCTGAAGGAGGGCAGTGCCATCCTGCCTGGCTGTCTCACAGGAGCCAGGAATTCTGCGTTGGTGAATGGAATGAAGCTGGAGTGGAGGGGTGGTGGTGGTGGTAGTGATGATGGTGTGTCATTCTGGGCAGAAATTTCATGGTCCAGGATGGTGTACAATATCTCTTTTCTGCTTCAGGAGTCTGTTCTTATTGACATAGGTCATTGGTTCCCAGTTTCTAGTATATATCTAGCAAGTCAGAGGAATTTGGGGGTCATGTATTTCCATATCATAATCAAGCCCATCCATCCAGATATATAATATGTACACACAGAAGTTCAGTGGTGTTTCCTGTTTTTTTCAAGTAGGTTCAGTACAAAAATTGGTTAGTTTATTTGAGAATGTACCAAGAACCATTTAATTCAGTTTTAACTTACTTCTGAGTACTTTCCACACGAGTGCTCTTCTGTTAAGGATGGAGTACGATGAATCGTATCTAGAGTACTTACGTATTATAAAATCTCAATTATGTGGAGGTCAGGACTGCAAACTAGGGCACTGAAGTAATTCCAATACTTTAAACAGCTGGATTAATTGTCATGCATTCCAAACACCAAAGCCTCAAGACATTATTATCCTGTGGGCACTAATTCAGGGACTTTTAGTTTTAGGTGCCCAGGTTTAACATGCTTAGTTATCAAATTCTTTTGCCTTTAGCAGATTAAAGTCTGCTGATTACAAGAGGGGGATTGTGTGTGCTACCCGAGGCGGTTTTACTAAAACCTGGGAAGAAAAGTCTGAAAATAGAGAAGAGTCAGAAACTTAAGAAGTGGGTTTAAGAATTCATGAGGCCTTGTTATGGGGAGGATTTGGGGATTCCAGCTCACAGGCCTGGCCATAGCAAGAGCTCAGAGGCCTTAGTATTTGTTCTATGGAGTGAGAATAAACTTGACCTATCAAGATAAAAGCTTAATTATGTGTAGAATTCTCATGGGGTCTGGATTATCTTTGGCAGATTTCCATAAAAGCTTGAAAATGCAGATGGAGGTGTGGCTTCATGATATAGCACTGGCTTAGTAAGCAGGAAAGTCTAAATTCAGGACTCAGTGCCAACAAAATTTTTTTTAAAAATAAAAATTTATGAGATAATTTTTCACGTTCACTAAATGTACTGCTATAGTTTGGATTATTTATTTATTTATTGCTGAGGAATAATCAGTCTGGGGATTCAACACTTGCTAAACAAGCATTTTACCAGTTGAGTCATGCCGCCCAGTTCTTTTGCTTTTAGTTTGTTTTTCAGAGAGGGGTCTCTGTGCCTTGTGTTAGCTTTGCCTGGGCAGGCATCAAATCATTAGCCTTTGTCTCCACCTTCTAGTAGCTAGGATTGCAGGTATGCAAAACCATGCCAGGCTTACTGTTTCAATTTGAAATGAAAGGCCCACAGTGTGGGAGGCTTGCTCCCCAGGGAGACACTGTTGGGAGGTGGTAAAACTTTTAAGAGGTGAGGTGTGATGGAAAAAAGTCTTCAGGACAAGGAAGTATGCTTTTGAGGGGCCATTATGGGATGTTTATCTTTCCTTTTTCCATTTTATTTTCTGACAATAATGGTTTTGTTCTGCCACACATTCCATGTCACAATGTGTTATTTGTCACAGCAGGGGCTGAATGTTCAAAGACAGAAACCTCTCAAGCCATGAGCCCAAATAAACCTTTCTTCTTCATAGGTTGTTATTTTGGGTATTTGTTACAGTAACAGCATGCCAACACATATCCTTATTCATTAACTTAGCTAATAAACATTTATTATTCACTATAATAGACAGGATTGATCATTAGAGGCATAGATACATGTCAACCATCTCTGTGCTTCAGAAGTTCTAAGAGCTAGAAAAATAAATGTGACACTGTGGCCTGGGTTTATGGGAGTTAGAAACATGGCCATATGTCATTTTAAGACAGAAGGGGGGAAGGAGAGAGGAAGAGGGAAAGAAGAAGAGAGAGAAGAGAAAGAGGAGAGAAGAGAAGAAGAGGAGAAGATAGGAGAGAGAGAGACAGAGAAAGAGAGAGAGGGAGAGAGAGAGGGAGGGAGGGAGGGAGGGAGGAAGGGAGAGAGAGAGAGAGAGAGAGAGAGAGAGAGAGAGAGAGAGAGAGAGAGAGAGAGAGAGAGAGAGAGAGAGAGAGAGAGAAAAGGCAGTGGCAAATTTTTGGTGAGAGAAGTTGGTGGGTGAAGAGAAATCCTTTTAGAGTAAGAATGATTTTTACTGAGTCTTGATGGGTAGTTTAGCAGATAACCAAAGTGCCGAGAAGAGAGTAGGATCTTCTAGACAGAAAGCATCATGAGAGCCAAGATACTAAAGGTGGGAGACATATTATGGTATGTCTGTGGGGAGGGAGGAATATAGCTTGTCCAGGGGTAGGATGAGCTTGCCATTTTCCCTACTGGTGGCAGGACTGGTGAGGTGTGACTTGAATTTTTTAGCAGGCAGCTATTTGTTTTTTGTTACAGTAGAAATTTGTTTTTTCTTTCTACATCTTCAGAAGTGAATATCTCCAAGCCACATTTTTTCTGGCTTAAGTGTCTTAAAGAATAAATTTTTATATCTGAGAAAAAACTGATGAGGAATACTTATACTAAGATAGAAATAGCTTCATCCTGTTTGATTTACAGAATGATGATAGTTAAGTACTGGGTAGACAATAAATGGTACAGACATAATCCATTTTAAGAAAATTCAAAATAAAAATGCAGATTTGTATCTAAGGCCTCCTCTAATATATCTGAAATTTTTCCACCATTTTTTTTAATCTTAGTGTCTGAGTGATTTGTCTACTTTGCAGAGTATAGTGTAAAGGAAAAAAAAACCTGTCTTTCCCATCTTCTATCTTGATGCTTAGTGCCATGAGTCTCTACAATTGCTCCTATTTTCATCATTGTGTATTCATATTAGATTGAAATTGTACTTGAGCAGAAGTAAAGTTAATGCTTATGGAGAGAATGGCTTTGATGTGTTAATTAAATGAGCCTGTGTTTGTTGTTTGAAAATATATTAACTGGGAATTTGGGAAGATACAGAATGTCTCGAACAATGAGACAAAGTGGCTGTGACTTGACACAGTCTCTGAAAGGTGTTACGTTTCTGGAAGAAACACAGAGATGGCAGGAATAGCATAGCACTGGATGGCTCCTATCATGAAAGTCGTGATTTTAGGAGCCAATTCCTTCCAAATCTCTGGTACTTTGTCTTCTAGGCATCATAGACTGGGAGGAAGCCACTTGGGCATAGCGAAGTGTGACAAGCATAGTGACATTGCCAAGGAACACAGGAGATGGGCTTGGCGTCACCCTTTCCTGCTCCTCCATGCCACTGGTCTTTTTCCTCAAAAGCATTCATGTGCAAGAGGACTGGTCATGCATGGCCTCCCCACCACGTGTCCTAATGAGTTGAGCAAGGACCATGACTGGGCCAGGTGGTCAAGTTATATCCAGTCTCGGCGGCCAGCAGGCTCGCCCCATGCGAGTGCATGGACCCTGGACTTTGGCTCGTGTGTTGTTGGCAAGCTAACAGGAGGGAGAAGGTAAGCTTATTTTATTCACTGCATCTTTCTTAGAAGTCTAGCTTGCATTCTGAGAATTGCTAGGACAAGTCTTCTGCTGCCCTTTGTTTCATTTCTCCCTCAGAGCTTGAGCTCTCTGACAGTCTGTCATTAGAGTTGCTATAACTATTCCATCTCGTTTATTGAATGTCTGTTCAGCTACTTGCTGTGAGAGAAATGAAGACTAAATTATTGCCCATAAAGCTCTTGTAGTGTAACTGAGGAGACAAGTTGTATAAAAATGTAAAGCAAGCTGGATATTGGTAGCTCATACCTATAATCCTAGCTACTTAGGAAGCTGAGATCTGAGGGTTATGGTTTAAAGCCAGCTTCGGTAGGAAAGTTTATCTGACTTCTGTCTCTAGTTAACTACCAGAAAACTGCAAGTGGAATGGTGCAAATGGTAGAATGCTAGATAGCAACGTACATGGTTGTATCCAACACCCTGACCATAAACCACACATTGCAGTACTCTGCAATGGGTCTCTGGTGCAATGGAAGAAGCCAGAGGCATTTGAGGCAATCTCAAAGCCACTCTCATTTGTCTGGACTGAGGACAGACAGAGACTGAGGACCCAGAAAACCAGCATCTGCTTCTGGTGCTGAGGATTCAGGCTATTAATTTCACACCAGGACCTTTCCCAATGTAGTGTCCATGTCAGCCACCACTCTCAGGGAACATATGAGGTAAATCCAGTCCACAGGAACTTCTGTAGGGAAGTACACTGGTTTTGGTACGATTCCAAGGCAACTTTCGTAGTCATCAGCAGAGCCACTGTCTCTCCTTCCCTTTGTACCCCAGCCTTCTTCTTTCACTTCATATAGACCTTCCTTGGGCAGCAGAACATGACTGATGATCTTTGCTAAGTGACTCCAGTACAGAAAGAAAGCTTTTCTGTTTTAGTATCACATACATACTTTAGGAGGGTCTCAGAATGGGCTTTTTGAGTCACAGGTTTTCTTTCTCCAAGCAGATCACTGCTATGAGAATCTAGGGAGAGGATCTATTCCTAGAAAAAGGGCTGAGAAACGTCTTGGACAGTTAAACACAATAGTTATAACAATTCCTTTTGGCAGCCCATTTACAAAACTATTAAAATGCACTATTACTGGCCTTTGCTTGTGCTGTGCTGTGATGCTTAGCCTCTGTCCTTCTAACTTTGTATTTTTACACCCTAAAAAATCTTTAAAGCTTTTATACCTAAAGGAGCTCTGGTGGCCTCTGATTAATGCTAAAGATTCTTCTTGGCCTGTGGGCTTTGCTCTATGAAGCAGTCAACAAGAAAATGATACAACCTTCAGTATGTATACCTTATATATTTTTCCTCTTTAAATAAGTAAAATTTCAAGACTTTTGTGATAGGTATGTTCTCTCTCTCTCTCTCTCTCTCTCTCTCTCTCTCTCTCTCTCTCTCTCTCTCTCTCTCTCTCTCTCTCTCATACTTGGTCCAGGAAATAGCTTACTGTCACTGAATCAAACTATTTATTCTCTTCCAATACACTCTTTAAAAATATCCTTAGAAGCAATTTCTAATTTATCAAAAGTTATAAGTACAACTTACATATATCTATATCTATATCACTTCCTTGAAGAATAAATTGTCAAAAAATTCTCTCATCACCACTGATTATTTTAGTGTGAGTTCCTTACCAACAGACAATCTCCCACATTACCACAACGAAGCCACCCAAACCAAGAAACCAGTGTATTGACTTAACATGGCTCTCAAATCCTAAGATCCCAATGAAGTTTTGCCAGGTGTTCCTATAACATCCTTTCTAGCCTAGAATTCTATGAGGCAGTCAATTATGGATTTCTTTGAACCTGAGCAATTCTTTAGATATTCAGTGACTTTCTGGAGTCATTTCAAAGATAGTCTTCTTCAGTTTGTGTTTGGATGATGTTTTTTCATTATTATATCCAAGTAGGTATTGTTGGTAGGAGTTTCTTATCCAGTGACACACATTTTGGATGGTTGATACTGGTGATGTTAGCTTTCACCCTTTAAATAAGGTCATGTCTACTGAAATTTCCCCACTGTCAAATTATTTCATAAGCATTTTGTTGGGAGTACTTTATAACTATCAGACCCCATGAAAGCTTTGTTTATCTTTTTAATGTGGACTTAATGATTTCCTGTTTTATTCAAGGAGTGGAAGTTCATCACCACAACTATTTATGTTGATCTTAAAAACTTGTTCCAGAATTTAAGTATGCATAACCTGATTTTACTATTATCCAATGGGCATTATATTGAAATGCCACATGGCACCCCATAAATATGTAGTTACTTTGTTCTTATTCATCATTCCAAATAAATTTAAAAACTAGAAAAAATTTGTCCCATACATGGCTTATGTTAGTTCTTGTAAGCAAGTCTCTCTGTGCTGACATAATTCCAGCATTCTTTGATCTTTACTTTCTCATACAATGCAATTTCCAGATCCGTGTGGTATTTCTCCTGTTCTGTTCCTGAGGGAGAAATATATGGCTTCTTTGAGTGAAGATTAGTATTTAGAAATGGAAATTGGGGGTATTAGGTATGATTATTGCTATTGGGGTGTCATTGCTACCAGATCCTCTTAGTGGAAAAGGCTAGAAAAAATGTGTCTATATGTATGCATTAAATATTATGTTCTATATCTATTCATGTGTTAAAAACACAAATTTGCACCAATACCTTGGTTGCATTTCTTCTTTCCCTCCCTCCCTCCCTCTCTCCTTCCCTTCCTCCCTCCCTCCCTCCCTCCCTCCCTCCCTCCCTTCTTTCCTTCCTTCCTTCCTTCCTTCCTTCCTTCCTTCCTTCCTTCCTTCCTTCCTTTCTTTCTCTTTCTTTTTCTCTTTCTTTCTTTTTCTCTTTCTTTCTTTCTTTCTCTTTCCTCCTCCTCCTCCTCCTCCTCCTCCTCCTCCTCCTCCTCCTCCTCCTCCTTTTCCTCCCTGTCCTCCTCCTCCTCCTCCTCCTTTTCCTCCCCGTCCTCCTCCTTCTCCTCCTCCTGTCATGAGGCTTGAACTCAGGGCTTGGGTATTGTCTCTAAGCATTTTCTATTCAAGGCTAGCACTCTACTACTTTGGGCCACAGAGCCACCTCCGGTTTTCCTGTGGTTTATTAAAGATGAGAGTCTCATGCACTTTCCTGTCCAGGCTGGTTTTGAACCTTCTCAGATCTCAGCCTCCTATAGCGAGGATTACAGGCATGAGCCACCAGCACCTCCTGGCTAACTCTCTTTTCTAATGGTGAGAAAACTGCTTCCTGTTGTTTCTTTTTTGTCTGTGTATATATTTCCTTGGTTGCCTTCTCTGTAAGTAGCAAGTTTTATTTCCTTGTGGCTGACTGCCTCCCCTGCCTCCCCCATACCCCCAGGGGGTTCGATCATCCTGAGCCCGATGCTAGTGCTTTACAGAATGGTGGACACTCAGACCCGAGGCCAGCATTTAGGAAACAAAGTGAAGGAAGTTCATAACCTTGGATATCTATGATAACTGTAGATGTTCTGGGGTTGGAAGGTGAGTATGAAGTCAGGATGGATAGGCAATTTTCTCTAGTGTATATCCTAGTGTGAGTGTTTGGATGAGCAACCTTGGTTTAGGGTAGCCCCATTGGCAGGTTCTATACTAGTTCTTTTGAAGTTACAGTTGCTCAATCGGACTTGGCACCGTCTTCATCTGGATCTGCTGTTCTAACCACTTTCCATGCCAAACCCAGAAACCCAGCCTGCTTCTTGCCAGTTGCAGCCTAGTGAAAAGCAACAGACATGCTTAAATTTCTTTGGGAAAATGTTTTTTTTTATTGCAATTGTTTATTTTCATGCTCATCTTCCCTTCTAGGCTACAGGACCCTGAGAGTCTAGAGACTTCATATGATACAACATCCAGGGTGGTATTTGTTGAATAATTCAGTGAATGAATCTTGTCCTTGATTCAAACAGCTTTCTCCAGCTTATAAATGGCAGATTTCATCCCAAATGACTCAGTCATTCCCTCAAATGAAATCCATCCTCCAAATATGAATATTTACCACCATAGAGAAAGAGTCAAAAATACGTGTCTCAGACACAGAATGCAATATCAGAAGAGGAATTTTCAGCATTTTTGGCAGTATGAAGATCACAGAACATGTATATAATAAGCCAAAGTGTCTAGTAAGAAGGTGTTGACAGTATTTTTTGCATATAAATCAGTTGTGTTTGTTAAAAGATTAGGCTCCATATATTTACTTATCATTATTAGTCAGCAGATTTTATTTGCATCAAAACTAAATGCTTGTAATAAAGGCAGCGTCATCAGAAATACCTCTTGCTATTTCATACTGATGGTAATAAGTGTTTAAGGTTATCCAAGGTATCCTGTAAGATGGTTTCTGCCACTGAAGAATCACAAGTGCAAGAATGGAATAATTATTGACACATAGCATCCATGTTCTGTTCCTCTCTGAGGATTGGATATTGGCCATTTCTTAAGGCTTCTGTCACATCCATTGTACAGAAAAACAAAGATGAATATAGGCTATGAATAGAGCAGCTCTGGGAGAGAGGTGCATAAACCCAAACAACGATCCTATGTGTCAATATGTGTCATTTGATATGTTTCTTTTACTGTCTTTAAAAAGTGAGTAATGCTTGTCATCTCAAGAGAGGGAAAATACATTGCAGAAATAAAAAATATGGGAAATATTATGGGAAATAAGAACCACATACCTCATTGAGAGCTGGCGTGCACCCCTCTACTTCCTGCCTGGGTTATGGAGATGTTGGATCTCTGTATGTATTTACTACACTGGAAATAAACCACATCCCTTGTGTTGAAGTGGTGGGGTGTTGGGAACTTGGGGAAGAGGGTGACACTCCAACACTGAATCTAAAAGTTCTGGGTGCCCGCTTTTGAGCAGGCACGCAACCCCTGTAAAGCTTGGTTTCTTCAGCTCTACAAGTGTATCAGGAGACTTAAATGAAAACATGCACCAAATGAAGCTGAGATGGAAGCGTGCTAAAGTATGTTTCTTTCCTGTGAGTTACATTTCATGTTGCATTCAAAAGAACTTAGGATGGAGTACTACTTCCATTTTACCTCTCCTTTCCTGGCCCTGTCTAGTTCTTTCTACCACGTGGTACCCATGATACTTTTTGCCAGGCCTGATGGGAAGCTCTGACTAGAATTAATAGGAAGCTTTCACTCAGGCAGGCTTAGAGACTCTTGGAAGGACTGACTGTATTTAGGGAGAACAACAACAGCAACAACAAACCACAAGGTAATACTGTCAGAGGTGGGTACTTATTATACTGTCTGCCGTTTAGAGCTGGCAGTGGTGGGGATGTAGATGTTCTGATGCTTCTATCAAGGCTGTCAGGGCTTAATGAAATTCCTCATGGGGCAAGAGCCACATGTGCTTATTAAGATCGGATCAATTGATGTGCCCAGTCGCTGGATCAGGGAGCAAACTGGAATCAACAGTGCCACCAAGTGGCATCAGGATATAAGCAAAGAGGAAACACTCAAGACAGCAACTTGTTCCATGGCTCTGTCCACATGTCAATTTCTTGTTCTGTCTAAAAATAGGAGGGATTTATGTTTCCTGGATATGAATGTGGAGGATGATCTGGGATATGAACCTCCTTCTGTAACGTCATAGAGTTTGGAGAGATATTTCTTCTTTATTAAGTAATCATAGCCTTTGGAGTCCTGTCAACTGAGCATGCCATCAGAGGAGACTGCTCTGTATATGTGCATTTCAGATCATTCATAAAAAAGTAGATGATAGAGACAGTATGGGTTGGAATTTGAGAAGGGGTTCAAAGAATAATAACTAGGGGTAAAGACCTGTGATAACAAGTACTCAAACACAAGTAAATACTATACACAAACAAACAACTTGGGAAGGAAGCCCATTCATAGTCTTATCATTTGTGATCCTCCCCCCCAGTTTTTGTTTACAGTATTTATTTTGTTCATCATAAAAGAATTTATTGCAATAATTTGAATGCTGATCACTTTAATACTAGTACGGCTTAGTTGCTTATCAACGTGATAATGTGAAACATTTTTAGGATATGCTAAATCCTAAATCCTACTTCATCCTTGTGCATTCTTCCGTCACTCAGAAAAGAAGTATTTTTGTACTGTCGTATTATTAGAGTTCTAATTTTGGATGCAAACCACGAGATAAGCTTTGGTTGTTGCATCCACATTACTTTTCTCTTCCATAGAGCACATCCTCTTATTCTTGTATCCACTCCTGATTTTTTACAAGACCTGGTTTTCAGAATAGTGCTGGGTTTTCCAGTGTTGGAAGCCCATAGCTCGGGGCTAAGGTCCTTAACATTTGTTGTTAATGCCAGTCCCTGGAGAAGAGAGATTTGTATCTATTGTCTAAGTGTGGGGTAAAAGAGCTATTCTAGGGATTTGTGAATGAGATGGAAATGAGATACAGAATATGAAGAAGGGTAAAAAGTGAACTGGGACCCACAGAATACTGGCAAAATTTGAATTGTGACAGCAGCCCAACACAATAGGACAAATACAGCAGGCTTCCCCACGCAGGAGGTCTTTTTAATATGGGAAGTAATTTAAACTTGCCTTACCATGTGGCAGGTATGTGAGTGAGGGTGAGAGAGGGGAAGCTTTGATTTTTTTTCTCCCCTTCTCTCAGTTTTATTTTTATTTTAAAAAATATGTGAATTAAGTGTGACTTTTGGGCCTTGGCCAGGAGCAAGAACAATACCAACTTGGAGTTTAGTATTAGAATGTCAGATGGTTTGGGATGTGTGTGGCTATTTGTGTGCAGCTCTCTTTTTACTGTGGTAAAATAGAAACAGCATAAACATCATCTTTGAGCCATTTCAAACGCATCGTCTGTTATCAGAAGTATACACATTGCTGTGTGACCATCATCATATTCCATCTTCAAAAGTTTCATCTTGCTCAACAGAAACTCTGTCCTTATGAACACAAACTCACACAACAGAATTATTTAAAACTTTCACTTTAATACCTTCAGCTTCCCTCCATGGCCCCCTGACAAACCCAGCTTAACCAATTATCTTTATATAAACCTGACTGCTCACATGGAATCAAATGGCATTTATCCTGTTGTGACAGGCTCCTTTCACTGAACACAATATTCTCAAGATTCCTAACTTGCAGACATGTTGTAGCATGGGTCAGACTTCTTTCACTTTTAATGTGAATATTCTCTGTATGTACTGCCTTATCCATCAGTGATCACTTCATTAGCTCTGACATTTTAGCTGTTGTGAAATGCTGCTATGAATACAAGAGTCCAAAAATATATCTTGCCATTTTTCTTCTTTTTCATTTCTGCATACACACACACACACACACACACACACACACACACACACACACACACACACACATATATATCCAGAGGTGGAATTTTGGATCATATGACACAGCATGAGAATACCAATTTTCCCCCATCTTCATCAACACTTCTTTTTAAAGAAAAAATAGTAGCCTTGAAAGAGTAATCTCAGGGTTTTGATTTGCATTTTCTAATTATTATCCATGCTGAACACCTTGCCTGTATTGAATGACCATTCTATCTTCTATGGAGAAAAGCCCGTTTAATTCCCTCACATATTTTTTTTTTTGCCAGTCCTGGGCTTGGGCTCAGGGCTTGAGCACTGTCCTTGGACTTTCTCAAGGCTAGAGCTCTACCACTTGAGCCTCAGCACCACTTCCGGCTTTTTTCTATGTATGTGGTACTGAGGAATCGAACCCGGGTCTTCATGCATGCTAGGCAAGCACTTTAACCACTAGGCCAAACTCCCGGCCCTCCCTCACATATTTTTAAAATTAGTTTGTGTGTCATTTTGTTATTCAGTTGTAAGGGGCAGTGTCTTTATATTGTGGATACCAATCTCTTATCAAATATATGACGTGTAGATATTTTCTGAGGGTAGCTGAACTTTAGGTGGATGATCACGGGTTGAGGAAACCTGCTGCCTATAATGTGAACAAGGCCATAGTAACAAGAAAGTCCACAGTGGAAATCAGCAACAGAACCTCCCACATCTGAACAATGAGGTCTCGATCTGGGAAGGAAGGATAAGTCTCTTTTCCCTCACTCTGAAAGGCTGGTCATGAGAAGTCATGACCATGCTGTTAGGTGTAAGCTAACACCTGGAAACTTTCTGAAATCTGCCGTCAAGCTACGGTGGGCCTGTTCTTAGGTCCTGTTTCTGCTAGGTACCACAGAAACAAAACAAGCTCTCCATTTTCAGATACTCTTGTTCCCAGCAAGTGACACAAACTTGCCAGGCTTCAGCTGTTATGAGGAAATAAGAAAACTGGTAGAGCTTTGAGAGAAGTTTTGCCCTTAGCATTTATGTATGTGCAGGCAACTCTCTCAGTCTATGAGTCCAACCTCTCCAGACCCAACCAACCGCAGATTGAAAATGCTAAGACGAAGAATTTACATCTGTACTAAACATGTACAGGCTTTAAAAATTCTCATGATTCCCTAAACAGTACCATTTAACAATGGTTCACATAGCATTTACACTACATTGGGCATTCTAAGTAATCCAAAGCTGATTTAAAGTAGATACAACTATAGGCTATAACCTGTAATATATTGTTATATAGATGTAGTCTATAAAGTTGTACATTATAACCTTACAGACTATAAAGTATAGGTTATAAGTAAATAGTACGGCATTTTACATGAAAGACTTCAGCATTTGAGGATTTTGCTGTTCACAAAGATCTGGAACTAATCCTATAAGAATATGAAGAATGGTTGTATTTGTTGCTAGGTCCCTTTGTGGATTTATATTACAGAATTTCATAGTATTTCAACAATGAAATACTTCTCCTCTTCCTCCTTCTCTCCCTCTTCCCCTCCTCCCCCTCTGCCTCCTCCTCCTTCCCTCCCTCCTCTTCCTCCTCCTCCTCCTCCTCCTTCTTCTGGTTCCTTTAGAGTAAAGAACCATTTCTTTAACCCTGCTTTCAGTTCTTTTATCTACTTGTTGTTATTCTCCTTCATACTCCTCCTCCTCCTCCCTTTCTGAAAGAAGTAAATGAGTGTGAGGCAGCATTACTAAAAATGTACTAAGGTTGATGAAGATTATACCAGCTTCTAGGAATTCCATTGGAGCCAATGGCAAGATTTCTCCCTATAACAAGCGTTTACCCTCACCAGTCCTAAGATCTAAAAGGAATTGAGGATGTGTGGTGCAAACAAGCACAAACAGACCTGGTTAAAATAACGTTTATGCTCAAGGATTGAGACTGGGTTAGTTCTTAGGCCTAGGATAGCAAGAAATCTAGATAAGCGTCAAGATTCTGAACTGAATTAGGAAGGAAGGAAATATGTGGGTTTATGTAAAAAGTATGACTTTTTATGGTGTTATCATCACTCTGGCTTATATTAATAGTAACGTATGATCCTTGGAAATCCATTGAAATAGGGATTGAACTCAAGATGATTGAATACAATGTATTAGGCCTTCAGGGTACACTTTTTCCTGAAAGGTTATGATAGGCCTTTGCAAACTCTGCAGTCCTTTTTTTTTCCTGTGACCACACAACAGAGTAAAGTTGGGTGCAGTGTGCACTGTGGTGGCTGCCACTCTGGATTCATTGAGTCTTTAAGCAGAGCAAAGATAGCCTGACAGTGAACCCTGAGCTGCCTGTGGAGTTGGCCTGGAGACACCCTGGCATGTCTTTCCTGATCTCCCTTCTGTCCTTGGTCCTCCCTGCCTAGAAGCTGACATCCTGACAGTCCCTCTTGCCTTTCTGATATATGCCTCTCAGTCGTCCTGTCACATCTTCCAGAGTTTTTTTTATTACTAGATTTGGGTAAGAGTTATATATCACTACTACAGTGGGTTGACTGGGAACCCCCAAAGGATATATCTCCCCAGAACCTCAGAATATGAACCACATTGGCACAGGGTCTTTGCAGATAAAATTAAGGTAAAGATCTTGAAGTTAACCTATCCTGGATTAGGACTCTTTTGATGAGCTAGAACAAGAAGAAATATACGGAGACACTGGTGAAGGCTGTGTGAGGTTGTAGCAAACTGGAGTAAAGCATCCGGGGACATCAAAGATGGCTAGCACAGCGAAAGACTGGGAGAGACATGAAATTCTTTCTTGGAGCTTTCTGGAAAACCGAATCTTCTGGAAATCTTAATTTCGGTCTTGAGGCCTCCAGTTGTACTTATACAATAATTGTATGAATAGAATAACAGAATAATTAGAGTAGAATAATAGAATAGAATAAGAGAATAATTGTATGTTATTTTAAGCCATTAAGTTAAGTTTGTAATGGGGAGTGAACCAATACATTTAGTGCCCTGGTAAGGTTAGTTAAATAAATGAGTAGACCTTCAAGTTTGAGAATAGAAGAACCCAGCTGGGGATTGAGATCGCCAGAGGACTTTGAAACAGCACATTTTAAAAGTGTCCTAGGTGATTTTAACATCAGCCTGGGTTCTGAACCACAGAACTTCACAGACATCCTGTTTTCACAAGTGAAAAGCCAAGACAGCAAAGCAGACTGGGGATTTAGAAAGCCATTTTCAAAATCCTTCTGTGAAGCCTACAAAGGAGAAAAGCAACTCACTGAAGGTGGACAAAGGCATGTCTCTGTAACTGTAAATCATGGGGAAAAAGTGAAAAATGAAAGTATTTTCTTTTTGGGGGTTTTGTACGTTTTTTTAATGAGTGTTTGTTCACGTGTATTATCCAAGGAATGTTTTTCTTCTTTGTTTTTTCTTTTTGTTGTTGTTGTTTGGTGATGCTGGGGTTTGAACTCAGAACCACTTAAGCCATGCCCTTAGTCAGTTTTGTTCTGATTATTTCTCATTTTGGATCTTGCCATTTTGTCCAGGGTTGGCTTCACACTGAGAGCCTCCTCCTTATCCTTCCTAAGTAGCTGAGATTATGGGCTTGAGCTGCTGCACTTGGATGAAGAAATGCTTTCCTTCTTAGACATGAATGCTAACTTATATATGTATTTATTTAAAAAATATTTTTATTACCATATAAATAAATGAAGATTCTGAGGATATTATAATTTTCTTAAGAAATCTGCATAGAGTCTAGGTTTCTGTATGGCAACGGATAGGAATAACATATTGTGTTTAAAGCTTTACCATGGCTAACTATTTTAGTGGATCCCATAGAAGATTTAGTGTGTGTGTGTGTGTGTGTGCGTGTGTGTGTGTGTGTGTGTGTATGTTGCGAGTGACTACTGGAACAGGACTTTGGCTCTGGAGATGTGGCCTTGAATCTAATCACCCCACTTAGGTTATCCAGCCTTTGGAGACTCATAAAGATAAGGGCAACAGGATAATTGGGATATTATGTACTCTTTAAAACAGCATGATTTAGTTCAAGTAGGAATTTCTGGGGCTCTAAATTAATCCCCCGGGGGAACAAATGAAAAAAATATATGTGATATATTATTGAGGTATATGTTTTGGTGCTTTGATATCTTAGAGACAAGGACATTAATCTGTCATTAATTTTCACCAGGGCAATCTGACAGCGATTAAAGCATATCTAGATAATCAGAAGCTTGGGGGAAGCCCACCGAGAGATTGGCTTAAATGATCTAATCAGCTTTTCTTTTCATAGAAGACACAAGACTGAGGTCCTGACAACTTGAGAGCATTAACAACCCAAGCACTTTTCAGAAGAGTCCGGTATTTAGCCCCAGTGTTCTGGCCAAATTCCAACTCAAGTAATGCCATTTTGTCTCCCGAAAAGTCCCCCTGCAGCTACCAGTGGATATGGTATTATTGTTTGCTTCCTGTCCCAAAGTGTGAGGCTTTGTGTGGAGGTGGCACTGTGTACAGCAAATCAGATGCTTCACTGCTATTAGGAAGGGCTGCGTTTTGACTCCAGCCGGGCTGTCCCTAAGCCGCTGTAAGTAGGCAGTAGGGCTATTTACGTGACTTGCACTTGCAGAGACAAATTGCAGAAGATTTATTCTTTTGGGAAAACTTGTTTTCATCTTTTGTAAAAGATGATGTTGTGATTAATATAATTAGATAAAATTAGATAATGATCAGATATGAATGTGTAATGCGCGTGTTTATCTCCTGTGTTTTATTTTGTTCTATAGAAGATTAGAGCAAATTATCCTCACCAGTGTGATTCCTTACTGTTGTCCATGCCAGGTTATATTAGAATTTGTAAAAATAAACCATGGTTGCTTTTGTTTTGTTTTGCTTTTATTTATTTATTTTTAGTTTTCCTTAGAAAAAGCTAAATAACAATTTAAAATGCACAAAACATGCAGAACACTTTGCGTGAAAGGATGAGATTTGGGACGTGTAGGCTCATTGAGAAAATTGTGATTTGGGAAGCTATGGAAGGGAGTCTTTTGGCCTGGGTTAGGGTTTCATAACAGCTAACCTGGACAGCTTGACAACCTATTTCTGGAATCCTGGTTTTGGAACAATCTGTTCACTTTGGGGGAATTTTCAGTTGATAAACTGGCTGCGGCTTATGTGACAAGATGCACGTGGGTGAGGTGGCACGAGGAAGAATCCTTTGCTTTCCATGCCCAGGATGGATAAGAAGCATTTGGAGTGTCCATTTAATTTCTCTCTTGAGAGGAAGAGAAACCAAGGGCCGCCTCCTTAAGGACTTTAAGGCTAGTTGCAGTAGGAAGTTAGGAGCAAAATGCTTTCAGTGTAGTCTGGAAAATAGTCATGAGGAAGACACTGAGAAACTGAAGACAGGGTTGGAAGACATACTCAAACTTAGAACACGGGACAGAATTTGAAGTTAACAGAATATGGCGTAAATATTGCCAAGGAGGAGAAATATGGATGTTGGGTGCCAAAATTACATGTCTGTCACAAAAAGGGATTTATGCAAAAATGCTCCTACACTTCCTTGACCTTATAAAAGTGTTCAATGTGTTTGACTACAGCAGTGGAAAATCCTGGAGAGGATTTTACTGTTCCCACTTCCCACCTTGTAGGAAAACACAGTTTCAGTGTTTGTGCAAAGCAGAAACATGGCTTTGTGGTGTCTATTAACTTCCTAAGTTAGTCAGCTTCCCTTACCATGATGAAATACTTAGGCTATTTAGGAAGTGAAAGAAGGTTTATTTTGGCCCATTATTCTGAACGTTCAAGTCCAAGGTCGGGCAGGCCTGCCTCCTGGGTCTGGGCCTCTGGGGAGGGCAGTAAAACATCACAGTGGGAGCACATCGAGTGGGTGCTCCTATTTCAGGACAAGATACAGAAAGAGAGGGAGAGCAGGAGAGACATGGAGGGGGGAAAGGAGAGAAGAAAGAGGATGGGAGGCAGAGAAAGACAGGGAGAAAGAAAGAGAGAAGGAAGGAGGGAAAGAGATACAGACATAGAATAGATGGCTTGGGTCCCACAGTGTCTTTCAAGCTTATCCCCCAGTAACCTCAGGACCTTCCATCAGGCCTCACATTCTAAAGGTCTAAAGTATCTTCCCATACTGCCACTGTGGGGACCAATCCTTTCCATTTAGACTTTGGGGGGACACTCATCACACCCTGACTTCATAAAGCAGTATATTTCACTTTCATGGGAAGTTCTTTCTCATATTAAATCAGAAGTTTCCAACCCCTTCTTCTTCAACTCTGTCCTAGTTCTCCCCCTTTTTTTAATCCCCTTTGGGGTTCTATGGAGTAAATTTAATCTTTCTAAGCCAGAGGCTCTCAGCGCTTTCAGAGTCTAATTTGTCTCTTGGCTATACACACCTATTTCTCTTCTTCATTCCTCCTCCCTCTTCCTCCTCCTTACTCTTCTCAAACGCTATCCCGCTAAGGTCACGGCAGTTTTTGGACATGTAATTCATTTTAAAAAATTCCTCATATTTCATAATGAATTAGTTTGGGGCTCAATATAAAAAGCTTATCGCATAACTAAAAAATTTAAATGGCACTCTCAAACATCTGTTTATTCTGTTTAAATGATAAAGTCTAATTATTTCCGGATATGGGTCTTTAAATATTTTTCTGTTCAGTCTAAGCATTGTATAAAGTAGAGTGAATGGATATGAAGTTAATAGCTCTGAAGTATTCAGAACTAGTCCATGAATCTAAGCATTTAGCTAGATATACAAACTATCAAGAGAGCAATAAACATAGAAATCAATGTAAGAGTGCAGAGATTTTTTTTACAGATAAGAATTAAAATGTTAATATACTTGACCTCATAAATGAATTCTTAAGAAAGGGGCATTTTATTGTTTTTCTGTGTTGCTATATTTTTAGTGACAGTAGGGTTCCAGCAGAGTTTAAATATGGGCTTTCTAAAGGAAAACCAGAGGCTCTGTTTGCTGTGGCTATTTGTATTTCTGGATGTGTCTTGTTTTCCTTTACTTTAATATCTTAGACATATTTGTCTCAGAGGAAGTGTATATCATTCTATTTCCTTTTTTCTTTTAAAAATTATGTAAAGGTAATGTACAGATGGATTATAGTTACATAGGTCAGGTAATGAGTACATTTCTTTTTGAAGAGTGTCACCTTTTCCCTCATTTTCTTCCACTTCTCTTCTGACCCTCCTCCCCAAGTTGTGTAGTTCCTGTGTCTAATGAGTACCGCTGAATTAGTTGTCCTACCATTTCTATGCTTTCCCCTTTCATCCCCAAAGCAAATAAACCTGCATACAAAGACAAAAAGTACAGAAACCAAAAACAGCAACAAAAGGGGGAAAAACAAACAACAGCAACAAACCCCACAAAAAGTTAAAAAAAATCTTTCTTGGTGTTCATTTAGATAGTATCATTTTATATGATCACATGTACATAGCTATTAAGCCCTTGTGACTCTCTCCTAAGAACAGCCTCCTTTGATCTTACTGTGTGAATGTTTATTTTCTTTCATTTTTAAAAATCAGATGTCCTTTATTTACTAAATTTTGCTATGCTTTGTAACATTTAGTTTATAATCATTTGTGAGAGTAAAATTTTATCCATACTGACGTGCTATTGTCTTCTAAGAAGTAATTCATGGTTTAGGTGGCTATTAGTGTATTCATGAAAAGTTCACCAGAGCTACATTTTCCCAACCACTCCAACCTATAAAAGTGAGTGGGAAAGAAAATTTAATATCTGGAGGAAGCACATACTCCTCCTGAGACAGGAAGGAGACCAGGAGAGGACCTTATTAATGAGTTCTCAAAGTCCATGAGAATGGGTTTAGGTGTCCCAAATTTTAAGAGGATGTATGTCAGTCATTCTCAGTCCCTACTTAGTCAAGGACTGATGTAGAAAGGTGAATGGATCATGAGTTGGCAGGAGTATTAGTCTTGGAGGATGGCACATTGAGGATGAAAGTAGAAGGAGAAAGAAAGGAGAGATGACATTTAACCAGGTAGCTAGCACAGAGGTACCTGTGCAGTTGTGAATGGTAAGGCCTGACAGTGGCAGTTTCAACTGAAACCCATCATCCTGCCTTTTCGAATGTCCTTAGCCAGTGCAACTTCTTTCCTCGGGACTTTCCCAGGAATAATGGGCCAGGTGGAGAGAGTATTACTGGGTGGAGTGATATACTACCCTTGGTTCCACCTGCTCTCAGCGCTTGGGGCTTTTCAGCTGCAGGATTGAAGACTAATGTAGACTGACAGGTGAAAGGTGCCACCTTTGTACACAGTAGGTCTTCAGTAAAGTCAAGAGAGAGGAGTTTTTTTTGTGATAGAACATTGTGGCATTGAGAAGCTTGAATTGAGAGACAAGGGTTGTATCTCAGTGGTAGAATGTGTGCTTAGAGTTCTTTCCACAATACCAAAGAAAATAAATATGTGAATGAATACGTAATTATGAGTTAAGACATTAGTGTGTGTTAGAAATTTCTACCTATATTTTATTTTACTTTTCTTTTCCATATATTTTTATTGTAATTAATAGAAGGGTTACATTATATTCACCAGATAGAAAGTACACTACTGGGCCGGGAGTTTGGCCTAGTGGTAGCGTGCTTGCCTAGCATGCACGAAGAGCCGGGTTCGATTCCTGGGTACCACATACATAGAAAAAAGCCTGAAATGGTGCTGAGGCTCAAGTGGTAGACCGCTAGCCTTGAGAAAGTCCAAGGACAGTGCTCAGGCCCTGAGCTCAAGCCCAGGACTGGCAAAAAAAAAAAGAAGGTACACTACTTCACATACATTGATACCCTTTCTCATGTCTTGGTCCCCATTTCCCTCCCACCATCCCCGCCCCTCATCTTGTTTGCCCTCCTTCCCTATCCGATTTCAAATAACCAATTAAGCATATATAAATATATCAGATAACAAGGTGAAATACTGTAACTATGAGATAGCCAAAGGACAGCAAAAGAGATGAGAGATAACGTAGTACATTAAGGACAACAATCACTCATTACATGGCTTTTGTTTCTATATCCTGGAGGTCCTTTCATTTAGCATCATCCTATATGGCCTTATGTATACAGGTTTTGTTCTATTGTAAATCTCTGCTAGGAGAGCCCAAGGTTTCTACTGATTATGACGAATGAGGGAAACCATTGAGCCTATGTTCCTTTGAGTCTATGTTCCTTCACTTAATATGATTTTTTCTAAGTCTTTTCATTTCCTTACAAATGGGGCCATGTCGTTCTTTCTGACAGCAGCATAGAATTCCATTGTGTATAAATACCACATCTTGTTGATCCACTCATCAACTGAGGGACATCTGGGTTGGTTCCATATCTTTGCTCTGGTAAATAGTGCTGCAATGAACATCGTTGTGCTAGTGGATTTAGTTTGTCCTTGTTTCTGGACAATTGGGTAAATACCAAGTAGTGGAATTACTGGGTCATAAGGAAGCTATATTTTAGAACTAAACACTTCCTTCCCACTTACCTTATTTCTGAAACAAATACGTGCCAAGTACATGCTAAGAAAGAATATGCTGTTGATCAACATTTTCTCTTCCATCAAAGAGGATTTTCTGTTTCATTTCTTACACTCACTTCCATGATTTTGTAGGATCATTTCCAGGGCTGTCAAGAAAAAAACCTTTCACTTGAATAAAGAGAAAGTATGAATCCTTGTGTAGACTCAGACATTTAGGGAGAAATATCTATTGTAAACATCGATTCCAGTATATATTCCCCAATCCTAGCATGGTAAGATTCTCTCTTTCCCCCTCTCAGTTCTCTTTTTGCCTCCCTCATTTTCAGATGCTTCTTCTATTGTTCAGACCACTCAATCTCCCTTTTGTTATTTTTATTCAAGTACATGGCTTAGATCAACATAGCACCTAGTTCAATAGTATTTGTAATAATTATCCTAACTTTCAAACACAGCGGTTGGTTGAATAGAACAGGATTCACATTGTCTTTCCAATGATGACCATTTTCAGATGCTTGTTTTTCTTCCAAAAACATGGCTTCAATATTTAAAAAAAATACTGCAAATGGTTAGAAATGCATTTCCTAAAATCATTACTTATAAAATGTCAACCACATTTAATAAAGAGGCAGAATACATTTAATTGAGAAAAGTTAATAAAAACTTCCAGTTGCCTTTCTTGTTTAATAAAACTAGGTGCCTACTGGGAATTATGATCTCATTTAATTTTGTCTTATCATTGAGTTAAAACCTTGACTGCTCAATGGGAAGTGAGGGATTTTCTTTGTCTACACCCTTCACCATTGTATGATTGGATTGTTTTTCTGAGAAGGAAACACCCTCACCAGATAAAAATCACTGCTATTTTTAAGCTCTGCAGTAAAAATCCTTTTAAAGCATCAAATCTATGAAAATCAACAAGGAAATAATGTATGTATTTTTAGAAAATTCACTTGAATGCAAATTGTTTTCTGACCTTTATATTAAAAAGGTGCTAGTTTTATTTTATTAAGACTCCACCACTGTACCAAGACATGTGAAAGGGTATCAATGTGTGTGAATTAATGCACCTTCTATATGGCAAATATCATGTAACCATTTTATTAATTACAATAAAAAAATAAAGTAAAAAAAAAGACTCCACCACTGCTCCAACTTTTGAACAAACACAACACAACAAACTCAAACAGAAACTCTGAATGGAAAGGAGCTTTCCCTTTAGTGGTATTGAAACTCATTGCTATTCTGCAGTGAGAAACAGATGGAAAATATGACCAACTGCGGTCTACTACGTTTGAACAGAAAAGTTTGGTAGTCTTTCTCATGTTTCATGGGTTTCATTAAAGAGGTGTCTCAGCTTTGTTTTAATCCTTACTACTTGTTACATTTAATTACACCTTTAATTGTATCATGAGTCTAAAAATTAGGTATCTAAGGGTTAGAGATGTGGTTCAGTGGTAGAGCCCTTGTGTAGCATTCCCTAGTTTTGCAAAAAAGAAAAATTAAGAAAATTATGCTTAAAATATTAGCTAATAATTATTGGTCATGTGATTATAATTGAGGTCAGAGAGCATGAAGCACTGTACAGAATAGAAGCTGCAGCTGTGTCCTCAGTGACGTGTGTGGACAGTCTCTGAGCATAGCTGTGGATGTGACATAAACACGAGTGGGCCTCTGAGGAGGTCAGGGGCTAGGCTGGAAAAGTGTGTGTGTGCCGACAGGGGCAAGTTGGGACTGGGTATGTGTGGAGTTAGTGCTACTTTTTTAGGGTCTGTTCTCAGTCCTCCCTGCACTTAAGCATGTGTAGTAATGTCTCAGGCATCCTCAGGCTGATCCTCATAGACCTGAGGCTTCCTTTGCCACTATATTTCTATTGCTTCAGCTTTTGTACCATACAACTTCTACCTCCATATCTTTGCAGCACAAAATTCTCTGTTGTAGATTCATCTCTTGGTCCACAGTTTGACCATCATTTCTTCTGATTTATTGGACTCAAATATTAAAAAAAAATAAAAGCTGATTTTAGGTCGGGGCATGATGGCTCATGTCTATAATCCCAGCTTTCCAGGAGGGAGAGATGGGGAGGATTTTGGCTTGAGGCCAGCTGGAGCAAAGAGTTGGTGAGGCTCAGATCCCTTCATCTCAACCAGCAAGCCAGTTATAGTGACATGTCTATAATTCCAACGAGACAGGAAGCAGAGGTAGGAGGGTCATGATCTATGTCTGGCTCCAGAAAAAAAATGTGAGAACCTAGTTGGAAAATAGCTAAAGCAAAAAGAGCTGTGTCAGTGTCTTAAGTGTCAGAGTGCCTGCTTAGCAGGCACAAGGCCCTGAATTCAACACCGAGTACTACCAAAAAAACCAAAACCCCAAAGAACCTATCTCACGTCCAGACATTTGATTTCAACATTGAAGCTGTTGTTGTAAACTCAGAGTTCTGGCCCAATTCTAAGTTCTTCAGAGGAGCCAACCCAATCCAGTATCTTGCACGTTCCTACACATGCATAACAGATTCCCTCTGGAAATTGCATCTCTTTCTCCATTAATGCCTGTGTCTCCTTTCCCCTCCCTGCAATTCCTGTTGTGTCTCACCCTGATGAGTTGTGATAGCAGGGACTGAGAATCTAGCTGTTGCACCTGCTGAAATCCAGAAGAGAAAGCCTGGTCTGTGAAATGAAGTCAGTGTGATAAAATGAAACTGCTGTGTGTACGTCAGACTCTGCTGGAATCATCCTCACTGCCCTGCTTGGTTATTCCAGCATTACAACATCGATCTGTTCCTGCGCTTTGCATGCTAGGAAGGAGGAAAAGAAATTTTTACTATGAAGAATCATAGGGCCACATACTCTTCTCTGTAGCAGTGTTAAGGTCAAGTGCAGCAATAGCTGTATGGATTCTTGTGCTGCGATGACTCAAGGACAATCACTTTGAGGGAGAAACCCATGCCAGAGAGTCACATGACTTAGATGGCTTGGTCCTTCTCATCAACCCTGGGGTTTACCTCCAGCACTATTAAAAAACAAACAAAAGGAAGAGGTTGCTAGTGCTAAATAGGTCTCTACGTTGCCACATCCTTGCCCTCCTGTAGCCACCATCATCCTGAATTCTGTGTTTATAATAACCTTGCTTTCATTCATAGTTAATTTGCATGTGACTGATCCTTTGACCTCATTCCTCTTGTGGCTTGCATTCATTTTCTGAGAATTATGCTTTTGAGATCCATTCATGCCACTTCAGGTTGCTGTATATCATGCTTGTAATTTTCACTGTCACATAGCATTCCGGCATTGCATGTATCTAGTTCTTTTGGTATGAGAGTGTGGGTGTTAGTATGTAGGGATTCAGAATCTGGATGATGTATCTATTAGTGGAATTGTTGGGATTCTGCGTTTTCAACATTGTAGGTGGTTTTCATTTTGTTTTCTAAAATGTTTCTTCTAACTCAGTCTTGCCAGAGGCATATAATTGTTCTTGTTGCTCTAAATTCCCCCCCACTTCTTCTTTATTTTTAATTGTACTAGGAATTGAACTCAGGGCCTTGAGCTTGTTAGGCAAGTAGCTCTATAACTTGAGCCACACATTTAGCTTCCCTCCTTTTTTTTTCTTGTCAATGTGATGTATGGAGGAGGGGTAATAGTTACATTCATCAGGTCCTGAGTGGGTACATTACTGCTTATACATTGATACCCCTTGCCATGTTTTTCTCTGACTTTCCTGCCCCTTACCTCCTAATCATCTTGTTTTCCCCCTTCCCTTCACTATTTCAAATAAACAAATACACTAGGTACCAAAGTCAGAAACAGTAACAACATGAGATAAACCTTAAGGGAAAACAAAAGAAAAGAAATCACGTAATACCTTAAGAACAACAACGACTTTAGTATGTCCTTATTTCTGGACAACTGGGTAAATGCCAAAGGGTGAAATTGCTGGGTCATAGGGGAGCTCTATGTTTAATCTTTTAAGGAACTGCCACTTTGTTACCTGGCATATTGTATATACATTTATTTGTTTATTTGAAATAGGAAAGGGAAGGGGGAAAACAAGATTATTAGGAGGGGAGTGGGAGGAGGTAAATGGGGACAAAAACATGAGAAGGGTATCAATGTGTGAGAAGTAATGCACCTACTATCTGGTGAATGTAACTGTAACCTCTATACATTACAATAAAAAATAATGTATTAAAAACATTACATCCAACTACAGTAAATCTTTCCATGAATGATATTAGGCAACAGTATTGGTCTTTTGCACTGCTCTATTTTAACATGATGTGTTGTAAACAAACACTTACATAATGCAAAATGAAAAAAGAACAATGGCAAAGATAAACCTCTGGTTTCCACGGTTCATTTCGCTTAGCTTCAACCTGTATGGCGATATGTACATAGCTTTTACATTTAGCTCTTTCTGCATTCATTTTTTTAGATAGGGATGCTTTTGTCTGGGGTTGGCCTTGTACCATAATCTTCCCACCTCTGCCAATCACAAAGCTGGGATGACAAGCCTACCCTACCATATCCAACACACTATGGATTAATTCTAAGGTGTCTAGAACAGTTGTCATTTATTTTTGCATATCCAGTCTTAGCAGTGAACTTTTCACAATTTTGAGAAATATAATTGCTTGATCTGATACTTGGCTGGGTTCAAGAACTGAGAAATTTTTCCTTCATCCTGGAGTTATTCACACACACACACACACACACACACACACACACACACACACACACACACACACACACACACATTGGTCCTGGGTCTGGAACTCATGGTCTGGATGCTGTCCTTGAGCTTTTTTGCTTAAGATCAGCACTCTACTCCTTCCATCTTTTTGGTGGCTAAGTAGAGATAAGAGTCTTGAAAAATCTCCTACCTGGGCTAGTTTTGAACTGGAATCTTCAGATTTAAGTCTCTTGAGTAGTTAGGATTACAGGTGTAGGTCACAAGCATACAGCTCTAGATACCACTTTACAAAAGAAATTTGTGCATGGTATAAGAGATGATCGTCAAAATAGAATCAAGTATCTGATGTAAATCATTCTCCACTTGACATGCAACTACCTTCACAATGGCAAGTATTCTTTACTGATAAAACCAGGCAGTCATCTGTATATCACATCTTACACAGCTCTAGGCTTCCCATCTGTGGTAACACAGGTCATTTTGAACATGGTTCATTGATGTGTACTGTGATGAATCACTGAGACAGGTAGCTAAGTCACAGGACAGAGAAAGCATTTGTCCGTATAGCCTCTGGGAAGACAGACCCCTGTTAGAATACTCTGATTGATTCCAGGGTGTACTTCTGTGTGACCTCTCTGTGTTGAGTTCATTTGGTACCAGCTTCCATCCTCATATGAAGATATCCTGAGCTTTCCTGTGGGATTTGGTCTACTTTGGATGCTGTTTTGTTTGGATCACCTGACAGAACATCTTAGCCTGCAGTTGGGTGGTTGGTGACTCACCTACCCCAGACCGCTGCTGCTGTGTGTGTGTGTGTGTGTGTGTGTGTGTGTGTGTGTGTGTGTGTGACCTGATCAAAACGCTTTACAGTTCCCATTCTACTCTGAGATGTGTGTCAGCATCGTTTCCATTTTTTTTTACCAGTCCTTGGGCTTGAACTCAGGCCTGAACACTGTCCTTAGGCTTTCTCAAAGCTAGAGCTTTACCACTTGAGCCACAGCGCCACTTCCGGCTTTTTCTAGGTATATGGTACTGAGGAATCAAATTCCTATCTTCATGCATGCTAGGCAAGCACTCTTCCACTAGGCCAACCTCCAGGCCCCCATAGAGAATTCTTGTCAGTCCTGAGAATTATCCATATTTTCCCTGAAATTATGGATTATTTTAAAAAAAAGATTTGCTTGGGCTTTTTTTCCTTCTTCTCAGTTTTGTAGCCTCAGATTAGGGTTATAACTTTAATGTTTCTGATAAAATGAAGAAAGCACATGGTTATAAAACATGCAGAAAACATCTCTCAGTACTAGTGATTCCCGTGCTGCTATGAGCTATGTCTATTTTGAAGAGAACGGGGTACGTTTTCTGCTTTGGAATCATCCATCTTTGTACCAGGAAGAGAATGTCCTCAGTTTCTGTTTTCAGCCTAGAAGTAAGAGTGCTTGAAAAACAATTTTGTTTCATAAAGTAACAATGAGACATCTGACTCTGTCTCTGTTTATATGGCACTTATCTGGCAGTGCCTGGGTATTTAGCTCTCAAGTTTAATGATCGTGCAATGGTGGGCACTTGTGGCAACTGTAATCATGCTATATGCTTTGGTCCAAATGCCAAGTCATACATCTCTTTGAATCCAGAATTTCAGTAAGATAAAAATTTATCCAATTGACATTAATAGGGATATCAGGCAGGCTGAGGCATTTTTATAGTTTTTCAAAATTCTTCAGAACCCTGAACAGAAATGCACGGTGCGGTGGTTCTTCCTTTTATCTGTATCCAAGAGAATGTAAATGTAAAATGTGAATTGCAAAGGACTGTGAATCTCTCCCGTTTCAAAGAAGACAGAAAAAAGCTTGTTCTCTGGCCAGGAGAGAGGAGGAGGGGGGACCTCCAACCAAGCAACCCCCTCAGTGCCCAACCACTGGCTTCCATCACAGAGTCTGGACAGCTGCCTAACTTTTCTGAGCTGGGCAGAAGAGGTAACATGGAAATGTGTGAGAGGACTGGTGCACTTGCAGTAGTTAGGACAGTCACCCATACACCATAAAACATACCTGCCCTCGCTTTACCTTCACTGGCAGTTTTGTTTTTCTGGTTAATAGCCATGAGAGCAAGAAAAACCAACAGACATGAACAACAACATCTTTAAAACAGGACCTACCCATGTTTGCCAAGAATTTTTTTTCCAGTTCATATTATAACAAGTGATTAGAAGCTTATTTATAACAACAAAACTTGGGTTGAGCATGTGGCTCTGCCATAAAACATCTGCCCAGAATGTGTGGGCACAGTATCCTCTTCACTCCCTCCCCCCCAAAAAATTACCAAATATTTTCATTTCTCTCCATTTCCCCCCATCATGTCTTCAGTGCTTGGGCATGCTTGCTAATGCCTTACTTAAAACAATAATTTGTTATTATAAAGGTGATGTACAGGGGGTTACAATTATATAAGAAATATAAAGAGTGCATTTTTGGGGGGGACAATGTCACCTCTTCCCTCAGTTTCTCCAAGTTTTTCCCTTCCTACGTCCCCATTTCATCATGCTCACAGTTTTCTTCTTAGTTCACTTCAAGTTTCTGTAATACCCTTATGCACACAATGCCAAGGCTTTGATTTATCTTCCTCATTGGGAATTATTACAAGGGACCATTTGATGAGGTTTATAAACAAGCCCAGGGATTCATTTATTTTTATACTGGAATAGCCTAATGCTTGTTAGAAATGATGGACAGCAAACAGGAAGGAAGAGGAAGAATGAAGGTACCTGAAATTCCTAGCAGTGGAAGACAACCATGTAGGGTGGACATGAATGACTCACATCTGACTCTATAATCCTAGCTATGCAGGAGGCTGAGATCGGAGGATAGGGGTTCAAAGCCAGCCTGGGTGGGACTCATCTCCAGATAACTACCCCTCACAAGAAGAAATAAAGAGGGAGAGGGAGAGAGGCGGGGAGGGAGGGAAAGAGAGAGAGAGAGAAAGGAGAGAGAAAAATGAATCAGAATGAACCCTGGGCTATGTTGTTGCCTGTTTCCTTCCAGACTTGTGAGACTAGAAAATACTTAGATAACCACAAATTTACAAAAGTGGGAAATGGCATTAAAATGAAGAAGTCATCTTTACATTTCCCTGTCTTCTTCCCAGATCTCTAAACTACTGGTGCTGCATTGAACCTGATCAAGGTGGCTGAAGGGAGAAATGATGCCAGTAAATTCTTTGCAGTCACCCAGTTCTCTATTGAAAAGAATATGGATGCTGAAGATGTTAGTTGTTAAGGAGTGATTTTAACAACTTAAAATGTAGTTGTAAGTCAGGAGCCTGTGGCCCATGCCTGTAATCCTAGCTACTCAGGAGACTGGGGTCTGAGGATTATGGTTCAGACCCAGCATGGACAGGAAAGTTCATGAGACTCATGTCTCCAATTAACTACCTAAAAGGTGGAAGTGGAGCTGTGGCTCAAGTAAAAATATAGTGGGAGTCGGAGTAAAAAACACTCAGGGGCAGTGCATAAGCCCTAAGTCCAATCCCCAGGACTGGAGCCCCTCCCCCAAAATGTAGTTGTGATTTGATGATATAGTGAATAACTGAACCAAGAAAAATGAAAAGAATTACAAACAGAAGGCAGGGAGTCCAGTAGATATTAGAAAAACTAAAATTGGAAAGTAAAAATTTATCAGCTCTTATCTAGTGCTGTCTAGAGAAGGGAGAGACTCCATCCCAGGAGCCTAGTATTGATTATATAAAATCATGTGCTCTGTGCTGAGATAGTAGCCATTTATCAGCTTGAATTATCTAGAATTTAGAGCTGTAAGGCCCACAGATATTAATTAGTTTCTCTTCCCCTTCGTTCCTTCTCTCGAGGTCACCCACACCCTACACCCGTCAGTTTCCTTCCTTCCTTTGCACTCTGCCTTCTGCAGGATGCCAAAGCCCTTTCTCATGATGAAGGAGACTCTCTGGCAAAGGGATTTTTCTAGCTAGTTTGGGGTTTTCATACCATGAAGAAGTCAGCTGAAAGAAAAAAAAAAGAATGGAAGGTATTTCTGCAATAGGTAGTTCACGTTGCCTGGACCTCCCTTTGTTTCTACTTCATGGAAGAGAGATATGGGCCCACAGCCTTTGTCCTGTCAGGATATTGCTGCAGGAGGAAAGAGAAACATGGAGACAATGGCTGTAAGTGGAGTGAGGCGAAGATGAGCAACAGAGGAGTGTGCGATATCAGGTTGTGTGGATGCAGAGGCTTTGGTTTGTGGCAACTAAGTGAAGTCTTTACGAAAGGACAAATACAGTATCAGTACACACTGGAAGCCTTGCAAGGCTGACTTTTTAGGCCTAGGAGCCATGCGTTGTATCTCACTGTGCCATTTACTCTGCTGCTACTGCTGGCAGTCTTCTCATAATCTTGGTAAAAGAAGTAAATTTACTAGATTCCCACCTAGTCCCTGGATGGACTGAGAAGCTCTCTTCTCTGAAGATGCTCCCTGTCCATCTGAGTGTGGGGGTGAGGCTGCCAGATAGGAGCTGCCTAAAGAGAGAAAAATAGTAAAAGGTAACTGTGATATTTCTTTTATATGTCAACTTGAATAGGCTCTGGTAGCCAGGTTTTGGTCAAGCACTGCGAAGGTATTTTTATAAGATGAGATTAACATTTACGTTAGTAGACTTGAGTATAGCGTATTGCTCTCCATAATAGCATGGCTAGTCCTCATCCAATCCGTGAAGGGCTTTGAGAACTCTGAGGTGCCCTGAAAAAGGCGAAATTCTAGCTTTATCTAGATGCAGATATAGAGACTCAAGATTAACTTTACCTTTTACCTGGGCCTGGAGACTGCTGGCCTGGCCTACAGATTTCAGACTTTGAATCTCTCTCAATGGCTACATCCTGTAGCATCTGTTTCGCTGGAGAGCCCAGAGACAGGAGCCATGTACAACATCATCATCATTTTTTATATTTTCAGAATAGAAGTGATGCCAAGTCTATCTTTTCTCTTGTCTAGTGTTTTGTCGAGATGCATCTTGTTTGGTAGAGGTGCACTCTGGGAGATTTTTTTTTTTTTGAGAGGCAGCCATCATGAACTGTCAGAGAAACTCTGCATTTACATGTTTTCCAGTGGTGTCTCCCCAGCATGTTGAGGGTCTGTGACTCTCCATGGAAGAATTTGGTATTCAAAAGTGAATAAACAAATTACATTGATCTGTAACATGGGCTGTCACAGTGACTGATGGGGTTCCAAGTCCTTCAGAGCCGTGCGTGCGGGGAAAACAAGACTGAAATTGTCCATGCAGATGACACGGGATGTGGTTAGAATTCAATGCAGGACGTTCCTCTCGGGGAAGCTGCCATAAGGGAAATTTTTGTCACATGGTACCGTTCATTTTGCATTGCAATGTGTTGATCTTGTGACATAGGGAAGTCTTTCATGGAGCGGATGTTGTGAGTTATCAGTTATATAATTATTCTGTGGTGCTGATGTGGCCCCAAAGGAGGGAGTGTATAGGTAATAGGAGTGTGGGGGAGAAAGCCGTCTTCTTGGCTAAGTGAAAATGAACAGAAATGTATGTGTGCCTTTGTAATTTATTTCAGTGCATGCCTTTGACAACATCACTCAGGCCTCTGGGATGTGGTTTTATCCTAGGAAGAAAGGGAGCCTCTTGAGATGAAATGACCTAAGGCCAGCTCTTAGAGTGGTCAGTGGTAGAGCAAGAATGTAGACACCTCTTATGATTCCTGCAGTAATTGTTCAGGTTATTAAGGATACCAGATTTAAAAGAAATAAAACACCAGTATTTGGGATACTAGATTTTTATAAAACACCAGTATATCATTTGGTCCCTACTATGTACTTAGATAACACTTGTTTTTTTTAAATTTTATTTTTATTAAATTTTATTTTTATTAAAGAATTATATCATTGTAGCATGTTTCATTGAACAAATATTGGGATATGTGATGTTCTACAGATCTCCTGTAATTTTGTACTCTTGTTGGATTATAATTCTATACTGTATTTGGTATTTTGTAATTATAGCACATCTCTAATTGTTCTACTCACATTTTTTCTTTTGTAAAAATATTCAACATTAAGCTTTTCTTGCTTTCTATGGCTTTTAATTATTATTTTCTCATTTCCATATCCCCACTGTGGCATTATAGTATTCATACAAGAAAATTTACTGATGCTGGTATAGACTTCAATACATTTTTGAAAAATGTGATGGATATTACCCTGAGTAAACTAGCATATGACATATAAAGCATGTAAATGTTGAATATAATGTTTACTGAATACAAAATTTTATATAAAAATGAAGATAATATGTCATGCAATTAGGATATTACTGAATTATTAAATTATGCCACAATTACTAACACTATTATAAAATAGTAATATAAAATGATGTCAGTCCTCCCTACCTTCCTTTGTAAAGAATTTACTCCTTGTAATATCCCTCACTTGGGCCCCTTTCCTGGCAGCCAATGGGCTGCTGGGACGTGCAGCTCCTTCTTCGTCTCCATCTTCTCCTGGGACAGAAGGCTGACATGCTTGTCTTTCTCTAGACACAGCTTATCCAGGGCTTCCATCGGTTCTTTATAGAACACTGTGGACTCTTCAGTGGTGGTCGTGAGTTCTGACAGAGGCTGCACTGATGTTAGAGGTCATCCGCTTGACTCTGGTAGTGTACCATGTTGGACTGGTCATGGGTAAAGCAAATTTTCAACTTCTTCTGAAGCACCTGTGTGTCCTGCTGTCTCTTTCCAAACAGGCCATTGACCCAGCACTTGGAGAAGGGGGCTGTCAGCTGAGCTTTACCTTTTTTTTTGTTTTTGATTCAGCAATGGACAGTGCTTCGAGGTAAAAATTCTACATAATTGTTGGTTTGTTATATATTCTGGGACAGTCACATCAGGGGAAGTTGTTTCCTTACTCTTCTTTTCTTTGCTCAGGCCTTCACCTTCCATAAAGAAAGCCAGGACACTCCGCTGGGCCTACAGCTGCTCATGCTGATGTCTTGTTGCTTCCAGGCACCGCAGTGTGTCTTGTGTCTTTTGACTTTCCATCTGGGCCCTCCAAATTGCTCTGTACCTGCTCCTGTTTCAGCTGCTCCAGCAGTGGGGTCTACCTCAGCAGGTGCTGCTGCAAGGCCTCCTTCTTTAAGGTCAGCTCCTGATCGGTGGCCTGGTGCTGTTCACACATGGCTCAGTGCTCCTGCAGCTGGACCAGGTAATGGTCACGCTGTTTCTGAAGATTTTGAGCCACTTAGCTCTTTAACTCAGTTGTCTCTTTTCCTTCTCCTGAAGTCTCCTTTTGCTGGTCCAGTTTCTTCTGCAGATGTTCTACCTGCTGCTCTGAGTGCAGGACACGGGTCAGCTCCTCCCTCTTACCACACAAGGCATTCTGAAGCTGGGCCAGCTGAGCTTTCAGCTCTCCGCACGCACCAGTGTGCATTGCATGGTTTCCTGCTCTCTTTCCATTGTCTCCAGGAACTTGTGCCAATCCTTGGCAAGCTGATTCCATGTCTTGGCCTTCTTCTTCCAGTATCCAGAGCCACTCCAGGTTCTAGAAATTGAGATTCTCTCTGGTTATCCTGTATCTCGAGGTGAAATTGTTCTCTAGGTTCTTTAGTTCCTTCTGCGTCTGATAGGCTTGGGCCTGAAACTGCTGCACAGCCTGAGATGGCTCTGGAAGGGGTGGCAGCTCCAACTGCTTTCTCAGTTAAACCAAATTGGTCTCTAGGTCCAACACCTGTCTCACCCCTTGATCTTTGTCCACTTCTAGTTGGCTCATCACCTCCACTTTGCAGGTGCTCTGCAAAGTTGTCTCTCTCCTACTTTAATTCTGCTACCAACTCTTTCGTGTTGTCTAGTTGTCTTTCCAACTATGTCTGCTCTACTAGTACTTGGAGCTTGTGAATTTTGATCTTCATGTTGGCCTTCTATGTCAGGAGCACTTCCAGTCTCTCTTGCAGCTTGGTTTTCTCTTCTTCTAGGTCATCATAGCTTCTGGCCTTTTCCTGGAGCTGCAGCTTCATGCGATCCATGTCTTCAACGAACTCTAGGTTGCTCTTGTTGGTCTTACTCTACATGGTTGAGTCTTCAGACAATGTCATCTCAAGATTTGCGACATGCTGCTACCAAGCCTGCAGGTGATTGGCAAGATCCATGTGCTCCAGTATTTTTTTTATTGGTCACCTGCTGCACGTGAGCCAGGAAAGATTGTAAATTAAAATTTTTTGTGGCCAACATCTGTATTGGCAACTTGTAGAGCTCCAGTTCTGTTTTCAGGGCTTCCTAAACCCAAGCCATCTTCTGGTTCTCTTTTCCCTGTTGAACCTCAGGTCTTTCTTTTCCTGCTTCAGTTTTTTAATCTCACTGCAGACCTGCTGCTTTAATATTCTGTTGGCGTCTAGGGCTGTTGGTAGCGCCTCTCCAGATCCTCATGTTATTAGGACCTGTGACACTCCTGGCCTTGGTAGCTCTGATCAATGGTGTGTGTGTGTGTGTGTGTGTGTGTGTGTGTGTGTGTGTGTGTGTATGTGTAGGGCTCAAGATCAGATGGTCTTCAGTCACACCCTCTGCTGAATTGCAGTCCCCAGTGGTGTTTGCCTTGGAGTTGCCTGCCCATTTAATTTGCTTCTCTTTTCTTGGATTTTACAGGTCCTCCAGGATAATTCAATTCCGATGTAGCTATTCTTGCAGTCATTTCTTTCCTGTGGCTATTTTTTTTCCATTTCATTTGCTCAGACATTCCAGCCCTGGAATGGCAAAGGTGGGCGAGCCACATTCCTAGCTTCTCTGAAACTATCCATATTCTTGAACTCATCACCAACTAGGACTACTCCCTACTTTTTCTCCTAAATCACTTTGATTCACCTAAATCACCTAAAGCACTTTTACCTCTCTCAGCTGCTGATAGTGGTGATTTTTTAAAATTATGTTTTATTGTCAGGGTAATGTATAGAGGGGTTACAGTTACATTCGTCAGGTAGTGGGTGCATTACTTCTCAAGCCTTGATACCCCTTTCCTTCCCCTACCACTTCCCAATAATCTTGTTGTTCCCCTTCCCTTCCCTATTTCAACTAAACAAATAAACATATATGCAATATACCATGTAACAAAGTCAGATACAGTAACCACATGAGAATAACCATTGGGGAATAAAAGAGAAAAAGAAGTAACTTCACATAATACATTAAGAACAACAATCACAAAGGTAAACTTGTTTCCATATCCTAGAGTTCATTTCCTTTAGTCTGATCCTGTATGACCATATCTACATAGCTTTTGAGCTCCCTCTCTCCCTCCCTCCCCCCCTTTTTCATTTCTCTCTCTCTCTCTCTCTCTCTCTCTCTCTCTCTCTCTCTCTCTCTCTCTCTCTCTCTCTCTCTCACACACACACACACACACACACACACATTCTCTCCATGATCATATTCATGTGGAACCATCTTTTGTTTTTATTATTGAGTAAATAAAAAACTCACTTTAAAATAAATGAAAATATTCAGTAAAAGTGAAAAAAATGTATGATGTGCTTTTTTGCCCATAAATCTGTAGCTCTTTCATTACCATCTGCATTAGAAATCAGCTTCCATGTGTCTGAAAAGGCACTCTAAGCAACTGTGGGCTAACACTGTATACAGGCTCATTTTTATTTCCCATCCAAAGTGGATATTCTTTCTGTTAGTAACTGGAAGAAACAAGTGATAGAAATATTTAGGTGAACTGTATAACTTGCCACTCAAAATTTTAATTTTTAAAAAGCCAAAACCAAGCAAGAAATTTTAGGTTTGTCTTCCCATTTTTAAATCAAGAAATAGAACTTACATATGTTTATGATATATGACATAATGCTTTGAAGTGTGTATCTATTTGTGGAATGACTAAGTTTAGCTATACATCATCTGCATTACCTCACACACTTACTTCTTATGTGTGTGATGAGAACACAGCAATTTTCAAGTATAAATGATGGTCTTATTAACTGTAGTCACTCTGATATGCAGTGGATCTCCAGAACTTACTCATCCTGACAAAAAATTTTTATCCCTTGGCCAATGACTTCCTAATTCCTACACCCTCAGCCTTTGATGCCCACCATTTTGTGTGAGTTGGGCTCTTTTAGGTATTGATGTAAGATCATATAACACTGTCTTTTTGTTTCTAGCTTTTCTTACTTAGCACAATGACTTCCAGATCCATTGATGTTGTAGTCTATTACAAGTTTTCTGTCTTTTTAAAGGCTGTATAGCATCCTTTTGTGTTCAAATATACCACATTTTCTTTATTTCTTCATGTGTGGGTGGACATTTAGGTTGATCCATGCCTTGGCTATTACAAACAGTGCTGTAATGCACATGAGTATGCAGAGATATCTATCTCTTTGACATTTTATTTTAATTTTCTTTGCATATATTTAGTACCTCATAGTGAAATTGCTAGATCAAATAGTAGTCCTACTTGCAATTTTTTCATATATTTTTATTGTAATTAATAGAAGGGTGACATTATATTCGCCAGATAGATGGTGCATTACTTCACATACATTGATACCCTTTCTCGTGTCTTGGTCCCCATTTCCTTCCCCTACCCCAGCCCCTCATTTTGTTTTCTTCCCTTTCCTATCTGACTTCAAATAACTAAATACACACATATACAATCCATCAGATAACCAGGAGAAATACTGTAACAATATGGGATAACCAAGGGACAGCAAAAGAGTTGAGAGATAACATAGTACATTCCTACTTGCAATTTTTTGAGGGGCTTTCGGACCATTCTCTATGCTGACTATATACATTTAAAGTCTCATCAAATTTGCTTTCCTGTACAGCCTTGCCAACACTTAAGTCTTCTTTTTTTTCTTTGTCTTTTTGTTCTAACAAGTGCTAGGTGATGGCAATATTTCTTTGTGATCATGTGATCGGAGACATTGAACATTTTTCTATATACTTGACAGCCATTTGAAAAGTGACTTCTTCTATTCTTTGCCCATTTTTGTATCAAGCTACTCAATTTCTTATCATTCAATTGTTTGGGCTACTTTTTACACTCAAAACAATTGACTAGTGCTGGTGGCTCATGCCTGCAATCATAACTACTCAGGAGATCTGAGGATCGTGGTTCAAAGCCAGTCAGGGCAGGAAAGTTCAAGAGACACTTATCTCCAATTAACTGCCAGAAAAATCAGAAGTGATGCTGGAGCTCAAAGTGGTAAAGTGCTAGCCTTGAGTGATAAAACTCAGCAACAGTGTCTAGGTCCTGAGTTCAAGGCCCATGGCTGATAACATCTTTTGTTTCTTCTTTTCGTAGTGGAGATTAAACCAAGGGCTTTGTGCATGCTGGGAGAGTGTTCTACAATTGAGTTGTACCTTTAACCTCTGCCTTTATTTCTTGATCCATGAAGATCGATTATTTAAGGAAACAGACTTTTGTAGGGACCTTTTGGGAAATGGAGAGTGTTTTATAAGTTTGTGAACACTAAAGGCAATTACATTTATGTGTGTGCTTTTGGTTTTCAACAGGGTATTGCTAAACAGATTGTGACACCAAAAACAAGGAGTGTTTCTTTAAATGTGTAAATTGAATTTTCCAACAATTTATGATTTGTCCAGTACTTCAGTGGTCATATTTAATCTCTGATCTGACACTTTAGGATTCTATTAATTTACTGTAGTGTCTCCAAAGCCATAAAAGGCTACAAATTTTAAACTGTGGCACAGAGTCAAAGTGATAATTCTGAAGATAAGTGTTAATTGTGAGAAATTACAGAATCCTCTGATAATACAGATGTATTTGAAGAAAAATGCCTAATTTCTCTTTTGGCAACTAGTGTGTAATTAACACTCAGAAAATGTCGGCATGTCCAGAAGCCAGTTCCACCATGTTGCTTCTTCCCATTTTTGACAAGCTGTTCACTTACTTTGCCATCAGCCTTTCAATCATTTATTTATTCATTAAATATTTTTGGAAGGCCTCTACCAGGCAAACACACATGTAATTAGAGACAAGGGACCTGTGTTCAAATAGTGATAGAGTAGGTTCTTATAGGTATAGAAGTGCCTGTGTCACTAAGGGGCCAGAGAAGGGCTGGTGGAACAGAGCGCTGGGGCCAAGCTGTACAGGGTGGAGAGGGGTTGAGTGTCTTGAGGTCAAGGGGAATATATTCAGGAAGTGGCAAAGATAAGCCCATTGCACTGTGTATATAACCAGGAGAATCGATTTGCTATCAATTCACTCAGTCTTTTCATATTTAAATACTGAGGCTACCATATTGCAGGAGTAACACCTTCCAAAATGGGTTTTGCAGAATACCAGTTATTCCTGGAACAAGAGAGCCAGATCTGAAAAGTGCTTAGGAAAAATCCTGTTTAACTTTGGTCATCCATCATTGCCCAAATATATTCAAATGCAGAGCACATTTTTTTTTGTAAAGACAGTTTATTGGATACCACATTCTCCAGCATCAGCTTTTTGTGAGAGAAAATCATCTCTTGTATCAAGAGAAATCTGTAGAAAGAGCTTTTGATAGCAGTATGCCTTTGGGGGATGAAGATTAGTGCGTGTGAAACTTTATAATTTTCTCTTCTCTGAACTGACAACTGTGGTTGCTTTATATTGGATTGGAAATATTAGGAAAGAAATACATACATCTGCATAGTCTGAAGGTTCTAGGCAGAGTAAATATAACAATATTATTAATAGATGCCCAATAATTACTTGTTGAAAGAATGAATGTTTGAACATCCTTCATGTGCTGGCAAATGCTTTACCAGGAAGTGACAGCTGTAATCTTGCAAAACTCTTTGTAGGAAAGGTGATGGCATTAAAATATTTCCAGGTACAGTTCTTACTTTTTCGTGAATAAAAAGGAAGTCTACTTTACACATAATTAAAACAGTCATTTAGTTGTATATTTCTGTCTATGCACACAAATATAGGTCACACTGATTTTTTTAATGAAAGGGAAAATTAAATTTTGAAGAATGATATCTCACAATTGAACCACGTCACTGGGAGAAGTTAAACATGCAAGGAAAGCTGCTAATTATCTCGTTCATTGGGCATAGAAAGCACCCTAGAAGATCGTTGGAGTTTTGTAAGATTGCAGGCTTTCAAAATTCTGACAAGGCTGCTTCTAAATTAGTCCATGTTGAGTGCTGTCTTTTTGTAACATGACAACTGCTTGGTGTTGCTCCATTTCATTGAAGGAAGAAAAGCATCAAAAATGGCTCCACCATCTGTTGGATGTGAAATACTGTAAGGAAGAGTGATGGGTGTCATGAGGCTAAAGGGCAATGCTCAGACCCTTTTAAAGACACAATTTGCTGTATGAGAGAATGCGGCTGCTGCATCAGACGTAAACCTCTAGAAGAAGCGGTGTGAGTAGGTGTTAGGAAATTGCTTGAGGAAATGTTCTTTCTCATTTGTTTACACTGTGATCCTTCCCCTTTCCTCTTCGTGTTTTAGAGAACATCACTTTTAAACCAGTAAGGAAGACTACTGAGAATGTAATTAAGTGTTATAATGTAGTTAACTATGCTTTTCATGTGGCTTAATTTCCTAAGTAAGGGCAATGGCTCTCTGTGAAAGCCATTTGTTTGTTAAGAATTAAAAAAGCATTATTTTTTTCAGGTAAAATACTTGTACAGTCAAGAGTGCATGTTTTTCTGAGGAATCCAGAGGTGTGCTGGTCAGGGTTTAACAAGGGACTTTTTGGGAACAAAAGTCTGGCTTGGTATTTGCTAGCTTTGGGGGTAAAAAGTACATTCATAGGGGGACTATTTCATTCATGCTAACATAGTTCATTTAAATAATAACATTAAGGCTTTTATTTATTAAACATTAACAATTTCTCTCTCTGTCTTTTGGCATCATATACACATATACATGTATGTAGACAATACATATATACATGTGCATGTACATACTTAAAAATATTTAAGTTGGACTTTGGGTGAGACATGTGTGATTTGATGCTGGGAGTCAGAATGGAGTGCATATGGGTGATTTGGAAGGAAATAAGTTATGTTTCTTTTAAAATATGATTCCTAATTTAGACCCTACTAAATCCTTTTCTTCTTATGCCCTTAACCTGTGAGGGAAATAGGTTAAAACTGGACATTTTTCTCTCCGGTCTAAGGTACTCACAGAGCAGAAGTATAACATGTGGTGAGCCTGAATTAAATCATGTGATCAATAGTCAGGAAAAGGTACCATTGAAAGAAGGGCTGATGTGTGCTGTGGCAGGATTCTGCCTTATGTATCTAAGCAAGGGCTGTAGCTTGCTTGGTGAGTTATGTAGGAGAGACAAGAACAGCCTGGGACACAGCGGTTGGTAAGGCGGTAACAATGTTAGTTCATTTTCTTTAACACATACTGGTGTGAAAAATGCTGATTTTGGAATAATTTCCTTTTTATTATCCCTCCTCTCAGTCTGCCTAGTCTGGGAAAACCTATTAAAATTAATTTAACATGCACCACTTGGAACTTAACAAATCAAAGTATTATTGAATAGTGTTCCTCTTTCCCCAAGAATAGGTATCTAATTCCACAGTGGAGACAATGGTTACATAGACTTTATTTGGTTGGAATTCTTTTGATAGCCTGAAAAGCTAGGGAACAGGTCATTTGCAGATGATCAGATGCACAGAGTCTATGCACATGAGGACATTCATCCTGTTCACCATCCTTAGGTGCCAGAGCCACTATGTGAAGAATGTTGAGTCTTCTCTGCACGCTGCGGAGGTGATCAGTAATGCCTTCCCTAAGCTTGAGAGGCAATGCAGGCTCCAGTTACAAATCATTGCGCCAGTTGTGATGGTTCTTATTAGTGATTGGCCTCTTCTGATTTATTTGGCTTGTTTTTGCCCATACACTTGTATGTGAGTCTTGGCATATTCTTTTAAATGAATGACATATATCTGAACGATATTACAATTGTCATAATACTTAGGTCTTTTCTTTTTTCTTTTTCTTTTTTTGGTTGTTAGTACGGGGGAATGAATTCAAGATCCTGTGCTTGCTAGGCAAGCATTCTTCCACAACTCTACCTTCTTTGTTTTTGTTATTTTGCAGACAACATCAAACACTTAATTTCTGGGTAGATCTCTAGACTGTGATCATCAGACCTGTACTTCCTGCGTAGCTGGGACTCAAATGTACCCCGCTTTACCAGGCTTATTCATGAGATGGGAGTTTACCTAACTTCCTAACTTTTTTTTAAAGCACTGGCCTCAAACTACAGTTCTCCCAATCTCTGCCTTTTTAGTAGTTGGGATTTGTGTACACCACTATGCCTGGCCCAAGGTCTTGCCTTAAACATGGAATCACTTGATGCTTTTTGTTGTTTGGGATTTAAGTAATTATTTTAGTTGGTATTGGGCGTTTACCATGTCACTGTGTATTATTGTATTAAAAAAATAAGGAGTATATCTGTAAGATGAGTTTTGCATATTTCTAATATTCTGCTTTCCCACCCAACTCCATGTTGTATTTCTCAGTCTGTATCTTGGATGCTTGTGACCAGATCTGCTTGTGGGTCACTGGGTTGTGATGTCCTTGCTGTTGTGTCATGGGCAGCCAATCACAGCTCTCCCTCACATAGGGCCTTATGTGTATGTCCCCCTGACCGATATCCACAGAAATGTAGGGAACAGAGTTTCCTTCTTCGGCTCATATTTTCCTTAAACCACATGTAGGTGTGTGCATGTGTGCATCCACGTGTTAATTTCTCGATGGTGGCACCGCAATTCAGAACTCTTAAGTGACCTGTCCAGTGGCGGCAAAGCATTTCCCAGTGCAGTGGGTCAGGTCTGCTGTGTAATCCCTTTGATAATGCTTTCCTTTCTGAACGCACAAGACAAGTTACAATGGAGTCCTGCCGAGAAAGTAAATCAATAGGTGGCAAGTCGTTTGACCCTCAGAGGCAGGCAGAGAATTTGGTAAATTGTTAGACAGGTTATTGACTACGCTTTGGAGAGCCAGGGGGGTTTAGAATCTCTAACTCCTTTCAGCAGGGACTTGTATTTCATGTGCGTGGCCTATATTATCATAATCCATTTCTCGCTTTTATGGTGTTTATCAGTGGTTCCTTTCTAAGGGATAATTCCTGCTTACTTGCTCTAATTCACCATTCTTTTGTTGTTTTGTTTTGTTCTTTTAAATCATAAGATTGATGTTTTGCAACCAGCAGTCTTCTATGTGAGTTGTTTATCAAGATGTTCAGGAAGGAAGATTAGTGGTAGAATAAGTAGGAGATGAGGGCTGAGAAGCAGGTTCACGAGGAGATGTTACATTAATGCTTTAGCAAGGTACAATAAAGAGCACCAGAAACCCTAAGGTTCTGGAAGAATGACATGATCAGACTAACGTGTTCTTTGGCTCTGAATAGTTGTTGAGTCATACAAGTAATCTACTAGTAGATTTTTTTTTTACTTATGTAGTTCTATTAGGGGGAAAATAGCTAGATTGACTCCATATCTGAAAGGATATTATTTTAAAATGGCTCTCTATTAAACAGGGATTCTCTTAGTAATATTCAAACTGGATTATTAGTGGAAATATGTGTGACTCTTAAGGCATAGAGTATGAGAATTTCTTCCTTTGTTCAATTTTGTATACTTGAAAAGACAACCCCAATGGGATCATTTTTCCAAATTATCAAGGAAATATTCTGGGAACTTAAAAATAATTGATTCAATGTTACTGGAGATTAAGCTCAGGGCTGTGGGTTTTCTAGGTAGGCATTATACCACTAGAACCACAATGCATACCTGTTGTTGTTTTTCATTATATAAAGTCTTATACTATTGCACTGGCCAGTATCAGACCAAGACCCTTCTACTTCTGAGTCCTTCTCAACAACTGGGATTACAGGAATATACTTCCATGCTCAGCAGGAATCTTATTTTTTAAATTTTTAAATATTTTATTTTTTTACCAGACCTGGGGCTTGAACTCAGGGCCTGAGCACTGCCCCTGGGCTTTCTAAAGGCTAGAGTTTTATCACTTAAGCCACAGCACCAGTTCCAGCTTTTTTTCTTCAGATTTTTATTGTAATTAATAGAAGGGTTACATTATATTCACCAGATACAGGGTGCATTACTTCACAAACATTGATACCCTTTGTCATGTCTTGGTCCCCATTTCCCTCTCACCACCCCTGCCCCTCATCTTGTTTCCCCCCTTCCCTATCCGATTTCAAATAACCAAATAAACATATATACAATATATCAGATAACAAGGTGAAATACTGTAACAATATGTGATAACCAAGGGACAGCAAAAGAGATGAGAGATAACATAGTGCATTAAGGACAACAATCACTCATTACATGGCTTTTGTTTCTATATCTTGGAGGTCCTTTCGTATCTAGGTTTTGTTCTATTGTAAATTTCTGCTAGGAGAGCCCAAGGTTTCTACTGGTTATGATGAATGAGGGAAACCATTGAGCCTATGTTCCTTTGAGTCTGGCTTACTTCACTTAATATGATTTTTTTTTAAGTCTTTCCATTTCCTTACAAATGGGGTGATGTTGTTCTTTCTGACAGCAGCATAGAATTCCATTGTGCATAAATACCACATCTTGTTGATCCACTCATCAACTGAGGGACATCTGGGTTGGTTCCATATCTTTGCTATGGTAAATAGTGCTGCAATGAACATCATTGTGCTAGTGGATTTAGTATGTCCTTGTTTCTGGACGATTGGTAAATGCCAAGTAGTGTAATTGCTGGGTCATGGGGGAGCTCTATGTTTAGTCTCTTGAGGAACCGCCATTCCAGCTTCTTTTCTATGTATATGGTACCCAGGAATTGAACCCAAGGCTTCATGCATGCTAGGCAAGAACTCTACCATTAGGCTAAACTCCTGGCCCCAGGAATCTTATAGAGGTGGGAAAAAAACCTTGCAGGTTTTTCTCACTCTTTCATGTGATACGATGTTTTTCTTTATGGTTCTTTAACTAGTAATCTTCCAGGGATCCAGAATGCGCAGTTTCCATGTCCTTTGGGGAAATAAAATAGAACAAATTTGCGCTCTATCATAGGTATACATGCATTCCTCCTTTGAACAAGTGCAAAAAGCCTGAAGCTTGGTTTTGGGGATTTAGACTGTTGACTTTTAAGCTCCAGGTGTGAAAGAAAGAAAACAGTAAGAGAAAGGACGCTGAGAGAAGCAGTGGAGAGTGTTTGCAAGGCATTGGCCTGGTTGTTGTCTGTTCTTACATGGCTGGCTTCAGTTCAGTTTTCTAAGGCACTAGCAGAGCTCTTCCTTAAACAAATCTGTTAAGATTTTCATCTTTTAGAGCACACAGCTCCCTAGAGATATAAATTCATCAGCTTGTGTTTCTGCCTCAGGTTGTTTGTTTCATGTGTTTCCTGGGTCCCCATCATCCTCTGTGGCAACAGCGACAGTCTTACTCCAGTCTCTGTGGCTCTGCCATCCTGCAGAGTCTGTTCCAGTTGTTCCCTGTGCCACTGCTAACGGCTCTGTGCTCATCCTCAAGGCCCCTGGGGCTTCTCCAGCGCAGTGAAGCAGAAAAAGAAAGGAGGGAGGGAGGAAGGAGGGAAGGAAGGATTGATTTTAGGAGAGAGAAGAGAACGTGAGAGCGAGAGAGAGAGAGAGTGAGAGAGAGAGAGAGCAAGAGAGAGAGAGAGCGAGAGAGAGAGAGAGGGAGAGAGAAGAAAGGGTAAAATGGCCAGAAGAGACCTGATGCTCACTGTGCTCTCTTAGGAGAGCAGGGGTTTTCCTGCAAGCTCTTCCTAGAAGATTTCCACTTATGATTTTTGGCCAGACCTGGTACATAGCTGAGATTTTGAACATTTTGATTTTCAGCCTGTTTAGCAAAACAAATCAAGAGAGAAAGGCATTAAGGATAGTTTTTGAACCTATTTGTGGTATCTGCCCTCTGGTCCTCCATCTTCCTCAAGGAGGTCCAAGCTTCCTTTCGTTGTGTCATGGTGAGAACTTAGCCCTGGCATCTCCTCAGGCATCCCTGCCCCTGGGGCTTCTCCAGCTCTTCCTGAGACATCAGGGCAGCAGCTGCTTTCTCATGGTTAGCTTGGGGTGCTCCATCCTGTCTGGTTCAGCCTGGTTCTTCCTCTCCCCTCGCCTCCTGGCCCACCCCAAGTGCACGCTGTGATCTTTTGTCACTACATCTCGGTGGAACAAGCATCCATAGCCAGGCTCCACTCAGTGAAAACAATCTTGTTTTCTTTTTAAAAATTTACCTATTTGTTTTTATTATCTTTAATTCATTGTAGAAAGGAGTTGCCATTTAACAAGAAGCTTATGAATGCAATGAATCTTCATCAGTGATTCCTCTTCTTTTTATGTCTCTCGGCATCCACACTGAATCATGGTCTTGTTTTCCCCCATAAATAGAGCTGTCCAAGCAGGGTATTGGCCAGTGGCCCTCCCTAGCCATTCCCCCAGGGGCACCTGGGAATCATTTGCCTGCTCCCATGCGCCCGGAACCCTTTTTAATTGGCCAGTGTCAGCACGTATTGGGTTTATGTTGGTTGAATGCTACCTGTGTGGACACAGGATTAATATTGACATATTGCTTACCTTCTTTTTGGCATATTGCTTATCTTTAATCATTTTGTGTCTACTGGCTTGCTCTAGTAATATCCAAGAGAAGAGTGTAGATGTTTTTCCATGTTGGAGTTGTGCCAGATTCCAGCCCTATGAACCTTACATTTTCTCTTTGTCACACTGACATAGACATGTACTTGGGATTTATTTTTGAGGTGAATACTAGGTATATTTACAGTTAGAATAGTACTTTTATTGGTGAACTAAAACCTTGTCAACATGTAAGAACTCAATTAGTGTGTGTGTGTGTGTGTGTGTGTGTGTGTGTGTGTGTGTGTATGTGTATGTTTGTCAGGTACGGAGCTTGAACTCAAGGACTGGGCACTGTCCCTGAGCTTTTCTATTCAAGGCTAGACCTCTTCAACTTTGAGCCACAGCTCCACTTCCAGTTTTCTGATGCTTAATTGGACATAAGAGTCTCATAGACTTGCCCACATAGGTTGGCTTGAACTGTAATCCTCAGATCTCAGCTTTCTGAGAAGCTAGGCTTACAGGCTTGAGCAACAAGCATCCATCTTTTTCTGGCGTGGCTAATTGGAGATTAGAGACACACGCTTTCCTGCTTGAACTGACTTTGAACCATGATTCACAGATCTCAGCTTCCTGAATAGCCAGGATTACAGACATGAGCCACTGGTGCTCAGGTGTATCTCTGCTCTTAATATTCTTTAATATTTGAAAAGTATTTTAACTCACTAGTGTACCTATTTTTATAATAGAATTAAATCATACTATTGGAATTTATGTAGGCTTTCCGCATTCTTTATGGTTATTATTAAAATTTTATTATGCCTATTTGAGTCAAGTCTAAACTTTAATAATATCCTAAACTTTCTCATAATGGACCATAGGATATTTTAATTTTCACATACTGTCTTAAATGATGGTACAGTATTTACATTTTTTTTTTTGCCCCAGTCCTGGGCTTGAGCTCAGGGCCTGAGCACTGTCCCTGGACTTTCTCAAGGCTAGAGCTCTACCACTTGAGCCTCAGCACCACTTCTGGCTTTTTTCTACATATGTGGTACCAAGGAATCAAACCCGGGTCTTCGTGCATGCTAGGCAAGCACTCAACCACTAGGCCAAACTCCTGGCCCAACAGTATTTACATTTTGTCTTGGCAAATTTCATTGTTGATATTGTTATTTTCCCATACATTCTTGTACATACTTAGACTTTTATTTGGTTACCATTCTCTTTTGGCAGTTTAATTGTTCTTTGGCAATTGCTTCCTTTCTTCCTCAAGTACTTCCTTTTAAGTAGCTTCCTAGAAGATATGGTGGTTATAAGCTCTCTAGGCCTGTTTATTTAAAAAAATAGTTTTAATTTCTAAATGTCATTTTGAACGATGTGAAACAATCCGTTTTGCTATAAAATGGATTTGGAAAAAATATTCACAGTTGCATTTAAGCCTCTGTCATCTCCCTCCATCCAAAACAGTTGGGATCTTGGTTCTTGGGTGACCTTTCTTTCTGGACTAAACCAGTGAGACTGTAAATGATGATATCCAAGGCCATTGTTCCTCCTCATGCTCCATACTCAGGGGGAATGTTGAAAAGGTAGTTTAGTAAGTCAAAAACATTTTGTAGAACAGTCTCAAGAATTAAAGTTACATTTTCTGGGAAAAGTAGGAAGTGTATTTTACAATGCTAAGATATTTCCCCTTTTATGAGGACTCAAAGTGGCCTATGCTGAGCTCCCTGAACTCTTCCCCAGGTTTGTGGAGCATGTAGGCTTTGTGGGGTTGAGTATGTGGTCATACTTTCTCATGGCTGTGCTTTACTATTACGAAAGACTCCAAGGAATGGCAGCAAAGGGGAAAAATGCACGGGATATGACTAGGAGAAGCACGGTGAAAGCTTTGAGTCACATGGCAGAGTCTTGATGATGCATTGGAATGATTTATCTTGATAGCAAACTTGGTTATATTGACACAGGCCTAGGAGATTAAAAAGCACACCTCTTGGTGAGTCTATGAGGTGTGGAGATAATTAGCTAAGGGGGAAGATGTATTCCCAATGTGGGCAGCTCTATCCCGTGGTCTAGGGTTCTGAGGGAATAGAAGGAAAAATGCAGAAAGGTCGCAAAAACAGGTATGCCTTCTGCCCTCCCTCCCTTTTTCTATTCCCTTCTGTCTTTCTCCTCCTTCTTTCTCTCCCTTTGTCTCTTTCCCTCCCTCTTTCCTTCCCTTTCTCTTTTAATCCTCCCTCTCTCCCTCCCTCCTTCCCTCCTTTCTTCCTTCCAGGTTGCTGGAGGCTGTCCTATCCTGAGATCCCCTCCCCATCATAATAGTTTGAGATTTCTGAAACCATGAGATTAAATAATACTTTCTTCCAGTTTGCTTCAGGTATTTTCCAATAAAATTGAAAGTCTGACTGACATCCGTACCAAATATTGTTAGTGTCTACAGGATCTGGAGGCCTAGATTCACATAAGAAAGGCGGGTGTTCATTTGCACAACCTGCAGTGGTAAACGGTTACTGGTTACTGGTGGTGAAAGTACTCCCTGAATACAACTTCCCAGACTTCAGTGAAGGTCCAGCATAGGAAGCAAGGTTGGCCCAGGGGCCAGCTGTATTAGCTCTTTCTACACTGGGTCCACAGGAAGTCTTGATTTAGCAATACATTCTTTGGAAGCTGCATTCTGCTCTGAAGAGTCTCTAGTTTGAGGGGTTATTGGCAAGTCTCTCTGGGTTCCATTAGCAGCATTGCCAAATAAAATAAAACAAAGAATATCACACACATTGTAATTATGTATGAAAATGACATGAGGAATCTCCGTGAAGCCTATTGGTCAATGGAGAGGGTAGGGGTAGTGAGGGACAGAGAAAGAGAAAGCAATAGAGAGGTTTATTTTGATTAAGATATAATGCATGGATATCTGAAATTCCATGGTAACAATCCTGGGTACATTTAATTACACACTAAGAAAAATGATAGGAAAGTGGAGATGGTGGGAGGGAGAAAGGAGAGGATGAATATGAACATGATCAAAGTACTTTATTTGTATATATAAAACAGAGCAATGTATCTTGTTGAAATTATTTTAGAAGCACTGAGAAAGGTAAATGATGAGTTTGAGCAATACATAGTGTATACATTCATAGAAATGTCACAAGGACACCCCATTTGTACAACTACTAGATGCTGAAACATTCTTAAAAATCAAAATAAGAAAAAGTTTCCAAGATCTCTTAACCAGGTCAATCCTTTTAATTAAAAAAAAAGATCTTTAATTATCTGTATGGAGGAGTTGCCATTTAATCAAGCAGTTTATGAATACACACACTCCTTTCCTCATTCTTATTCATTTTGTAGGCCATACATTCAATTTTTGACTGCATTCTCCTGTCTTCATTCGTCCACCTCATTTACCTTTACCCCACTCCAACTCTTTTAAGTACCTGTTTTCATGTGTTTTATTTTGAACCAGCTTCTTTTTATTTATTTATTTATTTTTATTTATTTTTTTTATTGTAATTAGTAAAAGGGTTACATGATATTTGCCAGGTAGAAGGTGCATTAATTCACATACATTGATACCCTTTCACATGTCTTGGTACCCATTTCCCTCCTCCCCCACAGCCCCCACCCGTCTTGGTTTTCCCCCCTTCCCTATCAAATTTCAAATATCCAAATACAAATAAATTCAATATATCAGATACCAAAGTGAGATACTATACCAATATGAGATAACCAAGGGACAGCAAAGGAGATGAGAGACAACAGAGTACATTAAGGACAACAATCATTCATTATATGGCTTTTGTTTCAATATCCTGGAGGTCCTTTCAATTAGCTTCATACTATATGGCCTTATGTATCAAGATTTTGCTCTATTGCAGATCTCTGCTAGGAGAGCCCAAGGTTTCTACTGATTATGACGAATGAGGGAAACCATTGAGCCTAAGTTCCTTTGAGTCTGGCTTACTTCACTTAATATGATTTTTTCTAAGTCTTTCCATTTCCTTACAAATGGGGCAATGTCATTCTTTCTGACAGCAGCATAGAATTCCATTGTGTACAAATACCACAACTTGTTGATCCACTCATCAACTGAGGGACAGCTAGGTTGGTTCCATATCTTTGCTATGGTGAATAGTGCTGCAATGAACACTGTTGTGCTAGTGGATTTAGTATGTCCTTGTTTCTGGGTGGTTGGGTAAATGCCAAGTAGTGGAATTGCTGGGTCATAGTGAACCAGCTTCTTTTTAAATGCCCGACTTCCACAATTATGTTTTATTTTCAGAGAAATGTATGCATGTGCTAACTCACCTGCTCCTTTTGTATTTTCACTTGTTTCTTGATCCCCACCTCCATTTCCTTCTGCCCTGTGTTCTGATTTCTCAGAAGCAAAGGGAGGGAAAAATGTCTTTCTTTTCCTAGGATTAGTAAAGATACCTTCTTTCCTGAAGATCTCTAATGGAAGACATTTATTTTAGGGAGACCTCTTGCTAGCCATTTAAATGTAGCAAAGAGCTGAGCATTTATATCTTTGCTTCTGTACTTTTGTTGTTGGTCGTGGGGCTTGAACTCAAGATCTGGGCACTGTCTCTGAGTTCTTAAAGAGTGTATACTTGTGTAGAAGTTTATTTAGTGTGTGTGTGTGTGTGTGTGTGTGTGTGTGTGTGTGAGAGAGAGAGAGAGAGAGAGAGAGAGAGAGAGAGAGACAGAAACAGAGAGAGACAGAAACAGAGAGAGACAGAATCAGAAAGAATGAGAGAGAGAGACAGAAACAGAGAGAGACAGAATCAGAAAGAATGAGAGAGAGAAAGAGAGAATTGGACATTAGCCACAAAGATAGGACACCTGTTCTGTAGTGGTAGAAGCAAAGAATGAAACAACTGATTTATATAGCATCATTTTATTCCACAATATTTTAATTGTGTTCTTTGAATAATTTTCTCCACAGACATTATCCAAAGCAGTCCTTCACAACAGTGGCAGATACACCTGAAAACCTTCGCCTGAAGCAGCAAAGTGAACTGCAGAGTCAGGTAATTTCTAGAAGGCCTATTTTATTGCATTGGTACTAATAATTCTTTTTTCACAGGGTCACTGTTCTGAGATTTTATTTTCCTGTTCGTGTGGCATCTGGGCACTGTTCTTGAGCTCTTTTGCCTAAGGCTAGGGATCTATCACTTTGAGCCACAGCTTCCCTTCTGATTTTCTGGTGGTTAATTGAAGATAAGAGTCTCACGGACTTTCCTATCTGGGCTAGCTTTGAACCACAATCCTCACATCACCTGGCTGATTATTATTTTTTCATTGTATTTTTTGTTGTGGTTACCAGTCAGCATAGAGACCAACACTAACTAAGCCCTTTTGGGTCTCCTGGGTGAAGGTACTGAAATCTGTATTGTTTCTAGTTCATATTGTTCTGATTATTCTTAGTACTTTAATTCACATGGGACTAGGGCAAGTAAAGGAGTTCTGGTCAGGGTAAATGTTTCCCCACAAAATTGGTTTATTTGGCCTTAAATATTTAAAAACATTTTGTAAATAGTTGTTTCCCACACTGCATATGTGGGGGGAAACACAAAGTGTTAACTTGACCCAGTTGCATTGCATGTGGGGCTAACACCCTGTCTGTGTATCTCACACCAGCGACGTGCTTTGTTTTCATTCTGTCACTTTTTTCATATTTTTTTCATATGTCACATTGACAGCATGAACAAAGATTAGAGCTCCACAATTGGCTCTCAGTCAACCATTTTGGATGCCAACTTGCCTTCAATATGGTGAAGTGTACCAGCTATGACTAGGATTTTAAATGGCAGTTTTCTACAGGGACACCCAGTCTTGGCATAAAACACTTTGAAGATGACTTTGCCTGATGCCTTGCAGGAATATATTGAACAATAACACTGCAGGTCACTGGTCAGCATTCTCTACAAAGGAGGAAGGAAGAAAGGCTACTGGTCCTTTCAGCTGTTCCTTTATTTTAAGTTGTGGCACCCTTTGCTCAGCTGCTCTGGTTCTTTATATGTCTGGAGAGCGAGTTTCTATCACCTGCCAATCTAAATGTAGTTGTCAGTATCAAATAAAGTAGGTAAGTATCAAAGCATTTATGATGATGTTTAAGACTTATTATAATGGTGATTATGGCTCTTAAGAATTCCTGATGTCAAAGGAGAAAAGAACTGAATTTGTGAAGGCAGGGGATGTTGCTAGCCAACTTCGATAATATCATTCAGGAGCTCCTCATGACTTTCCTCTTCATAGAGATCTTGTAGTCACTGGGGTGAAACGATTCTACATGGTGGATTAGGTATCACAGGGGAGATTCGTGCTTCTCCCTGTGGAACTTGGCAGCTGCTTCATCCATTTCATTATAGGAAACAGAACTCAAAATAGAATCTATTGTGGGCTAACATGATGAAGACCTTGTTGTAGGCTGATATTGGTACAAAATGCCAAATCTCTCTCTCTCTCTCTCTCTCTCTCTCTCTCTCTCTCTCTCTCTCTCTCTCTCTCTCTCTCTCTCCCTCCCTCCCTCCCTCCCTCCCTCCTCTCTCGCCTTCCAGAGGACAGAGTTAGTATTCCTCTCAGATTCTTTCTCCACCATCAAGGCTCCAAAGTAACAACCATCCCATTAAAAAATGGGCCAAAGACTTAAAGAGAATCTTCTCTGAAGAAGAAACAAAAATGGCCTATAGACACATGAAGAAATGCTCAACATCTCTGGTCATAAAAGAAATGCAAATCAAAACAACTCCAAGATTCCACCTCACTCCAGTTAGAATGGCCAGGATCAGGAAAACGAATAACAACAGATGCTGGAGGGGATGTGGCCAGGAGGGATCACTACTACACTGTTGGTGGGAGTGCAAACTCGTTCAACCACTATGGAAAGCAGTGTGGCAGTGCCTCAAAAGACTAAACATAGAACTCCCCTATGACCCAGCAATTCCACTACTTGGCATTTACCCAACCACCCAGAAACAAGGGCATACTAAATCCACTAGCACAACAATGTTCATTGCAGCACTATTCACCATAGCAAAGATATGGAACCAACCCAGATTTCCCTCAGTTGAGGAGTGGATCAACAAGTTGTGGTATTTGTACACAATGGAATTCTATGCTGCTGTCAGAAAGAATGACATTGCCCCATTTGTTAGGAAATGGAAAGACTTAGAAAAAATCATATTAAGTGAAGTAAGCCAGACTCAAAGGAACTTAGGCTCAATGGTTTCCCTCATTCGTCATAATCAGTAGAAACCTTGGGCTCTCCTAGCAGAGATCTGCAATAGAGCAAAATCTTGATACACAAGGCCATATAGTATGAAGCTAATTGAAAGGACCTCCAGGATATGGAAACAAAAGCCATATAATGAATGATTGTTGTCTCTCATCTCCTTTGCTGTCCCTTGGTTATCTCATATTGTTATAGTATCTCACTTTGTTATCTGATATATTGAATTTATTTGTATTTGGTTATTTGAAATTTGATAGGGAAGGGGGGAAAACCAAGACGGGTGGTGGGTGTGGGGGGGGAGGGAAATGGGTACCAAGACATGTGAAAGGGTATCAATGTATGTGAATTAATGCACCTTCTATCTGGCAAATATCATGTAACCCTTTTACTAATTACATTAAAAAAATGCAAAAAAAATCCTAAAAAAAAAAAAAGAAAATCCCATCTGTAGATTGAAGCATCACGTAGCCCAGTCCATCTCATTCTTTTCCTTTCTGAGTCTGAACTGTCAACTAGGGTTTGTGACTCACCTGTGTTAGTCCTCTGTTCTTGCAGAGTTGATAGGCTCAGGGAAGAGAGGATTAGCTAACTAGTATCAGGGTGTGTCATAAACAGGAATATTTGATTGCTTAACTTAGTTCTATTTTCCATAGTTTTCTGAGTAACAGTAACTTGATGACAAGAAATGCATGTTGTATTGCAAAGACTGGAGGCCAGTCTTCATACACTTAGATGAACAAGCAGTGATATTCTTGCCAGCCTCTGAAACAGTATCTCTGGCCAGTACCCAATTTTATGAACTAATGGCTTCAAAAATTAAAAATAAAAAGTCCAGGAAAAGGTGTGCAAGCAAATTACTGTAGTATAGGGCTGGCATAGTACTCTGAATGGAAGGGAAGTAGAATGAAGCCATTTTTTTTCTGGGCAAGAGGTTACACTTCTGTAAGAATATTTCCATTTTCTTTTCTTTCTTTTTCTTTTTTTCAGAAACATGGAAAGGTATCTTCCTAACGGTAATAATTCCTAATGGTGATAGCATTGGATCTAATTTTAGCCTGTTAAATTCATGTGACTTTGCAATAGACCATTTCCTTCTTAGTTCTGATAGCTAGGATTCTAGACAGCTCACTAGTTTTGGTGGAAAATATGACTATGTGCTTGTTTTCATAATTTGTGATGCTACATGAATCAAATGACTTCACAGCTCTGTCTTCAGAATTTTCAGTATTTTAGAATTGTTTGGTTAAAATTAGTTTCTTTTTCTTCCATTTCATGAACCTTATCAAATGAGTAAATATAGTTACCTGTCACACTATATCTTCCTTCCTTTTTTTTTTCTTCATCTTCCTCCAGCCCCTCACTTTAAGAGGGAGATAAACCCTGCCAGTATTTTGCCCATGTGCTCAGTCCTCTGGGGCCTTTATGAGATCCACAGGCACCACCAGGTTATCAACCGAAAAATGATATCAAAATTGGAGAATAAACAAGCACACAGCAGGAGTCATCTTTTTCAGAACTGGTGCTAGGTAGCTAGCTGTTCACAACTTGAGTAGCTACCTAGCTATGGACATCCACTTGGGTGGCCACTGACAGCAGTGGATATGGAGGGCCCTAGAACTTGGACTTCAAGAGAGAGACAGGCAGGGAAGCTCTTTTGTAGTCCCTGGCTCCCTTTTTATCAGACATCACAGGGTGAACTGCTTCAAAGAAGTAACATCAGTGGTGCTTACAAGCCACCTATTGGCCTGCACGGCCCATTCAACAGCAAGCAAAAGGGAAACTTTACCTCGAGTGGGATTAATAACATTGTAGTATACCTGGGTGGCATCAGCAATTTTATTACTTGCTTTGGGACCAGCATCATGCCAAATATCTAATGTATGTGTGCATGATATAGATGTGTGTACATGTGTACATATATGTGTGTGCTCATAAACACACACATATATATATATACACATATGTGTCCTGACTTCCAATATCTTAACAAAACCAACTTCTTATAAGTTGGTGAATCCTTAAATGTTAAAAACTCAAGCCAGATGAAGCCTATGGTAAACAATGCAATTCCATAGCTTATTTGGTATTCTGGTATAGAAGATATTTGTTTTTCCAGACTATGTAGCACACACTTTATTATTGTTATTATTATTATTAATTATTATTATTATTATTATTATTAAAGTAGTTGTCCAAAGTTGTTACCATCCAACAAGGCAGTTAATGAATGCAGTGCATCTTGATCTGTGGTCACCACTTTCATTATTCCCTTTTGGGAAGTGTAAGCTCAGATGTTTTGCATACTCGAGGTAAGGAATCTGCAGAGTTCTTAAAGCTGTAGAAATGATTCTTCTAGTCAAAGTCCCCAAAGAGAACCAAGTGGAGCTGTGCAGCTGAGGAAGGATGAAGAGCTTTTGTCCCCCCCCCCTCCTCTTCCTCCTCTCACTCGCAGGGCCTTTAGTTAACTTTGTGGGGGCATGGCTTTGGAGAATACTGCTCAAAACAAGACGAAATGTTAGCTACCTCCCTGCTTGGTTGTTTATGTGATGGATGGCTTAGCTGTTTGCCATCGTGCTGAAAATAACAGAGATTGGGAATTGGATCTCTATTTTTAAATAAAGTGTGTGTAGTCTGAGTGCTGATAGGATGAAAGAGTAAAATGATTAGGCTAGTATAAAAGTCATTTTGCAACCCTCGAGTCAGTTTGCAATCTGCGTTGATTCTTTTGGAATCGTACAGGTTTCTGCAGAAGTATAAAAACAAAGGTCACAGGGATTGTGATATAGGAGGATGAGAAGGTAGCATGACGTGTGTGCATGTGTGCATGCACATATATGTTTACATGTACTGGTAAATGCACTGGTTGAGGGTTGAGCTCAGAGCCTGGGCATTGTCCCTGAGCTTTTTCCCCTGGAATTTTAGTGGTTAATTGGAAATTAGAGTCCCTTGGACTTTCCTACCACAATCCTCAGATCTCAGCCTCCTGAGTAGCTAGGATTACAAGCATGGGACACCAATATCTGGCTGGCAGCATGGCTTTTTTTTCTTTAATTAAGGACAATTTAATAGTTAAGTACATTCATGGAAGGAATGGATATGTGTCTTTAATATTATCCTATGGAGGTTCAAAAAGTTGGTAGTATGCATGCTTGCTTTTCTCTAGCTTGCCCTGGGCACCTGTCTCTATCTCTTAAAGTTCTTTCTCAATTTGCTGTCATCGAACCAGCTAGTAAAGCATTAGATGATTACCAGTGGCAGTTACACTCAAAAAGGGCATAACTCAGTGGTGAATAGTTTTCCTGGCATGCTCAACAGACTACTTCATGCTTCTAACCTTGAATAGTCTTAGTGGTTCCTGTGTTCTATGGGTCTTGGACAATAAGTCTTTCATACTTGCTTTTAATTTTCTTTTCTCTTTGAACCTAATTTTGGCAGCCTTGTGTTGCATCTTTTTCTTTCTTTTTGAGGCTGTGCTTCTTCCCACATGAAGCTTCTTGTAAGTTCCAGTGCATGTGTTCTCATGGATACAGAGGTAAAAGTTCACAGGGAGAAACTTCAACATACTTCTCTTCAAGGTTCTGAGGCAGGGGAAAAATGAAAGATTGTATTTCACATCCAGGAAGGATAAATAAGAAGAACTTCAAAGGAGAAATATTAATTTACTTGATATGTCACATTTCTTTCAGGGAATGTGGCGTGCTGCACAGATGTTAACTCTAACCTTTGAGATTTCTCTGTCCTCCACAATTTCCCATAAGCCAAATACTACCCTCCTCCCAGTTCCTATTTTATTTCTGGATAAAATGATGTAAGAGTCAAAGTGTCAATAGTAGGAGCTAAGAAAACAGCCAAGATGTTTTAGCTTATAACATCATGACTGAGTTTTGTTGCTTTTTTTTTATCACAGAGGGCCTTGGTGTTTTACTCTTTATTTTTCTGAAGTGATCTATGTCTTTTCCACCGTATTCCCATGTCCCAACAAGTTCTGTTCCTTGATGCCCCTGTAGCTAATCTTACCCCCTTTCTGTTGCTCCTGGTAGAGAGTGTGGATGCTACCCTTTGGATGAGCAGGCTGTGATTAGGTGGACTTGAATTCGATAAGTGGCCCTTGGAATAGGGGTTTGAATTTGTCCCTTGTACTGTGGGTTTTGCGGTGGGGAGAAAATACTCAAGAAAAAAAAAGAGGGAAAATTGCACATGTCCTGAACATGTTTTGCTTTTTCTCATTGTTCTTCATCCCTAAGTAATTCAGTATCACTATTATTTCCATGGCATCTATATTATAGAAATACTAAAAGTGATCTAGAGATGATCTGAAGCCTTGTGGGAGGTCGTGCATTGGTTAGATGCAAACAACTACCCCATTCTGTCTCAGGAACTTGAGCATCCACAGACTATGGGATTCATGAAGGTGAGGGGGAGTAGGTTTAGAACCAATCCTCTGTAGATATTGTGGAACCCCATGTTCTTGGGCCATGGATGTAATATCTATGATATGGAAAATATTTTTAAAATATTCAATCAGTGTGCTTTTCTCCCCCTCTCTCATAAATCATGAAGAAAACAGAGAAATCAGAGAGTGGAGAAATGACCTCTCTTCTTCTGGCTGAAGTCTCTAGAGGGAGAAGATGAAGAGGCATATTAGATAGGGAAAGGAAAATGCCAAAGCAGAGAAGGTCACCCCATAAGATACACTCTCATTTACTTTCTTCTCTCCATCATGGCTTGCCAACTTTATCCCACTAGTAGCATTCTTGGTTCCTCTGCGATCATGGTGGGTAGGGTGAAAACCCGAGTTGTACTTTTTTTGTCTGCCTTTATCTCTTCTATGGTGGGGGAAGGGACAGTATTCCAGGGCACCTCATTCGGGGACGCTGAGGCTGTATCCTGGGGAGTATCCTGCGTATCACTGCTGTAGGACTGGGATAGCCCTGAAACCAGTGGTGGGTGGTACACACAGGTTAGACCTCAGTGGGAGTGCAGAACTCACTTCAAGGATCCTCCTGAGCCAACAGAGGGCACCCAGGGGCTCACCAGTCACAGTCTTCAGCATCAGATGCCAACAGTGTGCTTGCTCAGCAGTGGCTACAGATGCCACCGAGGTCACAGTTAGAGGAGAGATGTGAGGATGTGGTTGTGGGTTCAAGGCGTCTCTGTTCCTTACCAGGTCACTTGTCACTTGTCATTGGAGAAGTTGTGGGAAACAGGAGAGAAGCCACATTGATCTAAATGGATTGGCTGGACTCAGTGAGGTAGATAGAGCGATGTTTACTCTCCTTCCTCATTGTGGCAGGGGCCTTGTGAGAGGCAACAGAAATGCTATACGGAAAGAAGGTTTTCTTTCAGTACATCAGGGCAGGCTAGCTGTGGTATACACTTGGACTTTGTTTAGTGAAATATAGCACTGGGGCAGCTGCCAGGAGATCCAGATTTTTTTTAACCTTTCTTCTATCTCTAGGTACAACTTTGGGCACCACTGACCTCTCAGTACATAAAATAACGAATTGGATTAGGTGATCTCTAAAGTACCTTATCGTTTTTAATAATGTCTGACTTTAGTAGAGGAAAAATGTTGTGTATAACCATTATTCTTTTCCACCTAAAATAATAATAGTCAGATCTGCCATGTCGTTTGGCCATTCCTCTAAAGGATCATTCCTCAGATTGGTCTCATGTAGGGCCGAAGATCGTGACTGAAGAGTCCCTATGATCTGCAACGGGTCGACAGACAAATCAGTTACAGGTGGTAGGGGCACTAATTTTGTACAGCACAGGACTGAAGAAGAAGGGTAGCAAGAGTAATAGTGTCTATCTACTGAGAAAAACTGGATTGGAGAACCAAAGGTGTATCATAACCCTTGGGTTACACACCTGTCAGTGCCGACTGCTCATTTTTATGGAGGAAGCGCTATGGATCACAGCATGACGCAGCAGTGAGCTGTTAGCAGGAATGAGCAGGAGAACACGAGGCACACTTGAGACATCGTGAATCCTTTTCAAAGACAAAGAGTTTTAGGTTAAAGTGCATTTCTAAATTTTCACATAAACATTTCAGCTCAGCTCACACTGACTTTTCCCACGTACCTCAATTGTTTAAGTGTTTTAAAACCTACATTCAAGTAATATATGGCCTAGTACATGACTCTTTAAATGCCTCATTAGATTCTTTGGCTTTTTCTGTGTTGTCATAACCAGAATACTTGTAATGATGAATGCACCTTTTTTGGGCAATGTCTGCTCTACATCTTAAGATGTAGCTAAAATGGAGGAGTACAACGGAAACAGTGCTGTCTCTAGAAGTGCTGCAATGAGACCTTCCCCAGACTGGCACCTTTTTCTGAGAACAGATATCGTAACGCTTAAAGAAACTTTGCCTATTTTTAATGGGATTTATTTTCAGAGTATCATTTCTTAGTTTTTGTTTTTCTCGTTTTGTGCTTGGGATGGAACTGAGGAACTGGTTCAAGATAGGCAAACACTCTACCATTGCTCTGTATCTCCAAACCTCATTTTATTTGAGACATTGTCTTGCTTTATAGCTCAGGCTGTCCTTGAACTCATGATTTTCCTGCTGGTATCTCTGAGTGCTGGGATTACAGTCATATGCCAAAATACCTTGCTTAATTTTTTAAATATCCATTTTTGTCTCTGCTTTTTGTTTCAGATTTTTGTACTCAGCACTAGTGATTTTATTAATTTAATGGTTTAATAGCCATTAGCCATGCTAAGCAGTTGTCTGGATTATAATATTCCGTTTGATGATAAGAATGATCATTATGAAATGAAGGAGAAAGAATGCAGAGTAGTCCCATGAAACTTGGAAATCTTACAAGAATGAAGAATTAGATACTTTCCTGAGAGGTGGGAAGATGCCTATTTAATCTTTCTTGGTATTAACGACAAATGGAGAAGAACCATAGCATTCTTGCTTTACTAGCAAAGAAGTCTTGTTGAAGGATCCATTCACATTTCCCATAATTGATTTCTCTGTGAAGATGCTTGAATTAGTTATAATCTACATTGATGGAGTGCCTTCCTCTGTACTGTCTGCCTGAGTCTGAGGGTGAGAGCGGAGAGAGCCAGTGACAGTGGAAAAGCAATGGGAAGTAGAGGACTCCTACCTTACATGTGTTCATTGTGTCTCTTCAAAAGAGACTCTCCCAAATTCTGCACTTTCTTCCTCTTGACCCTCATTTGGCTTTCCCTTTCATTCTCCACTGGCATGCTTCCCCATGTATGGAAGGAAGCCAATATCAGCTCTCAGATCTGCTAAGAGAGTCAATATGGCAAAGAAACTATCCTTCACCTGGTTTGGAAGGAACTCTTTTTGCTCCCTTTTCCCCCAGTTTATTTTTTCTCTCCTAGAACTTGTGACTGTGTCCATTATTTGTAGAACTTTCTCCTTCTTAAGATAATATGGATCAAAAATGTCTATGATTGTTTTGTAGACATAGGAAGGAATGTCCAATAAGGAAACTTTTCGGGGGAGATAATATCTTCTGCAAAATCGAATTGTATCATCAGCAATAATCTGAGTCTATTACTACAAGATTGTGAAGCTGTGGTTCTTAACACTTTTTGGGTCAGGGATTCCTTTGGTTATTTGATGAAAGCTATGGAGCTTTGTTGGGGCCTGACCTCCATCTCTGAGGCCTGATTCCGGCTCAGCTGCAATTAAAGGGCTTTGGCCAGGCATTCACTCCTTGCATACCTCTCTTAAGGCATCTCTGTGTGACTCAATTGAGCCCCCCACAGCTTCGCGGGTCTCGAAGCAGCGCAAATCTCTGAGCTTTCCTGCACCTGTCCTGCCCAGTACCTGAAAGCCCCACCCAGACCCTTAGTGGTAGCACAGTGGCCCTCTTCCTATCGGCTAGCTTCCCAGTTCCCACCTTCTCCTACCCCAACAGTATATAACTAATTGACGCAATAAAGGGATGAGAACTTCAGATCAGATCAGCAGAGATCAGCAGAGAGATCTGATGTGCTTTCTTGGTTAACACTGCTCCTGACTCAGTGTGATTTTTTTCTTCCCCAGTAATTGGGGGAGGGCTGGGTCTTCCATACTTACCATTTCGCTTGGCTCCCGGGGGACTACAGGCTGGCCCTGTGTGTCCCTCCCCATTCCCGTGTTGCTGCCCCAGAGAAGCAACAGAGCTTATCCTTTGAAAAAGGATAAACTTTGAAAAAGGTAAAAATATTCAACTTTAAAATACAATAGTGTAGCATTAGAATATAACTTCTTAGCATTGAGGATATAGGAAAGCCCTTTGGTAGGAACATGAAGAACGCCATATTTTGGGGGAGTGATCAGGCCAGCCAATGAAAAGGATGGACAGGAAGAACTGGTAAGCTCAGAAGCCTGGCACAGACAAACTGCAGGCACAAAAGATGATGCATTTTCTGCCTTCTAAACACAATTTGTTTTACTCTGATTAACATATTAACTGCTCTGAAAGTGTGAAATATTACTGGCTGTTTAAGAAAAGCAACCTATCAACAAATAGTTGCATTTCCAATGTACATATACTCTTTGATCTTGCAGTTTCACTCCTGGAGATCTTTCCCAAGTAAATAAAACTATCAGTATAGAACATGCCTGTTCATGCATCCCTATGGCAGCCTTGCAAAAAACCCTGAAAAATAGTAGAAACAGGAATGGTGGAACAAATAAAGATTATTAGACGAAGAATATGATGTCACTGAATTACAGGGCCAGGAGTTTGGCCTAGTGGTAGAGTGCTTGCCTAGTGTGCACAAAGACCCGGGTTCGATTCCTGGGTACCACATATATACAAACAGCCTAAGGTGGCAATGTGGCTCAAGTAGTAGAGTGCTAGTCTTGAGAAAGACCAAGGACAGAGCTCAGGCTCTGAGTTCAAGCCCCAGGACTGCAATAAATAAATAAATAAATAAACAAACAAACAAACAAATAAATAAATAAAAGAATTACAGCCACATGAAATGTTTTGGAAGAACGACCATGTGTTGTTTAATGAGATGCAGAAAAATGAAGATGACAGAAATGTCTGGCTATGTTAACATGGCTGTGTTAACACTACAATGAACCTGGCTATACTGGTAGGGTAACTGTGGCATGGATTGTGGCTATTGGATATATGTCTAGGAGTGGAATTGTTGGGTCATAGGGAAGCTCAGTCTCCTCTCCCCCTTTTTTCTTTGGTTGTGAGGCTTGAACTCAGGGCCTGGGTAATATCTGTGAGCTTTTTTGCTCTATCACAGCTGCCTAGGCTGACTTTGAACCATGATCCTCAGATCTCAGCTCCCTAGGTAGCTAAGATTACAGTTGTGAGCCACTGGTGCCCAGCTGTTCATAACGTTCATGAGGTGGTTTTTTTTTTTTTTTTGGTCATGGGGTTTGAACTCTGAACTCTAGGCCTGGGCACTGTCCCTGAGCTCCTCAGCTCAAGGCTTACTGCCCTATCCCTGTGACTGGGCGATATCCCTGTGCAATTCAGGTCAAGACTACTGCTCTACCCCTGGAGCCACAGTGACACAACCAGTCCATGTGAAAAATAGAATTTTGTGACTCCTTCTCTACATTCCTTATGTACTTGTGCCTGTATAGGTAGCAGGCTTCACCCTTTTGTGAAAGTTCCTGTCTGAGAACCTTTTATCTCCTCGGCAGGATGTATACAACCTAAGTCCATGCAGTATGCCCATGATGTCATTCTTCAATCAATAATCATTGATTGAGAAGAATTGGTTTCACAGTTACATCTTAGGTGCTTAGAGGGATGCAAAAGGGAAATGTCATGATTTTTTTCATATATTTTTATTGTAATTAATAGAAGGGTTACATTATATTCACCAGATACAGGTGCATTCCTTCACATACATTGATACCCTTTTTCATGTCTTGGTCCCCATTTCCTTCCCCCAACCCCGCCCCTCATCTTGTTTTCCTTCCTTCCCTATCCAACTTCAAATAACCAAATAAGCATATACACAATAAATCAGATAACAAGGTGAAATACTGTAACAATATGAGATAACCAAGGGACAGCAAAAGAGATGAGAGATAATATAGTACATTAAGGACAACAATCACTTGTTAGATGGCTTTTGTTTCTATATCCTGGAGGTCCTTTCCTTTAGCATCATACTATATAGCCTTATGTATCTAGGTTTTATTCTATTGTAAATCTCTGCTAGGAGAGCCCAAGATTTCTACTGATTATGATGAGTGAGGGAAACCATTGAGCCTATGTTCCTTTGAGTCTGGATTACTTCACTTAATATGATTTTTTTCTAAGTCTTTCCATTTCCTAACAAATGGGGCAATGTCATTCTTTCTGGCAGCAGCATAGAATTCCATTGTGTATAAATACCACATCTTGTTGATCCACTCATCAACTGAGGGGCATCTGGGTTGGCTCCATATCTTTGCTATGGTAAATAGTGCTGCAATGAACATCATTGTGCTAGTGGATTTAGTATGTCCTTGTTTCTGGACGATTGGTAAATGCCAAGTAGTGGAATTGCTGGGTCATAGGGGAGCTCTATGTTTAGTCTTTTGAGGGACTGCCATACTGCTTTCCATAGTGGTTGAATGAGTTTGCATTCCCACCTATAGTGTAGTAGTGATCCCTCCTGGCCATATCCCCTCCAGCATCTGTTGTTATTAGATTTCTTGTTTCTGGCCATTCTAACTAGAGTGAGGTGGAATCTTAGAGTTGTTTAGATTTGCATTTCTTTTATGACCAGAGATGTTGAGCATTTCTTCATGTATCTATAGTCCATTCTTATTTCTTCTTCAGAGAAGACTCTCTTTAAGTAAAAGTCATGATTTTTGTCTTTGAAGACTACTCTGGTAGTAGTTCTAGAAATAGTTTAAGTGGGAATGTTATGACATGGCTCCCTAACAAAAGGCCCTATCGGTAAATACTAGGTAAACCTGCTTTAAAAGGAGGGTTAGAACTAGTGCATGTAGGACTGGTGAGAGTCAGAGGACAGGACAGAGTTGTCCGGCTTAGTGGTCAGGAGGCAACTGTATAGGAGTGACATAGGAGGGAGACATAAGACTAAGCCATAAAGTTGTATTCATCTAAAAGGCACCGGCTGGATAGAGGGAGAGGTCAGTTGGAGGAGCTAAGCTCCCTGGAATACTGGAAGCTTTAGTAACAATTGCTGATATGTATTAGTTACATTTCAACCACTACAAACAGAAATCCCAAGAGAGTGAACTGAGGAAGGGAAAAGGTTTATGTTGGCTTTTACATTTGGTTGTTTCAGCCTGTGACCACTTGGCCTCATTGCTTTGGGGATGAGTAAGACAGCAGGGAATGGGAATGTGTGATGGAACACAGTCATTCATTTCATCTCCAGGAGGCAAAACAAAGAGAAAAAAATAGGGGCACTTCATACTCCCTTTCAGGACATTTCCTAATGACTCAGCTTCCGCCTAGTAGAGCCCACCTCTTTAGGATTTCCGTATTTCCCCGTGACTCCATCCGGGGACCAAACCGTCAAAACATGTGCCTTTTGAAGACTCATCATCCAAACTGTGGCATCTGATGAGAGTCTCAGAATAAGGGAAGCACTGTGCCATGGAAGAATCATGGTCTAAAGGGTTTGTGAAATTTTGTGGGAGTAAAGGAGTCTGAGAGGAAGTAAAGAGCAAGATCAGGGTAGTAGTTCTGAGAACAGAGAAGTTATACTTGCAATTTCTTTTGCAGAAAATTGGTTTAGGGACACATTGGGGAAATAAGGAAAGCTACATAATGGAAATGTTTATGGAGGAATTGGATTAATGCTGGTGGACCCAGTCAATCATTTAGAAGACACATACTGAATAATGGTGTGAAAGAAGCCTGAATCACTGATTTTTTTAAAAAAAATCTTTAAACTTTCTATGGGTTTCTGATTTTTTTCTCATAATTGAATTGAACTCAAGTTGGCAAATATTTTTATTGCATATAAATTAAATTCTTATACATAGTAGGAGGTTTCACCATGACGTTTTCATACATGTACATAAACTACTTTGATCATTATCTCTACTCATTGTTTTATTTTATTTTATTTTATTGTAAGGGTGATGTACAGATGGGTTGTTACAGTTTATATAAGTAAGGTAGGGAGTACATTTCTTTCTCTTTTTTGGTCTCATTTATTTTTCTTTTTAAAATTTAATTTTATTGTGAAGGTGATGTATAGAGGGATTACAGTTACATAATAAGGTAATGAATACATTTCTTGTCAAACATTGCTAACCCCTCTTGTTTTCTCCCACTTTCCATTCTCTCCCCATGGCATATTAATTTCCATAATCAAATGATTAATTTCCATAATCAAAGATCTCATCGATCTTTGACAGGGTAAATATTCTATAGTTTAGAATAACTTTGTAGAGTTTCACAAAGGTGGGGTAGGTGTCAGATGACTGAATTATGGTATTTATTTTTCAAAATACACTTCAATTCTGCAAGGTATTTTTCTGGTAAAGGACATGAAGCCCTGCTACAATTATCTGTGAATCATTTTCATGAAACATGCTAGTAAGACTGCTGTAGATATTTAAAAGAACAAAGTCTTTGTAATATAAAAAAAGAAAAGCAACCGTCTTACTGACTAAAAAGTACTTCCCTCTTGCTTAACAAGTATCTCTTCCTTTTTGGATGTCGATTATTTATACCAAGTTGATTCTTTTCATCTCTGGAAAAGAAAGAAATATACTTAGGAAATTCAGCTAATCAAAATAACAAAACAACACAAAAACTACCCTGATTACTATATAAGGGGAAAAGGAGTTTGTGTGTTATCTGTATAAGTAAAAAAAGTGCATGTTTTTATTTCAATCCATACAGTTTTCAAGTAAGTAACATTTGAAGAAAACCCCCTGAGAACCTGTTTGGATTGCATTTGGTGTAGTGGGTGTAAAGAATAGGTACACCAAATTGCTACCTAACAGCAAGAAAATCAGTTCTTATTTTCTGTTAGAAAACAAAACAAATGGCTATTAAAAATTCTTGGTTTGGAAAGGTTGTGTTGGCTTGCCAAGAAACATAAAGCTTCTGCAATCTGTTCCCATGTAGAGCACTAAGTTAGTCACCTCCTAATTACTGAAAATTGGTCTTTACTAATAATGGTATTATTTTCCTGGGTTTTAAATCTCCCTCCAGTATGTGTGATAAGGCTATGTCTTGTCCTGCAAATTATTTATTTTGGTAGGCCATAGATTTATGTGCACTTGACAACTGAGAAAAATCTTTGGCTAAAAATAATCTTTTGGCCCTCAATCAGTATGGGTTCTGGAGTTATTAGCAGTATGCGTGTGTGTGTGTGTGTGTGTGTGTGTGTGTGTGTGTGTGTGGAGAGAGAGAGAGAGAGAGAGAGAGAGAGAGAGAGAGAGAGAGAGAGAGAGAGAGAGAGAGAGAGAGAGAGGAGGACACTTCGGATTGTCAACCTTCCTCTTGTAGCAAGTGCTTCCTCTTCTGTGGACCTCTCAGCTTTTTGTCTGGTGAAGAGTTACAGGCTAGCCCTGGAGGGCAGCAGTGGTATCCAAGCCTGCTTTGAGACTAGCTTAATTCTGAAAACATCCATTTCTCTCACATTGATAGATATGTTATAGAAGCCCATATCTGCAATGGGCTCCAGAGGGAAACACGGGGGCTTGGGTATAGAAGGAACCCTTCCTGAGCAGAAGGTCAGGACCTCACTGTGGTCATGTGATCTATGCCTTCTTTCTCTGCCTTCATGGCATTAGTTTCTCTATTTAGTTCATCAACTCCCCTCCCTACCTCATTTCTAACTCCAAAACAATAGAGAATCCAGAAGGATTACATTACCTGGTGACCTCTCCTCCATGTCAGCATTTTTGCTTTTATAGAGCCATTTAAGGATGTTACTTTCTTATTTTTGTTACATTGGAGGAGGGATATCTTATTTCAGTTTGCAATAAGTATTTAGCTTTTCTATCTCCCAGTGTTCAGTTTCGATTTTAATGGAGTTTTAACATAATTAACATTGTCCACAAATGTATTAGTTTCTCCTTCATAAATGCTCTTCTTCTGCTTAACTTGGCCTCCTCAGAGTGTTTCCTGGGTATTTAGCAACCTCTGCTATTTGTGGAAGGTTAGCATTCTGCATGCTTGTGTGGATGAAGAGGCAAGATGGGGGATATAAGTAAAAGCAGAATCGCAATAGTTGCAGCATTGAGAACTACATCAGGCCTCACACTTCAACTTAATCGTTCCTCTGTAATGGTTCTTGTGGATCGTGCTCAGGCCAAAGCAGTGCTTCACAGCAGAGCAATAAATCCATCCTGGTAGTATCTCTGCTCTTCTCTGCCTGACTTTTCCTTTCCCCTTTGTGGGCAAAATTCTTCCGTGAGATTCACCAGCAGCTTACTGACACCATCCTAGGCTTCCTTCCACACAGAACAATTCATGGCAGTAGTTAGAGTTCATTGTTTTTCAGAGAAAGAAGTACTTTATAGTAAATGTCTGTATTGCTTGAAATCATTTACCCGTGGAGAGTTCATCATATTCATTATGGTTTGCATCACATGATCTTTTCTCAAGCATCAGCCATTGCATTTCCTTGAATTAGAGTACAGATTTTTATAGGATGGGGGGAGATATTACAAGAGGAATGTTTGCATTTATGCTGGAATAACGGCCGAAATCTTCACAGCCTCTGAGGGTGTTGGGGCCTTTGTAAGAGACCATGGAACCGCTGTACTGTAATGGCCTTAGATGTGTCTCAGAATGAGTGCAGGCAGAATGCTTTGAATAGTGCAAGCCCAGGACATCTGATGTGTAAATTTCCTGTGGGACTAGAAGAATATAGCATCTCTCTTATGTCTGATTTTTAGTCCAAGGTTTTAACACAATTAGGCAAGCAACAAATGATAATTGAAATAGAGTCCACTCGGAGAGGTCTGCCGACTATTTTTTTCCTTGTCCACACCCCCATCTCTGGGATTTTTCCTATGGTAAAAGTCAATTCTAGCATTGGAAAGTATTTTGACAATACAGATGGGAATAGTTACTGCACAAGTTCCTTAGCTCATACACAAGGGAATTATTGCTTGCTTGGGCTTATTATTTGCTTGGCTTCTTCCTAGGCCTTTCCTGACCCTGAATATCCAGTGTGCCTTCACCAATTCCAGATGGCTGACCTTTTGGTCTTGTGGTCAGTTCCCAGACTTTGTTGTGAATGAGACTTGCTTCCATGGCATGCTAGAATTTCAACTTGCTATAGTTGTGATGTGAGTTCTGGATGGACAGGAGTCACTCAAGGGAAACATAAAGTGACTGAGTTAAATGACTTCATGGGGGCTGGCTGTGAATTTACCTTCTGACTTTTATGGGGTATCAGAGTTGACATTTTGCAGAGTGCTAAAAACAAAGCCAGTTGGATTTTTAATGTGATATGCAGACAGGATAGTATTATTGCTGTGTGCTTTCTTATAATTTCCATCTTTCCTCTTAGCCATCTGCTAGCTTATATATGTTTTATTATGATGTCAAGTATGAGGCATGAATATGGCATTTTTTATTGTTCTACAATGTCTTCTGCTTTCTTTTATCTTCTTTCATCTTCTTTTATCTGCCGTCAGGGCTCATGGTTTCCCAGTGCTTATTGTTTGTGAGAGTTCCAGAAAGAATAAAGACCTTTCCTTTGTGCTCCCCAAAGATTCTAGATGAATAATTGAGTAAATGGCTGCAGTCAATACCAGATATTACTTAGTAGAGGGTAAAGATGAACTGGTCTTTGCTCAGGCCAAGGGTGTTTTACTCAAGATCTCGGCTCATCCTTACAATAACCTACTTGAGAAAATGCAATGGTCTTTTTCTTATAGGTGAGAAATCTGTGGCTTACAGAGGTCCTCTACCTTCCTAGGTTGCTCTGATACTCAGGACTATCTCATTGTGGTGGTTGTTATGATAAATCTGTGATTCTATGCCGATAATATATCAGTTACATGACATTTTGGGTTTAAAATTCTCCAGTATCTATTCATGAGGTGAAATTTTCAAATGCAGATTTTGGAATTCTTAATTCCTGGTAAAGATCCTATTATTTTATTTTGTTTGGACTACTTCAGTGCTTGGTTTCATTTATTTTATTCAATGGCAGTTTGCATGCTAATGATTTTAGTTAGGTTGGGTATTTCTCTAATGGCTCTGTTGTTTTCCATGATTTATCTTAATCTGTATTGAATAAATGCCTTCATGTTTTCTGAGTTGCCTGTTTTTTTCAAATTCTCTTTATGGGCTCTTCATGTCAAATATCTAATTTTTTACCTTCTTTTTTTTTTTTTGGCAGACCTGGGGCTTAAACTCAGGTCCTGGGAACTGTCCTTGGATACTTTTTTTCAAGGCTAGCGCTCTGCCAATTGAGCTACAGCACCACTTTCACCTTTTTCTGTGTATGTAGTACTGAGGAATCAAACCCACGGCTTCATGCATACGAGGCAAGCACTCTACCATTAGACCACGCTCTTGGCTCCTGACCTTATTTTTAAAGTTCTTACTGCTCCAACTATTGATGCTTAATTTTTCATAAAACAGAATAGAGAAAAGATTAATCACATTTCAAATATACATTTTTACAAGCATACTCGATCACAGAAAGTACCTATAGTTATAGTAGAAATTTAAATTGTTAGGTGAAAAACTCGGTAAACAGTATACTATGTTGGAAAATTAGACACTAATTCTAAGTTCTTCAGTTGTTAATATGTATTACCAAATACATTATCTGTTTTATTCATAATCCTTAGTCGTCCTGAGGTTCTCCAACCACCTGTATCACTCATTTATTCTGCATTTATTATGATGAGTTAGTAGGTGATACAAAATTTCTTAGTTGGACTGTAGTGTGATTTCTGACTGCACAGCCTCTGGTTGGCATGCAGGATTACCCAGGAGTGAAGTTAGCACAGTTACCCACTTGATGGGTATAGTAAGATCATTCAAGGTGCTGCCATGAGCTCTGGGTATTTTTCCTGTGAGATCCTTATGCTGTACTCTTCTGATGTCAAAGAGAATTTAAATTACAAAAAAAGCATATTAGGTATTTAATCGTAAAGAAAAAAAAATCATAAAGAAAACAAGGCCCTCTAGAGGCAGAAGTGCCTTATTGGAGGAACTGTTCCAGACTATTTTAGGAGAAGCTGGTAATGTGCTCGGTGTGTTGGTTGACCACCCACAGGCTATAGAGCCTCTAGAAAAATCTGGAAATGCTGCCATTTGTAGAAGATCTGAAGGATGCATGCCCTTGAACAACTTCTGGTGCGTGTTCTTGAACAGGGGAGAGAGTTGTGGAAAGTGATGTTATGATGGATGACTCTGGGAGCAAATAAATTATATCAGGAACAATGTGAAATAAGGGGCAGGTCAAGAGAGATGATGAGGAAAGTGCACGATAATGAGACAATAGAGGAGACAGGAAGAAAGGGAGGGAGGATTCTGGGAGAGGCGCACTGGGACGAGTGATGGTAGGGGAGTGGAGAAGGTGATGGCTCTGGAATTTTCTTTGGGGGAGCTTTTAATTTGCAAACTCTAGCAGGAAGTGGGCAGGGACAGCCAGGCCATGTGTTTGGATGCTGTGTTCATATGGAGCAAGGATACTCCTTGTTGTGGGGTTTGTGTGTTGGTTTGGTGTTGTTTGAGGTGTTGAGGAAGTGTCTGGCAGACATTGTGATCACTTCTTTCTTCACTCCAGGTGTCCCCCTTGACAGTGTCTTTGAGAGACACTGGTGCTTTTGACATTCTAGACCTGGCTCTATTGTCAGGACAGAGATGGGGTGTGTGTGTGTGGGGGGGGTGAGCACAGCAGTGGTCTCTGCTGGGTCCACTATTTATAAGCACACATTTTGTTGAAGTGAGGCAGGGGGCGGAAACATTGATCAATATATATTGTATTCATAAAGGCTTCATTAAATTGCAACTCCATTGTACAATGACTTAGCAATAATCATTAAAAAATTTTTAAAAATGAAGATGGGCACTGGTGGCTTATTCAGGAGCCTGAGATCTAAGGATCGTGGTTCAAAGCCAGCCTGGGCAGAAAAGTCTATAAGACTCCTATCTCCAACAAACCACTCAGAAAAAGCTGGAAGTGGGGCTGTGGCTTAAGTGGTAGAATGCTAGCCTCAAACAGAAAGAAGCTTGGAGACAGTGCCCAGGCCCTGAGTTCAAACCCCAGAACTGGGTGGGAGGGGAGGAGATGATCTCACTTTTGTAAAATCATGTTGCACAAAGTAGTGAGCGAATGAGTTCAAGACCAAGTATTGATTTGTAGAATTTGATTCAGCCGGGTGAACAGCAGGTGAAGCCAAAGATGATTTGGGTGCCAAAACCTTATCAGACTATTTTCCATTGCAGTGGAGATTGAGTATTGTAAAACAAGTTTTATGATTCATGGTTAAAGAACCTAGTTTTATAGGTCATACATAATAAATTATTACCCAGATTGACCATTTTTTCAAAATGGTCAAGGCAGTGACTGATTGCACACTTATTTTAGGATTTGGTCTGATACTTACAGAGAGATAAAGAGGGCTGAGGCAAGTCTTAGCACAAAACAATTACTTCTCTCTTCGTATTAATGTATGGGGAGGGGTTGAGCTGGGGTTTATAGTTGTTCAGTTTTGCCATTGGTCTTGATATTGAGGGGTATCAAAAACACCCCTGTAAAACATTGTTTCAGGCAATCAATACCACACTTTTAAGAAGGTATAACTTTTGCAGTTTAATAGCTTGGCTGGCAAAGCTGACTTTTATAGACTCTGACCCCCTGAGAGCCAATGGAATGTGAAGAAAAAGTAAGGATTTGGGAATGAGGTAAACTTGGATTTCTGTTTGTCTCCACCACTTAATATGATGTGGCCTTGGACAAGTTACGTAAGCTTTCATTTTTCATTTCCAAGTCGGATTCTTTTCTCTAAAGGTTGCTGTGAGGTTGGTGATAATGTCGTGAGTATGTGGGTCCTTGACAGGTCCTGACACATAGCAGGCAGCCAAGAAATGCTAAAGCTACTCACTGTTCTCAGGATGCAAGATTTTATCTCTGCATCATCCTCCATACGGTGATACTCTGCAGCTTTGCAAGGCATGGCTCTATTTCTTCTTTTGATGGGGAGGAATGGGGATTGTGAGTAAGACAGCATTCCAGAAATAAGATCTAGAAACATCGGCCAGCTTGACTTACCTCCTGGGAAAAAGTATGTTCTCAAAAATTGATGTGGGAAAACCTTGAAAATAGAGAAAAAAAGATCATGAAATCAGATCTGGGTTAAAATACCAACTGATCCTGAACAAACTAAGTAAAAAGATAATCCAAGTAGCAAATCTCAGTTGTACGAGAAGATGCAGCCTCACAGAAGGCATCTTTTCATGCAAAGTAGACTAGATTGGGAAGGAAATAATTTTAATAGTCTGGATGTTACTCAATAACCTTAGAGCACTGCCCCAGAATGCTGCATTCCACTCTGGAAACTGGTTTTGTAGCTTTCTGTGTAAGAAGCATCTAGAAGTCTCCAACCTTCCCATGTTCATGATGAATAATGAATGGCCCAAGAGACCTGAATCTTATTGGTAGAGATTCGTCTTGTAAAGGAATCTGGCCTTGGAAGAGGAATGCTTCCTTTTTAAGATGAAAAAAAAAGGAAGATTAAAAAAATGAACTGTGAAGGATAAAAAGCATTAGTATGGCACAGGGTGAGTTGGTTGAGACAGCAGTAAGAATTGCTGCTCCCAGCACCCAGCTCCCAGCCAGCCCTCTGCATGCACAAGAAATTCTCTCAGGCTGAGCCATGTTTGCAGAGATGGCTTTGAAACTGCTGTGTCAGCTTCAGGATGTGTGGAAACGGCTGGAGAATAAATCCTGAAACTAGGTTTTGGAGATAGAAAAAAAAATCCCACTGACAAACAAATGACCAAGGATGTTTTGATGTGTGGCGGGTTATGAACAACCGGTTACAGAAATAGGAATTAGTAAAGTTACGGCTGCCTTTGGCTTTCCAGACTTCCCTGTGTCTCGCTGATTGATTTGTCTCCTCCGTTACCATAGATCTGCTCACTGGTAGTGTTCTGGGTGAGGAATTGCTGGGACGTCTCATAATTTCCTTGAACTAGAGAATCTTTTCTGTTAGGTTTTGATCAAGTTCAGGGACCTTTTTTCTTTTTATGTGGCGGCCAAAATGACAGCGATTGGCCTGAGCCTTTTGTCTCACTAGCAGAGTGGCTAAGCAGCTACATTCACTTCTGATGCCATTGCTTATCTGCTGCCTTTCCAAGATCCTGGCACTGGTCACTGTTCCCTCCCCCTGAGACTATAAACATCACTTTGTTTTTAATGATGTCTGTCCTGCAAGCAGGCTTTGCTTCCAGTTTTCAGTCAGGTTATCATCAGTGTGTGTGTGTGTGTGTGTGTGTGTGTGTGTGTGTGTGTGTGTGTGTATCCTGTCTTGACGTTGTGTCTTTATTTTAAAGGTAAGAAGTTCTCTGTGGCTTCAACGGTTTCTCCCTATTCAAGTTGTGTATCTGCTTGCTAACAGGAGAAGGGTCCACAAAAAGTGCAGGACAGATTGCCAATTGCTTTATTGAAGTAACTACATATGCTTGGCTTCTTAGTTTCTGGTCAATGAAACAATGTATATTTTAGTTTGAATTCTGAAAACAAAAAGGCATTGAATGAATTACATTTGAATAATCTTCATATCCACCGTCCTTACTACAGGAGGGCTGAGGCTGATATATGTAGTAGATGGAATTACACCACTCCCTCTTTTGGATCCCCTAGATTAAATTTATTGAAAGATCCCCCGAGAGATACCTTAGCTGTACTTTGCCTTCAGCCTCCCTTCTGTCGAATCCGTTTCAAATTCAAATACATTTTTGTCTGATAAATTGACTACACATAGAGGGACTAAAGAGAGCAATTAAGTATGACATCAAATAAATTACCCAGTGGCAATGTATATTCCATTTAGGTGAGCACAATTCGGAATGTAAGAAAACAGAATTTAGCTGGCTGGGCTGAAAGGCAGTTTAATGACTGGATGCCAAGAATCACTCTGTACTCTCCTGAGTTTGGTAATTGGAGATCTGTAGTATTTGTGTGCTTGCTGTGAGATGACGTGTAGTGGGGTGGCTGCAGTTGCTTCTGTGGCGGTTGTTTTTTCTGATATTTTGGAGGTGTGGTCTGATCTTTATGTAGACAATGAAGTGCCATTCAATAGGATGAGGTGATACCTGGCTGAAGTCCAGGATAAACCAATGTACTTTCTCCTTAGAGGTTTCATAACAGTGACAATGCCTAGATCAGTAACTGGGCACCTTGTGTCACAGAGAGCTGTATTTTTCTTCATTTGTCACCTCCCCCTTTTAGAAGCATATGCCTACACCTTTGCCAGAAGACTCTAGGGCTTCCTATTAGATGAGGTACGTTGTTCTGTTCATGTTGGGTTTGGGACTTATACTGGTTGATGGTCTTCCAGTAGACAGTGTTAGCAGAGGTTTGGATGTGCCTCGCTATGTCTTTTGGCTGTGATAAAATGAGGTTCTTGGCTGGCAAGCATTTTCATGAGCAGAGGCGATCTGACACATATCCTACAAAAATGCTAGTATAAGTAGATACTACTAGCTTTCTAGTGTATAAAACTTTATGTAGACTCTTTTTTGGGGGGTGTGTGTGATAATTTGAAAACAAGAACTTACATGTTTAAAAAAATCCCGTAAAAAATTTGAAGTTCTCAGCAACTGATTTCATTATGGCTAGCTTGTGAAGAAAATAAGTGTAGTAGAAGAGACGAGAAGGAAGGTTGTTTCAAGTGAGGACAGGCAAAGGAGATCTGGAGGCAGCTGAGAGATCAGGCCTTCCCAAAGAAAGCACCTGGTGAGATCCTGCTGCATGAATGGATGGTGGGCCCCAGAACCTCTGTTACTGGGGCCCCTGCATTCTGGAGCCTCTGTCATCAACCTTTATAAGGACAGAGCCTCTGAGAGCATCTGCCTGGTACCTATTCATCATCTCTTCTGAAGTGAAATCACGTATGGCTGAATCTAGGTCATAAGCAGATTCCAGCTTCCTGGAAGCTGGGAACAATGAATTTATATCTTCTACTTTAGGCAAGCAAGCCTTAAAAATCTGCAGAGTAGTTGACACGTAGGAAGGATGTTCAGAAGATGCTAGTTGTGAAAATCTGTTGTTTTTCTTAATTATGTGAATCGATCATTCTGTTTCAAAGTAACTTTTAAGTACTGGGTTAGTATAGGGGATTTTATAGCATAAAAATAGAAGCTGATAGGCCAGGAGTCTGGCCGAGTGGTAGAGTGCCTGCCTACTATGTATGAGGATCTGAATGCTATGCATGAGTACCACATACATAGACAAAACCAGAAGTGGTATTGTGGCTCAAGTGGTAGAGCTCTGGCCTTGAGAAAACCCAAGGACAGTGCTCAGGCCCTGAGTTCAAACCCCAGGACTGGCAAAAAAACAAGCTGGTTATCCATGTCTCATAGTATATAATCCTACCTACTCAGGATCTGAGAACCAAGGCTCAAAGCTAGCCTGGGCAGACAAATCTGCAAGACTCTTATTTCCAATTAATCAACAAAAAGCTGTGCCTGGAGGCATTCTTTAAGTGACAGGGCACTAGCCATGAGTGGAAAAAGTTAAATGAAATACTTGGTCTCAAATGAAAGCCTCAACATCAGTACACTCACATTAAAGATAAAGATAATTTATGCAATTACTTCTTTGAATTTTTAAAACATAAACATCAGTGAAATGATTTTTTTAGAAAGCTGATACAATATCCGTTTTTGTAGGCCTACATTTGTCAATGGGGGTACTTTCTTAATACCTCAAAATAGCAAATATCATGGAAGAATGTGTTTGTTTTACAGCAAAATCTCATTGATTCAAATTCCATTTACTAAAATTTTATGCCAACAAATTTGACTAAACTAGTTTATCAGTTTCACAACAGGGCAATGTTTATAACACTGAGTTAAAAAAACCCAAACTTTAGAACCATCTATAAACCTAAATTTATCATTCTGTTTTCATCAAGCTAGTAGCATCACTTCACTTCCTTTAGGGCTTGATAGTCCTACATGTACCTCTAAAAATCTCTTATACAAATTGTTCATTAAGGCAGAGACTCAATTCCCTTCTTTAGGTAATAGAAATCAAGTCTAGAACATTTCATTTGTTGCAGAGAAAATTGTTAAGTGAATCAATGTGGAAACATCCCATACCTCTCTATGCATTTTGTATATTAAATTATGCCCCGATGTCCCTGTAGAGAAAAGCTGTCAAACGTCAGGTTGTGTTAGGGATGCTAATTTGTCATGTGGAGCAGAGCTTAGACAGCATGCTTGAGCTGTGAGAAGCAGAGCCACCCAGATGTAAAGACTGAATAGGGAAGAAAATGCAGGGACAAAGGCAAGACCAGGAGAGGATGAAGCATAGAGGTTGAGAAGCAGGAAAGCAGAGCATATAGCGGGGAAATGAATGTTCAGAAATTACATAAAAAGTGGCTTAATTTTTTTTTCAGTAGCCTGACATTACTTGGGAGTAAACTTGCATTTACATTGTCTGGCAACCTCGTGTCAATTTTCTGAGATGTCACTGGCCACCAGTTTAGGATGCTATGATAAGATACCACGATACACACACACACACACACACACACACACACACACACACACACACACACACACACACACGTTTCTTGGAATATTAGAGGTCTGGAAGTCTAAGATGAAGGTGCCAGTAAGACATGGTATCTGGTGAACTCCCTACTTGATTTGTAGACAGCTGTGTCTGCATATGGCAGAAAGAGATCTAGTGTTCTGGTAAGAAAGACATTAATTTCATCATGAGGTTTCACCCTCATGACCTAGTCCACTTGGAGAAGCCCCGCCTCCAGATCCTGCCACCTGAGTGTTAGGCTTTAGCAGGAATTTTGGAAGACATATTCAGTCCACCACATAAAGTATTGGTATATAGCTAAGCACAAGTTTATTTTCCTTCAACTTTTTATTGTCATGGACTCTGTGACAGTTTGATGAAATCTATTGGCTGCTTTTTAGAAAGAAAAAGACTCTGCTTGTATAAAATACAATGGCTCACACAGAACTAAATTAAATTATATTATATTAAATTATATTAAACTGTAGTTATCTAAATAATAAAACTGAAGTTAGACTAACATATGTCTTCATTCAAGTGCTACATAACACACTTTCAGAGTTGTGACAAGTGCAATTCAGATTTTAATATGCCATCAGCAACTCTAATAATATGAAAATTATCTCTGATTTTATTGTGGTTAAACCTACAGGTTCTGTGGACACTTGGTTAATAATTGACAAAAAGGATAACATTTCAGTTGGAAGTATTTAAAACTAAGGATGACTTTCCCCTCCCCCACATCTAAATACCATGACAGATGATTCAATAACACAGTTGGCCACTGAGCCATCAATGTGTGGGCAGCATAAGTACCCTGGATACATGGGACAAAGGGGTGATTTAGAACCCAGGCAAGATGGGGCAGGACAGAGTACGAGTTCATCATGCTGTTCAGAACCATGCTCATTTTGAAACTTAGGAATTGTTCATTTCCGTTTGGTATTTTTGGACCATGGACAACTATCGGTAGCCAAGGCCACAGAAACTGAAACGATGGGGAGGCGGAGGTGATTATGGTCAGGATGAAACGAGACACAGAGGGTGAGGAGAACTTAGTAGTAAGTAGGGCCAGTGGAGACCTGGTGAGGCTAGAGAATGGTGGAATTGTTAAAAGGAGTGAGCTGATAGGATGCAGGGGGGTACGGGTGGTGGTGTATGGGAACACCAAGAGACTTGTACTGGTTGCTGACACCCTGTAGTTCTAACACTGGTTAAAGGTAAGATGAGCAGGAGGACAGTGCGATTGGGAAGGTTGGTTAAGGACAAGAGGTGGGATATAGACTGTGTTATGTAGATGATGTTGAAGTCATTTTGAATTCCAGAAGGGGCAAAAGAAAATGAAGGGATGTGGCTGGTGTATTAATTACAGGAAAGGTATGGCTCTAAGTTACACTGATAACCATCTTATCGACTGTATGTATACACACCCACACATAATACACACACAAATATATACACACATTGTAGCAACATGGTATTATGCCTTTGAAAAAGCAGACTGAGTTTTAGCCCTTGAATCAGCTAGCAATAGTCTAAATAAGGCTTCACAAATGTAGTAGCAAAAGTGAATTTTTAAATGCAGATAAATAATGTTGTTTTGGGCTTTCTCAAATGGGACTCAAAAGTGAATAATATCTCTTTTCAAGGAGAAGCTTTGCTAATAAACTCTGGTAGTTGTAGGTGACAGAAAGTTCTTTTAAATACAAAGTGGAGGCATAGATTATTACCTTGCTTCTTTCTTTGAGTGTTTAGAGAAAGAAATGTTTTCACATTGCTTGTTTGATTTATTTCATTTTAAATCTTCAAGTAAGTTTTATTTAGGATATATTGTAGAAGTTAATATTCCAGAGAAAAGAAGTTTCTAAGTCATTTATCTAAACATATGAGATGGAATGATGAAAGTTTGACTTACTCATTATGATTTAATTGATGCCAGTTTGTTTCGAGAACCTGTAAATTATGTGTGTGTGCGCATCTGTGTTTTGACATGTTATGATGACTAGAGAATTTATTTCTTATTTTTATTTACTTATTTGTTTTTGTGGTGTTAGAGTATAAAGCTAGAGCGTCATGTGTATGCCAGGCAAACATTCCACCAATGAGCTATACCACTAGGCTAGAACTTATTCCATTATTAAAACTTTTTTCCTAGTAGCTTTGGTGTTTGAACTTAGGGCTTTGTGTGCTTGCTACATAAATGCTTTACCTGTACCTCCAGCAATTTTTTTTTTTGCTTTAGGGTGGATCATAGCAATAAAATGGATCCATGTTCTGGCACATCTCATAGACTCTGATTAAAGACAGTACATGTTTATGAAACAACTGTTCTTCAGGTGGGTACAGGAGGCTTTCTCTACCCCTCAGCCATCTTGCTCATGAAAGTGAAGTTCCTGGATCCTTTTGAGATTGAGATGAGTTCTTGCTATGTAGCCCTGATTGTTCTATAACTCACAATTCTCTTTCTCTTGACCTCCCAATGCTGTGACTCAACTTATAGAACGCCTCTAGATCTCTTCTTTTCTGGATTTAAAAAAGTTAAATCCAAGTTTTGTGGGTAAAATCTAATTATTGTCAAAGCCCAATGAAACAAAAATACTCTTGAGTCAACTTTCAAAAATGTTCTCCTCCTTTCTAGAAATAATAGTGCATGAGATTGAGTCTGGTCTGTTCCTTTTTCCTCCAGTTTCCTAACAACTAGTTTTTGTTCAGTACTTTATCTTGTTTTACATAAAAAACATAAAATTGTGTTTCACTCAGTTGTATAGTTTTGTTGCTTTGACATCCAAATAAAGACAACTACATTCCTCAGGTAACTTGAAAACAGTTTTAGCATTAACTTCAAATAACATCATGATAGCTTGATTAAAAATGAGGATGGAAATTGATAAAACTTACACAAGCTTAATATTAAGATTTTACTCTGGATTCTTTGTGTACCCGTTTTTAGTTGTTTTTTTTTTGAAGTTTGAAGAGATTTTTTTTAACACTGAATTTTCCTTTGGCTTTTTGGATGTTTGCCTGGAAAACTTCATTATTAGAAAGTGCTCTTTCTCTCTCTTTATGAGTTTTGATTAAAAGTTAATTAGTAAGTGAGCTGCTTAATATTTTCTTCCCTCTTGATAAACTGTATGGATTTGCAAAAGAGATAAGTTAGGGTCAATTACTTTCTCTCTTTAAGAAAGTAATTGCTGTGGAAGAATTTAAAATACCAGCTTCTGAGGGGCATTTAGAAGGTGACTAGCTTAAAAAATAACTTGCAGGAAACAGTGTTTCTTAGTCTCATACATTTAGTTCTTACTTCCTTGTTGTATGTATCAAATGTAGCATATTTCTGGAGTCAGTCATTGCTGAGGTAAGTGGCGATGTCTTATTAGTTTATGGTTCAATGGCTCAGATTGGCCTATTTATATATTAATTAGGCCAAGTTTCAGATTCTGGTTCCAGACAGACCAATTACTTTACATTTTCTCTAACCCATACACAATTAGACTGCTAGTCATCACTAGATATGACTATGAGCACTTATCTGGGGCACAACTCTTTGCAATTTTGAGAATAACTGGTAATTGTATTATTGAAAAATGGAATTAGTAAGGAAAGAGAATATTGCATGCTCACTCTTCTGACTAGTCAGAGATTTCATTTAATGGATTTTTTTTGTATTTTCCTTTTTTCTCTATTGTGTGTGTGTGTGTGTGTATGCGTGCACACGCATGTGCACTCACGCCAGTACCAGGCCTTGAATTTAGGGCTCCTCTCTCTCACTTGGCCTTTTCACTCACCGTTCGTATGTTGCCATCTGAGCCATGTCTCCGGTCAGCATTTTCGCTGGTTAGTTGGAAATGACATCTCTCTGACTGTTCTGCCCAGGCTGTGAATTATGATCCTTATATTACAGCCTCCTGAATAGCTAGGATTACAGGCACAAGTCACCAATCTGTCTACACTTGGCACTATTAAGGCATGGTTATCTATCAGAATCCACCTGTTATCCTTCTTAATAGTGTAAATTTTATTATTCCTTTTGAGATGAAATCTCACTATGGTATATTTGTCAGCCTGGTATCAAAGTTCTCGTCTGAAGCAGTCTCCACCCCTCCATTTCCCACCTGATGAATAGCTAAGACTATAGACATGGCCTTGCAATTTTGAATAGGCATTTCCAAAGAAAATTATGATTGGAAAACAAAAATATGTAGTTGGCTAGGAAAAAGCAAAAGATAGCAAAGAAAGCTTTTTTTTATTTAAATTTTATTGTAAAGGGGATGTACAGTTATATAAGTCAGATAATGAGTAAATTACTTTTTGAATGGTATCTCCCAGTTTTTCCATTCCACCTCTCCCAGATTCTGTAGTTATTTCTGACATAGTGTCTAATGAGTATCACTGCTAAATTGCTTCACCCTTTGTCCCACCATCCCCATTACTGTGCTTCCCCTTCTGCTCCCCAAATCAGATAAACTTATATACAAGAAAAAGAGTACAGATATCAAAATAGTGACAAGAGGGCATAAAGTGAAGGAAAAAAAAAGAAATAACTGTGAACGTTACAAGAAACCATTTGTTTCCATTTCTTGGAGTTCATTGCATTAAGAATCATTTATATGATCATATATGTGCACATAGCTATTGAACCTTTGTGATCCTCTCCTAAAAATATCCTCCTTTCTTCTCACTGTGTTACTAGTTAGAGTCCTGTTAGAAGACCTAGAAAAGATATTTTTTTTTGAGGAAGGGGATGGTAAGAATTTTGTTGTACTTATGATGTCCTAAGTGACATGTAGGTACTCAGAACCAAGAATGATGCTGTTTGTAGGAATTTTGTATAATGGAAAAACACTTTCCAGTAGAAATCTAGAATCTTTCAGTACACATAGCTAAGGCACAAATATCTTGTGTTCAGTCCCTTGTGTGGTATTATCATCACTTTTGAAATTTTTTAAAAATAATGTTTCGGCAATTTTACCATCAAGTGTATTTGGTAAGTGTGGCTATCACCAGAAGTTCAAATGGCAAGAACTCAGCAAATTCTGGGAAACTGGATTCTTGTTCACTTTTAACTTTTCTACAAAAGGAAAGGACAAGCATTCTTACTGAATGAAATAACTTGCTTCAATTCATGTGAGCTCTCTTACTATTAGCTATTAAATATGTGTGTACATTATTTTTATCTCTATGCAGTAGTTTGGGGAGGGGGACCTCCATATGAGCCTTGTTAAAAATATTTAAACAATTTGAAATAGGAAAGGGAAGGAGGAAAACAAGATGATTGGGAGGGGGTAGTGGGAAGGAAATGGGGGCAAAAACATGAAAAGGGGTATCAATATGTGAGAAATACCTACTACCTGATGAGTATAACTATAACCCCTTTATACATTACTCCGACAATAAAAAAATTTAAACAGTGTATCATGTCTTCTGAGTTTTTCTAACTACAGGATGCATTCTCAAGTCTTATGCAAATGCTCATTGGGTCTCCACTGTTTAGGATTATTCGAACTGTTTTTCTGTTAGTGTGGGTAATTAAGCTTTGATCACAAACAGCTGTGTTCAGTCTTATCCAGCAGATGGGAGGTATGATACTGAGAGGAAAGTATTCTGGAAGGTTCCAAAGCCCACTTATTTTATATGCTAAGAACATGTAGATGAGCATGTCTGTTGGAACTCTTGTGGATAGTACCAGAACTCTAAACCCTTGCTAGCATTAGGATTGTTGGCTTTGGTGCCTGAATAGTCCAAGGGAGAAACTGTTGCTAGGGAAAGGCTGCCAGGAGGGCTCAGAAAAATGTCACTAGGGCCCCGTTTCTCTCCATCTCTCAAGTCCATCTTCTGGGATAATCCCCTTTTCAGATTGGCTTCTACTTCTTCAGCCTACATCTAATAGTTGCCAGACCAGTGAAAAGAGCCACCTTTCCAGCCCCCATTTACCCCTATCCCACCCCAACAGTAGCTCTGACTCTCTCTGGTCCTGATTGGATAGCATGCTAACTGAGGTGGGGGAATATAGCACTCTGATTGGCCAGTTCCACCGTTATGTTATCTGTCATTTCGGAGAGTTGTATTTTCAAAAGAAAGTAAGAAGTTGACCATAGTACAGAATAATTTTTTCTCCTATTAAAAAAAGTCATTTTATAACTATGTTTATTGTGAAATAGAAATAGAACTCTTTAAAATACTAGGAAGGAAATGAGGTGAACTATCTTCCGGTGTTTGTGAAAACCTGATTTTGGCAGCCTGTATTGGTGTCTGAAGTCATTTTGGGCAGGCTATCTCTCTGGGTAGACAATGTCCTTGAATCAGTCAGTCTGTGGTCATCTCTTCTCTAACCCATACTTTTAGGATACATGAAGCATTAGCTGGTCCCTATAGAATACAACTTTTATTTTTGCAAACACGATGTCATCAGTTTTCTTTGCCCCATAAGCTAAGTTTATCTTAAATATGGTGCTTCTTCCTTCTAATAGACAAGATTTGACATTTTTTTCCCCCAAAGCTGATATGTCCTATTCAAAACATCCCAGTGGAATCTCAGAGTGTTGTTCAAGAAAACTGTGTATGGAAAGCTCCTTAACCATAATTCCACTTCAACACAGGTATTTTTGTTTTACTTTGATGTGGAAAAGAGGTACCATATTTCCCCCTGGAGTTGCTCGATTTTTTTCTTCCTTGAGAAGGCTCAGATTACTGGATTCTGACACTTTTTGGATCTTTTAATATCAACACGTGTCTCATTATTTGTTTGTGGTTACATTTTCTTCTTATTTTTACCTAGAAATCTCATGAGTAGAGCAGATACACAGATCCAATAACCTCATACTAATAAGTTATATATTCTTCGGTATGTTACATGTCTCCATTTAGAAAACTAAAATGATTTGGTGTTCTGATTAGAGTATTAAGCATAGCGGGGTCTGGGAGGACTGGAATTAAAGTGTTTCAAGCCTGAGAGTTATCAGAGAAGCTGAGATATTTATGGCCAGATGAATGTAAATCTAATTTTGAGTGTATTCTTTAATTGGAGGATAGCCTATTTTGTCACAAATTTTTTCCCTGTTTACTTCCCTAATTTCTTCGGTAGTTTTCCGGGAAGTGTTGAGAGCCAGAAACATCCAGAGAAAAATAGATTAGAGAAAGGATTTTAGAATGGAAATCCTTCTGTCCATCACCTTAATAATAACAATAAAAATAATAATAAAAAAGCCGGGTGTGGTGGATCACACCTGTAATCCTAGCTACTCAGGAAGCTAAGATCTGAGGATTGCAGTTCAAAGCCAGCCTGGGCACTAAAGAATGTGAGACTCTTATCTCTAATTAATCACTAGAAAATGGGAAGTGGGGCTGTGGCTCAAAGGTTAGGGCAATAGCCTTGAGCTAAAGAGCTCAGGGACAACGCCCGGGCAAAGAGTTCAAGCCCCATGACCCACCAAAATAATAATAATAACAACAACACTAATGATACTAATAACAACTAGAAAATGCTGTTTTATGCCATATAACTTTTTATGTGCTTATATTGCCTAAAATATTTTATTCATTTTTGGCAAGCACTATTTTTTTTATTTATTTCTGGCAAATGCTAGAACTGGGCAGTGAACTTTAGCCCAAATTACAGAGAACACTGAGAATGTATTATTTCTGGGTCACACTACTGGAATTAGGAAATGTTACTCCATAATGAGACTTCATATTTAGCTCAGGCTGGAGTGGGCAGTGGACTTTCTGATACATGGGTTACATTTGCCTTTTAAGTTGAAATGCCATTTAGCACAGACAAACACCACCAATTTCTCAATTTTTTTCACCCCTGGTGTGGAACCTTTTGGTTGATTTGATCTTAGGCTGAAGAATTGGAGCACCAATTGGTTTTGGTGGAATGAGCCTTTGATCTTTCCTGGACCGCCTCCCTGTCCTGTGGGCTCATAGGCCAGTGGGCCTGCAATGTCTTTCCCTGCTCTCCTGCAGCCTTGGCTCTTTGTGTAGCTGTTATCCATTTCTGTGGCTATGGTTTGTTACCTCTATTTGTACTCTAAGTAGAAATTTGATAAGGTTCTGTGCCTGTCCAATGATTTAGATGTCAGGTAAAGATGAAGCAAAGCAATTTTGACAAGTCAAACATTGGTGCAAAGAAGGGGAGAGGAAAATCACCTGCGGGGAGAAGAAAGTGAAATCTCGTACAGTCCTGCTTTCTTTCTCTTTTAACTTTAGGTCAGTACTTTAACCTCTTTAATTTGTCCCTTCTTAAGTGGATGTGACATGGTGACTTCCAGCTTCTATCTAAAGGGCAATGAGATGGAGGCCTGCCTTGGAGGGGAGGGATTCTGGCATTTAGGGAGGTCTGACTTGGGTATTCTGATAAAAACATCTGGGCCTGGATACTTTATCTTTGACTGAAGCTGAGATTAAAGTCTTAGGAGACATGGTTTATTAATGCCAGTGTCTGTTCGCATGTGTGTATTGCAAAGGGCTAGTGGTTTTTTTTTTTATGCATAAGCTGAGTTTCTTTATCAGGAGCATTGCTTGTTGTCTTATCATGTTCTGTTCTAGATGGAGAGCCAGGAGGATCTCTTATTAATTTAATTTTCTTTGAGCCCCTTTAATTGATTCAGTAATACTTTTGAGCTTCCCCAATATCAAATGCCTTGATAGTCCTCCTGGTTTGGCAGCTTTGGCAGTTGGAATTTCCTCATTTTGCATGTGATATGTCTTACTGCCATGGGCAGGGGTGACCTGAATGTCACTGTAACCTAACATGACCCTGAGAAGCTGTTTGAACTGAGGCTCAGCCCTAGTTTGGGGCCTCTTGATTTTTGCAAAGTTATGTGATGAATGTAGGTTTTTCATTGTTACTTAACATTGGATTCCACTCTAGTCTGAAAGCACAATTCAAAGAACTCACAAATTTACATTCAGGGTAGTTTTGTTTGAGTTTATTTAAAGAAGCGAAACACACACATCCTTATAATAGCTCTTACTATTGATGCATTGATGGTGCTGACAAAGAGAAAACTCAGACCAGATGGTTTCTAAACAGTAGGACCACCTGGCTCGTTGGCAATGCCAGCTTTTCCCAAATAGCTGTACTCTCACAGATGTGGGGGAGTCAGGATGTTGAGATGTACAGGGGAAAGTTTTGAAAGAAGGATTCTTAAGAGAAGAGGGAACATATATACCCATGTCAAACTCAAACTGGCCCCTCCCATATCCAGTACCTTCATCGTCTCATTTTTCTTCTTTCTCCTTTGGAAACTGTAAAATCCAGTTCTTCCACATTACAAAGACACAAATCAGATAAAAGTCTCCCGAAGAAGAGCACGAGTGGTTCATGGACGTAATCTTCTATATTCAGGTGACTGAGATCTCAAGGTGAGCATCAAGGTGTGAAGCCAGCAAAGGCAGAAATGTTCATGATGTTCCATCTCTAGCTCACCAGCAAAATGCTAAACTGGAGGCTTGGCTCAAGTGGTAGAATGCTAGCCATGAGCTAGAAAGCAAAGCGAGTGTATGAGGCCCTGAGTTCAAGCCTAAGTGTCAGCCAACACACATTTTTTTCCCTTGAGTTGTTTAATCTGAAGGGAAAAGAAAAGTCCTTAACCATATTCTTTGCATCAGTCTCTCTACCAGTCTATAATTTTGGCAATGGTGTTCTTCTATAGCCTGATCTTTATTCATTGAAAATGACCATTGTGGCCTACAAAATTAATGTCTAAGCAACATCTGTAGTAAAGTATAAGCCATGCTAAATTTTACTTCTGTCACATATTCTTGTTTTTTTTTCTGGGGTTTATTAAAATAGCAAATTACAAGGGGTGTCTTATGATGTTAAGAAAGTTGAGGGGAAGGGTTGGGTTGGGAAGGACAGGGGAGAATGATGAAAATGGGTAGTATCGATCAAAATGCATTGTACTCCTACACTGACTTCCTGAATGTTAACTCCTTTATACAACTACTTGAAGGTAAAAAAATAACAGCTAGCAAATTAGCTAACATTTATTATTGTTTCCACTGAGAAATGTTCAATGGGTTCCCTTTTTGTCTCCACTTATCTACAGGAGGATCTTGTTTCCATGTTGGGTTCATTTAATCATTTTCACTGGCGGTTTCTTCCCTGTGAGATGAATTGAAAGGTGGCACCTGAGAAGTTGCTGTGGGTGGGCTCATTTATTACCTTTGTGGCTTCCTCTAACTTCCTTCATCTATAAGATGGGCCCAAATGCATGCCTGCCAAGACTTACTTATTTGAATATGATATAGGTAAAGCACATTTAAATTTCATTAAATTCTATTCTACTTTGATCCAAGGAGGACTGAAGGAATTCCCAACTGCAGATGGCACGATGTCTGCCATGTGGCAGAGTGTGTTCTCTGGATGTTCAGTGACTGTGATTGTTTCTAAATGCCTGTGATCATGGAGTACAGATCACTTCTTAGACATTACCTGATGGATTTCCCATCCTAGTTGTGCTCCTAGAATATGTGACATGATCACTACAGTACCTGGAACATGGAGGAACTTAATAGATCTCGGGATATTATCATCTCATTTGGTTCTCACAAAAAGTGTTATCAATGTGGTAGCATAGTTATGCCCTGTGAGGTTCAGTCACTTGCATAAGGTCACTTAGCTAGTAAGTAGTGAAGCCAGGGCTCAAATGAATTTACTTTATAATTGAGCCCCTGCTGTCAACTACTTCAGGAGTACCAATGTCTTAGGAATGATTTTAATTATTTAACTGATTGAGAATTTAAATAAAATATAGTTTATTGTATATTTATGTAGAATATATAAATAGTATACATTTCATTGCTTTCTACCATATTTATTATTAGCTTCAACTAGTTGTACCAGGCATTTTTATTTTGACAGGGCCATGTATGCAGACAGTATACTTTAATTGGGCTCATCTCTTCTGTCATTCTTCCTTATTCCCCTCTCCTTTCTCGAATCAATCTCAAGAACCCTCATTGCTCCATTTTGACACAATTACCCAAAGTACCTTGATCATATTCACCTTCCTACATCCTCTTGATTCCTCCTCTCATCCCGCCACTGCCCATCCCCATCTATTCTCATTCCTGTCATTCATGATCTCACTGCTTTTCGAAGTAAATTTTCTAGTGAGATTGTGAATATACATGGAACATATACATCATATACATGTTCCATGTTCATATTCATGTTCACATACATGTTCATATACATCCTCCTTGTGCATATTATAAAGATATATACGTATTGTAAAAAACTTCTGCAACTGTAAATGAAAGCTAATTTAAGGATTAGAAATCTGTGAAAATTATTTTAATGCCTTTTAATTATGTTTAAAAGGTAATTATAACTTTAATTTATTTAATTAACCATAAATTTACAAATTATGATATTAATTTATATAAAAGCAAATTCACTTTTGATCTCATTTCTTTGATTTAACATTTGTTAAAATTAACTTCACCTTTTAAAATATGTATTTAATCAGATTTTTCCTTTGCAATGTTTAATTCCCATCTAGCAGTGTAAGATTAACCAATTTTCTGCATTTGATGCTTTAAAAAATCCAGGACTAGATAGTAATCAAACATGAAATAGTGATTAAGCCTTTAAAGCTTGTGGAACACCAAGTAAAATGCTAGACAGATAAAGAAGCATACAGCTCTCATTTTTAAAGTCTGCACAGCTATACAAGATGGTACATAGTATCAGAGATATATAAGTTAAAGAGTAGAAGAACATGAACCAGCAATGAATGTGCCAGTAGTTCCTAGGCTTCCACTTAACACACACCAACAAACTGCTTTAAGGGGCCATCTCCTTTTCTGTTCTGCCTTTGGCCGATGAGATCATTCACCTCATAGATTCCTTGAGCTTCTGCTCATCTTCTCTAGGCCATGTTGGAATTCCTTTAACCCTTTCTCATTCCTGAGTTTTATTTTTCCTGCCTGTTTGCTTTCTGTATTCTTGATTATCATTTGTTCTCTTACTCATGATTCCTCTTTAATATCTGGGTAGAAGAAAAAAAATACATACCTGTACCTTGTACATATTTAAGCACATATTTGTCAATAAACAGGTATACACATCCATCCATACACATACTCTGCGTCCCAGCATTTGAAATAAACACTGAAATGTCACTGTCTTTCCAGGGCCTGCTCTGACCCCTCCTTTAAAGTCAGCATTCCTGATACTGCACTATACTGTCTTAGGATGTCTTTTTCTTAGGACTTGCTAAAGTACCAGACATTGCCGTGACTGTGACTTGTGTCTTCCACTGTGATTCATCACCGGCCACTTCCCGTGTTGCATCGTTCCCAAACCTGAAATAGCAGTTGGCACACAGTAGGTGCTCAGTAGAATTTTGGACAGTAGGTCAAGGAATAAATAAATGAGCATTTGAGGGGGGGAAATCCATAGCATGACAGTCCCAGAGACTGCCATTGTTACTTTCAAAAATAAGAAACAGGCCGGGAGTTTGGCCTAGTGGTACAGTGCTTGGCTAGCATGCACGAAGACCAGGGTTTGAGTCCTTGGTACCACATACATAGAAAAAGCTGGAAGTAGTGCTGTGCCTCAAGTTGTAGCGCTCTAGCTTTGAGAAAGCCCAAGGACAGGCTGACTCTGAGCCACAATCATGAGTAGTTAGGATTCCAGGCATGAGCCATCAGTGGCCAGCCAGAGGTGATAAATTGTATGTCCAAGATGAAGCTTGGAGCATAAAGTAAAGGCAATTTTGCTGGGGAAGGAGCAGGAGCTTCTAAGGTGAGCTTAGATGAGGTCAGCAAATACTTGAATTAAGTCTACCAAGTTAAAGTTACATGGCTGGCAGTTCCCTTAAGAGCTTGATCTGAAGCTTTGGGTCTTAGCCAATCTCCTTCCCTTTGCCCCCTTCCCTGTACTCATCCAAGGGGACCATTTTCAGTTCTCTTGCATGAGATCTGGTGAACAATCATTCCTTCTTGGCTTCAGTTTCTCTTCTCTCCCTTCTTCTGTCTGATATGCCCTTTCTTAAACATTCATGAAGCTGTTTCTGTGAACGAGGCACTTTGCAGTTAGGCAGGATGTAAGTGGGAGAGAGACAGCTGACGAATGGTTCCATGACTTCCTGAATGTAGTAAAGAAAGACTGGGTTGTTGGTGCTTGAGTTGGTGCTGCCAGTGTGAGCATACTTACCATTAAGTATGCTCTACAACAATAAATAAATAGGCTCCAAAATACTATGGGCCATTTATAGTGATAATTGGGTCCCTTCTCCTTTGTATTTAAAATGTAGTTCTGGCACTGAAGCTTGAACTCAGGGCCTTGCATCTCTTGAGCCATACCACCACTTCCAGCCTTTTATAAATTAGTTGGAGATAACCATCTTGATTTGTCTGCTCGGACTGGTTTTGAACTCCAGTCCTCAGATCTCAGTCTCCTGAGTAGCTAGGATTATAGATGTGAGCCATCAATGCCCAGCAGTGATCATGTGCTGTTTCCAACTGGTTGCTTGGGCTAGGCTTGTTGGGTATACGTCTGTATTTTCAGCTAGGTAGGAGACAGAGGTAGAAGGATCATGATACCATCATGGGCAAAACCACAAGATCTTATATGGAAAATAACTGAAGCAAAAAGCAGATGTGGCTCAAGTAGTAGAGCACCTGCTTGGCAAGTGTGATACTTCAAGTTCAAAGCCTTGTACTGCCCCAAACTACTCAAGTAAGTAGGCAAGCCAAAATCTAGATTCATTCCCTCCCACCCTCCCTTCCTTCCTTCCTTCCTTCCTTCCTTCCTTCCTTCCTTCCTTCCTTCCTTCCTTCCTTCCTTCCTTCCTTCCTTCTTGCCTTCCTCCCTTCCTGCCTGCCTCTCTCCCTTTCTCCCTCTCTGTCTCTCTGTTATCCCCCCCCCACCCCACCCCAAGGGAAGAATTCCACGTTCACAGATGGCAATCAGCACCAAACCCATGATTGTAGAATTTAAAGTGCTTTCTTTTCTTTTAAGATTACCTTCTTTGGAAATTTTATTTTTAAAAAAATTCCAGCAAATAACAGCCTATGCGATGGAGCCTTGGTGAAACTGCGGTTAAAGCCATTAGGATTTGACAGAGAGACCTTTCTTCCTCCCTTTCTGTGCCCGTTGCCATCACAACCTTGTCATCCTTCTTGCTTTCATTATTTCACTGCTCTGCACCCTGGTGCTCACCTCCAGCCAAGCTAAGTGGCTTCCCTGCTTAGCTAGGCATAAAACACCAAGAGCGGATCACTGTGTGTCTCCACGCATGCTGGGAGATTGAGCCTGGGTACACACAGCATTTTTTTAATTTTTGTTGGAATGAAAAAAAAAACATTGCCATTTATTGGACCTCTTATTTATGGCAATGGTTAAAGTATGTTTATAAATTCAAATGAAAGTATAGAGAGAAAATTAGATATGCTTAAGCTGAAAGTGATGAGTTATTCGGATCTATTTGTTTTCACGAGCTTTTTGTTTTTCCTTTTCAAGTTCATCTGGCAAGGGAATTTTTTTTTTCAGTAGCCCCAAGGCTAATGATGCTTGAGAGAATTGAGTATGTAAATACAGACGTGCCTTGACAAAACAGTCTAGTGGCCAACTAAGGAAACTTCTCAAACCTTGTTCAGAAGCTGCATTGACACAATTAGATTCTTTTTATAAGCCATTATGATAATTTAAGTGTTACTTTGAAGCTTCAAATTCTGAATGTAGGATGAGGATTACATGAGCTATTAAAATGTGTTTCCATATTGATAATTAGGCTTAAAAATAAAAGAACATCTTTTACTCCAGCTATGTGGGAGGTAGAGATTAGGAGAAAGTTCAAGGCTAGCTCAAGTAAAAAAGTTGCCAAGCACCATCCCATCTGAACAAATATACCAGACATGGTGACATGACTGAATTCCTGCCAATGTGGAGGAGGCATTATCTGAGAGTATCTTGCTTTGAGGCTGGTCTGGTGCAAAATGGTGAGAGTCTATTGGAAAAATGAGTATCATGAATAGGACTAAATATATGGCTTAAGTGGTAGGGTGCCTGCCCTATCAAGTGTGAGGCCCTGATTTCAAATCCCAGTACTGCCAAAAAAGAGAGGGGGAGAAAGTGGTGTATTGATCCCAGTCAAAATATTTAGGTGGTGTGACAGTTACTCTTTCTGTACTAATAATAGGGCATGGGATTCAGAAAGACTGAACAAGGTCTATTCCAATGGTCCAGGAAAAGGTAAGATTCAGGATCATTGGCTTATAATCGGAAAGTAACTGTATTTTGACTTACTTATTTACTCCTTGTGTTGCTAGGTAAAACAGGGCCTTGCGTATGCCAGACGAGTTTTCTCCTACTGAATTGTATCCACATCGCTTGGTTTTCTGAGTCAGGTTCTCACTACATGATTCAGCTTGTCCTGAAACTTGCAATCCTCCTATTGCTACCTCCCGAATTCCGGGATTGCAGGACTATGCTACCATGCCTGGTGAACATTTATTTAAATACTGAAAAGTATCTTAGATACCTCTCTACTCTGTATGCCAAGGATCTGAGTGAGAAGTTTTACTCCCTGTGGTTGGCCTATTTTCTAAATATTTTCATAAGCACATTTATAGTCAACATCTGGCAATGCAGCATAGTATAGTTGTTTTCATGATTTCCTCTGAAGCAAAATAAAAACTGCTTAGGGACAGGGCTGGCTGTTGATTTTATTTGTATTCCTCTTTCCTAGCGAAGTCCAGGATCAAAAATGCTTTTTCTCCTACAAGGCTGGAGAGTAGAAGATTTAACACTGCTTTTTTCCTTGTTGTGTTTCTTCTTTAAAAATACTGAAAGTATCAACATTGATATTTAATGAACTGTCATAAAGTACTGACCCGTTCCTGTTAGCTTTATGTGTGCATTGAATCATTTGACCTTGTCTCTATACTCAATCCAATAGCTGCTGTTGTTATTAACATGGACAAGAATCCACAGAATGGTTAGGTGACTTGTGTAAGATCACACAGGTAGCAGGGAAAGCTGCTGGGACACAAATCTAGGTTTGCCCTCATGATTTTCAATTTTCCTCTTTTTACGAGCTCTGTTTGTGGGCATAGCTTCCAATTCTAGCCACTTTATGGTCACCCCTGCCTGTTCTGAGTTCTCTGTTTACCCTTCATTTTAAATTTTGTTTCTTTTCTCTCCCCTCTTCTTGCTAGGTCAAGTACAAAAGAGATTTTGAAGAAAGCAAAGGAAGGGGTTTCAGCATTGTGACAGACACACCTGAGCTGCAGAGACTGAAGAGGACTCAGGAGCAAATCAGTAACGTAGGTGCCATTTCCTTCGTGGCAGACTTGGCAGCCCTGATGTGTGTTTCTGGATAGGAACGTGAGACTGGGTGCCTCGAATGTGTGTTTGCTGTTGTGGAATGCGAGAGGTACTCATAAAATATGCCAACTTCACTTGCTAAGTATCTGCCCTTTGGTTCTTTATCATGGTTACCTACAGTCTAACAATTATTATAACCCACTGTCTTGAATTATGCATGATTCTCACCTTTTGAATAGTTACAAAGCAGGATTTTTCAATAATTAAATTAAAAAACCCTGACACTTAGTATTTTTGCTGTGGATAGAAATACAATATATTCATAGATAACTTGGTATCATGAAAAATATACGTTTAAGTGGTTTAATATTTTAAATCAGATATTTGTGCGATTCTGTATCACATTTAACTTTGGAAATAAACACATATGGAGTTAATTTCCATTTGAAAGTCTATCTTGTTCACTAATTTATTTTACCTTTAAAAAGAAAGCTGGGACTAATAGAAGATAAAGACACATTAGAAACAGGAATATATTAATTTAGTACTTATTAAAGATATGTCGATTCTTAATTCCTATCATTAATATGTGTGATTGCATTTCCTCTGAAGTAGTAATATGAAGTGTAAAGGTGTATTTTTACATAAAAAATTAGTTCAATGTCAGATACCCAAGCAGAAATATGAATGGATTTCAACAGCTGTGCATGTAATAAAATTAAGAGCCAACATGGAAAACCTCATTATTTTTCACGAGAACTGCATTTTACATGTGACTTTTCAGTGATATTTTCTAGGAGGCATGTAATCAGCAGATGGATTTAAATGCACTGATATTGGGCTATTTTCATAAGATATTTATGTGTATTTATGTATATACATCTACACACATACAATTTGCAAATAACAATTATAATATGTAATATAAAAATATACCTACCAGTCAAAAGTTTAAAAGCAGAAGTATTTAATGTTTACATTTTATTCTGGAACCAGGAGGAGGCTCTTGTTTTCCTACTGTATCCCAGAAACTGTCAATCATGAACAGTGGCAATTATTCTCCTACTGTTTCATTCTTTCCTTAAACCAAAAACCTATCCTTTCTCTTAAAACTACGAACCAAAGGTATATTTTACTGGTCATTACATTCAGTCATAGTTCTTTCTTTGGATCAAGTTTGGAGACTGAAAAACAATAGTATTCCCAAGACAAAGTTGTGTCATAAATCTTCAACTTTCATAGAAATTTATATCTCAACGAACTAAACATTTCTACTTAAGACATCCATGTGGCTGCAAATCAGAGGACTGAAGTTAACTCAAAGGTAAGCCTTGAACATTCTATTCCAATTATGTCAGTTTTTGTGTTTAATTAGGAAAGGACGGATCATTTCACCAACATTTATCGTTAGCAGGAATGTGCCTCATTTCAATACGAGTCTGTCTGCAGATCCATTCTTAACAAACCCTTCATCACAGGTGCGTATTAATCTGTATTTGTTCTGTAATACCCATGTACGTTTAATGCTCATTAGTTTAAGCATATAGCTGGGTGCCAGTGGCTCATCCTGTAACCCTAGCTACTCAGGAGTTTCTGAGGATTCAAAGAGGAGGTTCTGAGGTTCAAAGCCAGCCTGGGCAGGAAATTCCATGAGACTCTTATCTACAATTAACCTCCAGAAAAGTGGCACTGTGGCTTTAAGTATCTTTGAGCTAACGAGTTCAGGGACAGTGCTCTGGCTCTGAGTGCAGACCAAAAAAAGAAGTATAATGTAGAGAACATTTTTAATAAACCAAAATGTTTTGCAGTGCTGTGACTTTATCAACCATGGCAGTCTCATAAGTAGTTTGTTAGGCCAGATGAAGCATATTTGTGTTTAGATGATAGTAAGAGAATAAAGACTCACTATATTCCTGTTAAATATTTTTGTTAGGAACCTCCTCATGAAGAAGGGAGACTCTATGAGATACCTGGAGATCTGGTGAACTTACTACTCATTTATAAGATCTCAATTTCATGACCCTTTTCCATTATCTGAATGGTTTTTCCATATAACTCTAGGATTTTTTGTTAATAAGAAACTCTAGTTTGGTCTGGACTTTGGCTAATCCAGTTTTCTATACTGCTTTCATACAAATGCAACAGAACATGGTGGGCTGAAACCCAGACAGATATCCACAGTGGCCTGAGAAGTGTCTGTTTTGAGAGCAGGAAGAAGGAGAGGAGGTGTCTAGACTGGGCAGAAACAGGATCTTCCCGCTGCGGAGGCAGGCATGGGGCTGAGTCATTCTGAAAATTACCAGGGATGTGAGATTTGTGAACTCTCCCTTCAGTAAAGGTTGATGTAGGTGGCTGCATCAGGAAGTCTGTGCAGTCTTTATTTCTCTGACTTGCCTTTCGGTTCATTTTATCTTTGAATATTTTTGTGGTTCCTTTCAAGCTGTTGCTAATCCTTTTGGACATAAGAAAGAATAAAGACATAAAGCAGTGAATTTAATGACAACTCCTATGTGTTTGGGTTAATATGTTATGGATGAATGGGCATTTTTGATTGCTTGTGTCTGTGTCAATGTTATGAACACTTTTCAGCCTTCTTGTGTTCATTTGTGTCGGATTTGAAATCATTTGGAAATATCTACTCCATCAGCGTGTGTTACTGAGTTATGGGATAAAGTACAGCTATAAATTTCCAATTGTGTGTAATAAAAGAGGTGAGAGTGGATTAGGCCTGCCTTCTGTTTTGGGTGCTGAAAATGACAACATAGTGAATGCGGGAGATGTGTTAAATACTGCAATTTAAAATTCTTCTGCTATGTTCCCCCAGAATAGCTGCAGAAAGAATAAGAAAGAGGCAGAATTCCAGCCCTGACTTAATGGTTTGAAAGAAATAAGATGTAGCCTCTACAGTAAAGTTTTTGTTTTCCCCAGTGGCTTTCCAGAAGCTGCCTTTATATGATCCAAATAAATTAATATTCAGAAGAAGTTTGACTAATGTTTATGCATTTGGCTTGGAAATTGGGTTTTGTGAGAAGTCACAATATCAGCCGAAGCATTTAAGTGGAATTAATATTTAAGGAGTCCAGATTTTGCGTCAGGTGTGTGTATCTCTTCAGCAGAATATATCTACACGGTATATGTGTACAGTGCTGACTTAGGCTCTGTGTGTTCACAGATTTATCATCTATGCTATCTATTCTAGGACATACATTTAGAAATGACAGACATGTCTTCCTATGTCTTTGGGTTTTCTTTAATAGTATTTTAGGAAAATGGTCTTAAAGGACAATGTATAAATATGCATTGAAAATGCTATGCCCCTGGATACTTAAAAAAATGATCTCTTCTCTGTATAGCTTTTGTTGTGTGGTTCTTTCTAGTATTGGGAGGGTAGCACCTCTGGTTTGTAAGTATGTCCTTCGTGGTACATGCAGTTGGGTGGCAAAGCCAAGTCCTCATCAGGCATCCTAGGGATTCCATCTAGCCTGCTAAGGTCACTGATGTGTTTCTTTCTGCCTGTTTACACACTCATCGAAGCTGCACTTTCAATTAACTCACACAGTCGAGGGATAAATTGTGAAATAAAATGGTAAAGTCAAGCCCCAAGAGACTTTTACAGTCTGTGCTGTAGATAAAAACCAGGTGTTTATTTTCTAATTTATTTCAGGAGGAAGAGAAATATCATTTGGAAGAGGAAAGGAAAACAAATACCAATGAGAAAGTCATGTCTTGTACAGACTGATGGAAATAGTAAGTGTACCATTATTTGATTTGTCAGGATATGTGCCTGCCCTTGACACAAAGACCAAACAGTTTGCCCCCCCACACCCTGTGTGTGTGTGTGTGTGTGTGTGTGTGTGTGTGTGTGTATGTATTCACTGTCTACATACTATATATATATATATATATTTACCTGACCTATATTCTTTCTCTTCCTTGTTAGCATCTATACTTTTGATCATCTACCCTGTTTCCTAAATGCATTTATTTTGCTACTACATCTATTAAAATCCAGCATATCCATTACAAGGAATGCTTTCTTGCTTTACAAGAAAAACTAAGATTAAAACCTCCTTTTCTTTCTTTTTTTTTTTTTTTAAATTTCAGGTAAAGTCCACCCAACTCTCTCTGTAATTAGAAACTGACATTGAATTAAGTCAGATTTTTCTTTGATAGAGCAACATAAATTTTCATTGACTTCTTAAAATGTAAAATAAATTATGTGCCCATTAATAGACTCATGTGGATACTGCTGACTTAGTTCCCTGAGACTATAAGGTTGCTCCAGAAATATTACATTATTGGAACTCAACATTGCCTAATAATTGAATATGGTGTCGGTGGACTATTAAAAGATTTGATTCAAAGTTAGGCTGAATGTAAGGGTGAGCATGTGAGGGGAGGGATGATTATCTGGGAGTTTGGTCTCTGTTTGTAATTTAAATAAATCATTTTGACAGAGACTGACTGTAACCATGTTCAGGCTGCTGACAGTGTGAAATTGAGTTGTACGGTGGACAGAAGACAAGCAGTCACGAGAAATCCCCAAAGGCAAAATTTGTTATGTAATTGGGTCAACTCATGCATGAGAAATGCATGCTAATTGTAAACTGGTGGCAAAATTATCATGTAGGAGGCAATTAGGTCTTATGTAATTCCCAACAACTGACAGAAGAGGAAGGTTTTTTAAAAAAAATATTTAGCAAACATTAAAAGAAGTTTTATTTAAGGGGATAACAATTAGAAAAGTCATTCAATGTGCAAATGGAATCTTCATTGATTTCTTCCTTATATTGTATACTTTTTATTATAAATGGAAACTTGACATGAAGTCTTCTGATTTTGAATAGTAAATTTAGTATACTAGGTAGTTTGTGCTGAAGAAGAATGGAACACCATTTTTGTTGTAAAACACAGTTGGGTTCATTAATATAGATGATAGTGATAGTGATTAGTAAACAGTCAGGCCAATGGTTAATAGTATTTCTGTTGTCTAATTGGACTGGACTTTAGCTTATCCCAAGCAAAAACTCTAATACCAATCCATGTAATAATAGGGACGTAACATTATCTTTAAATGCAAAGACGAAATAAAGTGATAGGGGTAATAGCAGACTAGTTTTTGGTAATACCTGATCCATGTATGAATACTTTATTCATTTGGAGCACGTGGCATCCTTTGTTTAATTAAGTCTTCCTAACAAACCTTTTTCCTCAAGGGAAAGGATTGCTATAAGGAGTACTTAAAATTTTATGAGAAAAATATATGGAAAATTACCTCTTAGTCCTTTCTTTCTCCTTTCAAAATCCTTACACCTGGTTTTGCTTTAGTTTTCCATGTAGGGTAGGACTTCAAAGGCCAATTCTTTCTTTTCATTCTCAAATTTTTAGCCACAGTTACTTAAACAAATATGTCCCAGACCAGTAATTACTTGTGTATGGCAAAACCAAGAGCTATGGTTGTAAAATGGCATTGTCTAAAAGGAGGTTTCACATGAGCCACTGAATTAGCACCTATGACTTCCGTTCAGAGGTACACAGTAAGGATCTAACAGGATTTTCCAAGATCATTTTGTGAAATCCTTTCTCCTCCATTCTCTTTTCTGTTTTGTTTTCTTTTACTGTATTTTATAGTCGGGATGTTGTATAGAGGGGTTACAGTTACATAGTATGCCAACCCTTCTCTGGTGTTGATTTGCTGTCTTTTTCTCTGTCCCATTGCATTCCACCCCTTCCATTGTGGCTTCAGCCCTGTCACCAAATGAATCTTTATGAAACATCTTCATTTGTGACCCAGATTTTGTTTTCAACGGGGGAAAGTCAGTTGTGGGGTTTGAACTCTAGGACTAGGCACTGTCCCTGAGCTCTTCAGCTAAAGGCTAGTGCTCTACTACTTGAACCACATCACCACTTCTGGTTTTCTGGTGGTTAATTGGAGATAAGAGTCTCATGGACTTTTGTGCCCCAGCTGGCTTTGAACTGCAATCCTCAGATCTCAGCCTCCTGAGTCGCTAGGATTACAGGTGTGAGCCACGGTGCCTGGCAAGATTTTTGTTTGTTTTCTAATGACAGGACCCAAAATGTTGAGGAAACATTTTGACTTTTAGAAATATGCCTTTCTCTGACATAGCTGTCTGTGAGTCAGAAATGTACATGTTTTCCACATGTATGTGGAACATTTGTATGTGCTTGAGAGCAAACTTGGCAGGGGGCCCCAGGGACACGTGTTAGTGCAGTCTGGTTACTACTTTCTGTGCTCCTGACCCTGTCTGTGTTGACTGAAGTCCTTGGGGATGTCTCATCCATTTTGTGGGGTCTTTTCCTGCCAAATATTGTTCTCCTGTAAGATTAAATACTGAATCAGTGTGGCCTGAAATCTTGATCCTGCTGAGAATATTAAGACTCCTGCAGGTTGTGATACAGATTAGCTGGTGAGAACTCTGTTGGAGAGATAAAGTGAGTTTCTCTAAATGAATTTAGCAACTGCTGTGAACCTTTTTGTGTTTCCCTCGTATGAGTGTATATGTTGGCAGTTAACCATTTATTTCCTTCGTTTTCTCCCAAAGTTGCCCCAGTCCATCCCTGCCTGTACGGTAACACTTTCATCATTTTATTTTATATTCATGTTTTGCCAGATAAGCCATTTGATACATTAAGTTACTAAGGATTGTGAAGGGTAAGTCATTATTTACTTGATTTCCTTAAAGAAGGAAAACCATATTTTTGGTAATTTCTACAATGAAAGGGCCCTCGTGTCACTGATAGACTTCAATAAACCATATTACTGGGTTCTTTAGAGGAAACTGATTAGCATATTGCAGTTTGATCATAGCCTTTATGTTGTGGGTTGAAAAGTTATGAAATATTTAGCAAGAGGCTGGGATGAAGGCTGAAATTATTACATCATTCCCCAACTTTATTCTATTGCTATTTATTCTAATTAAAACTAAATAAAGATGATAAATTCCACAAAGATAATAGTGCTTTTGTAAACGGAATAAATTTTTTAAAAAAAAAAAAAAACCACCAAGAACAACACAAACTCCTAGAGCACTGAACACACAGGCAACCTGAGAACAATCAGAGGTGTTCAGATTCTCTGCTTGAAGCCTTCTGAAGACAAGTTTGCTGAATTCCTTTTCTATTTTAGGGGTTCCTCATCTCACTTGGGTATGAAGCAGGCATCCCATCTGCTTCCCACGTAATTCCCATTTGCCTCCTAACACCTCGTGTGTGTGTGTGTGTGTGTGTGTGTGTGTGTGTGTGTGCGCACGCGCGCGCGCACGTGTGATTTCTCAGTAAAATGTCTGTGACTGATTTGCAAATGGGAAAACCCGGCACCATGAGAACAAACAACTACTATACTCATTAGTGATGTTTAACTTTTGCAGATGGTTCCATAAATGATTATCAGAATGATTCCAAGACTGGTCATACTAGCATAATACATATATTTAGTTACATTACTACTTAGCTATATCACAGTACTAACAATATTGGCCTAAAAGAAGGCTTGAGAAAATGAGAGCAGGCTGATGTGGGCAGTTTACTGCTGCTCTCATAATTTCCCTCTGTTCTGTCCTTACTCTAACCAGGGAGGAGTGAAGATGTCAGAAAAGTCTACCTCACCTAAGTCTCTGCTTCCTGAATGCTTTGCAAGCTAGTTTACAACTTCCCGGTGCTTGGGAATAGCACTGCAATGTGTTGACTTCTTGTCTGCTTTGCCATTTGTTCTGGATGTATGGCTTTTTAAAGTCTCATTGGCAAACATTGTTGAACTCAGCAGTCTTTCGGAAATAAGACTTTGAAGTACCTCCAAAAAATGATTCCCAGGTATTAAAGTGTAAAGCCTCTAAAGTGCCAAGGACTCAACAGTCAGTTGAAGAGGACAAATGAATGACTGTGGTATCCTTAATCAAAGACTGCTGAGATATTCATGTCAAGAGTCCCTGATTTTTGTCTTCTCCAGTTAATTCTGTACCCATCACCCATTGGAAAGTGTGAATGATTTCACGTGTACAAAATAGTCTATGGAGACTTATATCCGTCTTAAAGAAAAGTAATGAATGGGCATCCATGTACCTACCTCTCAGTTTAAGAAAATAGCACCGTTGGAAACCTTGGCGGGCCCTTTGGGTTTCCCTTGTTTGTAGCTCAGCTCCTGACTTTGCATCATAAGGGCTAAAACTTCTTGAAAACAAAATTGTTGACTGATGAAAAGATCATATGGGAAAACAATGTGTGAGCTTTGCATAACATATATTTGATTTCTGATACCATCTTGTAATTAGTGCCAGCATTGCTCTCTTCTCTTCCTTTGGCCATTGAAGGCTGAAGCATGAACCTGTCACTCATGGTGTCATACTTGGCCGTTTGTACTTAGGAGTGAGCGGGGTGAGCATTCCCCAGGGGCTCACTGTGGCACAGCCAGTGTTCCATGTTCATCGTTTCATCTCATTTCATTTTTTTTTACAATACCAGAAATAGTTGTTATCCTTGCTTCACAGTTGAGTAAACTGGATAAATAAATTTCCTAAAAATGCATAGAACCAGTAGAGAAAAAATCTGGGAGTTGATCTAGAGATTGAGTGTTTAAGTGAAGCATTTCTTTCCTATATGGAAACATTGGGAATATTGCTTATATGCTTTTTATTTCCTGGAATCCTTGTACCATAGAACAAATACCAAGGATAATATCCAGAAGTTTCTTTTGCGGGTACAGAACTTGACTTATTTCCTATATGATATTCTGGAGATCAAATAGTGGGTATTGGTAATAATTCTAGAAGTTTAAAGTTTCTTGGCACTAGGAATAATGCTTTATCACCTATACAGGCTCTCCTGGCCAAATGTTCCTATAGGATACTGGGATACAAGAAGGCTTTGAATTTCTCCAAGCTTTTCCCATGGCGCTTATTTGCAGAACTTGCCGTTAAGTATTCATAGGTCTTTTTCAGATACACTTAACCTTCTTCATCCCACATTTTTAGAAGGTTCTTATTCATCATTTGTGTTTGTGTTGGTTGCTGATGAAACAAGTCTATGCACAATCTACAGAACACAGGCTAGGAAAGGTATTAGGAGAGAGATGGAGTTTTGACAATTCAGAGATCACAGAGTAAGGCCTTTGCCCCTAACTGGGGTTTGAGAATATTCACAGATGGCTCAGAGAAGGTGTCATGAGATGAATATGGACAGAAGCAAGCTAGGACTGATGAGAGTGTGTGGCAAATGCCAAAGAATTTCCTGAATAGGGAGCCTATGTATATAAGCGGTCAAGAATGAGACTGTGTCATGTGTTTGATGAGCTGCAATGTTAATTTTATAGTCATGACTTTGAAAAGTAACTAAAATATCCATTTGATAAAGAAATGACCCTGGATATAAAATGACTTTGATCAAATGGTGGGAGTAAATTATGTAGGCTTGCTGTAAACTGGGCTCTTTAGGTAAAAAGCATTTCACTGGAATTGTCACCTTTGTGTCTGAGTGTGGAGCTCAGGATGATGCCAGTCCTGGTATCTGTGGATGTCTGCATTTGAAGAATGAAAGGAAAAAAGGTTGTGATTTCTTAGATCCTTGTACATTTTAAGCTATGTGAATTTTAAAAAGTTGTATTGTACTGATTTAGAATTGAATGACAAACGTTGAGCCAAGGTGTCTGTGTGGTATGTAAATAGGCAATGGGGTGTTTATGCTCCAACTGAGATACAAGCCTGGACTAGCTAGTTTCAGACAGTTCAGGTTGGCAGGTCTGAGAGCGTGCAAACCCACATAAATATGCATGTATTTAGTGTTGTTTGAAAAGCCTCCATTACTTTTCCTATGAATGCAGAAAGACTCAGTTAAATGTCTACCATGTGGGGTGATTTGGAATCCGATTATGATATCATGCAGGTTAAGGCTAAACTTGTATTCTTATGGGCACTGTTTCTGAAAGGTTGATGATAAGCCATTAATGTGATCAGCTTCACTTCAAACCTATAATCACAATCAAACCTATAATCATCGTTCATTAAATAGGCTAGAACTACTAGGTATTGATCAGCACAAGACAATATGGTGGGTTCAGGTGGACCAAGACATGACCCCAGACTCACGTTGTCCTTGAGACATTAGCTGAAAAAATCTTCTTGGCAGTATATGAAGATGCCTGTTTTAAGATTCTGTAGCTTTGGTCCTAAGGTCAGAATGCAGAAGAAGAAAATCCTAGTAATTGAATAGTTTTGAAGAATCCAGTCTAATGGGTTAAAGAATTGAGGACTTGATCCAAGTTAAAAGCAAAGGAAGTTAGTTTTGCATTGTAGCAAGGCATGAGGGTAAGACACACGAAATAGCTTTCTACACACAAGGATTATATGATAAATTCACAAGGCCATTCCAATTTCTAAAATGACTGGTTTCAACAGGGCATTATATCTCAATCTCTATGCCTCTCTTCTCTCACATCTCAAATGGGAATTATAATATTTGATATTTATTTTAAGTTGGGAAGATCAGTGACAGAATGATAAAAAAAATAAAGCCCTTTACATGACTCAAAAGAAAGGCACTTAAGTAAAAATATGAAATAGAGCTCTCTCTATGGAGAAAGCTATGCGAAGAGATGATTGGCTTTCCTTTTTGGCCCTTGGTAATTTTATTAAAAGATAATTGGGAAATATGAGAAAAAGCAGTTTAGTCTGGTTGGAGACGGCCAGGGAAATGTGTGTACCCTGGTGGAGGAAGGAGAAAGAAAAATCAAGAATTGTACTGGGCTGCATTTGGCAGAACTCCTTCGACTCCTTCCAAATCACATGTCGAAAGCAAAGTGGTGGCGATTATTTCTGACCATCTCAAAATATTGTGTGTTGAGTTGGGGGACTAATTGCCTGGCAGTAAACTGAGATGTTTTAGGAAAGGTCCAGCTTATTTCTTAATGTTTTGTTCTTGAGATGAACTGATGTTTATGACCCTGAAAAGAAGGCCAGCCTACTGTTATTCATATGTTCAAGTCTATTGGACAATGTTGGATTACAGGGTCATTTTGAAGGACAGAACAGGCAATAATTAGAATAGGCAGAATTGAAACCGTAATGAGCAGTAATCCTGAAGAAAATTAAAACACATAAAACACTGCATTATTTATTTGAATTTAATGGGAATTTGCCAAAGGAGAGGCAGCTGGCTTTTTGCTTTTTAGGACTGTTTGTAGACGGGGAAAGAAGATGTCCATCTGATATATTAAAATGCATTTAAATCTTGCTGTTAGGCCAGATAAAACTATAAAATCAAGTGGGAAGAGACACCATTAAATATGTGACTTAGGACAGCAGAGGCCTGGGCCATAGTGACAAATAGATCCAAGTTTAGATTCTATCTCTACCATTTCATCCGTTTAATATCTTTGCTTATTAACTGATTACTCAGCAACAAGGGCTCATTTTAGTTCAAAGGTGACACCGATCATGATGTATCCATAAATGGCTTTGTTAAATGGCAAAAAGGAGCTCATTTTAGAAACTACTAAGACCACAAATGCCAGCTTCTCTTATTTTTTTCCCCTTACTACTAGGGATTGAACCCAGGACCTTGCATATATGTTAGACAAGCGCTCTACCACTGGGACTTCATTTTATTTTGAGACAGTTTATTTTTACTTTACTTTGAGATGGGTCTTGCTACCATAGCCTAGGCTGGTTTCAAACTTGAGATTCTCTGGTCTCAGCCTTCCAAATAGCTGGAATTATAGTTGTATACTCTCTTGCCTGACATACAGCATCTCGTTAATTCCCTTGTTTACTCTGGGAAACGCATTACTGAAGCACTTCTGCTTTATTCACTTATTTGTGTCAGTTTCTAGATCCAGCACATAGAAATGAAACTTAACTTAATGAAAGCAAAATTTTTATGAACATTAACTGTTATGCTAGAAGCAAAAGGTGAACCAATGTTTTAGACCCATAATCCAAGTTTATCAGAGACTGAGATTTGGAGGCTTGTGGTTTAAGGCTATATCCAGACAGAAATGTTTGCCAAAACAACCAGCAAAAGACAAAGCTGGCATGCCATAACAGCAAGCACTTGGCCCTGAGTTCCAACCCCAGTACTGAAAAAAAGAAGGTAGCATAGTGCTTAATATCAGTGCTTGTACTGTGCTGGGCCTGGAACTCAGAATCTAGATTTGTTGCTCAGCTTTTACATTCACAGCTCATGCTCTATCACTTGAGCCACACTGCAAGTTCCAGCTTTTTGCTGGTTAAGTGGAGATAAGAATGGCTTGGACTTCTTTGTCTTGGCTGGATTTGAATCATAATTCTCAGACCTCAACCTCCTGAATAGCCAGTATTGGAAGTGTGAGCAGTGTGAACAGTCTTGTTATTATGATGCCAAAAAAAAGAAGCGGAAGAAAAATATTGACATGAAAAGGCTCTAAATAGTCACATCATTTTGCATTTTGTAGAAATAGTAGCAGTATCTCCAATTTTGAAGCTAATTACCATTTGAAACAGTATGTTATTTGGGTTTCCTAAGAGTGAAATATTTTTATTTTGGTTACTATCACTCATAGTTTTGCTTTTAATGTCTTTGTTAAATAATGTTGCACAGATTTCCCGGGGCTAATGTCCATCACAGAATTTCCACTGTAGAAATTTGTCCTTACAGTGAGAATAACCATATTAACGGATTCTTTCACATGCTTTCAATATGATGAAAAAAAATTATTGGGAGTATAGGTCAGTGGTTGAATGCATGCCCAGTGTTCTGGGTATGATGCTAGATGGTTGCACATGCATACACTCATCCACACACTCACACATACACACATCTTGGTAGTCCACTTTGATGTAACATGTAACACATATTATTATAAGTTGACAAAGGAAAGGTTTCCTGACAGGTTCAGAATAAAATATTTAGAGAATTCTCTATTGGATGGTGTTTTTGCTTCCTTGCATTCATTATGATATACATCAGGGGTAGTTAAAGATGAGATGGGAGATTCTATATTACTGCTGGAGCTTTGTATTTTAATTTCAAAAGATTATATTTTAATCCTATTCTCACTTCATTAAAAAAGGTACAGATTCTGCACATTATTCTTTAGCAGGGATATAGCTCAGTGGTAGAACAAATGACACCACACATGGGGGGGCTGGGCCCTTAAGCAGTGCTCCACCCTTTAAAAAGGAAGAATGAAAAGAATGAGATTAGCCTGTAGTTGCACAGTGCTGTTAGGAAGGAGAAGTGTCTGAGTTCAGATGATTTCCAGGTGATGGAGATATTTTAAGACACTGCTAGTGGGCTTGTTCCCAGGGCATCCATCCTTGGTTCTGCTATTTGTGTTTTTCCATGCATCGCTCAGCAGCTTTGATAAAGAGGGGTTGATAGTCTCCCTACATTGCTGGTAGGCTTACAGGTGCCATTTGTCATGTTTGGTGGGTTCATGGAGAAATTCAAAGTTCTATTTAGTTTTTTTTTTCATCCAGAAATGATTTTATTTTGTGATCTTGGTTACAAATATCTATGTAGTGTATGTAAAACAATACCCTCATTTGAAAGAAGATGGTACGTATTCACTCCAGGCAAGCTGATAACCTCATGCTGTGTTAAAGACATTTCTCTCGTTCTCAGCAAACTAGACTTGGTTCATTGAAATTAGGCAGCAGGGGTAATCCTATTTATAACTCCAGCATTAGACATGGTACCTGGCATGTACAAGCATTCCTAAGTGTCTTCGTGGATAAATAAAATTGGGTGCGACATTTTGTTTTACTGTGGCACAGCAATACATTTACTTCCGGATCCGTTTTCACTCAAAATTCATATACAGCCCTGACCTACCTTACCTGTAATTCTTCCTATTTTAGTCTGGGATGAGAAATATTGCAATGTCTTAAAGATTTCTCTGCTAATGGGATACTGTGTGCATCGTATAGGCTAACGGCTATACCTTGTAAGAATCAGAACATGAATTGCTAACATACAGAGTCCTCAGAACTGAGCACAACAATTCTCTCACAACACAGCCTACTACAGGTTAATGGCCACAAGGGAAGTTAAAGGAAATGCTTCCATATGCTCATCCCATCATCCAGGGCCCTTCAGTCTATGTCTCCGTTTTCCAGGTGGGCCTTGTCATTCTCTACCTGATGAGATATATCCACTATACAGTCAAGCAAAAGGAAAAAGGAAAGGAAGTGTTGGTACACCAGGGTTAATCTTGCTACACACTGTGAGGCCCTAGGATTTGAACTCGGAGCCTCAATGATATTAGTGCCAGTGGTGTCCTTTTTGTCTTTCAAATATTGTCCATGTTCTCTGAAGAATTAAATTGGCATTTCATGAAGAGGTCAGTACTCAGCAGTAGAAGCAATACATTGGTACCACTTCTCCTCCTCCCAAGAAAAGAATGGAAAATTCCCATTTGATGACTGTAACACTGGGGTTGGGGCAGTGACAGGTGCCAAGTGCCAGCTTCCAGCTGTGCTGTATTCATATTTCCAAAAGTATAGGAATCACATTATCTCCAGTAACTTTTAAAAGTTTACCTGCATGTGCTACTACTTCAAATGAATCAGATGTACACTGTTGTATAACTAACTTCCAAGGATGATGTTCGTGTCACAGTTTCCTTTGAGTCACGCATCCTTTGTGGAAAGCTAGCCCTCAGGCTATTGGTTGCCTTGAAAGTTGAAATTTCCTTTTGGGGTGATAGGTAATGATTTATAAAATTTACTTTAAAGAAAGTAATTAGGGGGCCAGGAGTTTGGCCTAGTGGTAGAGTGCTTGCCTGGCATGCATGAAGACCTGGGTTCGATTCCTTGGTACCACATACATAGAAAAAAGCCAGAAGTGGTGCTGAGGCTCAATTGGTAGAGCTCTAGCCTTGAGAAAATCCAAGGACAGTGCTCAGGCCCTGACCTCAAGCCCAGGACAGGCAAAAAAAAAAAAAAAAGAAAGTAATTAGCTTTCAAAGCAGAAGAGATTCAAAATAGTGAGGAATGCAAAAGCTTCAAACAGTTTGAGGAATTTCCTAGTTTCTGCCTATAGAATGGCAGACACATTGAGAAAATGTGGCTTCTTTCAATGAATTGTGCCTTTTTTTTGTCCTGCAAACTTGTGCAAGTATTTTATGAAGTGTTAATGCAGTTAGGCTCTAATGTTCTTAATTTATGCAGTTGGGTATTTCATAAATGGATGCTCTGCATGCAAGCATTTGTACACATTAATATTTATGCATGTATTCAAATCAATGCAAGGGCATCTGTCTGCATATGTGATGTAAATATGCATATGCATGAACATTTGTACTGGGGGATAAGTCCCTAAAGTTAGTGCTTGCTGAGACTACAGTTTTTGACTTTTCTCATTTTGATGATTTCTTTGTTTTTGCGAGTCCTAGAGTTTGAACTCAGGACCTTGAGTCTGCTTGTTTGCTTCCTTGGCTGGAGCATTACCATTTGCTCCATGCTTCCAGCCCAGTTTTTTTTCTACTAGTTATTTTGCAAGTAGAATCTTGGGCACTTTTTCTAGTCAATCCTCTAGATCTCAGGCTCCTGAATATCTCCAGGGTTATAGGTACATGCCACCAGTGCTCAGCTGATAAAATTTTCTTGACTTGGAAAGGCATGCAGAGATGAAATAGCACAATTGTTAATACTGACAAACAAAATGGTTTTATCTAACTGTTTAGTAGGTATGCATGACCGCTCGTTTCATTGGAGACATAACTTTTTAAAAAAACAACAACAATATTTTAGAATAGGTAGCTGGTTTTACAAAGAGCACTTATTCAAATAAATTGCCAGTGCAAATAATATTCTGTTAGTGATGGAATAATTTTTGTATGAAATATTTCATTCTCTTCCATCTTCCCTTCCCTCCTTTCTTCTTCTTTCCTTCTTTTTTAGGTTTTCGACTTGGTGTAAATTGCCTCTGTCAGTATGGAGCTGCATTTGCCTCTTTTAAGAGACATTTACTTATGCAAAGCCTGATAGAATATGGTGTTGGCTAGAGGATTTTAGGCCCTTTCCTAGAAATTGATGATTTCTTTCTCATATCATATAAGATTCTCTAGCTTCTGTGACCTGCCTGGGCCTGGGAATCTTTTCCAGGCTAGATAACTCTAGTGTCTGAGGTCTACCTAGTAGATAGGCTAAGGAACTTCTCCTAGGAGGCCTGGATCCTTTCCTATACACTTTGGTAGAGTGAAGGGGTGCTAGTCCTCAGTGCTTGGTCATCTGCTGACCCCCTTCACTATCTTTGTTAGTCTAAAGGAAAACTTCTCTTTGATCTCTTATAGTTCTCATTCTGGTTTAGTGGTTTATTATGTTCAAATGGCAAAATATTTCTCTTCATTTATAAATGTATTTATTTATATACTGGTACATGTCCAGTCTCTTATGTTAGCAGTTCATGGTACGTCAAGAATAAACATAGTCAATTCTGAGATATTGTTTTTTGAAGTTTAAAGATGTGCTAAAGATTTCTTTTTCTTTCTTTTTTTATATCCTGTTTCTTAAGAATTTTTAAATCTACCAGCTCTTTCAAAGGGATTGAAAATTATGGTGTATCTTTTTTATACTTAAATAGCTTTCCCTTGAAATTTTGGGTAGGTTTATTTTGAGCTGAAATGCTAAGGAGTTAACTTTTGTGTTTTGAGAAGAGAAGGGTTGAGAAAATTATGAATGACTTAGATGTGAATTTGAAAGATTTGCTTGCTGAGTTCTGTAAGTTTTCTTCAAATCCATAATTATTTCCATGATTAACTTGGTCATGGATAAAGTTTTCTTTTATTTTTGTACCTGGGCTTGAACTGAGGACCTCATATTTGTTAGGTAAATGCTCTACCAACTGATCCATGACTATAATCCTTTTACTTTTAATTAAGAAATTATTTTTTCAAAATAGGGTTTTGTATTTTTTCCTGGTCTGGCCTGATACCGTGATCTTCCTATCTGTGCCTCTAGATAGCCCACCAAACATGGCCTAGCGTATGTTTCATGTTAGAAGGGTAAGGCTGCTGCTTATTTATACAGCAGAGATAGAAGGGTTACAGTTGGAAAGCTTGGAGAAAGGAGACCTCCATGTTGTAGTTGAGGCAGAAAGGCTGGTTAGCAGAACCAAACCACTAGTCCACAGGAGATGTAGTGTGCAGAGGGGTGATTTATGGCAGGGAAACAGGTTATATAGGGAGAGGGTAGGGAAGAGATGTGACTGGGGTGGATCAGAAAGTGACCTTAGAGGAAAAGGAAGTTACCTCAGAGCCTGGAGGCCCTCCCACCACTCCCAGTTGCACCTCTTATCTGGGTTACAAGCGCTGGGTGAGGACTTCTTAGAGAAGGCCACGAGTGCACAGCTGGAAAACAAGGGGAAAGAGACATTTTTCCCAGGCAGACCTAACATCTCTCATGGGCATTTTCAGTTACCATTGTTTTAGGCAAGTTCTGTCATAGAGTTTGGATCCAACATTTCTACGGAATATTTTGTCTCTTTTGTTGATTTACTCAATTCACTTCTAATCAGAAGACATCCACTTAGGCTGCAAGCAGAAGGGTAGTTGCTATGAAAGTTTGAATGTTGCAGGCATGTAAGAAGACCAGGATGAGCAAGAGGGAGAGAAATACAGGATGTGGAAGGAGAGACTAGGTGGGGCCCAAGCAAAGAGTTGAGATTTTACTGTGACGACATTGGAAGCCATTCAATGTTTTGAGGTTGAAATGTGACACAGTTTGATCTAATATTTTTTAAAAGAATTCCCAGACTCATGGGTAGAAATGGTGCCAGTGGCTTACCAGTTACACAGGAGGTTGAGATCTGAAGTTCACAGGTTGGAACCAGCCAAGGAAGACAAATCTGAGAAATCATTTTCTCCAAAAAACAAAAATGGGGAAAAAAAAGCTTGAAATCGCGGTGTGGCTCCAGCAATAGAGTACTAACAGTGAGCCAAAAATAGCTGTGTGAGAGTGTGAGGCCCTGAGTCCAACTTCTTGTATAAGAAAATAGAAGTGTGGATTGTATGGAAAAGGAAAATACACAGGAAATGGTTATGGGACAGATAAGGTGTAGTAGTTTGTATTAAGTTGTTAGCCATAGAAATGGAGAAAAGAGGACAAATTAAAATTTTGCTTTGAAGGTAGAAGCAATAAACAATACTGAAGAATAAAATATTTCCAACAAAACAGTAGAGGAAACAAGAGTATCTCCTGGAATTTTGGTTCTAGTAACTGTGTATATGGAGTGAAGGAGAGGAAGGATTTTTAAAAAGAAGGAATATAAGATGAATGTTCCACTTTGGTTAATATGAACATGGGACCCCTTAGTAGAAAAGTATAGATAAAAATGAGAAGAGTGTGTAGAGTCAAGTATGAAGTGCGCCAGCCTTTGGAAATCTGATAGAAGAAGAACAATGAATAGAATTGGGTTTTTGTGAGATGATCAAGAATCAGATGATTTTAGAAAAAGAAGCCAAGAGACAAGATGAATTGGAAGTAGTAAACAGAGGCAACTTGATATAGAAAAAAAAAAGGATTGAATGTGAAAACCATTTAAGGTCAAAGTATTTTTGTTGTAATTATCACTTTTTTTGTCTGTTGGATTAAAATAAAACAAAGTAGCTACAGAAGAATATTTGAACTGAGCTAGTTAGTATAGGAAGAACCTAGAGAGTATAGGAAGAACTGAGAGTAAAGGTGGGAGGACTTAAGTGCAAGAAGAAAGTTATAGAGAATGGTGGAGGGGATGGAGTTCAGTGTGTAAGGTTGGCCTTTGATAGGGCCCAGGGGTATGACTTCATTGAATGGGAAGATTAAGCAGAAAATGTTACATTTACAAATAAGTTTATGATCCAGTAGTGGAAGATATAGGACTCACAGTGGAAGTCTCCTACTTTCTACATTCTCTGTGGGTTGTGTCTGCTCTGGCTCTGCAATGTATTTTGCTAGTCTAGTCTTCTTCAGTGTTTAATAGCTGATTCTTCACAACTTCTGTTTCACCTTAATTATACAACCCATCCATATTACAGCCTCATGGAAATATCTGCAAGTGATAGGGCAGTGATTCTCAGAGCACTTCTTTATCTTAGCATTGAGTTGTTCTGAGTGGTGACTTCTGGCCACATGTTGTCTTTGAACACTTAAAATGTAGCTACTGCAGCTGATAAATCCAATTTTATTTTATGTTATTGAATTTAAATTTAAAGACAGATATAAAATTAAGTTATTGGGAAAAATTACAATGTTGGGACCACTTAAACATATGAATCCACTTTTTCATGTGCACCACTTTTTTTCAGATAACATTTCCTGTCTGGGTTGAGATATGCTATAATTGTGCATTGCATGATGATTCTGGTGACAGCTTATAATATATAAACTAGTAAATAATTCAATACTGATTATGTGCTAAAATGATGCTTATTTGGATAGATTGGGATAAATGTCATTAAATTGGTTTTACAAGATTAAACAATTTATTTTTTCTTTGTTTCATATTTTTTATTGTAATTAATAGAAGGGTTACATTATATTTGCCAGATAGAAGGTGCATTAATTCACATACATTGATACCCTTTCTCATGACTTGGTCCCCATTTCCCTCCCCCTCACCCCCACCTCTCATCTTGTTTCCCCCCCTTCCAATTTCAAATAACCAAATACAAATATATCCAATATATCAGATAACAAAGTGAGATACTGTAACAATATGAGATAACCAAGGGACAGCAAAAGAGATGAGAGATAACATAGTACATTAAGGACAACAATCACTCATTATATGGCTTTTGTTTCTATATCCTAGAGGTCCTTTCATTTAACGTCATACTGTATGGCCTTATGTATCTAGGTTTTGCTCTATTGCAAGTCTCTGCTAGGAGAGCCCAAAGTTTTTACTGATTATGACAAATGGGGGAAGTCATTGAGCCTTTGAGTCTGGCTTACTTCACTCAATATGATTTTTTCTAAGTCTTTCCATTTCCTAACAAATGGGGCGATGTCATTCTTTCTGACAGCAGCAAAGAATTCCATTGTGTACAAATACCACATCTCGTTGATCCACTCATCAACTGAGGGACATCTAGGTTGGATCCATATCTTTGCTATGGTAAATAGTGCTGCAATGAACATTGTTGTGGTAGTGGATTTAGTATGCCCTTGTTTCTGGATGGTTGGGTAAATGCCAAGTAGTAGAATTGCTGGGTCATAGGGGAGCACTATGTTTAGTCTTTTGAGGCACTGCCATACTGCTTTCCATAGTGGTTGAATGAGTTTGCACTCCCACCAGCAGTGTGGTAGTAATAATCCCTGCTGGCCACAGCCCCTCCAGCATCTGTTGTTATTAGTTTTCTTGATCCTGGCCATTCTAACTAGAGTGAGGTGAAATCTTAGAGTTGTTTTGATTTGCATTTCTTTTATGGCCAGAGATGTTGAGCATTTCTTCATGTGTCTATAGGCCATTTTTGTTTCTTCTTCAGAGAAGACTCTCTTTAAGTCTTTGGCCCATCTTTTAATGGGATGGTTGTTACTTTGGAGATTAGTTTTGGAGTGATTCAATTTTTTGAGCTGTTCATATATTTTAGATATGAGGCCTTTGTCCGTTGTATGGTTGGTGAAGGTTTTCTCCCATTCTGTTAGCTTCCTATTCAATTTACTAGCAATGTCCTTTGCCATACAAAAGCTCTGCAGTTTAATGCAGTCCCACTTATCCAGCCTTTCTCTGATTTGTTGTGATTCTTGGTCCTTATTAAGAAAGTTTCGACCTGTGCCAAGGAGGCCTAGTGTATCTCCTATTCCTTCTTGTAAAGTTTTCAGTGTGTTGGCTTTTACCTCGAGCTCTTTGATCCATTTGGAGTTAATTCTAGTGCAGGGTGACAAAGAAGGATCCAACTTTAGTTTTCTTCAGGTGCTTAACCAGTTCTGCCAGCACCACTTGTTGAAGAGGCTATCTTTCTTCCATTCTATTTTTTGGGCTAGCTTGTCAAAGATTAGGTGGCCATAGGTCTGTGGTTTAATATCTGGGTCCTCAGTTCTGTTCCATTGGTCTTCAGGCCTGTTCTTGTGCCAGTACCAAGCTGTTTTGATAATTATAGCTCTGGAATAGAGTCTCAAGTTTGGTATTGAAATTCCTCCTGCAGAGTTCTTTCTGCTAAAAAGTGTTTTTGCTGTACAGGGTCTTTTATTATTCCATATGAAATTTTGGATTGCCTCTTCTATTTCTTTGAAGAATGACATTGGGATATTGATGGGTATTGCGTTGAATTTGTAGATAGCCCTTGGCAAGATTGTCGTTTTCATGATGTTGATTCTTCCAATCCAGGAGCATGGGAGGTTTTTCCATTTCCTCAGTTCTGCTTTAATGTCCTTTTTCAGGGTTTTAAAGTTTTCATCAAAAAGGTCCTTTACATTCTTACTTAAGCTAATTCCTAGGTACTTTATTTTCTTTGAGGCTATTGCAAAAGGAGTTGCTTTCCTGATTGTTGCCTCGTTCCTCTCACTGTTGGCATAGAGGAAGGCAGTTGATTTTTGAGGGTTAATTTTATACCCTGCTACCCTTCCAAAGTTTTGAAAGATTAAACAATTTCTAAAGGTAGCTTCTAGCAAAATTAAATTTAGTAAGTAACTCCTACCATGTTTCCTTTAAGGGGCATTTCCTTAAAGGAGTTAAAGTTCATGTTTTGCATATGAACTTGGGTGTGTCTGTGTAGGAATGATGGATCTATCACCCTGTGGAGCAAGGATAGTTTGAGACACATGGCTTCAGAGAGACTGCACTTCTTGCTTAACATCTCAAGGCTGCCAGACTGGAATTTGAACTCTGGCTCTCTGATTGCCTGCAGGCTGGGCCTTCAATCATACGTGATACTGAAGTTATGCTCTACATTCACTGACTACAGTCATTTTATGTTTACACACAGCAGAGGATATTTACATGGACATATTTGGGTTTTGACCTCAAGTAGTTAATAATTATGGCTCTGGTTATATGGTTTTAATGTACTGTTACTGATTTTGCTTTGATCAAATTGTGAACACAGTTTTATCATGAGGCCCCCTTTTTGGTCCATTGATGACTGCTGTTTTTGCTGGGCAACTACCCAGCACATAGTATCAGTATTTTCTACCAACACTATGTGTTGTTACAGACTATTTCCTTATTTGATGATAGTCTCCCTGGGTCTTAAGATTGTTAAACTTGCATTGTGAAGACAAGATTGATTTGTTTTCCTGGAATAATTTAAAGAAAATGTGAATTTTGAAGGGTTAAAATTTTATAATTTACCACCATGTCCTTGAAGCATCTGAAAGTTAACCAGTCCCCAATTCCTACTCATTACTGGACCCTCTTATCATTCTTTATGTCTTAGCTACTAAGAGTCATAGCTAGGCATCCAGTTTCTGAAGCAGGAATCTCAGTGGGCCTCTTCTCCTGATGTCCCATCATCCCAGCTTGCAGTCACCAGTCAGGATGAAACTCTTCTCCATGTCTAACCCTGTCCGCTCTACCAACGCCAGTGCCTCACAGGATTTCAACATTTCTAGATTCTCTTCTCACTTCTGTTGATTCCTGATTATCTCCCCACTCTACTGTGATCCTGGTTCAAGAGAAGGGTCTTCATTTCTGTTGTGTTTTTTGGTCTGCTGATAGTTTGTGTTTGGTATTCAGGAATATAGGGGCCACATCTGTTTTGCTCAGAAGTTGACCATGCTCCCTGTTTCCTCTTCTTTTTTTTTTGTCCAACTGAACACTGTCAGCAAAGCTTACTCAGCACCATTGCTTAGCAGGGCCATGTAGTTGGTTGCAAGGCTGTTGGTGGATCATTCACTGTGCCCCAGGTGCTGGCCTAGCTCCTAAGAATCCCTCTTAAAATCCTTCCCAGGCTAGTCCGGCTATCATTAGTGATAGGGTTTTCTTTTTTAGCTTAAGTCTTACAGTAATATGCCCCTGAGGAATAGAATGTGTTAGAAATCCCTAGAATATAATATCTAATTCTATCACCTTGGGACCAACTGAGGATAATTTTCATATAGGCATACAGGTAGAGCATCTGGCACACTGTTTATGAGCCAGAACTTACAACAGGAAAAAAAATTTTAAAAAAATCATAGAAGAAGCAAAAATTCATATAATCAAATCACAAGTTTGTTTAAGCCTTATTTTTTCTTAAAGGAAAATCAGTCAAGTCTCACAGAGGATCGCAAGCAAAAGAATCTCACAAAAATAAATCAGGCCTAAAGCTTTCTTAGTACCATGTTACTTCAGCATTTTCTTCGAATCTGTCTTCAAACAGGATATCATTTCAAAAATGAACCTGTACTAGTCCCTGCCCCTGGTGAAAGAAGAAAAGTTATTCCTGTCTGTAATGTAGCAAAAAGTTGGCAACAGCTCCTTAGGCAAATTTTTTCTTTTATGCATCTGATGAAGAGATATTGGTATTTTTATATGGTGTGTAGGATTTCATAGGAGGCATAATGGAGAGTTTAGTTAAACAAAATGTGCCTTTTCGCTCTATCTCCACTTACTAGTGGCAAGTCTCAGCACCGTGAGACTTGTGTTACAAGCACTGGTTTACAAATGACCCGTACCTATCCACAGAGGGCCCACCCTTCCCAGACCTCCAACTGAATGAGAGTATTGTGAAAAATCTCAGAGCCTTTGAAGAACAATTGGACTTTTAGCTAGAGGAAAAGGAGAAACTGCCAAGAAGATTATCAAGTAGAAGAAGCTGTGTATGCCTGAAGTTCCTGGCATGAGTCAATAGCCCAGTATAGCTGATCCCCCCTGCCTCAGCCCTAAATTGTGTATTCTGGACAGTATCCATTGTGCCTTAAAAAATTCATGTTTCCCCTGGGATTCCAGTATTGGAATCAACATAGCTGAGGCAGGCCTTTTGTAAATGGGTGGGTTGAGAAGTTGCTGTTAATTCACATTGTAGTGTGAATCCGATTGCTTTCTTCACTCTGAAGGAAGGGGAGTGTTAGGTGGAATGGAGGAAGGAGGTTAGACACTCTGGGGACAGAGGCTAGAGGCCGCAAAGCTGCTCAAGGCCAAGAGTTTGGGTAGCTGTACTTTGGGGACAGGAGTGGGTGAATTATTAGGCTGCAAGAGAAGAAAGATAAACTTGCTTTCTTACAGTGTCCCTAGGAGCCATCTCCATGTTGGCACCATCAGTACATCTATGAAAGGACATCCTTCAGCCATTGAACAAGTAAAGGAGATTTATTGACAAAAGAGCACACACACACACACACACACACACACACACACACACTATATTCACTGATGCAGACTATTTCTGAAAGAAATGTGATAAATGATGATATTGGCTGCCATTAGAAAAGGAACCTGAGACCTATATCTGGGATACAATTGTCCTCTTTGAGGGGGAGGGGGACATATTTTCTTTTTTTTGCCAGTCCTGGGGCTTGAACTCAGGGCCTGAACATCATCCTTGGGCTTTCTCAACAAGCCACAGCAACACTTCTGGCTTTTTTCTATGTATGTGGTACCAAGGAATCAAACCTGGGTCTTCGTGCATGCTAGGCAAGCACTCTATCACTAGGCCAAACTCCTGGCCCTATCATTTTTTTTTTTTTAGATGAGTGCTTTAAAGGTTTTCTGGGATGATTGTTATCCTCCCAGAATGTATGCTAAGGAGTTGAAGGCATCAGCAGTAGGATGGAGGGAGCACGAGGAGCAGGGAAGGCCAGGCAATCTCTTTGTCCTTCTTCCTTCTGAGTTACAGAGCTCAAGGCACGCCTACCTCCAGTTGTGTTACATCAGCTGGCTTGTGGTTAAGTAAGCGCCTCTAGGCTGACCTGGGACTGAACTATCATTTTAATCTCTTTTTGTGGGAGAAACTCAGCAGTGTTCCAGACAGCAGTCTGGACTAAATTATGTTCACCCTATCTCTCAATTTTTATGTCTATCCTATTCCTTCTTTTAAGAAATAATTTTTAAAGGACTTTAGACTTATTCCAGGAAGCCCTTTTCTTCCACATTTAATCAGAAATGAATAAAGTAGCATACACAGTTTGGTGCTTGGCTTATTTTCTATTTTTCTTTGTTTTTGGTCTTATTTGTGTTTTGTTTTGTTTCTAAAACAGGATGGCCTCTGATTCGCACTTTCTTTTACAATTAGTTTGTAAGTCTTCCTTCTGTTGTCTTTCCTTTGGGAGCCTACTAGAGTGCCACTGGCATTCAGTAAATACTTCTGAATAAGTAAATTAAGGTGTGAGAGCTGCAGCAGGTAGTTCACATGAGCTATCACAGAGAAAACTTGCATGAATTATCGAAAGGCTTTGATCCCAGTGCCAGTGGCTAACACCTGTAATCCTAGTTATTCAGGAGGCTGAGATCTGACAGTCACGGCGGAAAAGTCCTTGAGGTTCTTTTCTCCTAGTAACCATCCAAAAACAAGAAGTAGAGTTATGGCTCAAGTGGGAGAATGATAGTTTTGAGCAAAAAAGCTAAAAGGCCTTGAGTTCAAGCCCCAGCACGACACACAGACACAGACCAACAGGGACACACACACACACACACACACACACACACACACACACACACACACACACACACACGAAAGGCTTCAAAGGTAGCACAGGGCTCTTTGTTTTTGGCATTAAGTGGTATCTTGGGCCAAGTAAATTCTCCAGTGGGCTGCCATCCTGGGCGTTATGGGAGATTTAGCAGCCTCCCAGTAAAAAGCCAAAAAGAAGCCTTAGTTGCCCACTCCAAAAATGTCTGCAAATATTACTCAATGTCCTCTCAGAGCAAAATTGCCCTAGCTGACAAAATCCAGTTTAGAATTTACTGTCCTTTGTCCAAATTTTTTTGAAAAAGAGAAGGGGGGGGAGGGAGGGAGGGTGTGAGGGAGGGAGGGAGAGAGGGAGAGAAACACGACATGACATGAGAACACTATCTCTTCAAGCCCTGGAGACCTAAATATGGTGAGAAAGTAAAGCTACTGAAATCTCATCTGGTGCCTCTAAACAAGGAGCAGAGATGCCCAGATGAAACAGACAGGGCTTAGACACAGCAATGTAGTCTGTGCTCATCCTGTAATTCCTCTTCAGGTATTCTGGCTGCATTCCTGCAGAGGAGCAGCTCTCCAGCCTGGAGCTCTCTATCAAGTGTGGGTGGAGAAGCAGTTTTTGGACGTAGTACTCATGCAGGAAGATGAGGGCCCGTCTTGGCTGTGCATAGCCTTGAACCCGCTGTTCTGTGGCAACTTCAGGTTGCTCGTGCAGACATTCATGAATATGGACGAGAGGCAGATTGCACTTCTCAGAAAGCATGGATTTAACGTTCCTGCTTATGGAGTGAACACCCACTTTGTGCCAGGAGAAAAATAAATACTTCTCCCTGTCCTCTCTACTCTCAGTCCTGTCTCTAGCATTCTGTTTCTGTGTGTTTGTTATGATTTCATTTTACCTTATTCAGGAGCTTTAAAAAAAAAACCAACAACTAACAAGAAGGCTTCTCTTCTTTTACTTCCTACTCTATTGGCCTGATCCCTTTTACAGGGAAGAGGAACCACTGAAGTATGGTTAGAGTGTTCAGGACATTCCATGGCCGTGTCGCAGCCCCTCACTCACTCTCCGCGCACACATGCTGGGCTGCATTCTGGAGACTCTTCCTCCACATTTTGTATATTTTTGTGATGTCCTACAATGCGGCAGCACCACCAAGGCAGTGTGTAGAATCTCCTTCCCTGGAGGTCTTTAAAAATAGAACAAAATGCCCATCTGTCCTTAATGGTTTGGATGCAGTCCTGCTGATGAGAGGGAATAGAAGAGATTTTTCTGTCAAGATTCTTTCCAGTGGTGAGTGCTCTTAAGTGGATGAGTTTGCTTTGGGGGCGGGGGGAGATGGGGATGTAAAGAGGTACTCTATGAATTTATTGGTGTGCTGTGGTATACATCTCGGTTAAATAGAATGAAATTGCTCTTCTGGTTTCTAACATTCGGAAGCACGGCCTGTGGAGCGTCACAGTGGGGTAAAGCAGGAAAGGCCCCGTATGGAGTCCTCAAGCTCTTGGGAGAAATGTTGAGCCTCTTTGTGTTCAAGGCTAGCACTCTCCCATGTGAGCTACCGCAACACCTTTGTCTTTTTGTAGTTTATTGGAGATAAGACTCTCATTGACTTTCCTGCACCATCTGGCTTTGAACTAGGATCCTCAGATCTCAGCCTCCTGAGTAGCTAGGATTACAGGTGTGAGCCACTGGCACCTGGCTATTTGTTAATTTTTTTTAAGTATTTATTTCTCATTAAATAGGTGTTCAAAGGGATTTCAATTCCAGATGCATCTCAATCAATGTCATCCCCTCCATCTTTCTCCCCCATTCCATCCCTATCCTCCAGTTTATCAGTTTCAATTGTTACATAATATACATTGAGATCACCCAGCTAGTTAGCAGTGAGTCTAGAGCCTGTGTTCTTAACCCATATATTGTATGCTTTTGCAAAATAAATAAATAAATAATACAGACTTTTCTCAGGAAACACGGGAAACTGAAACAATGACCAAGATTCAGGCTATGTCTTTTCTTGCTATATTTTCTTAGTTCTGAATATCTAAGATGATACATAATTTAGTTTATTTAGATTAATCAACATCATAAATGAAGTTTAGGACATCTGGGAACTTTATAGAACAGGCAATAGTAATAGCAATTAAGAAATTTAACAACCTACTGCTAAATCTTTGTTACTGTCTAATTTTTCCAGAATCTTAAAATTTCTCCTCCCTCCCTCCCTCCTTCCTTCCTTTTCTTCTCTTCTTCTCTCCTCTCCGCACCTCTCCTTTCTTCTCTTTATCTCTCTCCTGTCCTCATTCCTTGCCTCAATCTCTTTCTCAGCTCTGTCTTCTCTCTCTGTCACAATCTCTGTCTGTCTTTGTTTCTTTCTGTCTGGCTCAGAAGTTTTCTTTACATAGTTTTTAAATTTTTTAAATTTTATGGGTAGTTTTTGTTTTACTATGACCATGTTAAATGGAAATAACTTTGAGAGAATGATGAGAAACATGTCTTTTGCACATACATCCTCCGAATCAAGTCCTTGTTTTCCTCTAGTACTGGGATTTGAACTTGGGGACTTTCAAGTCAGAACAGCCCTTGGAACCTTAGCTCTCCTCTCTACTGGCATTCTTCACATTCTTTATGTGACAATTCTTGTCTCACACTGTAGGCCTCTATCTCTTACCTGCACCATTTGGCATGAGTCTTCTGATTTCAATTTCTTCCAATTTTAGCAACATTAATCTTTGTATATTGGATTGCAATGTCATCCTCCCTCTTCCCAAGCTTGAAGTTCAGTGACCCAGGGTTTCTGATCAAATTATATACAAAATTGCTGGCTTGACATTTGAATCTGTCCCGACTGCTTTTCTGCTCTCTTTCCTCATACACCTTTCTCACAGCACCTTGAACTTGTTCTTCTTGGGGCCACTGTAGAGCTGGGCTATTGTCTTTGTGACTTGTTTCTCAACCTCCTGTTTTCTCACTTTGGAAAAACTGCCTCAATACCATAATGCACATATGAAAGGCTCTACTCATCACAGTCTTCCTGATGCAGGATTTCCTCATTCTCTGGACTCACACAGAGAATTCTCTGATTTCTCTGCATTCTGTAATTCAGGGATTGTGAAAGTAATGCTTATAGGCACCTCGAGTAACATGAGATTTTACTCAGGTTTGTAATTTTTGCAATTAAACAATAATCTGTCTTAATACTGATATTTTGATTCAAACAATAAACATAATATTTACATGACTAATACACATTTGTATTTCAAATGTATAAATGCCATTAGTTTAGCATGTAAGGTCTAAATATTTGTTTGGGAAGTAGGGTCATAGCAAAACACATCAAACAAAACTATTGTATAGTTTTGTATAAAGTAGAGTTTCCTTTTAGTTTTTACATGTAAGCTAAATCACTTTACTTAACCCAGGTGTCATTAATGTTAGAATAATGAAGTCATTATGATAACGTTAAGAGACATGATGCTGATTAAATTGGAGGCTTAAGAAAAGTAGTGTGCTAGTGGCTCATACCTGTAATGCTATTCAGGAGGGTGATATCTGAGGGTCATGGTTCAAAGCCAGCCTTGCAGGAAAGTGCATAAGGCTCTTATCTTCAACAAACTACGAAAAAGCTGCATGGGGAACCATGACTCAAGTGCTAGCCATGAGCAAAAAAACGTCAGGGACAGATCTGGACCTTGACTTCAAGCCCCAGAGACCAGTACAAAAATAAAAGACAACAAAAGAAAAATAGTGCTTAGTAAGATGTCTTTCTACTTTTATGATGACCTGAAAATGTTATTTTATTATATTCACTCAAACTGCCAGGAGTTTTTTTTGTGACAGATTGAATGCTATGATAAATATCTGTATTTTAGAGCTTTGGACAGTTATCTGAAAAGCAAATCTGAACTCCTGAGATCACTGTGAAGATAAATGCTTAAAAGCTTTTCAAAGCTGTACTCTTGGTTCTATTAGAATTTAATTTCCCAGTGATTATAATTATATTGATCTGGACATATGACATGACCATAGTAAGCATTGTTCCATCACTGGTGATTTCTTATGCTTTAATACCACTTCTTTCTTTTATGTGCATATAGACTCTACTTATATCTCCTTTAAAAATATATTTGGGGTTTGGGAGCTTGGCCTAGTGGTTGAGTGCTTGCCTGGCATGCACGAAGACCCAGTTTCGAGTCCTCAGTACCACATACATAGAAAAAGTTCTAGTGGCAGAGTGCCAGCCTTGAGAAAAGCCCAAGGACAGTGAGTTCAAGTCCCACAACTAGCAAAAAAATATTTTGTTGTTATTGTAGAAATGATGAACAGAATGATTCCAGTTATATGAGTCAGGTAATGAGTACATTTCTTTTTGGATCACTTTACCTCTTCCCATATCTCATATATGTATTCTTGAACTAAATATACTAGTTTTAAAGGTAGACTATGGGAATGGGCTTCAAGTGGTTTCAAAGCTGTCATTTCATAGCAATCAATATTTCGATATATGTGAAGATGGTTCCATAAATGCTTGTTACTTTTTCAGACACTTATACTTGGTTAGATCTGAATTGTACTTATAATAAAAGGGAGTTTAAAAATACAGTTCAGTCATAATTTCACAGTGATGAGGAAACACAATGAATGTACATGGGTGATAGTTAATGATGTAGAATATCTTGGCTCAAATCCTGTTAATGCTAATTTTGAGCCTCAGTTTTGGGTTTTTGGTGGTCTTACTTTCTAGAGTTTATAAATATTCCATGAAATGAATATGTGAAAGACTTACAATGGAAGTTAGGTGCTTGTGTCTCACAGCTTTAACTTATGCTACTCAGGAGCCTGACATATGAAGATTGCAATGAAAGAAGGCGGGGGGGGGGGAAGAGAGAAAGAGAGAGAGAGAGAGAGAGAGAGAGAGAGGGGGGGGGAAGAAGGAGGAGGAGGAGGACAGAAAAAATGAGAGAAGGAAGACAGGAAGGAAAGGGAAAGTAAGAGAAAAGAAGGGAAGGGAAATATGAAGGGGAAGGGAAAGGAAGAGGGGAAGGGAAGGGAAAGGAGGAAAGAAGAGATGCCTTCTCTTTAATGTAGGTTACTTTCATTTTCCTTTGGCCCAAACCAACCATAAAAAGCTTTAAATAACAAATGATAACTGACAAAAGCATTTCTTAATTGGTGATTTTTAATTTTTGAACTCAAATTTAGAAGGTTGGAATTCCCATATCAGAGAGTGGCAGCCTTGAGCAAAAAGCTCAGGGATAGTGTCAAGGCCCAGAATTCAAACCCCAGGATAGGAAAAAAAAAATCTCATATCTGAAGTAACCAGAATTATTTCAGGTTTCAGGGTGCTTTGGAATTGAGGTTATTTTCATATGTATGAGATACCTTGGAACGAACTCTAAAGTTCATATACAGAATTCCATTCTGCTCAAGAACATCTTATATACATAGCCTGAAGGTGCTTTCATGAAATATTTTGAGTGTGTCTGTTATTTCTCTGCAACGTGTCACCCGAGGTCAGGTATGGAATTTTCCACTTGTGTGATCATGTCAGCGCTCAGAAAGTCTCAAATTTTGGATTTTTGGATTAGGAACTCTCAGGCTACAGTAGCTAAGTAAATACAGTGAGGAACTATGCAATCTTAGAACTAGAGCAATTGACCAGAGTATGAGTTTTAAACCCTGCCCACCTGGTTCACTTCAGGTAGCATTAGAAGGCCACACCACCTCAGGTGACTTTCCGTAGACATGAGCATGCTTCTGATACTTGCTTTTTGCCTAAAGAAGTCTGAGAGACTATGGGCCATTCAGTGAGGATCACACAGGGCCTTATAATCTTTCATCCTTACTCATCTAGACGTGTTCATTTGTAGTGTTTTGCCCAAGCCAGAAGACAAAAATCAAGGGTTTCTATAAATTATTTATGGTAAGCAACCTCTTGACATTTCATACATGTGCTTTGTTGTCTAAGTAAAATGTAAAGTGATTGAGTTGAATCACTATTATTATGTAGCTCCTGAGTCAGAAGTTATCATTTTTGTCAAACCATGCCCCAAATATAAATACCAGTTTTGTCTTTAACATCTGAACATCACAAAAGATTGTAATACACTTTAAAAGCTATAGCCTGGAGTTCAAACCCCAGGTCTGGCAAAAAAAAAAATCTTGTAAGATTTGTTGAGAGGGGTGGGGGAGAGGGTAATGGGGACCAAGACATGTGAAAGTGTATCAATGTATGTGAATTAATGCACCTCTATCTGGAAAATATCATGTAACCCTTTTATCAATTACAATAAAAAATATCAAAAAAAGATTTGTTGAGAAAATATAAAGCCATTAAATGACTACACTTACTGGGAGGGGTAGCACCTTTCTATAATCCTAACACTAAGGGAGGCTGAGGGAGGAGAATTGCAGGCCTGAAGCTATCCTGGACTGCATGGTAAGCCTGATGCCAGCTTGAGCTGTGTATCTCCCCAAACTCAAAGCTAAATCCCACACCTTGAATACTTTGCTTAAAATGGAATAGTACCAATTAACTACTTTCCATGATTTAATTAATTAATTTCCCTGATTAAATTAATGCCCCTTCAGCGTATGCTTGTCCTTTAAAAAGCTGAATGTTTTTGGATAGTTTATCATAGAAAACAGTTTCTTTAGCTTAAATTGAGAGTTCTTGAGATTTTTTTTGTCAACTGTGTATTAGACTTGTCTATGTCATAGATGGCATGTGTCAAAGTCATTACCAAGTACTCTTGTCAGTGACCATTTACTATATTTGAAATAAATGTTCATGTCTTGGATCCCACTTAAAGAATGTTCTTTTTGGGCCGGGAGTTTGGCCTAGTGGTTGAGTGCTTGCCTAGCATGCACGAAGACCCGGATTCGATTCCTCGGTACCACATTATAGAAAAAAGCCGGAAGTGGTGCTGAGGCTCAAGTGGTAGAGTGCTAGCCTTGAGGAAGTCCAAGGACAATGCTCAGTGCCCAGCCCAGGACTGGCAAAAAAAAAAACCCCAAAAAACAAAAAAAAGAATGTTTACCAATAAAAAAAGACCTGTCTGCATCAGGTTGAAGTCTGACTGTTTCGAACAATCTTTCTTGTTAAGATTTGAAATTTTACTACTTAGAGAAAAGTGTCATTTCAGTGAAATACTTTTTTTTTTTGTGGAAGGGGGTCGGTCATGGAGTTTGAACTCTGGGCCTAGGAACTGTCCCTGAGCTTTTCAGTTAAAGGCTACTGCTTCTACCCCTTAAGCCGCAGTGCCACTTCATAAATGCTTATTTTTTTCAATGACACATCAATCTAGAAGTCTCACACTTATGGTGTAACTTCACAGTACGGTTTACACAAGCCAGGCTGGAGAGGTGCCAGTGGATCATGTCAATGGCTGCTCATAAGGCTGAGATCTGAGGATCACAGTGCAGTGTGAAGCCAGACTTTTATCTCCAATTAAGCACATGCATGCATACATGTGTGCACTTGTATGCACACACACACACACACACACACACACACACACACACACACACACACACACATACACACACACACACATGCCAGAAGTGGAGCTATGGCTTAAGTTGTAGAGTGCTAGCCTTAAGCAAAAAAGGCCAAGGATAGCACCTAGAATCTGAATTCAAGCCCCAGGATGTCACAAATAAATAAATAAAAAGGTTGAGCTGGTATGTGGTTCCAGTAATAGAGTAGCAGAATAATATGCTGTGAGGCCCTGAGTTCAAATTTTAGTACAATTAAATAAAAAAGCCCTCACCTTGTGGTTTATTATTTGATGAATAATTTACTCATGGCTTTTATAGTTTGGTTTTATAAGTTAAAATCGGAATATCAGAGGAAGATATTTCATTATTTGAATTTTTTTTGCTATTGGGTTTAGAATTAAAAGGTGAAGATTTTTCATGAAATCTATTGGGACATTAAATACAATATTTTTGTTAGTGAAAGAAAGCAGCATGCTGAAAGTAGATTAAACAGCTAACTCATTATGTACAATTCAAATTTATTTTATAGAATAAAGCGTATTCCCATTCTGAAATTGATTTTGACAGATCTAGAAACTAAAATAGTTCTGATGTTGTTTTGTTTTGCTTCTTAGAATTGTGAAATTATTAAGAATTTAATTTTAAGTGTGTCTTTTCCATAGTTCAGGTATGTTGAGTCAAACTGAGAAATGGTTTCAAAATTACCATCATATACTGCATTACCCAGTACACTTCTCTTAACCACCCGTGACTTCAGAGAAGTAGTAAGTGTAAAGTTGAGTTGTACTGGTTCTCTACGACTTGGTATGTAAAAATAAACAGAATGTCTCAGTCCACTTCATGGCACAGAGACAATGCTCAAACATAACACACGGATGGGTTTTTGAAAGAGGTGCAGAATTTTTGTCAGTCTTGTTCCCTGATTGAAGAGATAGAGGCACTGGCCCATTAATTACACACATGAAATGAAGGAGTGAAGGAATTGTCTCTACCACCTACATGCTCACATTCAGATCATAGATTTCTCAGAGAGAAGTTATAAACAATATGTGTTAAAGTAGTTCTCACTATTCAGAGTATCAGTTACTTTAAAACTCTACTACATTTATAACTTTTTAATTGAGATATTTATTTTATTTTGACATTATCTTATATTTTATTTATGAGTGAAAGAAAACCTCCATGGATATAATAGAATGAGGCTCAAGAAATCAGATTTCAGGGCCGGGAGTTTGGCCTAGTGGTTAAAGTGCTTACCTAGCATGCATGAAAACCCGGGTTCGATTCCTCGGGACCACATACATAGAAAAAAGCCGGAAGTGATGCTGAGGCTCAAGTGGTAGAGCTCTAGCCTTGAGGAAAACCCAAGGACAGTGCTCAGGCCCTGAGCTCAAGCCCAGGACTGGCAAAAAAAAAAAAAAAAAAAGAAATCAGATTTCAAATGTCCTGAGTGTGAGTGTCAATTGTGTTGTCTTTGGTTTAAGGTGTGGTGAAATCATGATTTCAGGAAAAAGAAATTCTCAGTGAAGGTTGGTGTTAGTAACGCGATGCTTAGGGTTCAAGGATAAACATTGGCATCACTTGGCAAAGAGTAGAATTGAAATTTTAGTGATATTATAGAAATATAGATATACAACATTTATGATATAAACATTTAACAGCAAATCCCACTTGTTTCTGGGTATGCATAATACAAGTGAATCTCCCTTGAACAGTTTCTTTTCTTTTTCTATTTTTTTTTGCAGTTCCTGGGGCTTGAACTCAGGGTCTGGGCTCTGTTCTTGAGCTTTCTCAAGGCTAGAGCTCTACCACTTGAGCCATAGCACTACTTCTAGCTTTTTCTATGTATGTGGTACCAAGAAATTGAACCCTGGACTTAGTGCATGCTAGGCAAGCACTCTACCACTAGGCCAAACTCCCAGTCCCTGAATAGTTTCTTTGGTTGCAGAAGAAACATGCACGTTCTTTTTTCACTAGTCCAGAGGTACAGGAAGAGTGCTGAGTTTGCTTGGTTAATAACAGAAAGGAGTGAAAATTATGTCTAAAGAATATAAAGAGAAGAAAGTAACAGAAGATCTTGTTTCCAGTTCATTGACCAGGTACTATGAAGGGTTCATAGTTCAAACTTTGGCTTTAACTTTTCTGTGTCAGAATAAGTGATCTCTACACATTTTCTCAATCAAGCTCTCTCTGGATGTCTCTGGCTGCTGCTGGATCTCAGCGCCTCTTCTCTCTTCTGTCCTAGGGTGCCTTCCAGTGACATTGAACTTTTGGTCCCTTCCACCATTATCTCTGGGTTTTTGCAAATGTTCTTTGGGTGTCTTCTCTCTATGGTCTCATTTTGCTTTATTGCAGCATAATTATCTGTTTTTCTTTTTCTTTCTGGGAAAGAGCTGCTTATTGCTTCACTTCTGATAAATCTTTTTATTCTGAGCTCACATAACTTTCTTACCTCCTTTCGGAAAACATAGTTACACTCTCTCTAAGAAGTACCAAATTGTCTAGTTTTGTGTGTTTTTAAGTAGACTATACACAGGTTATTTTTTCAGGCCTGTTCTCAAAATGTTTTACAGCTCTCCCCCCTCTCTGCCCCTAGCCTTACCTTTGTTTCTTTTACTCTAAGGGCCACCTCATTTTTCTCACCATATAATGTATGAGCCTCCCCCTGCCTGCTCCAGCATGAAAAATATGACAAAACAGTTTTTCTCCATAAGTTGCTTAGAAATCCTTTCCTTTATTGTGTTGTCCCAAGATTGATGAATCATGTAAATAGGCCGTGCTGTGAGTGAATTGGTAAATCACCTATCTTTGAATGGGTTAAAGAACTGCCAAGAATGATCAAGCCTGCTCTCTTTCTGGCTCTGGTGGTGGTGTTGACAGCCAAGCCGAGAGCTTCTTCAATAAATCCTCTCAGAGTCAAGTTTTTCCAGATGTGAGAAATAATTAAGTCTTTGCATTTATTGAAGCTTTTTATGCTTTTCAAGCAAGAACTGGCAGCTGTGGTGAATTAACTTTGCTTCAGTGTGTGTGTGTTATGTGTGCGAATGTATATACAAGCACACATATACATTTGCCAATAGCCAAATGAGGTCAGAACTCCAAGCAAAGCCAAAAACTGATTTCAGTAAATGCCACATTTTTTTTACTGGTATATTTTGTAATGGAGAAGAAAAGTACTTTCTCTGGTTATCCATGTTCCTTTTTAATATTTGCTTAATAATAAAAGAAAGAAATAAGGATAATTAAATGATTCACAACTGTTAATGGGTATGTATTTTAAAAGCACATGACTCATGAAGCATGAAGTAAGTTCATTTCAAAGATTTGAACATTAATAACTGAGAGTCAGAGAGATGTTATACTTGGTTCAAAGGTCAATTGGGAGAGCTATACATCGCAAGTAATAAGGAGTTGCTGAAATAAATTTATAAAGAGATGCAAATAGGGTCTATCAGCAGTGTGGTAATCAATTGCTTCTCCCTGAACACAATTACTTGATGTTTCTATTGATAAAGATCTATGGATTTTTATTATTATCAGTTTTTAAAAACAATTTATGAAATTACAAAATAATTCAAGGATGTTTTAATCCCAAGGGAGCACTAGATGAAATACCAGTAATTTCAGTGAACCCTGACACATTTCACACAGAACTCTAGGAAAAGATTACTCCCTATAGAAGCCAAGTGTTTGATCCAGGCTGACTCCTCAGTTCTGGATATAAGCCACACACGGATGACTGAACCCTTGGCTTTCTCTAAGCCTGGACTGAAGGTATGATTATAGTATTAGCTTTACGAACAGTGAACTAAGTTCTCAAGTAAGTTGTAAATGACATCATAGATTTTTTGTTCACTAAGTGCCTATGTTAACATGGACACTAAGTCTATACAGTGAGTTAGAATACTTCTTCACCTGGAAGAGAAAGACGAGAACATGATTTTAATTTGGCCTTCCTGCCGTAGCTATCTTGGAAATCCTTATATTCCAAATTATTTGCATTTGCTTATTCTTCTCTCCCTCCAGTGTTTACTTTTATATATAGGTCTTGTGAAAGTAGGAATAGAAATGCTTTGGAGCCTGGAGTTTGGCCTAGTGGTAGAGTGCTTGCCTAGCATTCACGAAGACCCGGGTTCGATTCCTCAGTACCACATACACCGAAAAAAGCTGGAAGAGGTGCTGAGGCTCAAGTGGTAGAGCTCTAGCCTACAGAAAGTCCAAGGACAGGGCAGGCCCTAAGGTCAAGCCCAGGACTGACAAAAAAAAAAAAGAAATGCTGCAAAACAGTCTGTCAAATCTTTCTTTAATAGTAGAAGAGGTAATGATGATAATTACTCTGATAAACATATTCTTTTGACCTCTAATGAATCAACTGTAATGAAATAGCCATTAAAAAGGATAAAAAAAAGGGACCAAGAGTTTGGCCCAGGGGTGGAATGCTTGCCTATCATGCTTTGAAAATTCAGGTTTGAGTCCTCAGTACCACATACATAGAAAAAGCTGGAAGTGGTGCTGCGGCTCAAGCAGTAGTGTTGTAGCCTTGAGAGAGCCCACGGACAGTGCTCATGACCTGAGTTCAAGCCCCAGGACTAGCAAAAAAAACTGAAAAAGGATATGGAAATGTTAGCTATAGACAAATATTGAACTAATATTAAACAAGTCTTCTTAAATTCAGGGCAAATTGCTCTATTATGCTGTTTCCTGCCCCCTCCCCCACCTTCTTCTCCAACTTTGTCACTTGAGCAGGTGCCAAATGATTTGTAAACATATGAAGCAAAGGTAAAATAACCAGAGGACCAAGAATAACTGAGAATAAAGAAATATCTAGGAGACAGTCATCAATAGCCAGCTAACTACAAATGAATGTGAAAAAAAATGTCCAAGCAGGAAAATGAACCTTCAAAAACAAACCTCTCTTAACTATAAATATTTTATCATGAGAAATGTTTCTGAAAATGAAATTGAATCTGTTTATCTGCAAGTTATCCTTGTTGGGGCAGAAGGAACTCCTTCCAATCTCCTTAAAATTTTGCTCAGTGAATGCTGAAATAGACTGAAAATAAGCAGACTAGTAGATAGGCATACAAGTTTATTCTGTGACAGGGAGAGAGAGAGGGAGAGGGAGAGGGAGAGGGAGAGGGAGGGAGGGAGAGGGAGGGAGGGAGGGAGAGGGAGAGGGAGAGGGAGAGGGAGAGGGAGAGGGAGAGGGAGAGGGAGAGGAAGCCAGTGCCGGTTAGAAGCTTCTATCACCCCTTCCTGGCGTTAAGGGCAGAAGGCAGAGGTATGAGAGTAAATGGCTTTAGGGGAGAAGAGTGACTTCCAGTGAGATAATAGCTAGGGACCAAGTTTGTGTACACTCTGGCGTGATGTTTGACTTTCATTCTCTTTTTCTGATATGAGTTTACTCCTCCTTGGCTATTGAAATAGCAGAGAGTAGAAGACAAGTTATGTTCCCTGTTGGCAGACTCAGTCTTTGGGTAAGCTAAAGGAGCTTTAGAGATGAAGCTTTTCCAATATCTACTGTTGTACTTCTGTTTAATACAATCTCTATAACCAGGTGCTGTATTTTAGAGTGACATCTTTTGGATGTTTTATTAACTCAGAACTGCATCATCCTGATCTATTCTGGATTCTTATTTGCAAGTCATTTTATGTCATTATGTTGGGGACAAGCACACATCCTATTACTAAGAAAAGGAGGAGGGGCCAGGAGTTTGGCCTAGTGGTTAAAGTGCTTGCCTAGCATGCACGAAGACCTGGGTTCGATTCTTTGGTACCACATACATAGAAAAAAGCCAGAAGTGGTGCTGAGGCTCAAGTGGTAGAGCTCTAGCCTTGAGAAAGTCCAAGGACAGTGATCAGGCCCTGAGCTCAAGCCCAGGACTGGCAAAAAAAAAAAAAAGAAAAGGAGGAGGACATGAATTAGGTATTGACTATGTCAGCAACCAAGAAATAATGGTCCACTGTGACCCCAACGACACTGAGAAGAGTCATATACTCTGTGGCTTGTAGTAGTGGTACTCCTGAATTCTGCACTCTTCGGCAAGGGCACACCTCCAGAAGCTGTCAGTGCCTATTTCGCAGTTGCTATAAGTACACAAACTATACAAAGACCAAATGACTTCTGTATAAGTAAATACATAAATACAAGTTAGTTTGTGTCTTTGGCTTATATGCTTCTTGCCTTTGAAATGATACTGATGCCATAGAGTTTCACCTTGTAAATGACAAGCCTCTCACTTTAAAGGTTTTTCTCCTGTGTACCTATACTTGGTACTGGTAAAATGGTTCCAGCACTTTCCTTTTATTCACCTGGCAGTGCAGTTTTTTCTTCTATGCAGAGTAAGAAGAAAAGAGGGCTTAAATATCTTGATCTAAAGGGCATGGTAGCGCTAGACTAGAAGGTTGAGGGTCTTACTATAGGTAATGGGATCATCATGTTGGTCACAGTTTGTGTCATGGCTTGGGAAGAGGACCTAAGTAAAAAAATATAGGTGAGTGGTGTGGCTCAAGAGGTAGAGTGCTATAGCCTTGAGAAATAGAAGCACAGGGCAGTGCCCAGGCACTCAGTTTAAGCCCCAGGACTAGCAATATTTCCCATGGGATGATCTAAGGTGAAAATATACATTAGAATACACATTAAATTTGTTTTTTAAAGGAGATAGGAACATAATAACTTTTCTTATTCCCCAGATAGATTGTAGCATATTGACAAGAGAGCTTAGCTGTGAAAAATGCAGATTTTACTATTTTGGGAGAAATTTGACCTGAATTTCATAACTATATTCATAGGTGGAAGGAAAAAAGGATACATTTGATCAAAAGTATTCTGTGTGGCTTGCCAGATAATACATTGAAATGTTCATCCAATGAGTCTTGAATTATGTTTTTTGTTTGTTTGATTTTTTTTACTTCCTAATTTTAGCACAAAGTGCCTTTTACTTGTTTCTACTAGCAAGCACAGTACCCAGCATGCAGCACCTATTTGTTAAACAAGGCTCCAGTTTGCTCTTGCTCGTTGACATGGGCAGTTAATTTTTCATGCCTTCAATTTCATCCTCAGTGAGAGTAAGGCAGGCTTTCAGTGCTTTCAGTGGCTTCCTGAGGATCACTTTGACTTTAAAGTCTGCTTCCCAAATCTTAACCGGAAAGTCTGTGATTTTTGAAACATTGTATTTGATGGTGGGTTTTGATTTTAAAGTGTCTGTGCCTTATATTATGCTTTTCTTGCAGCACAGCGGAGGGAACTCATAGCATGGTAGGATATGTACAGATGGATGCCAATACAGAGATCATCCACTAACCATGGGGAAGATACATCACCATAAGTGACACAGGTCTTATCATCTCAAACTGGATCCAAGAAGGATGTGTCATAGGTGGCTTGAGCAAGATTTTCCTGTATATTTCTAGAGGCTTATGAAGAAAATATTCCTTCCTACAAATTCATTCCTCCCTAAAGGTAACATCATAGATTCTCTTTAGAATCTTAGAATCATCTTTTGGCAAAGGATATGAGAGAAAAAGAAATAAGTGTTCACCATTCTTCTTGTGGGACAAGCATAATGTGCAAAGAATTTCCTTGTAGACGGAGCTGTACCAGGCAGGCGTGGTAGTTGTGAATTTGAAGTTTCCCAAATTCAGCAGGCCAGGGACAATTTCTTTTTGGCATTCTGCCATAAACAAGATATATAATGTCATTAATTTAATCTGTATCAGAATCTATTGTGTGACAATAAAACTCTCAGTATATACATTTTGCCAGAACAGAGACGTTTTCTTATTCTTCACAAAAGAATGCCAGTTTTCTAGAATCATTAGTGTCATTACAAAGCAATGAAAAAGGCCTAGGTGTGGCAACTCCTACTTCTAATTCCAGCCATCAGGAGGTGAGGGCAGAAGGATCACAAGTTTCAAGACGCTTTGGGCTACACAGGGAAACCTTATTACAAAACAAAACAAAATGAAACACAACTAACACAACTCCCTTATCAAAATAAAAGTCTCAGGGGTAGACAGATGAAAGTAAATCAGATGAGCTGGATAGGATTCGTAGTTGGTAATTAGTAGGTTATATAAACTAAAATAGGCTTCCTTTTGGTTGAGTATCTTCTTGGAACTTATCTGTATTGATGTAATATGTGGATTGGCAGAGGCAGAGATTGTTATTCAGGTTTCTCAGAGACTTGCTTGAGAAACTTGCTTTATTCTCTAGCAAATGTTTCATAGAAATTCTGCCTCAAAAACTGTATTGGAATACCATTTGAGAATTAATCTATTTATAATGATTATGTAGAATGTTTTTCCTGTCAGAATTTTCAATTTAATGAGGTCAAGGCAATTTTCCTTTAACAAATTGAAAACTGGATCTGATATGAAGACAAAAACCACATCATACTTGGCTAATGAAAATGATGTGTTATTGTGAATAAATGTGTATTTTATGTAATTAGTTCCATCCTTCAAGATGGAGTATTTTTTTGGTTTAACATTGATATACTATAGTTTTATAAAAGTAGATTTAATATTAGATTTAAGCAGCCAGAGTAATAATTTGTGAATTACATAGCCTTGGTATTACCTACACTAACAACCAAGGATTTGTTGTGATTACATATCTATTTATATGTAGATATGTAACAAATCTATACCATAGAATAAGTGTTATGGTAGCTTATTTTTTTCAAGTGTGTACTATGCCTTTGAAGAATGTACAAATCGGTGAATTTGTAAAAAATTGGCACAATGAGCAGAATTTCAAGACAATGATTATTTTCTAGAATTCTTAAATGATAAATCAACATGGTTTTTGTAACTTCTCATTGTTAATGATTTTTACCATGAGCAAAATATAATGCTGCCTAATGTAAGATTAACAGTTATAACTGACTCAATAGATTCTTTGAGGTGGTTCAAAGGGCTTTTCATAATGAATTTGTAGCATAAATGCATATTGTTTTTAGGATGTAGGAAGTACATAAATGTCTCATAAAATATTTAACTCGGGTTACTGATAGGAGTTTGAATGATTCAGATTCTCTGTATGAAATCAGGGCTATCTCTGGCATTCCAGGGAAAGCTTTATTTAGAACTAGTTGAGGAATCTTGGAGATAACAGACCTGGGTGTGTGATATCTGGAGTGTTAAAGCTGTGTGGTTTCCCTAGAATCCTTATATTCTAAAACTATTTTATGAATGAATTGAATTAGTGCAAGATTAATTTTCTCCTTTGAATTTCTTAACAAGTTTAAAGGATATTGACTTTGAAAGTTTGTCAAATTGATTTTTGTCTGAAAAAAAAATGTTACTGCTACTTCATTTCAAGAGACTGACCCTGTCAGATCCCTGAGTCCTATCCTGGGTCCTATTCTGGGTCCTATTCTGTTCACTCACTCACCATTGAGATAAGGAGAGTCAAGTGGGAGCCAGAAGCAGAGCAGAAGCCTGGCAAGGTCACTGCTGCTCAGGCACCAGAGACACATAGCTCAAGGACACTGTGGTCCATATAACGACACTACATCAGGGAAGTTTTAAAATATTAATATTTTGACAGGGTAAAAAATGAGGGATCCGGTGTTTGAGGATGTAAAAGATGAAACTGGAGAGGAAAAAACAAAAGAAGAAGAAAGTGAAGAACAAAAGGTGAGTGAGAAAGAACCAACAGAAGAACAGTATTCATTCTTGTAGACAGATAATAAAAAAGAGATCTTTTCCTTTTTTTCTCTCTTTTCCCCCAACCAGGTATGCTTTAAGCCTGTTATCGAAGACCTAAGCATGGAACTGGCCAGAAAATGCACTGAATTCATTAGTGATGTAAGTGGCTCGAGACATTTTTGGCTTATTTTATTTGTAATTGCATGTGTGGAATAGTTATGAAAGAGTCTTGGAGATGAAATTTTGTATTAAAATACAATTATTTTCCAGATTGCAGAACTAAGTGCAGACAGTTTAAGTAATTTCTTCAAGGCCACCTAGACAGAGAATTTTTACTAGAGCCAATGTTCTCCTTCTGAATCCAGAATCCTGTCTCTTAGGAATTTTGCTTTTACTCTGGCATGAAATCCTAACACACCCAATTATAGAGCATATTTCATTTGGGAACCCTAAATGGGAACCTCTTCAAACTTAGTATGATGTAACTTATCTTGGGAAGACCTCTAAATGATGGTTAATATAGCTGATATTTATCTAAATGAATTCTTTTAAAAATATGAAATCTGTTGAAAAATCTGATGTATACAGTTGTTTTTCAAACAAGAAAATGAACCTGTTTATATACATATCGCATTTACAATTTAGAAGTTATGAAGAGCAAAACTGTTATTTAAGAATCTCAATCTAAATAGTGATATTAGTGAAAAGAGCCATAATTTTACGACTTTTTTCAGTTACTGAGATTAGTTTATATGACATATAATGGACATCTTAGAATCATTGAACTTGTACAGGCACACATATGTGTAGTAGATCTGTAATTTAGTATTCTAGAAGTACAAAGAATGATATTACAATCTAAGGATGAGAGCTCAAGTGATTAATACAGGCAACCTGACTTCTATCAAGTGAACACATGCTATGTCTTTATTTAGTGAGATTGCTACGATCCTAGACGTTTAAGTGGTTGGTGAGCAAAGTGATGGGAGAATTTGTTTGTTTTCAGTGCAAGTTCATCCTGGTTAGTGGAGTCCGCCTTCATGAGTAGACTTGACATTAACAGGGAACAGTGATTCATATGGCCAAACCGTACACTTCAAGTTAGTATTTATAATAGATCAAATAATTATAGCCGAAAAATGCTGAATATACTTTGGGGAACGTTGTGAGTGTTCAACCAATGCGAGTTAATAATGGCTTTCACCATTCCATCTGTAACCATTCCATCTGTCTTGCCTCTATCCAATAGTGTATTATGTGTGACTCTTCTAATTTGTTAGAGCTACAAGATGGTGGTGGGAATCTATTGCTTCCCATATACTTGACTGTGATGTAATTAAACTTTAGAATGAGTATTTCTTCCTACCGTTACTTACTAATCAGAATCAGCCACTTAGCATGTGTGCGAGTTCTTTGTGAACTGCAGTCATGGTGACTTAACAATGATAGCAATAACTACAGTGTCACTGTCAGTTAAAATGTGTTCATTATGATGTGCCAGCTATTATAACTTCTGAGATAGATTCTCCTGTTTCTCCTCATTTTAGAAGTGAGAAGATGGAAGCACAGAGTGGTTACATAAGTAGCCTGGATAAATACAGTAGGGGCAGGATTAGGACTTGCATACACAGCTCTTTATTGTATTGTGTTACTATTCCCCGGGGGGGGGGGGAGGAGTTCTCTCTCTATTCCTCACTTCTCAATTCTGAAAGAGTTCTAGCCTCCAAGGTAGCTGATTTTGTTTTGTTTTGTGTTAACCTAATATTTGTTTTATTTTCCTGGCTAAACTGTCTATGATATGTGTTTGTCAAATACCTAATCAACATTAAAGTCAGTTAAACCTGTCCACTCCATTGAACATCTAGAATCACAGATCTAGTAATCTTTTGAGAGACATCTCTCACAAAAGATATTGGATAAAATGGAAGTGTTTTGTAGGTGTCATATAAATTAGGCACAAAGAGCTAGTTGCATCTGTATTCCACCTCTGACTCAATTTTTTTAAAGCTTTTAAGGGTATTTATTTGTGTGGCAGTGGGAATATTTTTTCCAGGCAAATCAATACTATTTATTGTATATACATCCAACCAGTGCTGAAAACCTCAAATTCCTTAGCTACGCTTCCGGAGAGAGAAGGTTCAGCCTATATCAGAAAACCTTAAAAAAAAAAACAACAAACTTGGTCATTACCTGTCCAGTTAACTAACAAGAATGGAGCCACATTGCTTTTTTCCCAGGGTTTACCAAAGTTAGTTGATATGATTTCATTATAAAAAGACATCCTAGATGCTGTCAGCACAGCATGCATGAAAGAGAATACCTTCAAACATTTCTCATCTGTCATCTAGCTTCAGTCATTAGCTAATCTGGGCTGGGAGAAGGAAGGAACGCTGAACTAATTGCGCTCAATTGTTGAGAAGACATTGTGGGAACCTTGGGTTGAGGCAAAGAAAAAGGAAATGTTGGGAGGCAACTTACTGATCACAAATCCTACCATTTTACTCATTTTTAATTTTAAAATATGTTGAGTTGTGTTGCTGTTTAAGAGTACAAAATGATTGCAAGCAACAGGAAAACCTACTTCAGTGACTTAACAAATGGGTATTTGGGGAAAAGATTTGTTCCCAAATAGAAAGCTTGAGGTAGGTAGCCTCAGAACTGGTAGCTTCGGTTCAGTGGATGCTATTTTCCAGGCTCTTTTTCTTGTATCCTACCATCGTCAATGTGGTGGGATGTATATTATTCTGTGATGGCATCATTGTTGCTGCTTTTAATGTTAGATTTTATGACACCTGTGTGTCAAAGTACTATGCGAAGTGTCTCCTTTTATACTAGAAACAACAGACACCTTGCTGGAAAGACCTCCCTTATGTTTCATGGCCTGAGCTGAGCACCTAGGCCTCTTACTCCCAAGGTCAAATAGAAAGTATGGCCATACTTACTTCAGATCAGTTTGTCCTTTTGAGTTAACAGGGGCCCGGTTATTCTCATGGATCTATCTGGGTTCTGATATTAGGAGAGAAGAGAAACAGCTGGAGAATCTTTCCAATGATGGGTCCAGCCTTTGCTTTTAAGATGTAGACATGGTTGCAATAGCAAGTAATTATTGATTGTATGATTTTTATTTAATGTCAGTTTAGTGTTGTTGATTGATGGGGCTCTTTGGCCTTTATCACCCTGGTTATCTTTTTTTAAAATAGAAAACCTTAAGATAATTTTCATTTTTTTTCATTTTGTCCTTCAACTTGTAAAATCATTAGACATAGTACACAAAACAATTTATTAGCGATCATATACAATTTCATTAAAAACCATTCCCAAACTCATTTGAAGTCCTGCAATTGTGTGTGTGTGTGTGTGTGTGTGTGTGTGTGAGAGAGAGAGAGAGAGAGAGAGAGGGGGGGGTCTTTAGTAGATTTTAGAATATGAACTCCAACAAGCAAGTGCCTTTAAATTTTTAAACACAACTTGAATTTAATGACATAGCTGTGCATATTTTTCTAATAAAGACCAAAGAAAGTAATGAAGTGGACACTGAAGACAGAAATATTTGCCTGCAGAACAAAGGAAGTAAATACTTCACCCTTATCCAGAGCTCCTGTCCTGAACATTCTTCTCCTGTCAGACTTATCAGGAGGCCCATAGCCAGAAGCACATACCACTGAAGTGAAGAATGTGAATGTGATGGGGGAAAGATGGTGGCAAAAGATAAAAATAATGAGCCAAACTTAAGCCTAATGATAGACTATTTTTTTTCTCACACTTAATTATATAACGGAGATACTCTTTTTACCCCCTCCTTGTGATCAAAATAGCCTACTATTTATCATACTGCCATTAACGATTTAATTACTAGTGACTGAGGAGGGTGATTTGCAGGAACCTAAAATTATGGCTAATCTCTGTAAAGAAAAAAAAGTAATTTAGTGCTCAGATAAGATAAATATGTTCTCTTGTTGATTTCATGAATAAAGCAAGTGTGTAATGTGGTAGGCATTAATATCTCAGAGTCACAGCAGTGAAATATGGAACTCTGAAGTCACTCACCGTGTTTGTATCTGGGTTATGGCTCGGGTCAAGTCATGCCCCTCAGATCACGTTTGCTGATGGGAGAATCTCCACAAAATGTTAGCACATAACATCAATATTAATCACATCCTCCAAGAACCTGGTAGTATATACAATTAAATGCCACCATGGAGTGTTAATTAGAAACACCATATAATTTATCATCTGAACTGGGACACTTTTTCCAGACTAAGTATTTATTTACAGATTGGGATAGATAAATATGACTTTATTACAGGATATTATAACTTATAGCAGTTTACCTCCATCCCTGTGACTTTATTGAAGTTTTCTGCTGCAGTGTTTAGATTACACAGCAGTAGGTGTGACAACAGGATGACATTGTGAGGACCGTCTCTAAATTTCCTGACTCTTTCCTACTGGCCTCTCCCCAAGAGGAGGAGAGAGCCAAATTTTATCAGGAAGGTTGAGAGAACAGAGGAAAGTGTTCAGCTAGGCCACTCTGGGCGTCCTTGCTGATCTGCTTGCTCTCAGCTAGAAGGAACATTCTAGAATGATTTATATGATTTTGCAAGTTTCTTGGGCAGATTTGGGGAGGAAAGGAAGATAGGGAGGCAAAGAGTGTACATAAATCGAACATGCTTTACTTGGGGGGAATTAATTAGTAACTCAAAGTGCCATCTTCATTCCAGTTTAGCTTTCTCTCTCCACGGAGTGGTACCAATGCTAATTAGTAGTCTCCATTTGTTTCATTTCTGCCTGAATTACTGAATGCAGAACATGTGTTCTGATAAATGATTGGTTTTCTGCCTTGAGGTGGGCAGCTCTGGTTCTCTTCTCATTGTAGACTCAACTGTGAAGGTCAGGGGCTTAGAAGAAGGGTACCTGTGAGGAGATAAGAGCACATTGAGTGGTCAGGCTGGGCAGGCAGGACCCACAGTCTCAGCCTGACTGCCCCGGGGTGGCTCTCCCATGGTGCCAAGGACAGTCCTCCTCCCTCCTGCGCCTCACCTCTGCAATTCTGTGCTGGGTTTCTGGGTGTCCACTTGCTGTTTTTGAGATTAGCCCATACACTGACTTAATGGGTTGGCTTAAATCTCTGTTCAGATGGACCATTGCAACAGCTTTTCTTGCAGCTCCCCTTATGCTAATTATTTTCTTTTTCAGATCCATTATAAAGAAGAGTATCAAAAGTCGAAAGACAAATGTACGTCTGTGACTGATACTCCCATGCTAAATCATGTAAAAAATATTGGTGCTTTTATTTCTGAGGTAAGATTTCAATAAACGCACGAAATGAGACTGTTTTCTCCTTTTAGTGTTTGTTTACATAAAAGTCTGTGCATTAAATTTAGAGTAGTTTTTAAGGTACCAGTGCATATTGGTCATATATAAATCATTATCTATTATTGATTTCTTTTTCTTTCTTTCTTTCTTTTTTTTTTTTTGGTGGGTCATGGGGCTTGAACTTGGCCTGGGTGCTGTCCCTCAGCTCAAGGCTACCAACCTACCCCTTGAGCAAAGCCCCACTTCCCGCTTTCTGGAGGTTAATTGGAGATACGAGTCTCAGGTACTTTTGTGCCTGGGCTGGCTTTGAACCTGGATCCTCAGATCTCAGCCTCCTGAGTAGCTAGGATAATAGGCATGAGCCACCGAGCCCAGCTTCCATTATTGGTTTTTATACTTGATTGTCATATTATATGTGGGGTTTGACTCCATACCTTTCTTAATTATATAGAATTATTCTTCAATGAAGGATGCTTTTATTCAATAAGTAGTAAGTTCTGAAAAAGTAGTTAATTTCAGAAGTTCTAAATCACTCATTTCCCAAGAGTCATTAGAAATAAACAATTGAGCTTTATTTTGGAAATCAGTGAATTTTAGCAGTAGACTCTACAAAATGTGATTGTTGATAATAATTTTAAATTAGATTATTTTGAGTGGGCTGAAATTCAGTTCTACAGAGATATCTATTATGAAGCCCCAGAGAGGAAAGTAAAATACACTACCTTCATTTATTAGCTGGAAAAGAAGCATGTAGTCTGTTTCTGAGAGTACTGGGACCTGCAGTTTATGTTGCACTGTAAAACATGATGTTGACAATATTTCTGTGTTGAAGCATTCAATACTCTAGTTGTGAATAAACATGAAAAAAGGATGGATAAAATAGTACTGTAGATGACTTGATCTCTAGTGTTTTACACATTGGCAAAAGATGAACTTGTCATCTTCATAAGATTATCTGTGAACGTGAAACAATTCTGAGAAAATCAGTCCATTTTCTTTTATTCTTGTCAGCATCTAGAGTTGTGGGGACCAAGGCTTACATGGGATAAATGGTCAAAGTTCACCATCCACGTCAAGCTGTGAGTGGGGAGGGACACAAGCCTCATCCACAGAATATGAAAGAAGGGTGGATTAGCTAGATTATTTCCCCTTCCACAAAGAAATTTTTGGTGTTTTGGAACTCATGATTGATTAATTTTCCTGATGGAGTTAATTGCTGAGAAAAAAAAATTGCAAGTGGATGATCCATTGTGTTTCCTTGGATCTAATTTTCCCAGGAGGATAGGGTGAATGATTGTTTGCCTTTTCAAATAATGACTGGGTTTACCCAGATCCAGCACAGGCTGATCTCAAAACAAACTCAGAACAAGCAAGCACCTCTTCCTCTGTGGCTATAGGAGGTTGAGAGCATTCGAATAAAGGACATTCCTTTAAAAATTATTACTTGAATGTGCAAATGGACGGAATTTCATCCAGTACTTCCAGACACGAAAATGGGCAGCTAACATTTCCTTCTTCTTAAAAATTAAAAGAAGTATTGATTAGCACATCATAATTTATACCTACTTATGGGGTATGGTATAATATTTCAATACATGTATATGATATACATGTATGTGATAAATTGGGGAAATTAATGTTTCCATTTCTTTATCGTTACTTTGTGTTTGGAGTCTTTGAGCTCCTCTCTTCTAATTAATGGTAAAATATGTAATTGGTTGCTGTGAACTGTGTCACCTATGGTATTGTAAAAGACAAAGACATACTACTTGTATCTAATTGTGTTTTGGTTCCTGTTAACCAGTTTCCTAATATTATCCTGTCCCAGTCCTCTTCCCAGGCTCTAGTTATCTGTTTCTTTGCCTTTAGGACTATACAGTAAGTTCTGATTTTCTGAAACAACTCAATTGTCTCATTATTCTGATTGCTCACTGATCTTACATACAAAACTGAACACACACCAAAGGATTTATTTGTTTAGAAATGTACATAAGTTTAAATAGAAAAAATTGTTATATTCTGGTGTGTATCATTTAAGCCTTATCTTTGATAGATAGGATTTATTTCCGTGTCTTCCGAATATAGTGTTTAAAATTAAAATGGCCTACAGATTGCTTGAGAGTGAGAAGAGACCTGGCACTTGTTAGGTAGGCCCTTCACCACTTGAGTCGTGCCGCTAGACATTTCAGTTATATTTTTAGATAGGGTCTCATGCTGTTTTTGGAGTGCTGGTCTGGACCTCCATCCTTCTGTGTATACCCGTAGAGTGGATATGATTACATGCATGACCCACCATTCACAGCGCAGTCTGGCCTGTAGATTTCTATCTCCTGTTTTTTGTTCAGAATTAAAACAAAATAATGTGAATTTCTTTTCTTCTCCTCCCACCCCCATTCCTTTAGACAAAATACAAAGGCAACATTAAGGCTGAGCTTTCCAACTCTCTGTATAAGCAGATGCCAGCCACCATTGACAGTGTGTTTGCAAGAGAAGTTTCACAGCTTCAGAGCGAGGTGAGTTTTCCCACGCATGGTTAGATCTCGACGTGGCTCAGGCCTAGTCCCTCATACAAGTTCCTTAGCATTTTGGCAAATGTGAGGAAACAGCAGAAAACGTAAAGGACCTGAAAGTCCATGTCAGTCACAGAAGGCTATTTTCCCAAGAGCATGTTTTAATCTCATTTTGGCAGTTTAGATAGATAACATTCTTGTAGCAACTATTAAATGATCCTTTGATTGAACATATGATCCCCATGCAGAGAACATTTCAATAGTTTTCTAAAAGTCACGTATACGCAGATGGTTAATGTGTGGCCACAGGTCCAAGAGGCTCCCGAGTTTCCTTTTCGGTGGCGGTGCCCTTCATTCAGGATGGCTCGAGCTATCTGTAAGAGCTACATCTTTCAGGTGCAAGTGGCTGTTTTGGTGATTTTTCAGCTGCACACAAAGAAGTATCATCATGTAAACTAATTTTGACCCTCAAGGAATATAGGGGTACATTTTCTCCAAAGAGTTCATTAGTGCTTAAGTCATTTTTTTTTCCCTGCCTGTCTTGGGGCTTGATCTCAGGGCCTGGTCATTGTCCCTGAGGCTTTTTGTGCTCAAGGCTTTACCACTTGAGCCTCAGTGCCCCTTCTGGTTTTCTGAGCAGTTTATTAGGGGTAAGAGTCTCATAGACTTTCCTGCTCCAGTTGACTCCAAACTGCAATCCTCCAATCTCATCCTCCTGAGTAGCTAGGATTAAAGGAGGGAGCCACCAGCTAAATATTTGTTTATTATTTTTTGTGGGCCATGGGGCTTGAACTTGGCCTGGGTACTGTCCCTGACCTCTTCAACTCAAGACTACCACCCTACCCCTGAGCCAAGCCCCACTTCCCGTTTTCTAGAGGTTAATTGGAGATTAGAGTCTCAGTTCTTTTTGTGCCCGGGCTGCCTTCGAACCTTGATCCTCAGATCTCAGCATCCTGAGCAGCTAGGATTACAGGTGTGAGCCACCACACCCGGCCCAGCTGAGTAATTCTTAATACTCACAACATCCTGCATTTCTGGGAACATTATTTCAAAGAATAGGGTCCTTCTTACTGACTCATCATTTTGTTTTCTTTCCAGTAAAATCCAACCTTTCTTGTTGTTACTTTATTAATGTATTACTCAGCTCTGTAAGCGATACAAGAGTTGGAATTTTCTCTGTTCTCTACCTGTGGTCAGAACAGTCCCAGGCTCATAGGGATTCTCTAGTAAATACTTGTGAAATGGTTTTTGTTGTTGTTGAATTTGTTGGTTTTACTTAATCCATTGATCTGCTTTCTACCCCATTGTAGGTTAGTATTCCCAAAAAGCATTCAGAAATGGTAGCTATGTGTCAGATGCTGTTCTGTACATTTGACATGCATTTATATCAGTTAATTCTCACAATACCCTCATGAGATGTGGAAACAGAGGAGTGGCAAATTTAAATGATGTGCCCACAGTCACACTGCAAGTGTACAGGAGAGGCAGTACTTGCTCTAGGTAGTCTGGCTTCAGAGCTGGAGCTAACCACAAATAGTACCACATTTTCCTGCCATATTTTTTAGCCCTCTTTTCCTTATTAAGACAATTTGCTGTTTTCTCTAGAACCTCTTTACTTTTAAGTAGAAGATGTCTCAATAATTATAAAAACAACCCAATAATTGATGACTCGGAAAAAGTTCGGAGCTTTCTGTTGTGCCTCAAAGAACATCTTCCAGCTATTTATTATTGTAAATTTAAGCCTCTACATAGTATCCATGTTGACAGCTGGCTAATCTCAATCATGCTCCAGCAGACTAAAAATACATGGTGTCAAAAATCTTGCATGAATAAACGTGGCTACTTGCCCTGTCTTTTTCCTGCCGGCATCCAGACTCCTTTCTAAAGCACAACATCCTTGATGTGAGAGAAACAGTAATTATGAAATATAGAACAGAAGAAAAAGAATGTATGCTTGTCCTTCCTTCCTTCCTTCCTTCCTTCCTTCCTTCCTTCCTTCCTTCCTTCTCTCCTTCCTTCCTCCCTCCCTCCCTCCCTCCCTCCCTCCCTCCCTCCCTCCCTCCCTCCCTCCCTCCCTCTCTCTCTCTCTCTCTCTCTCTCTCTCTCTCTCTCTCTCTCTCTCTCTCTCTCTCTTGCTCAGTTCTAAGGCTTGAACTCAGCGCCTGGGTGCTAACCTTGAACTATTGTTGCTCAAGACTAGCACTTACTACTTTGAGCCACAGCTCCAATTCCAGTTTTCTGTGGTTAATTGGAGATAAGAGTCTCGAAGACTTTCCTGCCCATGCTGGCTTTGAATGCTGATCCTCAGATCTCAGCCTCCTGAGTAGCTAGGATTACAGGTGTGAGCCACTTGCGTCCAACTGCGCTTATTCTTCTACTTAATCAGGAAAGTAACAGTTTCAAATATTTTCATCTCATTTACAATTTTCCTACTTTCTTGATAGATGTATCGTATATAAATACTTGTAGTATAGAAGTTAATGTGAAAAATAATTCATATCAGATAGTTTCATACTTGAGTCTACATCTTGTGCCTTGCCTCTAGCCCTCTCTGCTTTGGTTATTTCTGAGATAGTCTCAGTTTTTGGTCCAGGTCAGTTTTGAATTGTGCTTCAAAACTACTATTTCTTCCCATGTAGGTAGAATTACAGATTCTTGCTAATTCTTACCACAGCTTGTTAGTTAAAATGAGTTTTTCTAACTTTTTGCCAGGAACCCCCTTGAATCCTAGTCTTTCCAATCTCTGTCTTCTGAGTACTTGAGATTACAGTTGTCATTTTAATATTTGTCAGAACAGTTTATCACTTGTATTGCTAACAAATGACATCTATAAGAGAATAAGCACCACGTATACTCGCAATTATCAGTAGTCTGTATTTAAATGTTAGTAAATAGTTATTAGTAAGTTAATAGGAAGTAATTGGCCATTAGTATGAAGTAAGAAAAACCCAGTTTTTGAAGTAGGTGCCTATTTTAAAGACTTGTATAATCCCAACTGTGTTTATTTAGGTTTGTGTGCATCAGTTTTATTATTTTTAAAACATTTGCGTTTCTCAGAGTATTTGACAACAAGAAGTATAGAAGTAGAAGAGCTATTTTCAAGATCCTGTAATAATTAAATAACCTTTCACTGTGTCTAAATAGTATTATGTTGTATTAGTGTAATTTAATTTAGACTGGTAAGAAAGTCATATTGTTTGGTGTTGCCTATTTACTATTTATAAAGATCTCAAATGAACTTGAAAATGGGATCGGTTTCACTCTGCCTGGAGGTGCTGGTGAGGTCTTTCTCAGCAGAACTATTTTAGGCTAGGTGTAAGTACTCTTCCTCATAGAAGTGTTATAGGATACTTAGCATCAGTATCCAGCTTTATGCATCTACGTTTTAATTGATATCGGCTACAGGTTCTGTTTCAGGAGTTCACAAGTGTCTGTGCTGTGGGACTACAAGCACACTTACCTAATGGTGCTTATTAAGCATGTTATAACAAACATCCTACATACATGTGTGTATAGGTTAGGCATAAAACTCTGGAAATGAAATATATAAATAAATATATAAATATATATTAATTATTAACATACAGTATGTATGTAAAGTAGATAGAACTTTTGCAAACTGTACTCTTAGGCTATCTAGTACCATAGCAACCTGAGCTCTCAAAGTGTGAAGAAAGCAAGTTTATCTTACAGAAATGCTATATAATAAGGACAAACCTCAAGATACAAAATTTATCAGAAAATGTATACCTTGCCTATCATTTTTTTCATTAGCTATTTTCAGGAAGAAAATTAATGCAATAAATGAAAATTCAGCTACCTCCTCATTGATGCCATCTCCGTTCTAAAGTAGTCCTTTAGTAACAGCAGCTATAAATGAAAAGACTATTTTAAAGCTGCAAGTAGAAAATTATGTAGCCTTTTTAAGAAAGAGTGCTTTTTTAAAATTGTACTTGATGAGTCACCATTTCTGTGATAACTCACAAAATGATCCTCTCTCTGCCTCGGTTCTGTTTATAAAATTGAAGTCTGATATTCAGTCTAAATTACAAAATACACCAGGCATCCATTAAAAGGAAGGTAGGCATGTGCTAGCTCTTTTTATTTAAGAAGAAAAATAACGTGGAAGTTGGGGTTGGTATTTTTTTTTTTTTGGCCTTATAGACTTGGCCATCCTTTGAACTTCTCCCTCTGTCCCTCAGAGTTATAATATGAAATGTAATGAAACTGAAATAATTGCCTTTGTCAGCTGTCTGTAGGCCCTTTGAAATTTCCCTGTTTAAATATGTCATTATTGAAAATGTGAAGATATAGCATCAGCATTAGATATCTCAATGGAGAACACTGATGTACTTGTACTGTCACATGATGAGCTATGAGCAGGGATACTTTTGTGTCCTGGTCACCAACCAAAGATACAGAAGTGATGGGGCTGGGCAGAAGTAAAGGAGTATATTAATGGTTAGAAATCTCAACACAGGCATAAAGAGGAAAATGTCACGACATGTGGATGTGTCCATAGCATTTAGCGGGTGGAAGATGATAACTTGGAATAAATTGAGTACAATTCTAACAGGATTAGGTTAGACCATTATAAGAACTTTAAGGAAGAACTGGGATTTGGATTAAAGGGTGCTTCACAGACATTCAAGAGTTAAGCCTCTGAATCCATTCAGATGCCTGGAGGTGCAGGAATCATGAATCATTGGTGGCTGTTTTCCCACATCCGAAGTTCTATGCTAGGAGTTAGGTTCTTTCTGTATGGCCAGATAAACTCAGCTCTGCAAAGACAGGTTGGGGTTTGATTAAAGGGAGAACTTTTCCACCAGAGATCTCCATACTTAGAGACAGTAATGTTCGATGTTGAAAAATTTTTAGAAAAATACTGAATAGAGAAGCAAGACAGGGGATTTAGGGATTCATAGTTGTACTAGGTGGGTTTTCAGGACAGGAAGATTCAATGGCTTTATTTGTAGAAATTGGTTTATAATTATTTCCTCAATCTGTTAAATTGTTATATTATCTAAGATAAGTGGATGGTTAATTTTGTTTATAAAACCTGTGAGGGATGGCAATGTATGAAAATGTTGAATGAACTCAGTTCTTCACCCACTCACTAATCTTTGATTAAATTCCTACTCTATAATTCACTGTGATGGGCACTGGATATTAAAGGAGGTGTAAGATATATATTGGTGAATAGTTCTTCAGTTTAACTATATACTTTTAATTGAAAACTAGACCTGTTTTGGTCTTGGCAAAGATTCTTCCAGAGTTCCTTTTTCAAGTTCCATTTATTATCTTGTGCCAAATAATTCTAACATCACTTAAAATGTTTTCATTATTAAACTCATTTTGGGGCATTTAAAGTTATTATCTTTAAGTACTGTACCAGAGGAGTTTCTTAATCTATCTTATAATTGATTTTGCCTTTCTTTCCTTCATTTATTATTGTTTTATTCTCATTCACTCAATTATTTATTCAATTGCTGATTACCTCACTGAGTGGATTTTTATTGATGCTTATCTTTTTCCCAGAAACTATTCTGGGCTCTGAGGGTTTACTAGAAGACAAACTATGATATTCTGCAAGAATTAAACAGAATAATTAAGGGTTGTGAAGGACTTGAGTAAGATAATGATGTAAACTGAGAACTCAGGGATAACTTGGTAACCATTTTGTGAATCTTTAAGTACAAACTTTTATGAGTTCAGTTACATCTACTTTTTTTGGTACTGATTGAAGGGCTTGAACTCAAGGCCTGGGCACTTTCCCTAAGCTTTTTTGGAGCAAGAACCTTATGTATATTATTTTGCTACAGAAGATCAGGCAAAGTGAACTGTCAGCTGTGGTAGTTAAATCTATAGAATCCAAGCAGAAAAAAAAATTTAACATGTGGAAATTTCCTATCCCTCTAAATGGAAGGAATAATTATTTATGTGCTTTAAGGTTGCCTACAAGCAGAAACATGATGCTGCGAAAGGACTCTCAGATTATACCCACATGAAGGAGATCCCTGAGGTCAAGCACGCCCTGGAGGTCGGCAAACACCAGAGTAATGTAAGCAAGCTTCTTCCAATGTGTTTCTAGAAATCGCCAGTTAATTCTCACTGGGTCTGGGGACTGTTTGGTTGAAATTGAAGCATAAGTCTACTCAAGAACGAGCTAACTTAAAAAAAATCAGTTAGAGATGCATGAAATTATTCTGATGAGTATTTTAAAGCTCTGTCAAATGTCTTTCATTTGTATCTCACTTGATGCAGTAGCGCATGGCTTCCAATATAGAATAGCAGAAGCCCTGGGAAAAAGCATCCACGATCAGTGACCCCAGAATCACTCAAAAACACCAGCTAGGTTGCACCTGCTGCCTGCTCCTTCTTTCCTTTCCTTCCTCCCCTTTTGCCCCTTCTTTCTTTTCTTTTTTCTTCCTTTTCCTCTATTTCTTTTTCTTCCGCTCCCTTCTTTCTCTGTTCCTTTTCCTTTCCTTTCCTCCCTGCCTTCTTCCTTCCCTCCCTCCCTCCTTTCTTCCTTTTCTCTCTCTATCTCTTTGTTTCTGGCTAAGACAAGAAGTTTCTCTAAATTGATTTTAACCCTCCAAGAACCTGATCAGATATGAAATGATATCAGATATGAACACTCAGATATAGTAGTTCACACTTGTAACCAAGTTCTCATTATTTGCTGGCACCTTTTTGTCATCTCACACAGGATCTATCCCACCAGTTAGCCTTTTTTTCTGAAAGTGCTTCAGGTTTGTGGGGCACAGATGTGCAGAGAGCATGGATACACTTATTTGATAGCAAACTGGACTAAATCACCATGTTAGTAAAAACTGGAGTGACTTTAACATTCCAATCCAGATATCTGGTACCTGTGAACACCAAAAGATAGGATAAGTCTCTTGGGAACTTAAGAAGCTACATGTCTGAAATTATGAGCAGGGCCGTGATTTTTAAGGTGAGGCTTTGTAATAAGAACTGTTTGCGGGCCAGGAATTTAGCCTAGTGGTAGAGTGCTTGCCTAGCATGCACAAAGACCCTGGTTCAATTCCTCTGTACCACATACATAGAAAAAAACCAGAAATGGTGCTGTGGCTCAAGTGGTACAGCTGTAGCCTTGAGAAAGCCCAAGGACAGTGCCCAGGCCCTGAGTTCAAAGCCCAGGATTGGCAAAAAAAAAAGAACTGTTTGCTCTTTGCCAATTTCACACACACACACACACACACACACACACCACCACCACCACCACCAACAACAACAACAACAACAAAATAAACCAAAAAAAAAAAAAAAAAAAAACCAAAAAAACCAAAACCCTGTGCTGTGTTCCATTTTGTAGATGAAGAAAATAAGACTAAGGAATCAAGCTCCTGAGTTTGTTCTTTCTGTCAGATCCAGCTGCCTCTCTCTTAAAGGTCACAGGAAATGAGTCAAGATTTGAAATGAAATATTAAAAAAAATGAAGAGCAACTAAGTTATCACCAGGATTCAGATGCCCTGCAGGGGGGAAAATAACTGAGACACCCTGAGCTCCCATGATTTCCATGCTGAAGAGACTTTGAATTCATATAAAAGGCAGAGGTTTAGAGGGTGGGGGTGGACTGGTGGCTGGGAAGAGGGCTGGTGTTACAGAGTCCAGAGAGACACTTTCTGACACTATCAGTCAATGAAATTCAAATACAGAAGTTCCTTATCATAGAACTGGCTTATTATTTTAACTCTGCCTTTCTTTTAAAAGGTCTTTGATTGAGGGATTGAGGGAATTGTGTACAAAGCCCCTTTCTCCTCCATTCAATGCTATGTACTTATGGGAGAAAGATGTGTTTACTTATATTCTTCTGCTAGCTCTGCTCAACCTTTTACATGCAAAGTTTGTACCTATAATAGGATTTAGAAAGTGTTTAAGACTATTTGCTCAGATTTAAAGTGAGAATGATATTTGTATTCTTACCAGTGAAGTAGTTAGTATTCCTCCAGAGTCAAGTCAGTCAGAATAATATATTTGTTGTCTCTACAGTATGAAATTTCAATACTAGGTTTGGAAAACCACCAAGAAAGAAAGAACATACTTTTGTATTTTTTATTTTTTGGTTTAATGAGTGGAGCTATACAGACTCTATAAAAGATAAAATCCTATCTCTCAGAAAACTTCAGCTTGAAGAAATTTGTGGCAGAAAATTTACTACTAGAATTATCCTTTTTTTAATGTTCAATGTCACCTAGAGCTCTGGCTACAAATGACCTAATTTACAATAAAATCATGCCCTCTTGTGTGAGTCCAATTGACCTCTAAGCAGTCAAAATCCAAAGCTTTTCTTCTCTGTCTCTGTCTCTCTCTCTGTCTCTCTCTCTGTCTCTCTGTCTCTCTCTGTGTCTCTCTCTTTCTCTCTCTCTTTCTTTCTCTCTTTCTTTCTTTCTTTCTTTCTTTCTTTCTTTCTTTCTTTCTTTCTTTCTTTCTTTCTTTCTTTCTTTCTTTCTTTCTTTCTTCCTACCAAAATCATGTCAGCTTTGTAGGCCCTTTTAAAGAGCCCACAACTGGATGGACAATTTAGGCTTTTTAACTTCTGCTTCTTTTTTTTCTTTTCTTTTTCCATATATTTTTTATTGTAACTAATAGAAGGGTTACATTACATTCGCCAGATGGAAGGTGCATTACTTCACATACATTGATACCCTTTCTCATGTCTTGGTCCCCATTTCCCTCCCCCCCCCACTCTCATCTTGTTTTCCCTCCTTTCCTATCCAATTTCAAATAACCAAATACAAATATATCCAATATATCAGATAACAAAGTGAAATACTGTAACAATATGAGATAACCAAGGGACAGCAAAAGAGATGAAAGATAACATAGTACATTAAGGACAACAATCACTCATTATATGGCTTTTGTTTCTATATCCTAGAGGTCCTTTCATTTAGCGTCATACTGTATGGCCTTATGTATCTAGGTTTTGCTCTATTGCAAATCTCTGCTAGAAGAGTCCAAGGTTTCTACTGATTATGGAAAATGAGGGAAATCATTGAGCCTATGTTCCTTTGAGTCTGGCTTATTTCACTTAATATGATCTTTTCTAAGTCTTTCCATTTCCTTACAAATGGGAGATGTCGTTCTTTCTGACAGCAGCATAGAATTCCATTATGTATAAATACCACATCTTGTTGATCCACTCATCAACTGAGGGACTGGGTTGGTTCCATATCTTTGCTATGGTAAATAGTGCTGCAATGAACATCGTTGTGCTAGTGGATTTAGTCTGACCTTGTTTCTGGACAATTGGGTAAATGCCAAGTAGTGTAATTGCTGGGTCATAGGGGAGCTCTATGTTTAGTCTTTTGAGGAACTGCCATACTGCCTTCCATAGTGGTTGAATGAGTTTGCACTCCCACCAGCAGTGTGGTAGTAATCCCTCCTGGCCACATCCCCTCCAGCAACTGTTGTTATTAGTTTTCTTGATCCTGGCCATTCTAAGTGGAGTGAGGTGGAATCTTAGAGTTGTTTTGATTTGCATTTCTTTTATGACCAGAGATGTTGAGCATTTCTCCATGTGTCTATAGGCCATTTTTGTTTCTTCTTCAGAGAAGACTCTCTTTAAGTCTTTGGCCCATCTTTTAATGGGATGGTTGTTTCTTTGGAGATTAGTTTTGGAGTGATTCAATTTTTTGAGCTGTTGATATATTTTAGATATGAGGCCATTGTCCATTGTATGGTTAGTGAAGATCTTCTCCTAATTTACTAGCTATGTCCTTTGCCATACAAAGCTCTGCAGATTAATGCAGTCCCACTTATCCAGCCTTTCTCTCATTTGTTGTGTTTCTTGGTTCTTATGAGGAGACACACTAGGCCTCCTTGGCACAGGTTGAAACTTTCTTAATAAGAACCAAGTAACTTCTGCTTCTTATCTGGTCATACCTTTTTATTAGAATAGCTGTCAGTGTGCCAAAGGGAGGAAGTTTTCATTTTCATCTTTCTCTCTCTTCTGTTTTCAGTGATGAGAATAAGAAGAGAGGAGTCAGCCCAGCTAAGTCCTCACCTGTGAATGATAGAATACTCCAAAGCTAGTAGACCTGTATATTACTCAGGAAATGCAGGGATGATGCATTATCCACTATAGCTCAGGTTGGAAAAAGAATTTGGAGTCAGATGGAGACTAAATTGCTTGGATTGCCATATATATTGTGTGGACAACTTTGGACAAGTTACTTAATATCTCTAAATCTTAGTTTTTTGAGTTATATTTGTTCCTTTCTCCCTAGCTTTCTAAGGGATCCCTCAATTAGTAAATTAAGTAATATATGTAAATGTTACAAAATAGTCATTCTATGAAATATCAGTCATATTTGGTCCTTCTCCAGTTTTTCAAGGGCTGATTTGCAAGTATAAGGTGATATCATAGTTTGAAACAATTACAAAAAGAGCCCAGTCAGTATGAAATTAGTGTTCAGATGTGTGTAGTTCAGAAAGGCATATGTACTGAAAAGGTTCCTGGACCTTTTTAATTCTATCATCATAAAATAAAAAGATTGAATTGTAAGAGATATTTCCCTGCCAATTCTTTTCTACTGTAATTAGAGACATTGGAGTGTTTTCTCCTGTGGCTTTGCCCCTAAGGATGGAATGGTAATGGAAACATCTCATTAGTTCTTATCAATATTATTAGAGACATGAAGCCCCATAGTTCTGAAGCAACTCAAACTACCATCTTAAGTTTTATAAGTAGTGTGGTCCATACAAATCAGAATGGCTAAACTTTTCCAAAACTCCACATTGGCAGTCAATTCCATGTGTATAAAAAAGCAATATTCAGCATGGGAACTAAGAGACTTAATGTTCTTTACAAGAATGATATATGTACTGTCTTAAAATTAATAGCTTAGCAGAAGACAAATTTCTGACCCATCAGAAAGTGAAAAGGCTTAAAGATAAATAAGTAAATTGATACCACAAAAGCAATTATGGCTGTGTGATTTCCTTATATGCCTTACAATAATAGTGCTTGAGAGTTCAGTGTTAAAAACAGATATATTAGTGTTTTGTCTAGCACAGACAGAATTGTTACTGATAACTCATTAGTGCTGTCTGTTCTATAAGATTGTGGTAGGGATAAAGTTAAATCATGTGGAAGAAAATTTTTATCAGCTATAAACAACTTATAAGCAATGACAATAGTGCTAGGAATAAGTTGTTGTAGACCCTTATTTTACTTAGAAAGACTGGAAATTTTCCTGCCTGCCCAATAGTATCAGATACTGCTTACTTACATTTGTAAGTTGATATCCTTTTGTAGAAAATGATAGATAACTAAATAAGCATAATTAAAGATGGGGTTTCTGAGGCAGGAGTATAGCTTAGTGTTAGCTTGCCTTATTATGTGCAAAAAAAAAAAGAATTCAGACTTTCCAGTCTCCATTTGATGGTAGTTGGGGAGCTGCTGTAATGTGGGAATTTATGATGCTGACTAGAGGTTTTCTTGGGAATAATTGAACTCGACCTCCATGATGATGCTGACTCTGTTTAGATTATAGATAAAGGTTATCCTACTTCCTTCTCTTCCATAAACTTGGGACATGATCTCTCTTATCTAGTTCCTTCTCGCCAAGAATCATTTTAACCTTCTCCTGCTGAGGGATTGGCTTGGGTCCAGGGAGATTTCTTTCCTTGAGGATCTTTCTGCTTGTATGGCCCTGGGTTCCCAGAGGCATCGTGAATCAGCTGCTTCCTCTAATCTCCGGAGTTTCATTGTCAGTTCAAGGGCAATTGGTGAAGGCTTTGCTTTTCTCTAGTTACATCCCAAGAAGTCTCATGTCCCCCTTGTATCCATGTAAGGTGCTTGCTGGAAGATGGCTTATTTTGTGCCTAAGTCTGCCTTTGCCTTTTCAAATTCTCACAGGAGTTCATTTTATTAGCCAAGTGTGTCTCATAACTGTTTAAGGAAGGGGATGCTCTAAAATATAGTTGCAGGTTTGAATCAAATGTTGATGGAGTTCTTTTGAGTATAAATAATTCACAAGGGGGGTGGGTGAAGATTTAGTGAATTTGTCCTCCATCAAGTATTTAGAAGCATGCCTTCCACACTGAATATTCAGCATGAATGAGGAAGCATGACAGAGGTCAAAATATTGTTTTAGAAAATCAAATAGAATAAAAGAAAACAAAGTGATCTGAAAATACAGGGCAAGGATGAAGAAGATGGTGAGCTAAGGAAGAAATTCAAAGACATATTTTGATATAATACAGTTCTTTAATAGAGATAATAAGGAACAGATTTGCTACTTCAAAACACAGCCAAATGTGTCTCTTCAGAGTTAGTGACTGAAATCCATCTCAATTAAGCTCAAGTAAAAGATGGATAATTGGTTTATAGATAGTTTTCCTATGTCAATGGCAGAGTCAGCCCAGAACCCTAATGTATACCAAAATATGTGGATGCTTTAGTCTCTCATACGAAATGGGAGAATATTTACTTTATAACCTACTATATTCTCTGATATGCTTGAAATTATCTACAAATTACTTAAAATACCCGATACAATGTAAATAATGGCTACAGTAAATAATAGTTACACTGTATTTTTTTGTTGATGGTGGTGGTTGTAGAGCTTGAACTAAGGACCTAGTAGCCATCTCTGAGCTCTTTTTGCTCAATGAAAGTGCTCTAGCACTTTGAGCCCCAACTCTACTTCCAGTTTTGAGTGGTTAATTCGAGATAAGACTCTTCTGCCTCGGTTGGCTTCAAACTGTGATCCTCAGATCTCTGAGTAAGCTAGGGTTATAGGTGTGAGCCATGGGCTCCCGACTATACTGTACATATAGAGAATGACAGGGAACACATCTGTATTGCTCAGTACAGATGTAATTTACCTTTTCAAATATTTTCAATTTGTGATTAGTTAACTCCTTGATGTGGAACCCATGGATACAGAGGGGCAACAACCATCAGAAAGATCAAGTTTTCTTCAACCATAACAGGTTCCAGAGCCTTCATTTTAACTTCCAAAGCCTTCTTCTGTCCTAGAGCTTGGCTCTGTTGATTCTGTCTGAAATCATGTTCAGATGGACTCTGTGGCACCGCATGGTGATAGCCACTGTTTCCAAGTTTAAATTATTCTTACAGACCTTGGTCACAGAGAATAGGATGATGGTTCTTCATTCCCAGCCTTAGATCCTTTGAATTACTCTGGCCCTGTTTGACTATTGTGTTTGCCTTTTTATTAACTGTGGTTTATTAACTGTGGTATCTGGACAATTGAAGTTGTATGGCCAGCCAGCCACGTGTCTAGGGAAGTAGGTTATACTTCATATCCTTCCCGATCCCTCAGAGTGAAAGGAAACATTCTCCAGATTAAAAAAAATAATAACTAAGAAGCAAATTAATAGTTGTCTCTTACAAAGGGATCATTTACAAAAGTGACCCTGATACATGGAAAAAGTGCAGAGAATAAATAGAGTTAGGATGAAAAAGACAAAAGGAAGAGATTATTATTATTTAAAACATTTGAAATAATAATTATAGGTGCTCCCATGGAAGAAATGAGAATTACTATTTATAGATAACATCCTGTATTTTTATATGCTGTTCATAAGATAAAGTTAATTGTTTTAGGTGCAAGATGAATATATAAAATAATCATCATATGATAATTATTATTTTGCCTTGTGTAGGACCTATAGAACAAAAATGATGAAACTGTATTGAAAAGTATAACAACAGATTTAGAGAAATGGAAACTTTATCTTGTAGAGAAAGATTGAAATGCTATTGAGATGTCATTTTCCTCTAAGTTATTTTATAGGATTAGTGCTGTGTTCATTTGATGTCTAGTCACTTCTTTTGCAGAATTTACTGAAGACCTGCTAATGTTCATCACCAAGAATAATTAAAAGTTAAGGACATATTTGTAACAGAAGAGTCTTATATAAAAGAAGTCAATAGGAGTAGTTCAGTCTGTATTCTGGCACATAAGTTCCTATGTTCAAAATGGACACCACTTTGGAGACTTTTTTTTGTTTTTGTTTTTTTTTTGGGTGCTATTACTAGGGTTTGAACTGGAGGCTGGGGTGCTATCCCTGAGCTTTGTTGCTAAAGGCTGGTGTTGTACCATTTCAGTCATAGCTGTACTCCAGCTTTTCAATGGCTAATGAACACTAAGAGTCTCACTGAATTTCCTTCCTGTGCTTATTTCAACCTCCCAGGTAGCTAGGATTATAGGTATGAACCACTGACTCCAGCTCTGTAGATCATTTTTAATCTTATTATGTTCTCCTCCTCCTCTTCCCTTCTGTCTTCTGCCTATTCCTTCCCCCTCTTCCTCAGTCTCTGCTGTGCTTTGGACAGAACTGGGAACACAATGTTGACATACACACAGTCAGTGGCAGTCAAACTTGTACACATCTAGAGTTGATGATGTTCATATGTCTCTTCCTCTGTCTCTCACTGTTTGAAACAGTATGGCTCAGATCAGCTATATTGCCATGAGAAAACTGAAGACTGGAGCCCCAATCTGCTGTTCCAATGTGGTTTGGCATTTAGGGTCTGAACTGACTCATGACATTCATTTGAAAGCCTGCGAGGAAAGCCAGACAAAAATCCCTTCAACTCGCACAAGGGGCTAGGTCCCCAAAGACCAGTATCTGCCCAGGAAACCATGTTACCCTGCCACATATGTTCAGATGTCTTGCAGAGGGTGAAATCAAGAGCTTGCGACTCTTGTCTGTCCCCAGCAAGAGACCCCCATCTCCTGTGCCTTATTCCCAAGCAGCGCTAGCTGGTGATCAGGCTCTGTGTTTTTCTCCTATGTGGCCCTGCGGTGTCCTCTTGTTTGAATGTGCAGCTCATGTCAATCTTAATATTTGTTTTGAGTCACATATGCTGGCCTCTAATTTGCAATTTACATGGATGGTGGGGCCCTATTCAGAGTCCTGCTCCTGTCTCCTTGATGCAGGTCACCTCTCTTCACGCAGTCATTAGTCTGAACAGCATATAATTAGGTAAGCCATGGAAAGCTGAGGTTTCTGAAAGGTTGCTGTTGTTTTTCAAAAAGTCAAGGTTTCCTTTAAAAAAATTCTTTTTGTCAAATCCTCAAAAAGGATATTCCCTCCATCACCCCACCCCTACCCCCTGGTGGTTTTCATAAGAACACACTAACTTACTCTTGGAGGTGAGAAATAATTTTGGTTTGTTTTCACCTGTAAGCTCATTTATTTTCTGTTTACACAGCTCATGTTTAACTGCCTTAGCATCATTCTTAGGTGAACTCTTTAAAGCCAATGAAAGTTCTCAAAGATTCAAATTTTCCCCCAGAAAAGACTCACTTTCCAGCTATTATTATCATCATTATTATCTTTAAATAGTTGTACAAAGGAGCTACCATTTAACAAATGAATACAACGTATCCTGACCAATGGCCTCCTTTAGAAATTCTTACCTATCCCTCCCCTGCCTCCCCCTCCATTAACTCTTCTTAAGTTTTCTTTTCCTTTTTCTTTTTTGCTAGTCCTGGGGCTTGAACTCAGGGCCTGAGCACTGTCTTTCGGCTTTCCTCGAGGCTAGCACTTTACCAATTGAGCCACACATTTCAGGCTTTTCTATGTATGTGGTATCGAGGAATTGAATCCGTCTTCGTGCATGTTAGGCAAGCACTCTACCACTAGGCCAAACTCCAGGACCCTCTTAATTTTTTAAAAAATTTCATTTCTTTCAACGCCTGTATTTCAGAATTTTACCTGAAATTATTTGTTATGGCAAAGCCTAAGAAAACAGAAATGCTGAACAAAGCAGTTATTCTGGTTGGAGTTTTACTAATTGTGTCTAAGCTGTGTTCACATGCCAGGCTGATTCATGATTATAAATGTGGTTTAAAAATAAGTCTTGTTGGTAAGGGAAATACAAACTCATAAAAAGGCTCATAAAAAGAGTAAACAGAAATCTATGTAAGTGATTTTATAGAAATAATACAACAGATAGGAGACTATTGAAGTATGAAGACTTTATTCCTTATGTCTAATTACCTTGAAAGAAGTAAGAAAGTAGGATTTTTTTTTAAATCTTTGAGGTTGCGTAGAGAGTAACAAGATACATCAATATAATCTAGCATATGGGTTTAGTGATTAACAAGGATTTCATTAAAATCATATATTATTGGGCCCCATTTACTAAAGTTCTGTTATGAGAGATTGTGGAAGAATCTCAGAAAGTTAAATTTTTAGTAAGAAACTTACTTGGCGCTGTTGCTGAAAGCTTACAGGCAACATTAAACATACTTGTCTTAAGCCGGCGCTGGTGGCTCATGCCTGTAATCCTGGCTAGTCAGGAAGCTGAAGTCTGAGGATAAAAGTTCAAAGCCATTCTAGCTAAGTACTCAAAAACCAATATAGTTCTGTGGCTTAAAGTGGTAGGGTACCAACCTTGAGCAGAAGAGCTCAGGGACAATGTGTAGGCCCCCAGTTCAAGCTCCACAGTTGACCAAAATTATTGCCTTATAAAAGATATAAATAACAGTGCACTTTGTACAGATGTCCAGTAATTCTTGAAAAACTGAAGATGGGTTTAAAAGTTTCCATACTTCATACTTTGCATTATAGATGTAATGGAATATAATCTGACAGGCCATCTAGCTTCTGGTGATATGGCTAGAGTGCTTATTGCTTCATCTCAGGACACATTTTGGGAAATAGACAGGTGGACAGGTGGGTGGGGTGTTGCCATCAGTGATTTCAATCTGTCAGCGGTCATCTTCTCCCATTTGTCAGTCCAGATAAAGCCAGTGAGCACAACGACCAGCATGCATTTTAAATTTAGCAAACATTATATACTTAATCTTTTGCACCTCAAATTGTATCCTTTGACTAGATGGTGTCTCACAGGCAATCAAAGGGAGAGTCCTCTTTCATGAAGTTGTTTCTGTTTGGGAGGATTAAATCATAAAGCAGATACTTACTAGATGATAAAATTATTGTGGGTAGATCATAACAAGGTCTTTTGGGCTTGAGCATTGGAAGAGTCCAGCTGGAAAGAGGAGAGAAGAGGATATATAACTGTGAGCGTGAACGCTGGGGAATTTCCGTGATTCGGACATGCTGTTCCCCCGAGGAGGTGACTTTTTAGCCCTCATTTGCCACGGCTCCTCCTGTGTCCCCTGGGGCTGCGGATGTGTGATGCTGCAATTCATAGACATGTGATTGTGTAATAGAGTACTATTATAAAAGTTTGAGACCAGTTTTGTAGCCTGTTGATGGTTTTCTTTATTATTATTAATATTAATTTTAGGCAGTATATTTTCATTCTAGATATATGCATGTGCATGAGACATACATAGTAAAGAATTAATATATCTACAATAAATGAATGACTTATATAAAAAATTTAAAAAAGCAGGCTTAGGTCAATAGGTTCTCTAAGCTGTTATTACAAGTATAAATTATGTTAGGGACAGGGAGGCTAATACAAAATGAAATGACTAATTTATCATTTCTTTTTTTCCTATTTCCTCCTTTCAAAATGGTCTCTCTGATCAGATTTCATATAGAAAAGATGTGCGGAGTACCCACACATACACGGCAGAACTTGACAGACAAGACATCAAGAAGGCTACTCAGGTCTCCAAGATCATCAGCAATGTAATTTGTCTCTCTTAATCTTGTGCAAGAAAAAAAAAGTGATGTTTTATTTTTGTAGGAGACAAGGTACAGCTTTGGTTGTTAGGTGGCTAATTTAATTAGGGTGATTAATCTATCTGAATTAGTGACATTGCAAGGTTTTCCTGAATTATCTATGTAATTATGTAAATTATTTACGTATATGCAGAAGCCGCCCCAAATCAAGTTGACTATGGCTAGCATTATCTTGCTTCCACAGGAATTAATACAACTGTGGAGCAAGGACATATTGCAATATCTCACCCCTGAAAGTCAAGGTTCTCAGTTCTCTATTATCTCTCACTGTGTTCTTGACAAAAGAATTTTACTTGTCTTCATTCCCAACTTGTTACTGAATCAATTCAGATTCTTTCCTACCAGCCCACACCTTTGTATATTTCCTGCATGGGCATAGCGATTTATTATCTTCTGTCGGCTATCCTCTCCTTAATTGAGGATCTTTTTTTGCTTAAACATATAAAAAATTTCTGGTTAAAAAATGATGGTGCCAAGATAAAAATGGAAATAACATAGGCTTGGTGCACCTTAAACATTACCTATTTCTACATTCAACTGCATGTTCATCACAATCAAATGCATTCCTGAGAACAAACAGAACCAGGAATGCTAGCTCTGTGAAGAATACAATCCCCACCCCCCAATTATCCAGAAGGTTTGCCCCATTGTTTTTTTCAGTATTTAGAAATAAATATGAAGACAATGACTGCATACTTAGATATCTTAAGTTTATTCAAACAACTGTATTACTAAGTAAATCTCTGCTTTTGCAGTCAGAATTTTAGTAGTTTGATGTGTTGTATTGGCATGTCATTTAATGGATTAGGGGTAATTATTCACTTTCACTAATGTTAATGTAACTCTTCATTAGAGTGGGAATAAATAGTATTTTTTGTTGTTCATTTTAGGCAGAATACAAGAAAGGGCAAGGCTTAATGAAAAAAGAGCCAGCTGTAATTGGAAGACCAGACTTTGAACATGCTGTGGAAGCTTCTAAACTTTCCAGTCAAGTAAGACTCTGCAGTGATCATTCCACAATGGCTTTATTCAGAGATTTTGTTTCGAGGAGCACAGGAAAAGATTTTATTTTTAGATAATATCTTAAATAGCAAGAATAAACAGAGATAATATTTCTGAAACCATTTCAGATAGGCTTACAATAATTACAAATTTCAGTCAAAGAAAAAAATGTGGTCTAATTTTAAGCATAAAGTCATTTTCTTTTCCCCAGGCTTCCATCCCTAGTGTTCGGCTATGCTGTCATATATCCGAGAATTTTCAGGAATCAGTAATAGCCACAATGAATAATTGTCTCTTTTATGTGCACACACAATACATACATGTGTAATATTTAACTCAAGCAAAAATATTTTCTTAGCTTATAAATATTTAAGTGCAATTAGATAATAAAACAGAGGTTAATAAAAATGAAGAATTCTGTTATTGAAGAGCACAAATTAAGACCTGGAAACATATACAGACCCAAAAAAGCAGATTGGTTGAAAGTTGCAATAGATCAAATTTCAGTACTCTCAGAACTGCCATATAAAACAGGAATTTTTCTAATATAGATAAAATACCTTAAAGTTTATGGAAATGGGTGGGAGAATGGAAGTGGAATTGTCTGAGAATGGCCTTGAAAGTATGCAAATGAAGCCTAGTGAAGATGCTACACAGAACAACAACAAATAACAACAACAAAACCACACTGGAGTTACATCACTGTGGTATTGGTCCCGTGAGGGTACAGTCACCAGTGGGACAGAAACAAGTCCTAAAGTAGATTCCAATACTTATGAGAAAGTAATGTCTGAGGGAAAAAAGCCGTTTCAATCCAGTGTGGAAACCTTAGATGACTTTGTCATTGTACCATTGACCATCTGTAGTGGTAAAAACCAAAGTGGACCTGAATCTTGAATGATGTACCAAAGTGGATCCTAAGTGGATTAAAGAAAGGAAAACAAATAATATGATAACTTTAAAATATTAAAAGAAAATCTAGAAAACTATGTAACATAAATGGCTCACAGAGTTGGATTTAAACAAAGGGAGGGATGCTGGAAATAGATACATTGATGGCATTAAAAATAAAACATTTTTTCCCCCCAGTGGAAAAGTTAATACTGGAAGAATCACCAGTAATGTCATTAAACAGTAATTTTTTTAAAAAAAATCCATTTCTTCTCAAAGTGGAGAGGTGTGATTGGTGAAAAGTCTAAAGTTGGAAGGAATAAAAACCTAGAAAAAAATAAATCCTCAGCAGATGAAAACTTCTTCTCAGAACAAAGAGATGTAAGTGGTAAAAGAACTAAAGTTTGAAGAAAAAAGTTAGAAAACATATCCTGAACAGATGAAAATAGGCACTGGGCTCTCAGCTTGAGATTGTTGATACTTAGCCTCTTCATAATGTTAATTCTTACAAAATGAATTTTTTAAAACTCCATGCATTTCTAATTAGAATGCAAATAGACTTCTCAAAAATTAGTATGGAGTCACATATTTGAATAAATTAGAGTGTAGAAGAGAAAAATCTGAGAATAGCGTTTCAAAATACAAAAAAAGAACAACTGTAGTTCTTCAAATATTCAGAAAAGGATTTATAATACATATGATAAAACATTTTAATCCTATAAAATGTAAGTTTTTTGAGACAAAAACAGTAATAAACTAACAGGCCCATAGAAAAAGGGGGAAATGAGGTGAATAGATATTTTACTGAAAAACAAGGACAAATGTCCAACAAACATGTAAAAAGACATCAACTATATTAGTAGAAAAGGGGAATGCCAAGAAATGAATGTGAAATGTCATTTGTACCCATCGACATTCTGGTCGGTTGTTCGTGTGGGAGGGGACTCACAGTTTAGAAAGGTTTTGTGTAGGAAGTAACTTTGCACTAGAAAAAAAGGAGAAAAATCTCTGTTCCAGTGGAAAATACTAAATAAAGGTTGGGAACGAGAGTGACAGGGCACAGCAGTCTCACAGTAGAGTTTGAGCAGAGAAATAGGTGTCCTAAACAAAAACAAGAATTTGAGAGTACCTTTGTTTTGTAGTGGGTCCATGTTGTATTAATTTTTACGATAGGCCATACTTAGCAAAGTGATGTAGGAAGTAGCTTGTGGCTGAGAAGTCTTGCTGGTGGTGGAGGTAAACATGGGAGAGAGAATGGGATACACAGGAGAGACTTGTTATTGAGTCTCCTCTCAATTGTTTTACAATTTATAAGGCACTCTACTTAGAAGGCAACTTTGTGGCCCAAGGGTTTGTTGATAAATAAGAGATTGGGGACTCTTGAATGACACTTCTTGGTCAAGAGCCAAGGTAGGTTGACACTTTAAGCTTCTTGCATTCCAGATAATGCTTGCTGGAAGGGCTGGCAGGGGAGCTCACATGGTGTAGGTTTCCAGCATAGTCCCTTGATTTCTTACAGTTACATCCCTTTCTATGGATGAAGATTTCACATCAAGCACAGAGCAGATTTTGGAGCAAACATTTGGTTGGATTAGGGGTGAGGGCATGGCTCTGGAGCAGGCCACCCGGATTAGACTCTAAGTTCTTTCTGTTGCTTCCTAGCAAGGTGACCTTGAACTAAGTAACTCATTTCTCTATAGTTAGCTTCCTTATTGGTACTGCAACAGCAGTAATGCCTACTCCTTAGCATTGTGTGAAGTTGAGCAATTCAAAATGGTGCCAGGCATCCGTGGCTCTTGCCTGTAATCCTAGTTCCTCACGAGGCTAAAATCTGAGAAGTGCTATTTGAAGCCAGTCTAGGCAGCAAAGTCTTTGAAACTCTTACCTCTAGTTAACTCCCAAAAAGCAGGAAGTGGAGTTGTGGCTCAAATGGTAGACCAAAACTCAGTACCCTGAGTTAAAGCCCAGGACTGACGTGCCTTCCCCCAAAAGAACACGGACAAAGAAGATTATATGATTTTGTAGCCATCATTAAAACACAGGTATTCAGAGTATTTTTCTCTTCTATATTCTTTTTAGATGAATTCATGATCATGGTAAGGAAATAGAAATAGATTCTCTGGGATTCTGGTCTTCAGTTTATTCTTTAAAAAGATCTATTGAGCCTTTGTTTTCACATTTTAAATTTAGCATGAAATATTCCTACTTCATCCTCACTTGGATTTTTTTCAATCTTATATTATTTTACAACGGAGTGACCGGATGCTTAGGCAAATTGCTGTTGGCAGTTTGCTTTGTCTGGGTCATTTTATATTTTCAGAAGCTTCTTAGCAATCTTGTATTTGTGTAAGCCATCAGGAAAGGAGAAAGCTGGGCAGTTGGATAGATCGGACTCCTAGAATGAAGTCAGTAGGTCTCATTTCCTTTTTTTTTTCAAGTTTTGCAATAATGTAGTGATGCAAATTTTATTTTATTTTATTTATTTTTATTTATTTATTTTCATATATTTTTATTGTAATTAATAGAAGGGTTACATGATATTTGCCAGTAGGTCTCATTTCTATTCTCAGGTGTCCTAACTAAAAATAAATGCAAAAAGTATAGTTTCATATTTTCATTGGTGACTTTAAGCTCATGAGGTTCCTAAGTGAAAGACAAGGCATGTTGGTACACAGAAGGAAAATGGTCCAGGAATATGGTAAGGAGGGTAAAGAAGAGGCAGAGTGTGGGAAGAAAAGAAGACCTGCAGGAGAGGCCCATGGTGAGTGCAGATGTAACATACTGCAGGAAAAGTGTTTCGATTTACTTTTCCTGAGGGAAAGCCATGAAGCTGAGTTGACTGGCAAAGTAAGAGCATCTTCCCTACTGCAGGAAAATATAGGAAAAACCTATGTATTTATAATTGTTAGTATTTGTTCTAAAATGCATTTGTTATATTGGTCATAAGCCTAACATCTTTTATACAGGGCTAGAGAATTTTTTAGTAATAAGCATTGCTCTTAAGTTATAAATGGTATTCACTAGTTTGGAGAATCACCAGTTCTCTGTGCAGACAAACCCTTTGCCAACCCTCAAATACTAAGTTAAATGTCACAACCCTGATTTGCCTCTGAGGCAAACTGTGTGATGTGAGGGGATAAAGATGTAAACACTGGGGCGTGGGAGCAGTGTGTTGCAGATAGGAGAGAATGGCAGACTCTGGCTGCCTAGTTATTCAGGTCACTAAGGCCTGAGGAACTAGGTACAAAGCTAGCCTGGTTAAATAAATCCAGGAGCCTCTTCTCCCCAATTAACCTGCAAAAAAAAAAAAAAAAAAGCTTGAAATGAAGATGTGGTCCAAATGGTAGAGTAGGTGCTATGGACACAAAATTTAGACTGAGCAGGTCAGAGAAAGATGAAACCCACTTAAGCTGATTGGTCATTTTCTTAGTTCATCATGTGTAAACCATCCTGAAAGAGTAGGCAAGAGAGAGCTCTGTGTCACTATCTGGTCAACATATTAAAAATATATAATAGAGTCATTATACTTTTAGTCAATCAATGAGGAAAATGCCTGTTTTTGTCCTGTAGTTGTTTTATGAATCAGATCACTCAGATTACTGAAGCTTTGAGTGAAATGACTTGTAGAATACTTTGCTTATTATTATATGCAAGATAAGTATATGATTGACAGATTGATTATTGTTTTTCATAAATACACATTTACTTGGCAGAGCAAATGCCAGGTTTAGTAACTGATAAGGAATTGTCATTTTCATTTCCAAGTAATCCCGCCCTACACATTGTCTCTGCTTGCCCCTGTCATTGTGCTGAGAATTGCTGGGTTTACAATGGCCAGAGATTACAAAACCCAAGGTTGTCATTTAGCTAACAATTCATTACTGAGACAATTAATGGTGCTTGAACTTGGAGAGATGGAGAAGAGAAACTTCACAGATTAGTGGGAGAGATCCAGCTTAGGAAGAGCAAAGGACTCTGAGTTTAAACCCCAGAACTACCACAGAGAGGGGTGGAGGGGGGACTTGATGAGGTCAGCTGAAGAAATACTCATCCAGATCTGGGAGCCTTTACAGAACCCAATTGGCTGTCAGAAGGTTTGACTCAGCAAGAGGAGGGAGGCTGGATGAGAAACATCATTTAGGCTAGAAATACCTTACAAGATGTTTTTCTCATTGTTAGTGAATAGCCTAAATCCCTAGGAGAGACAAAATCAGTTATTGAGATAGGACGGAAAGAACCCCAGTGGACCAAAGGGAAGATCTTTGTGTTTGTGCCAGTCACTACGTAAAACAGCCAAGGAAATCTACTGTTTTCCTCTGGCCCCTGATTACAAATAGCAATTTGAAAAAAAACCTATTACAATAAAGTAATTTGAAAAAAAGCCATAATTTGTCTTGCTTGGAGAATTATTATCAGTTATCATTTAAGCAAACACTTCCAAGGCAATGTGCTTATCAGAAAGCCACCATTACTGGACGGAGACACACAGAAAAGAATGTCATCTTAAAACTATATCCCCGGTGCTGTACCCCACATCTTTACAGGAGATCCTCAGATGGTGGGAGCCACCCCCAAATCTGTTTAATAATAATATCTGAAAGAGAAAACAAAATATCACAAGAATTGTGATGTTGTAGAAATTGTGTAGGAACGGCTTTTTCAGCCAGGTTTCGCTTTGGTAATCCACACGTCTTTTCAGCCATGCAAATCAAAACTCTGTGGTCTTATTTGTGTGACAGAGAATCTCTTTGGCTATTCCATTAAGTATGATAATGTCCGCTTGTGAATTTCTTTATTCATGGGAAACAATACAATCTTTTTATGTTGTCCTATGACTACTTCAAAAAGAACAAAAAACATTTGCATGATTTAGATGTGATTTTTCCTGCTGAAAAATTTGGAGTCAAAGCAGGGAAATTAGGAATAACATTAAATAGACCCAGGACATTCAGAAAATGTATTTCCTATAAGTAAACTGTTGGAAAAAAGAAATATAGGAAATAATAGGAAAAAGATCTTACTACAGACCATGTCCTTTATTTAGAAAAATTTCCTCAGGTAAATTCATAATCAAATTCTGGGACCAAGGGTCCAATTTTTCTAAATGTGGTAATTCTTAAGATATTTGTGTTCTCATTTTTAATTAATTATTAATGATAGCAATGCAGACATGGGAAGTGTCATATAAAATCCTTAATATATTACTGTGTAATTCTCATAGAGAATTTGAATTCATGCTCAATTGCATTCATGATCAATGTTCAAGGAGCACATTTTGAAAAAAAAAGCTTTATAGAGGGAGAAGAATACTAGGAATTTGGATTTTGCAAGCTTTTGTTTGATCCCTTTTAAAGCAAATAGGTTACTTTTGAACTTACATGTTATTTAATGTCTTCCTTCTCCCCTCCCCTTTTATGACAGGTTAAATATAAAGAAAAATTTGACAATGAAATGAAGGATAAGAAACATCATTACAATCCTCTTGATAGTGCTTCCTTTAGACAAAATCAGTTTGCTACCTCACTGGCCAGTAATGTAAGTTGTAATCCTCAGAAAATTATTTTTAATATCTTTTAATTCTTGTTTTCTTAGACTAGTCTGTGCCTAATTACTGGTACTTAATTGAGATCATGTCATTTCCAAGTCGTCTGTAGTTGAAAACACTGAATCATATTTCCCCAGAGGATTTTTTTGGACATAAATACATAATTATAATTTATTCTTAATGATTACTGATTAGTAATGAATTAATACATTGGCAGAGTATTGCAAATAAAATTATTATGTTTGATTAGGAATAGATACAGATTATAAGAGTTTTTCAGGACAGAACTATAAATTATTACAAATTAGTAGGTAGGACAATAATTGACCCATATGATTGTACTTACAAAATATGGTTTGTTATATAACACTATCAGGTACATTGTAGTCTATCATAAGGAAACTTGCACAAATTCTCATGATAATGGCCTCATTTTTTTCATTTCCCTCATGTAGTTGCTATGAAATACTTCATAGGATAGATTTCTGTTTTAAAATTTTAAAGCTAGGAATTGTGAAGTCAGGATTACATGAAATGATGTTTAAAATTCTCCATACAAGGTGTGAACAGATAAAGACAGAAGCACAAACATGAGTCACTTGGTCATAGTTGGAAATGTCCAGAGAACCTTTTCAAAGGTGGAAGTTAAATATTATTAATGATTACCTTGTTAGTTCATCTGAACCTGTCAGTGCCCTCATTTCCTCTGGAATTAGTTTATCTTGCTTTCATAGATATTTAGAAGATAGCTTCTTTTTTTTGTATTCAATAATATGCTTTAATTTCCAACAATAGAAACATCTGTGTTTTTTAGGACCACGGGGACTACCAGCTGGTTTTTCTTAATTATTTTGTGTGTATAAACATAAAAGAAATATAGAGAAAATATATTTAAAGGAATTTAAAAACTTGAACTGAAAGCTCAAATCAGATTACCTGGATTTGAACCTCATACAGAGGTTCAAATTAATATTACATCTTGATCTTCTTATGTCTCAGTTTTCTCATCTGTAAAATGAGATTATTTGAAGTGCCAACCACTAGACTGTTCTGAAGATTAAATGATACATACATATACAGTGTTTAGAAATGTGCCCAGAAAAAAGGGTTTGACATGCTTAAGGTTATCAATATGTTACTTTATCATGTGTGTTAAATTTCCAAAGCAGTTGGTATAAAATAAAAGGAAGAAACCAAATCAGATCTGTGACAATAAGATGAAAACCACCCCAAGTTCCAAATTACCATAAAACAAAACGAAAAAAATCTTGTTACAATATCTAAAAAATAAAAGCATATTCTCTTCTTAAAAGCAGAGTTTTTCTTATTAATTATTTAAATCTGTCAACATCATCCCTTCGGAGTATGTAAACAGTAAGTGGAATTATCAAAATATTTCTAGGTCCATAAATAAAACGTTTATTTCTTACTCATTCAGTAGTGAATTACCACCATCTAGTGGCTGTTTATAAATTTGTCCCTTTTCCTTTGAGCTTTAGGAAGCAAGCCATAGTGATGTCACAAAAAGCTTGCTTTTCTTCTAGACAGCATTTTGTTCCATGCTGTTTTCATAGGTGAAGTACAAGAAAGACATTCAAAATATGCATGAACCGGTGTCAGATCTCCCAAATTTGTTGTTTTTAAACCATGCTTTGAAAACCAGCAAAATGCTCAGCGAAGTAAGTGGTTGTCTGTTGGATCCCAGAAGCAGCTGGCTTGCTGTGCTTGTGAGCTCATCTGCTTCCTCAGACAGTGCTTTGTATCAACCCTCTCTCTCCCAGTAACAAACTAAAGCTATCTGCTTCCTGCCCAAATCCCACCCAAACTGGGGCTCTCCTGAAGTATTTGCTGGCTTTTCCTATCTCTTGAATACTTCCACATTTTGGGGTGTTGTGTCCCCTGTTCTTTCAGTCTTCCATCCTCTCTTTTTCTTCATCTGCACTGCACTGAGGCTCTTTGAAGTTCAGTTTTTGCCCCTAGAGTCTTTTATTTCATCGAGGCCAGACCAGAGTGGATATCTTAGTTATCTTAGTCCATTTGGGCAAAGTGGTACACAGCTGTAGTCCCAGCCCTTGGAAGGAAGAGGCAGAAAGTTGTTGAATTTGAGTCCCACCCAGCTACTATGGCAAGACTTTGTCTTGAATGAAACAGAACAAAAATTGTTTCAGTTCAAATTTCATTTAACTTACATTCTTCATAGCTTAAATAACATCATCCAAAAGGGAAGGTACTCTTTGACTGACTTATGTAACTATAGCACTTCTGGATTTTCTTTTCTTGTTAGCATTTTGAAATAAAAATAATTTTAAAAATTAACTTTCTCTGAAAGTTGGTCATCAAGGTATTTACATTAACTTGCCACTGTTCTTTTCATCTTGTAATGGTTTCTTGTAATGAGGTCCCTCCTGCCTCACCCTCCTGCCAATTTGCCAACCCTGAGTGGTATCTGGATACTCAGCCCCCTGGTTCTCAGAATGTAACGACCCAGGGTCACTTATGGCTCCAGCTGGAGCATCTCAGGAAGCCCCCTGATTTGAAGAGCTCAAATTCCACCTTACATTACTTCCAGGACTATTTTAACACTCACTCGTGCTCAGTCTTAACTTACTGAAGAGGCACAGCCAAATGAAGAAACAGTGTTGGAGAATGCATGAGAAAAGTGAACATAGTTGTTTCAGAAGATATTCTTACAGTCATGGTCTTAAAATTGTCATCAAAACTTAGTTCCCAACTCCAAATAGAGAAATATAACTTAGCTCACTTATGGAAACACCTGTTCATTATTTTGCATGCCTCCTCCCTGAACACATTGCCCTGTTGTTCTTTCTGCAAGTGCATCCAAGTAATTAATACTCGTAGAGATTTGTTCTAACTAATTTATGTTTTATTTTCTATTTTTTTTGCCAGTCCTGGGCTTGAGCTCAGGGCCTGAGCACTGTCCTTGGACTTTCTCAAGGCTAGAGCTCTACCACTTGAGCCTCAGCACCACTTCCGGCTTTTTTCTATGTATGTGGTACCAAGGAATCGAACCCGGGTCTTCGTGCATGCTAGGCGAGCACTTTAACCACTAGGCCAAACTCCCAGCCCCTTATTTTCTATTTTTTGTGCCAGTGTTGAGGCTTGAATTCAGGGCCTGGGTATTATCCCTGAGCCTGAGTCTCTGTCTCTCTCTGTCTCTCTCTCTCTCTCTGTCTCTCTCTCTCTGTCTCTCTCTGTCTCTGTCTCTCTCTCTGTCTCTGTCTCTCTCTCTCTCTCTCTCTCTCTCCCTCCCTCCCCTCTCCCCCCTCTCTCTCTTTCTCTCTGTCTCTCTGTCTCTCTCTCTGTCTCTCTCTCTCTGTCTCTCTGTCTCTCTCTCTGTCTCTCTCTCTGTCTCTCTCTCTCTCTCTCTCTCTCTCTCTCTCTCTCTCTCTCTCTCTCTCTCTCTCTCTCTCTCTCTCTCTCTCTCTCTCTCGTACGCACACACACACACACGCTAAAGGCTAACACTCTACCACTTGGCCACAGCTCTACTGCTGGCTTTTTGGTGGTTAATTGAAGACAAGACTTTTCTACTGAGGCTGGCTTCAAATGATGTACTTCAGAGTAGCTAGGATTACACGTGTGAGTCATTTCTTCCAAACCCACTGGTCCTTGGATGAAAGGTGCGATGTCATTCTTTGTATTCTGATGATGTTAGAGGAACGTTTGTAGGCTCAGAATTAGTACTTGGTTCCAGCACTCTTAAATCATACTGTGCTGCTTGGTCAGTCTATATGTCACCTCCACATATTTGGCCATCTCTTCAGAGACTGAAAGGTTTTAATTTCTAGAATGAACCAACTTCTGTCTTAAGAGCTTCTCTTTCTTCACAGCCTTATGCCATGCATCTGGATTACTGTCATGGTAACTCATCCCTGGCCATTTTCCACCCACGCTCAGGTCAAGTTATCCATGTAGGGAAACTGGAATTTCATTTCCAATTTAGGGATTCCTGGTAAATTAGCCAAGCAAAATATCATGTGGATAACAGGGAAAGAAAATCTGGTACCAACCAAACTCAGTACTGGTATTCATGTGTATGATCCTAGTTACTCAGGATGCTAAGATTTGAAAGATCCCGAAGCTTCTTATCTCCAATGAACCAGAAAAAATTCAGAACTGGAGCTGTGGCTCAAGTGGTAAAGCATCAGCTGTGAGAAAAACAACAGAGAGAGAGATGGTGGGGAGGAGAGGAATAAGAGAGATGGAGAGAAGGAGGGATGGGTGCTTAAGGCTCTGAGTTCAAGCCTCATTCCAGCACAGAAGGAAAAAAAATATCTGGTAATTGGAAGAGTTCATGTCACCTGAGGTCATATTTCTTTTCAGGAATTTTGACCCATATTTTATTATAATAATGAACTCATTGCAGTTTAATGTAAGTTATTGCAAACATCTTCAACAAGCTAATAAGCATTAGAATGTTGCTGCTTATTTTATATGCTGCTTATAAAGTTTAAATCTTCTTGCTTTTGCCTAGGTCACAACTTTCTTTTTCCTGTATAAAAATTGTGGCTAAATGTTTACATCATGAGCCAGCAAGTTTGACTTAGAAATATAACCTCTGAACCGTTTACTTACAGAAATTGTACAGTTAAGATGTTGGCTCAGAATAGTTGCACATTAGAAAGGCTTTCTTTTACATTTTAAGAACATTTTAAATACTTTAGAAAAGTCAATTTTATTAAAATGCTAAATAAAAGATTGCATAATGTTTGAAATAAATTATGTAAATAAATTATCCATTTATAAAGTATTAGTTAAAAAGACCTGTAGACTCCCCCTCTGGGCTTTACTGGGGATTGAGCTTAGGTCCTTAGGCTCACTAAGCAGTTGTTTTACCACTGGAACCACTCCCCAGCCCTTTTTGCCTCAGGTGTTTGTCAAATCATGTCTTGCATTGTTTTCTGGGACGACTTGGCCTACAATCATTTTAGTCATATCCTTGTGTGACTGGAATCACTGGCAAACACCACCATACCCAGCTTATTTGTAGAACTGAGCTCTGAGTAACTCTCTGCCTGGGCTAGCCTCAGTCCATGGTCCTTGTTGTGTTTCTTGAGTAGCTGGAGTTGCAGGCATGAAGCACCATGCTGTTTTCGACCTCATTGATATAGATCAGCATTCTTTTTCTTTTGTCTGCGCAAAGGGTAGAGTAAAATGGTCACTGAGGAGTGCACCTAGCAATGTTAATTTTTTGAGGAAGTGCATTCTGGAAAATGGAGCTCTCTTTTTCTACTTCCTTAACTTTGTAGAAATAATAATTATAGAAAAATTACTAATAGTGTTGTTCCATAAAACGACCACTAAGAGGCAGCAAAGACTATTATATGTGGGAAAAAAAACAAATGAAAATATTGGAAATTTCTTTCAGAGATCATAGTTCAAATGTGTATGTGTTTCTAAAAATCTAAATAGCAGTTCTGAAATTCTTTGTGACTAAAATAGACAGTTTGATTAGACAAATTTTTATTAACCCTTTTTCATTATAAATCCCTTTTTCCCCCAAATATAATACTCTAGGCTTTTTTAGTTCTGAATTTTTACTCAGTAATGGAATCTATTCTAGTTTATTACATTCAGTTATACTTATTTTATACACCTGTATAGTAAAACAGCTTCTAATGAAATAAGAAAATCTATTGTGTCCTTATTTCGTGTCTGTTTTTATTTTCGTTTTTAATTAGTTTTATTTTCACTTATTTATTTATCATTTAGTTTTTCATTTTCTTTATTTACTTTGATTGAAAAGGAGTAGAGTAGCCAGGTGCCAGCAGCTCATGGCTATAATCCTAGCAGCTCTCAGGAGGCTGAGAGCTGAAGACTGTGTTTTGAAGCCAGTGCAGGCAAGAAAGTTCCAGAGACTCGTATCTCTAATGAACTGCCAAAAAGCTAGAAACAGAGCTATGGACTAAAGCCTTGAGTTCTGGCCTTGCTCAGGGACAGTGCCCAGGCCCTGAGTTCATGACCAGTGTGTATACATGCATGAACACACACAGACACACAGACACAGACACACACACACACACACACACACACACACACACACACACACACACACACACACGGACAGCAGCAGCTCCTTGACATAGGTCCTGTGGCACTCTCTTTCCAGGCTTCCTCTGGGCTTCCTTTCCTTTCTCTTCTGTCCTTGGTATTTGGTGTCCCTGTAGACAAGATGCGCTTTTCTTTGCCAGTCCCTTTCTGCTGCCTCTCATGTACTTATAAATGTCTCCCTTCACTCTGGACAGACTTGCCATTTCTATGAGCCACTGATTTTTAGCTTGATCTTCAATTCTGTAGCCTTGACTTACTGTTTACTTCAAAAAGTCTCTTCCAAGATTGGAGAAAACAGAAATTATGGCACCATTTTACTCTCCTTGGCTGTCTTTTGTATTTGGAATCTTATAGTTGCCTTGCTGGTGTTTTCCAGTTTCAAAATTCAACCAGCTGTACCCAGACTCCTTTGTTCCTCTTCCAGAAACCTCTTACCCTTTCCTTTGAATTAGGAAAATTAATTGAATTATTTTTCACCCTTTCATTTTCCATGTCACTTCTGATCTCCACAACTGAACTTTGTAAACAGCTTTGCCTCCTTGCTTCCATCTTTCCTTCCCTCTGTATTTTCTTCTTGTGATTTTTCTTCTCTTCTTCATTTTCCTTTTCTTTTTTGGCACATACTAAAGTTTAAACTCAGAGGCTTAAATTGATAGAGAAGTGCTCTACCACTTGAGCTTTCTCATCCCTTTACGTTTTAGTTTATTTTGCAGATAAGGTTTGTGCTTTTGCCTTGACTCATGATCCTTCTCTCTCTACTTGCCACATAACTGAGATTACAGGCATGTGCCACCATGTCTGGTCCTCTTTTCTCTTTCTGTGGATACTTGTACCAGTACTGGGGCTTGAACTTGTGCTCTTGCTTGGCTATTTTGCTCAAGACTGTACTGCCCCCAGGCCCCACCACTGGCAGCTTTTGAATTGCCACTGTTTGGTGCTGCAAAGATTGCTTTTTCTTGCATTTATAGCTAATGGTACTCAGAGCGTGTCATGTGTTTCTTTTGCCTGGGCCACTTAGAGCTAAATATCCTGCATTGTCCATCTATGTCAGTGTCAGAAATCCCCCATGTCCTTATTGTCGATGGCGTGTTGATAACGGTGTGGCGGCTTCTTGATGGCTTGCGTTTTTGGTTGCATTTGTAAGTGATAATTGCTCTCATCAGTCTCTTTTCGTCTGAAATGAATTTCGTGTTCTGTATTTCAGCGAGCCTATAAAAAGCATTTTGAGGAAAGTAAAGGAATGTATCACTTTGATGTGGAGACTGCAGAACACCTGCACCATAAAGGCAACGCCACCCTCCAGAGTCAGGTAGGTTTGTGGCCTGAGTCGCTTGTCCTCACTGCCTGGACCACGTGATTGCTGTGTGGCCCAGAATGTGTGGTTCTGTCAAGAAAAGATCCCAGGACATTAAGATTGCTTTGGGAAGATCTCAGCCTTCATTTTCTATCTATGTATTGGGTCAGGAAGCTGGAACTGTGCTTCAGTGCAAAGGTATTTTTATAAAATATCCATTACTTCCCATAATTAAAAGAAATGCCAGTCTCAGAATTCATTAAATGATGGTCAGATCTTCCAATGCTCTAAAATTTTCAAGTGTACTGATTTGTCATTTTGAGCTGCAAAATTACCTTTCCAGGTGCAACATTCATTATAGTTTCTCAGTACAATGATAAATGCTATTGGAAAGGAAAAACAAACTTACAGGCATATTCCCCATTAATGTTTCTTTCAGCTATGAAATCTTGGTTACCCTGTGGAGGAACTTTCAAAAGTGTTTTGTTTTTAGCCCACCTTAGCTCGTTTTGTTAAGATGTTGAGCTTAAATAGTTGCAGCATCTGTGAAGATAAAATCCTAAACCTTTTTTTTTTTGCCAGTCCTGAGACTTGAACTCAGAGACTGAGCACCGTCCTTAGGTTTTCTCAAGGCTAGTGTTCATCCACTTGTACCACAGTACCACTTTTGGCTTTTCCTGTTTATGTGATATAGGGGAATGGAACCCAGGGCTTCATGCATGCTAGGCAAGCACTATACCACTAGACCTAGCCCCAAACTTAAACCTTTTCAAAAATGTATTCTGTACAATATAAATTTCACACCAACTTCTAATAGACTTGCTGCCTGTGGTTTGGTGTACACATCTTTTCCTCTGTAGAGTTTTCTTTTCACTTCAATTATTTCCAATTTTTTTCTTATGCTATCACAGCACCAACAGCTTTGGTGATCATTCTGTTATGCTTTTCTGCAACAAAAATATATTTACAAATAGCTATCTTAAAATTGGCTATAGTTCCAGTCATTGCAAATTTCTAAGCACTAAAAAGTTTCTTTTGGGTTGAATGATAACTAATGTCATTTTTATTACACAGCTGAAATTATGCCCCCAATTGTATAATAGTGATGATGTTTATTCTAACTAATTATGAATCCCAAACTATGAATATGAATCAACTGAGTTATGGCTAAAACTGTTCTAGGACTTCAAAGACTTATTTTTCTGTGTTGGTGCTGGGGGTCAGGCCTGCGATAGGACCTTGTAGTGCTAGATAAGCAATTCTACTACTGAGCTCCACAGTGCTACATCCCAGTGGCTAGGTTGTTTTTTGTCTTTATACTATTATTATCGTTATTGTCATTATTATTATTTTATTGTGTACTTTCTAGGTATGCACTCTACAACTTGAGCCACACCTTCAGCCTTTTATCCCATTATTTTCCAGATAGAGTCTTACTTTTGCCTGGATTTTGATCATTTACTTGTGTTTCCTATTGAGGCTAGAAATGGCAGGGGAACAGTCTTTCTTTTTTTCTTTCTTTCTTTCTTCTTTCCTTCCTTTCTTCCTTTCTTCCTTTCTTCCTTTCTTCCTTCCCTCCCTCCCTCCCTCCCTTCCTTTCTTTCCCTCCCTCCTTTCTTCCCTCCCTTTCTTCTTTTGTGTATCTGAGCTGGCTTTGAACCACTATTTCTAGATCTCTGCATCCCAAATAGCTAAGAGTGTAAGGCTGAGCCAGTGTACTTAGATATCACTAAAATTTTTTAAAAATCTTGTGTACGTCTCTTGAACGTCACTAATCTCAGGGAACCTATTGCTGTCCCTATACAGTTAGACTAACTCAATTCTGGAAAATGGGATGATTAATTTGGGACACTTATTTTACTTCTCTCTATGTAAGGGCCTTTGGCTTTTTTATGTTTTTGTTTTGTATTTTGATGTTGTGGATAAAACCAAGAGTCTCGTGCATGTAAGGTTTGTACTCTGCCACTGAGTTACACCCCAGGCTTGATTTGACATGCCTTTCCTATTTCCCCCTTCTTTCCTTTTCCATCAGTGTATTTCTTTTTATTAGTGCATATTAATTGTATAAAACGGTTTCACTGTGATACTTTCATAGTTCATATGATTAAATGCTTTGATTAAATTCACCTCTTCTATCATTCTTTTTTTTCACCCTCTCTCAATTGTTTTCATTGAAGGTTAAATACAGAGAAGAGTATGAGAAAAATAAAGGGAAGTCAATGCTGGAATTTGTCGAGACGCCATCATATCAAGTTTCCAAGGAAGCTCAGAAGATGCAAAGTGAGGTAGGTTACTGAATTTGATACTAAAGAATCAGCAGCGGGTCAGCTGTTTAAGGGGTCTAAGGAGAGAGTTCAGCTTTGAGTAGATGATTCTGGAACCTATAGGCACTCCCACCCCTGGCGCGCGCACACACACACACACACACACACACACACACACACACACACACACACACACACACACACACAGGCCAAGAGCCCTATCCAGGTCATTGTGTTTGCTTCTTGGCTTTATGGATATTTGATGACCTCTTAGCACTCTCATTCTGAGCTCTCCATTTTATAATTTGTGTAATGAAGAAACTTCAGTTCATACCAATATAAAATGATAACTAAGAATTAGAAAGCAAAGAGCTGCCTGTCCTCTCTGCTTTTCTTCTGCAAAGAAAACAACCAACATATATGAAATTTGTATTTTGTTCATGGCAATTGCTAAGCACCTTATCTACATCAGCTCATTTAATTCTCAAAGTAATAACACTAGAAGGTGTTTTCCTCTAGGTTTATAATATATTGACTGAAATTATGTCAAATAATTCTATTATATCCAATAAATGCCAGTATTTTAGGGCCTAGTCAAAGTCATACATAATTCCATTTTGTTTCTATGAGCTTATTTAATTCATAAAGAGTTGTTTTTTTCCCCAGTATGAGGTAATACTAAATTACATCCAGCAAATCCTGCATCATACAGTTCATAGTTTGCATGTTTGAATGAGTGATGCTAAATTAGCAATAATTGTGATTTAGGATTAAGGATCTTAGCCCTTTATTTCTCTTAATAATCTCTTTCTCTCTTTCTCATACAAGTTTGTTCTTTCCCTCCTGCCAAGTGAGTGGGATTTCCCCCCTTTAGTTGTAAGTGCCAACTATGAGATTATTTTAGGCTCTCAGTTATGCCTCTGCTTAGTAGGGTTGGAGTAAAACAGAAGCTTTGAATAGGAAACATATTTGGATCAAATTTATACTGAAAAATATTGAAACATTTTAAATAGAGTTTGTTAGGAAAAAAGTTACTAAGTATAAGACCAATGAAGTAGATTTAGAGATAGCCACCTGTCTGAGACATGGGGTTTCTATTCTTTGTGGATGAGCCCATGTAGGTTTTTCTCTTTGAGGACTCTTCTATGATTTCAAGCAGGCATACTTGGACTGGATGTGGTGCTCAAGTGGTAGAGTACTGATCTAGTAAAGGAAGGGTCCTGAGTTCAAACCCTAGTATCACTGAATGAAGCAAGACTAAGCACAAGAAGCCAGCCATGTCTTTGTTATGATTGTTTTTTTTATTTTAACTTTTTGTTTGATTTTAAATTATCTTTAAATACTTGTACAAAGGAGGTGCCATATAATGAGGCAGTTTAACAATGCAATGCATCTTGATGAGTGTTACGGCACCCTTTCAACATTCTCACTCCCTTTGACCCCGCCCATCCCTACTGTTCTTCATTTTGTGGTATATACAATAAATGCATGAGTTCATTCTCCCTCCCTATGGGGCTTCATTGTCCTACTCCTCCCCCTTACTTCCATCCCCTCTTGCATGTACTCATGTCCTACTGCTGATTTGGTTGGGTTTTGACCTAGTCTTTCTAAAATATGACACTATTTGAGCTCTCCATAGAGTCTATTACACTTCAGTTAAATCGTTTGTAATCCCTTGCAAAACATCCAGTGTGTTTACTTATGGATTTCTTGGCACGTTGTAGCTACTACAAATGTGGGAAGTAATATGCAGCCTTTGTTTCTCTGGGTCTGGCTTATTTCACTCAATATATTTTTCTCCAAGTCTTTCTATTTCCTTATGTGTGGTACAATGCTATTCTTTGTAATAGATGAGTAAAATTACAATGCATACGTGTGTGTGTGTGTGTGTGTGTGTGTGTGCGCGCACGCGCATGTGTGTGTCCCATTTTCTTGATCTGTTTTTCCATTGGGAGCCATCTGGGCCGATTCCATATCTTGACTGTAGCGAGTAGTGTGGCAATGAGCATGGTTTTGCCAATAGTTTTCAATTATGCTTATCTCACTTTCTTGCAGTGCCAGGTATAGGTTTAATTTGTATGTGTTTTAGAAGAACTCTCTCTTTCTGCCCTTGAAAAGTTCTTTGTCTTTTCAAGTATAACTCTCTTAGCAAAAGCAAATTAAAGGGCTTGCAGATTTGTCTTTTCAGGCTGTGCACTGACCAGTACCAGTCATATTCAACCTTCCTTAATGACGTACTTTATTAATTTAATTATCCCACCCCAATAGGGCATCAATATAAGAGTATAATATAGAAATAAAATACATAAAATATATTTTGTAAGGTAGAAAATATAACATTACAGAAGACATTATATTTTAACACATTACTACATACAGCATATTACATATATTACATGATTATAAAATATGTTATTTTTTTATCATACATAGTATAAAAATACATGGAATAATAAAGTTACATAACAATAAAGTAAATAATAAAATAATAGACTATATTATTTATATATGATAAGTAAATATATTTCTATATTGTATGTCTATTACATAGATACATATTGCTATATCAAATATTTAGGCCCTCCAGCTCACCTTCAGCAGTTTTTTTCATTTTTCGTTGTGGACTTTTGTTTTTTCTTGTAGAGCTGGAGCTGGAACCCAAACCTCCAGCCTGCTAGACTAGTGCTCCACCACTGAGCTAAGCACGGGCCCCTTGTAAATTCTTACCTAAAGGATTTATCAGATTTCAGACAGGCTATTGTCATAGTGTAATCTGCTCCATGACAGAATCCATTATCAAATATTATTGATGCTAAAATTATTGTTTTTAAATTATCACTCCTCCCTAAAGTTTTAGAAGTCATTGTTCCTCAGAAGGACACAATGTATATGTGCATCTTTTCATATAAATAATATTTATGGAAATGAACTCCAGGAAATGGGCACAAGAGGCTTTTTACTTGGTTGCTGTTGTTTCCTTTTTATTCTATTTGTTCGTTTATCTGTCTTTGGGAGGATAAAGGGGAGGCACAGAAATGAAGGAGCAAAGCTGTGAGCAAATGCAGCAGCAATACTCACTTGAAAATATATTGAACATGAACTATACAACTTGTAGGTGGAAATGGGAGGGAAAAACTGGGAGAGATGGCGGGAAGGGTGACATTGTTCAAAAAGAAATGTACACATTACCTGACTTGTGTAACTATATCCCCTCAGTATATAATCTTTATGATAACAATAAAAAGTAAAAAAAAAAAAGAGTTCACATGAATGAGAAGGAAAAGGGCAGTGGAGCCACAGCCACTTCTGCTTGTTCTCCTTTGAAGGGACTTCAGTACAAGCAGATTATCATCCAGTAGGCGAGAACTACTAAGGTGATGCAATTAGAGCCAGCCTTGCTAGTTCCTGTCTCAAATGATGTCATGTTAATCAAAGAAGAGGCTGGAATCTGCTTTTGATTGCTAGAATCTCAAGTTTATGTTGAAGCTGGAATTATTTTACTGTTGAGAAGACTCAGTGGTGGTAGTATTCTTTAAGAGTTTCAGAAACTCTTGCTTTCATGTCTTTCCAACATATATTAGTACTTTGTGAACTGAAAACTATGTGTTCTTACTTACCAGAAAATCTACAGAGAGGATTTTGAAAAGGAAATTAAAGGAAAGCCTTCATTGGATTTAGACAAGACTCCTGAATTTTTACATGTAAAATACATCACCAACCTGCTGAAGGAGGTACGTTCTTGATGTTTTCTATTAAATATTGGAAAAAAAATAAAAGAAAGTAATAACCTAGAAACTATCGATTTAACAGTTCTCAATTAATCAATTGTTTGATGGATTAAGACTGTATTTCCTTTCATTTGGGTGTACTAATAGACCTTAATTTTCATAAATAATAAGAGCTTGTGTGCTAACCTGTCTAAAAGAAAAAAAAATTACAGAGTTCCTGGAAAACTTGAAAAATAATCAGGATCTGTGTCTTGACTTATTACAGAAGCTCAATAACAAATAACTTTTATAGCTTCACAGTAGTTCATTTTTAAAATAATACGTTAAGTACGGGTGAAGTAATGTTTTATCCTTTTAAATTTAGTTGTTATAGAAATATACCTTAGGGCTGGATGACAGTAGCTTATGCCTGTAATCCTAGCTACTCAGGAGGCTGAGATCTGAGGATCATGGTTCAAATCAGCCTTGAAAGTCTGAAAGACTTGTATCTCCAATTAATCACTGAAAATGTGGGACGTGGATATGTGGCTTAAGTGATGAGTACTAGCTTTGCACAATAAAGTTCTGGCAAAGCATCCGGGTCCTAAATTCAAGCTCCAGGACCACACACATGCACATGCTCACCATCACCATCACCACCACCAACAACCACAAACTAAAACCCCAAACCCCAAACATACCTTAGAAGAAGTTAAAAATTATTGTAAAGGTGATGTCCAGAGGGCTTACAGCTATGTAAGATGGGCAATGAGGACATTTCCTTTTGAACAGTGTCATTCCTCCCTTAGTCCCTTCCAGGTTTCCCCCTCCTAAGGTCCTTTCCCCTCAAGTTGTATAGATCATTTCCAACATAGTTTCTACAGGGTGGCACTGCAGAATTGGATCCCCTTTCTCCCAACCATTTCTATGCTTCCCCTTCCTTTTTCCTAAATCAGGTAAACTTATGTACAAGACAAGGGGTACAGAAATAAGAAACAGTGGCAGAATGGGATAAATCAAAGAAAAAAAGCAAAGAAGAGAAGAAAAGAAAAAAGAAATGCAAACAGTACAAGAAAGAACTTCTTGCTTCCATTTTTTAGGCGTTCATTTTGATAAGCATTGTTTTATATGATCATATGCACATAGCTGTTGAGCCCTTGTGAGCCTCTCCAAGAAATCCTCCTTTCGTTCTCATTGTGTGAATCTGTAGACTGCTGTTGAATTAATCATGCCCAGGTGGAATGATTTGTCTTTTACTATCCACTGGATTTACCTAGAGATGTATGGGCACATTCTAGTTACGACAAAGGAGGAAAACCATGTAACCTATGTTTCTTTGGGTCTGGATTACTTCACTTGATATATTTTTTTCCATTTCCTTATGAATGCTACAATATTATTCTTTCAGAAAGAAGGATAGAATTCCATGCTAAAACGAACCTGGTTCTGGTGGTGGGTTTAGTGTATTCTGGTTTGTAATCAATTGGATAGATGCCCAGAATAAGTTTTACTTTCCTTTTTTAGTTCTGAGACTGGGACTGGAAATTGCTATCTGATGTTTTCACTCATTGGCTATTGCACTATCAGTGGAGCCATACATTCAACTCCTCAAAGTTTTTCTGTATCTTAAATGCTGCCTCGTCGTTAGATTTGATATGACAAAGAAGTGCCCCCCCGCGACGGAAAATTAAACTTATCTAAAATAACCCTAACTGGAATATAAGAAAAGTATAACAAGGGCTAGCGACTTGACTCAAGTGCTAGCATGCCTCACTAGAGAGCACAAACCTCCAGTACAAATCCTGACAGCCAAAAATTAACAAACCAAAGCAAACAAAAAGAAAATCAAGTTGTGTCTGTAACTTAGTGGTAGATCACTTGCCTTGAATTCTCAAGGTCTTTGGGTTGACTAAACAGCACTACCAAAAAATTCAAAACCAAAACCAACCAACCCACCAATCAGAAAGACCCCAGTACTTGGTGACTTAATAAAATAAATGTTGATTCACTTGTAAGTGAATATTCCATTCTATTATGGTTTTTACATTTACATTATCCTATAGAACATCTCAAATATTCCTTTTATTTCATTTCATCTGATTCTCCCTATTGCCTGTGGACATCGATGGAACACATATTTTTTAGTGCCATTTTGCCAACATGTGACTTAAGATCAGTAAGCAAAAGACCTAATTCCATTGGGAGTTCTTTACAAATCACATGCAGGCCACAACATTGTCTAGTAAGTTCAACAGAGGACAGGCTAAATCAATTATTTGATTTAAATTAATTTAATTACAGAACAGAGGGGGGATAGCATGAAACAAACGCTAGAGTTAACTAGAACATGAGTCCTTATCATTAAAGAGGATTTTTATCTTTCATCTAGCAAATTAGTCATGAATGAAACTAGCTTAATGGGAATATGATACTTATTGTTTTCCCAGTCCAATTAATTCATTAGCAGAGAGAATAACAAAGAATAATAAGTGTTCATGAAAGGATTTTGGATCTAGAGTATATTATAATTTGCAGACAATTAATTGGTTTTACAAATTTTTAAATGAGAGGAAAAGTTTGTTTCTTCTAGTCCTGGACTTTAAACCCAGACTCTTATACATTCATAGTCTCTTGTCAGTAACTCTTGTCAGTGAGTTTATACCTCCAGCTATAAAAGTTTTCTAAAAATTAACTTTGGCTAAACCTAATTTTGATTTGTGACTTTCCAGTCTTCCTAATTACTTTCTTTGGATAATTTATATCTGATAGACATTTTTCAGGGCATAATTTAAATATTTAATAAGAAGCCTATATTCTTAAGATCTTCACCATTTAAAGGGAAGGCATTTTTTTTCTAAAAAAAATCTACTGAGGTTTCAAAACATATTGAGAATTGGAATTAAAAAGGAAAGACTGGTACTATTAAAAACAACTCTGAATTTGATAGAGGAGAAAATGAAAGGCAAAATAAGGATGAATGTTTAGTAATCAAATTCCTTTCTTCCTCACAGTATTTTCATAAATCATGTTATGTTGTTGATACTAGGGCTTGAATTTAGGGCCTTCAATTTTTTAGGCTCTCTCACTGGAACCATGCCTGGTAGCCCTTTGTGCTCTGGCTATTTTTTCAGATAAGGTCTCATTTTTTCTTTTTAAACCAGTCTTGTCTTGGACACTACTCCTCCTACTTCACTGTCCAATGTGGCTGGGATTACAGACTTGTACCAACATGCTGAGGTTATTATTTGGAATAGGGTCTCACTAACCTTTTTCCAAGGAGAGCCTTGAATCTCACTTCTCCCATCTCTGTCTAGGAGTTGATAGGATTGCAGACGCGGGACACAGAAACCGATCTTCTGGTCAATTTTGAACTGTTGATCTCCTTGTTTTGCAGAAAGAATATAAGAAAGATTTGGAAAATGAAATAAAAGGGAGAGGAATGGAACTTAACTCAGAAGTTCTAGACATTCAAAGAGCAAAACGGGCCTCTGAGATGGCCAGTGAGGTATATATTATTTAACAACTTGGAATTTAGACATTTTTTGTAGGTGACTTCTTTACCCATAAGTCTTTCCTGAGGATTATATATGATCCACAAATAGTAGGAAAACCTCCTAGTCTTTCCCCAGACATTAAGTTACAAATGAATTTGACGAGCACATCTCTTCTCTATGTGGTATGAGAAAGGTGATCATTATGCTATTCTTAGAGAAAATACGTATAATAAGCCAGATTACTTCTGGGAGATTTCACATGGCCTTTTCAACCAGTAAAAGCAAGAGATTAGGAAGGTATGTGATCTGCCAACAGCTGTAGGTAAATAGTTACCAAGTCTTCTTCTCAGTATGTGAATGTTCGGAGTACAGTGTTTCTGAAGTACTCCTTGTCCTTTAGTCTTTAGGTGGTGTTGCTTTGGTATTGTACAAGGGCACTGTACTTTGAGGAGAATCGGGATGAATTTAGCAGTAGGAAAAACTTAAAGCATTATTGTTCTCACTGTTAATGAACCACAGTAAGGATGAGAGCCCTGTTACTAGGTATCCGGGTATACTCAGGTATCCAGTGACAGAAGCTGTTATTAAACTGCTTATGCTATAAAGGCAATGTGTTAGCTCCCCAATGGAGTTTTCTTTAGAAGGGCCCTTCTTCACGTCAGTCCCGTTATTGTCTCAATTGGTGTCACAGTGGGAGGTATCTCTGGTAATGACAGGATCACTTATACCTGCTACCACAAGTCCCATTGGGAATTGATCATCTATCATTTATACCTCCAGTTAAAAGTCCTAGGGTTGTATCCCTCCGGATTAATTCCTGTTCTGTTCTCATCCCCAACCCAGTCATGTGACTTGGAGTGAGGTGTGGATTGGCCCATAGATTCCTGAGAAGGAATGCCCATTTGTTTGGTTAACTTTCTAGATCATAGTTATGTTTCAAGTATAACATACTGTGTATTTGTATGTCTTTTATTTTTATCTTTAAGTAGTTGTGCAAAAGAGTTGCCATTCAACAAAGTGGTATATAAATGCAATGAATCTTGATCAATATTTCATTGTTCTCTCCCATCCCTACCAACCACCCCCCTCCTGTCAATTTTCTTAATTTTGTAGACTATGCATTGACTTGTATAACTACAAGGATTAACACCATAAAGGGATTTTTTTTTGCCAGAATACAGGAGATGTTCACTGACTTGCTTTTGGCTAATATCCCACATCTCCTAATTCCTGCAATCATGTGATAATAGCAATTCCATTCAGATGAATCTTGGGACTCACTTGTTGATAATATGTGGAAAAAATTTCTTAAACTGTCAGTGGCTGATTATAGCCAGACACAAGGAGTGTGGCAAAACAGTGTAAGAGCAGCAATGAACCAGGCCTTACCAGAAGGAACAACTGATGTAAGAGTGCACTGATGAAGACCAGAGAAAACTATCCAAAAGCCCTCAGTGCTGGGCTCTGTGCTCTATGCCAGTTGGTCCTCGTGGAATCCTCATGGATCCTTGTTATAATGCTGTTTCACAAATGAGTGAACAGAAATGGTAAGAAACATTAGCAGTGTCACTCAGTTTGGATATGTCACCAGCTCAAAGCTGGTCTTATACATCAGCCCAATTTAGCTCCACCTTCCTGTCCTCCAGCCACAGCACAATGAAGATCCTTAATTGTTTTCTTATTGTCTTCCTAACATAAAAAATTTCAGCGCGTTATATACCTCTCTTCAGTAAGAAAAATGATTAAGAGTTCTGTCCAGTTCAGAAAATTTGGTTACAGGTAATTGTTCACTGTGAATAAGCTGTGCATTCTCTCTCAGTATATTTTTTATCATTCGTTACAAATATATGTTTGTTCACCATGCCTGAGTGCTAAAAAATATCTTTTACAGAAAGAATACAAGAAGGACCTTGAGTCAGAAATTAAAGGGAAGGGAATGCAGGTTGGCACTGACACTCTTGAAATTCAGCGTGCCAGGAAGGCTGCCGAGATTGCCAGCGAGGTAGTATCGTGGCTCACACTCACATTTCTGTTTTGCAACTTGACATATCGCATTCATGACTCCATTGCTGCAAAGGAATTTCTCAAAGCTTTGATGGTTTGGAATGGAAACTATTTCAAATCATGATGTTTACTTGAAAATTCAAGAGGTTTACTTTACTTATTTCCTTGACAGACATCAAAAGAAGCTTGACATGACCTTCCAAAACCTCAGTTTCCTTGCCACCTCCCCAACTTCATTAAACAGTCCCACCCCAATTATAGAAGTCACTTTAATTCATCTCATCAGCAAGGTTTATATTGATCCCACTCTCTAACACTGTGATAAATCTGACTGTCAAGCTTCAACTTTAGTTTTCAAGTAAAAACCATGTAGTATATTGTTCTACTAATGATCTCTAATGATCAGACTTTTTCACATGTGTAGATTTTCTTCCTCTGACTCCCTCAGGAGCTGTAAGCACACTTAGGCAGTGGGGTTTGTCATCTTGGAATGCCAAACCTTAGTTGTTTGAAGCCCCTCCTATTTGGGGAGTTTGGTAATACAGCAATAATAGATAGATAGTTAGATTTGAAAATTTATCTTGGAAAGTGGAGCCCTTGGGACCTGGGAGGGTGTGTATTATCAGTGGTTCCAGGGTTCTCAGCAGTGTCCTGAAAATCAGTTATTTTACAGGCAATAATATTATTAGTTTGGAAATTAAATGTGAATGCTTCAGCTTTTATTTTAAAAATGCAATGGAATTGCATACAGTGAAAAGCAAGCAGAGTTGAGTAGGATAAATACAGCGTTTCCAGGAGATTGAGAGTTTGTTCATATCTTATTTAAAGTTTCTAGAGAACTTCAAACAACTTACTTAGAGCCGCATCAGTAAACAAACCAGTACCGACTTTATAGCAGAGAATCTCCAAATCTGAACTGTAATAGCAAAATGATTCTTTCTAGAAATGCTTAACTGGAAAAATTAATATATTTTAAGTATAAGTTAAAAAAATAACATACAAGAATCCACAAAATAAATGTACAGCTCTGAATTTAGCTATCCGTTTTGTAATTTGGCAAGAGACCCTTATGACATATGTGTATCTATAGCTATAGCTATAGATATATCTGCAAATGGCTATTTGGTAAAGATAAACCAACTCAAGCTGGAGATCTAAATAAAACATAATTTGTTAAAAGCAGATAATTTGTCATTCTTGCAAGCGAATATCAGGGGAATCTTTAAACATGGGTTATAAGTCATGTGCTGCACAAAGACTTTTGGTCAATGATGAGCCTTATACATGATGGTGATCTCATAAAATTATAATAGACACTGGGTGATGGTGGCTCATGCCTGTAATCCTAGCTACTTAGATGGCTGAGATGTTAGGTTGTAGTTCAGAGCCAGTCTGGGCAGGAAAGGCTGTGAAATTCTTATCTTCAATTAACCACCAGAAAACCAGAAGTGGAGGTGTGACTCAGTGGGTACAGTGCTAGCCTTGAGTGGAAGAGACCAGCGACAGTACCCAGGCCCCAAGTTCAAGCCTCCTAACAACAACAACAATGAAACATTATAAGTGAGATACAAATTCCTATTGTCAAGTGGCATAGGGGACATCGCACTCATATCATTCCCATGTTCAGAGGGATCCTGGTGTGGACAAATCACAATGTTTCTGATTCTACAAAAAGCATAGCACATACAATGATGTTGAGTATATAACATTTGATTTTCATTATAAGCAGACTGTCTTAATGGTCTCTGTGTTAATTATACTTCCAATTACTTTACAGTACATTCCTATTCATTAAAAGAAATTTATCCAGAAGCTTCCACTTTAGATTTTTTTGTTTCTACTTTAAAAATAAGGAAAATAAAGAAGTTTTTACAAAACATTATGCAGAATAAGGCCTGAGACAGCCTTATGAATCTTGACTTTTCCCACTCTCTTTTACCACATCATCTGTACTTTTGTTTAATGTGAACTTGTGCTTTTTTCATTCATCATGGCCTTAGGAGATAAGCTAGCTCATATATTGCCATACATCTGCCATATATTGTGAGATATGGAGTAGGCTACACCATTCCAGGTATGTGTACCTACAACAACAATGCCCACTGACACTTAGATTTGTGTACATACAACACAAAGGTACATACTGGCCATTTCAAGAACATATCCCCATCACTCTCAACAATATATGCTTATATAGTTCAGATTGAGACTCTGAAGTCTCAACTGTTTTTCTCTTTATATAGAAACTTACTGTAGCAATTAGAGGCTGCATCCTTTCCCATTCATGGCTAGAAGGAAAGAGACATATTTTTTCTGATTTTTTTTTTCTCATGGCAAGGGAAGTGCACCCATCCTGAAGGGCCGGGAATGGAGAACAATGGTTTCATAAGACAAAAGTCACTCTTGTAATAGTCCTTCCTATAGTTAAAATTCTTCGTTGGTCTATAGAAATCAAAGAAATAGAGTCTAATTGAACCCGCAGTCTCTATGTCAAATTACATCTTGTTGTTCAATAAAATATTTGAGGCGATTTTAGAACACTGTGTATTTCATTTCTGTAGAAAGACTACAAAAGAGACCTGGAGACTGAAATTAAAGGGAAAGGAATGCAAGTCAGTGCAGATACTCTTGATGTTCAGAGAGCAAAGAGAGCATCAGAGATGGTCAGCCAGGTAAGGAAGCAGCACAGGTGCAAAGATTCACACAAACACATGGAGTTGTACATACCTAGCAAAAATATAAATGTTCTTTCTGTGTGGCGGCTGTGCTATTCCCAGTGCAAATGTCTATAGTGCTATTGAAAGTAAAGCAAAGCTCTTATGATTGTTCCCTGTTCTTTTAGAAGCAATATAAGAAAGACTTAGAAAATGAAATTAAGGGGAAAGGAATGCAAGTGAATGCGGATATTCCAGATATGCTTCGAGCCAAGCGGGCATCTGAAATCTATAGCCAGGTGGGTCAAAAAAGTCCACACATGGGGCCGGGAGTTTGGCCTAGTGGTAGAGTGCTTGCCTAGCATGCATAAAGACCGGGGTTCAATTCCTTGGTCCCACATACATAGGAAAAGCCAGAAGTGGTGCTGAGGCTCAAGTGGTAGAGCTCTAGCCTTGAGAAAGTCCAAGGACAGTGCTCAGGCCCTGAGCTCAAGCCCAGGACTGGAAAAAAAAAGTCCACACATTTAGAGTAACATTCAAGACCATGTGCTTTGTGGGTCATAATGACTTACATATTTCTGAAGACTGTGAAAACCTTGTGGTCAAAGTTAGTGCACTCTGTTATTAAGAATCTCCCCCAGCCAAATTTGAATAACCTGACTCATTAAAAGGAGAACAGATGTATATTTGATTCAGCAGACATAGAGATGAGAAATTCCCATGTGGCAATTCTCTGTTGTGATTCCAAGGACGTGCTGACCTTGATCATAATGTTTTTGAATCTAATACCCATTTGGTTGGAATACTTTTTGCTCCTGCTATAGAATCATAATTTCAAAGTTTTTTCCCTTTGATCATTTCATAAATGATAATGCTTTAAAAAGAGTGAACACAGGGCCAGGAGTTTGACCTAGTGGTAGAGTGTTTGCTTAGCATGTATGAAGATATTGGTTTAATTCCTCGGTACCACATACATAGAAAAAGCTGAAGTGGTGCTGTGGCTCAAGTGGTAGAGCTCTAGCCTTGAGAAAACTCAAGGAGAGTGCTCATGCCCTTAGTTCAAGCCCCAGAACTGGCAAAAAAGAGTCAACACAAGTAACAGCAGTTAAAACTGTACAGTGAAACTGTTTCACTGTAAGGTGAAAATAATGATCACCAAAAATTAAGAGAAAAGCTAAGGTTATTTTTTGGTAAAATTTATTTTTTTAAAACATACCTGTCATACATACCTTTCTCTTTTATTAAAGAATTTATTAACGTTCATTTTTACATCATATTTTAAATGACAAGTTTAACAAACAAGTGTTCAAGGAGGGAAGTAGATGTACAGTGGAGTTGCCATTCAACAGAGCAATTTATGAATTCAGTGCCCCTTAGTCAATGTCACTGCATTTGGCATTCTCACCCACCTCTTTTCAGTCCAACCCTTCCCTCACATTTCTTAATTTTTATGTTATGTATTGTATATGTTTAGCCTGTCATATATTTTCTATAAATAAAAATCGGGGGGGGGGGCGGGAGTTTGGCCTAGTGGTTAAAGTGCTTGCCTAGCATGCATGAAGACCTGGGTTCGATTCCTTGGTACCACATACATAGAAAAAAGCCGGAAGTGGTGCTGAGACTCAAGTGGTAGAGCTCTAGCCTTGAGAAAGTCTGAGGACAGTGCTCAGGCCCTGAGCTCAAGCCCAGGACTGGCAAAAAAAAAAAAAAAAAAAGAAATCACTAAAACTTTGGGGCCGGGAGTTTGGCCTAGTGGTTAAAGTGCTTGCCTAGCATGCACAAAGGCCCGGGTTCGATTCCTCGGTATCACATACATAGAAAAAAGCTGGAGTGGTGCTGAGGCTCAAGTGGAAGAGCTCTAGCCTTGAGAAAGTCCAAGGACAGGGCTCAGGCCCTGAGCTCAAGCCCAGGACTGGCAAAAGAAAAACACACACAAAAAAAAAACCCACAAAAAAAATCTGGATGTGAGAGAGATCATGACTTCAAATGAAAATACTCAAAAAATTACTTATGAAATTGGGACAAAATATTATTAGTGATAATGCACCCCAATGGCAACAATTGAGGAAACAGAATTAAGTGCGATGGATGGAATTTATGTTGAAAGTAATTTTGACATAATTTATCTAAATTTGTTCAAATTCTGGCTAAAACATGTCAGAGCCTAAATAACCATTGGTTTTAAAAATGAGAATATAAAGATGGTCACAGTGAAGGATTTGTCTCTGAGCCTCCGTGGATCACATGAGCCTCCTCGAGGGCCACAGCAGTTGATTCTGAAGTGCATGTGTTCCTGTGATGTCACGTGAACTTGGAGAGGGTGGCAGTATGAGCGAAGTGAAAGTTCTAAGTAGTATGAAAAATAGGCAAATGACCAGTGCTGCATTTCAGCATCACCAAGGAGCAGTGGTTGACTTTGATAATCATTGCGCCTGAGAAGTTAAATCCTGGCTCTGGCACTTGCCAGCTGGTCTCTGAGTTTCTCCATCTGGAAGATGAAGATGATAATAGTGTCTGCTATGGGAAGAAATCAGTACAATGAGTGTGTATATTTACATAATAATTCTTATTATATGATAAACATTATATACGCCACACTAAATATGAAGTATTGCCATGTTTCACAGGAAATTATCAGAACTCATTTGTTAGGTAGAGAATTGAGGTGTGTGTGTGTGTGTGTTTGTGTTTGTGTGTCTGTGTACCTTTCCTTAAGCATCTTTACCTAAAAGTAGGAAACAAATCATAAACCTAGAAGTGGGTGAAGAACTGGGTTACTCAGAGTGGCTACGGGGCTATGAGAACAGATACTGGGATAGCTTATGAAAGTGCAGGTCCTAAATTTAGGAAGGACATGGAGCTGGAGTTCTGAGAGGCATTTGAAGGGACTGGGTGGAACTATAGCTGAAGCAAAGATGAGATTGCTGTCCTGGACTGTTTTCTCACTTGCTTGATCTTTGCTTCTTTTCATTTTGCTTTTTCCACTTGAATCTTAGGATAAGAGTTAAATGGTAGAGCTGGAAGTGATGCTATTGTTCTTTGCCTGTCTGCCTGCCTGCCTGCCTGCCTGCCTGCCTGCCTGCCTGCCTGCCTGTCTGTCTGTCTGTCTGTCTGTCTGTCTGTCTGTCTCTGTTTCTGTCTCTCATAGGCACACACAGTTTCAGATTTCTATCAACTTTATATTTTTAGAAAAAGTATAAAGGTGAAGCAGAGAAAATGCTTTCCAAGTATTCCACTGTGGTGGATACTCCTGAAACTCAGAGGGTCAAGGCCAGCCAGCAGAACATTAGCGCGGTGAGTACTCGCGGCAGGCTGAGGCCCTCCCGTGGGAAATGCCTGGGACCAGAAGTATTTGGGATTATTTCTGAATTGAGGAACGTTTGCATTTAAAATTCATGTTTGGCTTTGAGAAGGAGACCTCCTCCGGCTAAACATGAAATCCATTTGTGCTATCCCCATCGCGGAAAGTAATGCTGCAGACTTTCAGTGCATGCGTGTGTTGACTGTGGCCTATTTCCCGGTGTCAGAGGGTCAAACTTCTCATGATTTCAGATTCATTTTGGGGGCTAGATATTTGGATTAGAGATGCCTACCTGATCTTCTTGTACATGTACTGCTTTAATTTAATTTAATTCTCTGCCTCCCTGCCACATTCCCAGCTCTTGCCCTCAAATTTTCCCACTAGATGTCTGATATATTTTTTTTGCTTCATGACTTACAATCCTATGTTTCTTCAAAATAATAAAAATGCCAGTTATCCTTATAAATTCTAATTTGCCTCTATAGTTTTGGAATTAAAATGTTATGTTTGACACAAGTGACCATTGTTCATGGGAGGCTACAATTTAATTCAGGAAAGATGTGTTAATCTTCCTATCGACTTTACTCTGAAGATGAAAACTGGTTCTGTAAGGTGACTTTCTTCCTGCTTTTTTGATTACTTACACGGATCTTTAGAGATTTACTAGTTTATTACTAATTCCTAAACTTTTGCCTCTTATCTTGGAGAATTGGAGTTAACTCTGCACTGTTAATTAAGAGACTGGGCCCATGTTTAATGGATAAATGTATAAACTTGAATTCAATTCTAATATTAGAAAATTGATTATACAGCTAATGCCATCATGTAGAATTTGCTAAGTCATTTAGTAGTTAAGCAAGTGTCTAATTAAGAATGTGAATCCTATTAAATTTGAAGACTGGGATATTTTTTGTTTTCTGATTAATGGGGAGGCTCCAACTCTTAAGGCTGGTTGGTATTTTTGTGGTCTGTCCACAGAGGGCCTGGCTGGGCAGAGATATGGAAAATTCTTACTAGAAGGATCAGAGGCTGTTTTCCCTCAACTCCTGTGATTCTGTAGCATTTCAGATTGAGCTTTTGGAGGAAGACATTTCTCATGTCATACTCTCCCACCCTCAGGGGCCTACACGTTGCCAAAAGCCAAGAGTGGGAACAATGTTATCCTCATAGGCTTTTCTCAGGTCCCCCTTTTTTCTGCTTTTAGTTTTTGGTTCACTTTGTTTCAAAGGGAAAGGTATTGTTAGGAACGGTGAGAGGTGGGAAATTTAATGAATAGGAGATGAAAAAGGAGAACAGCCTAGAGTTAATGCTAACATTGATGATAGAGCTAGAATTTTCTTGGAAGACAATGAAGATTTCTTTGCATTTGGAAAGAATAGCAGCTGTTTAAAATGTAGCAGTTTTAAAATTAATAAAGTACTCAGTGAGCTTTTGCAATATGTGCTTTAATTTTTTTTTCTTTTTAGTACCAGACATTGAACCTTGGACTTCTTAATTGTTAAGCAAGCACTATATCCCCTTGAGCCATGTCCCCTGCCCTTTTTTCCCAGTGGTTTTTTGTTTATTTATTTATTTAATATTTTGCCATAGGATTTCATATTAATTGTTTGGACTGGTGCAGAACCTCAGTTTTCATGTGTCAACCTCCTAAGTAGCTGGGATTACCATACTCAGTCTGATTTTTCTCAATGTACATGTGACCTATATATCCATATTTGAAAAAGGAAACTCTAGTTTTCAATTTCTGTTCTTTAAGTAAATCTACATTCAGCTAAGGTATCAATCAGACTTCAGAACAGGTATTAGAGAGAGGTGTTCTTATAAGATTTTGCACTATAAAACTGTCTGGCATTTATTATCATAATGGACTATTTAATTTATTCATATAATGTTGATACCATAAAAAGAGTTAGGATTCTCATTACTATAAAACCTGAGAAATGGTCTTTCTTTTTTATTGTATTTTATTATTGGAATAATACAATCAGAGTCAGTACTTGAATTCCAATGAGTTTATCATTCTTTTTTCTTCCTTCTATAATAAAGGTGTTTTATAAGAAAGATGTAGGAGCTGGCACAGCAGTAAAAGATACCCCAGAGATTGAACGAGTAAAGAAAACCCAGCAGAATATTAGCTCAGTAAGTTCTCAGCATCTATTATCTTGTCCGGGGAAAAAACAGAAGCTAGATGACTTAGTTCTTAAATTAGCAGACTGCTTTTTTCTTTTATTCCTCACTTTTACTGATATATGATTTCATTAAATATCAGAGGTCCAACTTCCAGAATGAAGACTATGTCATGTTTTCCTGAACCTAAAGCAGCTCATTTTGATGTAAAAGACGATGACATAGGACATTTTAATGAGGCCTGGGTTTACACTTCATATTTAGAACAGAGTTTAACTGTATTAAGTTTTTCAGATAAAGGGTTCATTTAGTATCTCTTGACAAGTTGGATGAAAGGAGCTTTAACCTAACAGTAACCCAAGGCTTCAGAATGTTTATTTGGCATCTTAAGTGAAGATTTGGGCTTTTTTTGTCAGTCATAGTCTTGAACTCAGGGCCGGGCACTGTCCTTGAACTGTTTTTGCTTAAGGTTAGCACTCTACCACTTAGAGCCATAGTTCTACTTCTGATTTTCTGGTGGTTAATTAGAGATAATAGTCTCAGGCTTTCTAGCCTGGGCTGGCTTTGAACTATGACACTTAGATCTTAGCCTTCTGAGCAGGTAGAATTATAGGTGTGTGTTACCACTGCCCAGATAGAAGGTGTAGGTTTTCAAAACAATGTTGTATCAATTCATCTTTTATCTTCTGACTTCATGTTTCTGAGCTTACTCTTAGATATACATGTAAAGATCTGTCAGTCCATCTACATCTGTCCATATCTCTGTTTTCTAGCTCTATTTTTTTATCTCCTACAGAGAATACCCTCAAACACACTCAATAGAAACTCTAAAATACCTTATCCTCCAATCTTGGGAAAGAAAATGGAGAAGTGACACTTGCTATTATAAGCATAAAATTCTCCTGTCCAGTGCTGGATATTGCAGTGGACAGCTGCTTCTCTTCTTTTCCTAGTGGGTTTTCCTCCACATGTACAGAGTATATTTAGTTTCTTATTAAAATGAGAAAAAGATTATTTTCTTTTTTATTTCCAGGCAGAGCTCACATTGGGCCAAGAAGAATAAAATGGTGGTTTCCTTCACTTTCAAATGATCCTATTCTAAATGTACCCATCAGTGTATCAGATATACATGTTCTGTCAGGTGCAGCTTCATCGCTTATGGTAAAATGGCAGATGACTGATGAGAATTATACCGAAAAACAAAAACATTCCTCTTTAACCACTTGGGAAAATCATATAGAACATACATATGGTACCAGTATAGCATTTCTTTCCTGAGTATCCTGCAGCCTCTTCTAGCGACAACAAATGCATGGCTCTGGATTTCTGAAGCTGGGTCATGAATTCCTGTTTAGCACTCAAAAGGAAAGTTGCCCTTTCAAAATTAACCAGATTTGTCAAAGTGAGAGGTGGTTCGCTAACATTTAAACATCTCGACATTTTCCACCTCTGAAGGCAGGACTTCTCCCTATTAGCTCTTGGCTAACAGCCAGTCTTTGGATTTTATTTAGAAGTAGTCTGCTTTGGTGAATTTTCAGTTTAACTCTTGTTGGTCTGATCTAGTGTTGACATCATTATCCATATTAAAACCACAGAGGGTTCTTCGTAGTAGCCTCTACTTTAAACATGATCAAGGCGTTTCTAAAATATTTTGAGTAGATTTAACTCTTTGCTAAATTTCAACATGCTTCCTGATTCTGTGCTTCCATATGCACACATAAACACACACCTATGTATGCATGTATATATATGTGTGTGTGTGTGTGTGTGTGTGTGTGCCTTTTTCTCAAACCAAACATATCCCATGTGTTTTAAGACTGTTAAAATAACACCTGAAATGATGACTTTGCCAAATACATTTTAAAGACCTCCCTCCCTTCCTTCTCTTCCCTCCCTTCCTTCTCTCTTCTCTTTTGTTTTCCTACATATGTAGAGACAGTGGTTTCTAAGAGGAAGTCTGTTAGTAATATACATCCTATTATAGACTCCTAATGAAGACTTTAGGGATGATTGCTCCGAAGCCATGTGACAGTTCTTTTAATATGTCCCAATGCATTAGTATGGTTATTTTTCATAACGCCAAAGATCCTGTGCCTTGTCCCTCAATTCAGTATAAAGAATAAAACTGTAAGACAGACACTAGTGACTGTGGCAACTGACACAGAGAGTGCAGAGAAGCCAGGAACTGCTGAGTGGGCCAAGTGGTTTCTGTTTTCTTTGATGTTTTAGCTAACATTCCAGATTTTTGTTTTCAAAAATGTTCTTTGTGAGGCTTTAAACCCTTCTCCATGCTGGATGGTCTTTGGCATCAGCACATTGAAGGGCATGTATTCTGACTGTCACGTGAGTCCAGGAAGCCTGTGACCGTGTTGCTGCAGGTCAGCCACATTCATTCATTTACTCAGGAAATCTTCATTAAGTACCCACATGAGTCAGACATTGTCCTGGATATAGGACACAATGATGGATAAGGTCTACCTCCTTTCCTCAACATGTGTTTGAGGACCTCTAAAAATATAGCTAGATAAGGATCTCTAGAGTAGTATGCGCTCTCAAGTAGAAAACTCTGCTTGAACATGGCAAGAGAATACCTGGCTTTGACACAGTGTCAGGACAAAGAATGTCCTACCGTAAATGAAATGTAAATTCTGCATTGCTTAGGTTCCCACTGCTAGTAAAACAGTATTAGCAATTAGAAGCACCTCGACTATGAGATAGATCTGGTGCTAATGCTTTATATGAACCCACAAGTTCAGCATCATTCACTTTTCTGACTGGTAGATATAAGGTGCTCGGTAATGGGGAGACTGGAAATCCATGGCTAGTAAGGGAACTCAAAAATCCCTCCAATATGCGCCCAAATTGTTGTGCTTCTTTTTAATCCTATTCTTTCCAAACAGGTAATTTTTAAGATTTTAAAACTGAAGAGCATGGGGGTCTGGATCATGACCTAGTGGTAGAGTGCTTGCCTCACAAGCACTGGGTTTGATTCCTCAGTGTCACATACACAGAAAAAGCTGGAAGTGATGCTGTGGCTCAAGTGATAGAGTGTTATCCTTGAGAAAGCCCAAGGACAGTGCTCAGGCCTGAGTTCAAGCCCTAGGACTGGCAAAAAAAATTTTAAAGAGCATGTTCTTCCAGGAGGAGGAGAAAAGTTATCTCAACATGGTTTATTTTTATATCCCTAGAAGGTGGGTGAAGTAGAAACATCAGGGTCAGGATAAAGTGAAAGGCCTTCCCAGGTTACAACACAGAGTTAATTGTGTATCCATTGCTATTGTGGCTGCATTTTGGTGTTTCTCTTCAAGCTTGATTCCTTGTATGTGCATTGCTTTTATTTGTGTAACTTGCAGTTAGTTTTGACATCAATGTACTTTTTGAAGACTTTAAGTGGCACTGCTGACACTAGTGTGTTTCTGGGTTAGACAAGCTAAATATATGTTCAACCATCAAGAAATTTGAGGGGAGGGAATCCACTGTGAAGAAATATATGCCAAAAGACAGGGTGAATTTTGAGCTTTGTCTTCTGAGGTACTTCCTCAAAGTCTATTCTGCTATATTAAAATTCATGTTAATCCTCCACAGGTGAAATATAAAGGAGAGATTAAACAAGCGACTGCCATTTCTGATCCTCCAGAGTTGAAGAGAGTGAGGGAAAACCAGAAGAATATCAGCAACGTGAGATGATCCTTGCACCTTCCTTCTTAGGCTTTCACATCCTGTTAAAGGGCAGATAAAGGGGGTGTGTTCACACGTGTTCTCGGCTCAGCTGAGCTGAGATTCTGCTCTCAGATGGCTGCACTGATTTGAGAGATTTCAAGGTCTGAGGAGTTGCAGGGTTCTCAGTGAGACTCCGTGACCATGGCAATTGCCATCCCATAAGAATTTCTGTGAATCGTCAGTTGAGGCAGACATAGCTTTTCCTTGTGGAAAATCAAACTTTCTCTTGCCTGTCAAGGTTCTCCAGCCTCCCCAGTCTCATCTCCTATTCTCAGTCATTCTTTCTGTATTTTTTGGCACAATCTGGTAATGTGGTCATGGTTCCATAGGTCACATGAAACAAGTCCTATGGATCAAATGCCTATTTGATCCAAGGCTGATCTTTTTTTAATTTTAAATTTAGATACTGACTTGTGATTTGCTGTTTCCCTTTCGTTTATATAATTCACGGATAGGGTTCACTGAGAAAAAATTTTAAAGTCATTAACATATAGATTGGCTTCTTTGGGAGAGGAAATTTGGAAATCTATCACATTCAAAGAAACCTTTTATTCCTCAATCCCTTGAAGTCAATTCGACCAGGTTGTGAAGCAAAGGTAGATTATCGTTTGGTACTTCTACCAGTTATATTCTGGAGGAGTAGATGTTTACTTTATTCTGATAGAGTCACTCTTGCCAATATGGTGGTTGAGAAGAAAAAATGAAATAGTGGGATGCATATGAATCTTTATAAAGGTAAGCACGGTCACCTATTTAAATGCATCCTTATAAAATTCAGTCCCAGAAGCCACAACTATGCAGTACCATTCTATGTGGGCAAGAGGGCCTGTGAACAATGAAAATATTGCTTTTCATGTTCCTTGGTGAGTAAAGATTTCCTGCTCATTTTCTAATGTGATACTCCCATATATTCAAGTATGTTCACAGATATTCAAATGACACATGCACACTGCTTTGGAATAAAATAAAATCCCAGTGCCTTAAGATGAGAGCATTTACCTATGATGATCAGACAATGAGTTGTTTTTCCTCCACCATGTTCCCTTTCTTCTCCCCCTTCTCCTCCTCCTATTCTTTCTCCTCCCTGTTCATCTCTAGTTTCCTTTCCTTTCCTCTAAAAACAAATACTACACGACTCAGCTTTAATTAACTTTGATTCATAATAGTCTTTTGTTCCCTGGAATGATAGGTTTATTATAAAGGTCAGCTGGGAAGAGCTACAGCATTAAGTGTAACTCCTGAAATGGAAAGAGTAAAGAAGAATCAAGAAAATATTAGCTCGGCAAGTGGTTTGTTCATTATTATTATTTTGAGACATCACAAAGGATGTGCCTTTTATAAGTTACCTATAGTTCTGCTGTTTATTCCCTGTGAAATTTCTAATAAATACATGTGTTTTTTCAGATGACTTCCATAAGTTGCCACTGTATAAATTTACATTATTCTATAGCCCCTCGTTGATATTTCCAGATGTGAATGACAGTTACATGTAAAGCTTATTTAAACAATGATGCATATTATTTTAACCAATATCTTTGAAAATGCCAAAGTCTTTGATGTGTAAGTTCAATAGTTGTCATTTTACTGACATATTTATTTCACTTAAACTTGGCTTGTCAAATGCTTTCAGCAGGAAAAAAATATAGAAAAGGAGCTATTACTTCAAAGTAAGAATGTAGAGGAAACGTTTGTAAATGTGTTTAATGAAGGGGACATATGAATGTCTTGTTGGGCTAATGCACAATCCCTTGGTGAATGTCAGGCCTTAATTTCTGCATTGTATCACTCTCCCCATGTTTGCAGTACGTGATGAACTGGCCTCACACACACTGAGCTTTGAGAGTGGCAGTGTTCTGAAGTCCAGCCTGACCAGAGCAGGGCCCTGTCCTAGCACATCTTGAAAAGCTCTGTGCTAGAACCCAGCATTTAGGCTTCAAAAGCTCCATCTGTCTAAAGGCATTTTTGCCTAAAGATACCATATGTGTTCAACATAAATTACCTTTAAACTGTGACTGCATGGTGGCAAAATTGGCTTTATTCTTCATGGTTTCTCATTCTCCCTGCAGGCGGGGTGGGGCAGTGGTGGGGTGAAACTGAAAGGAAGTAAGGGGGAAACTTGCTGTGCATTCTTCAACATTGCAGGAAATTGGGAAAATTTAGGAACAGAAACTAAATTAGGGTTCTATACTTTTAGATTTTCTCTGTTTAATTTAAATATGATAGCCAGTTTTACTGAGGATATTCCTGGTGACTAGTGGTCATAAAATGTTTTAAATAGGGAGATTTAATTATGTTTTACAATAGCATTTGTAAAAGTATAATTTTGAACAAAATATAATTCACTGAAAAAAATTACCTGGGAAATGGTTTCCAATATGTTGCATATAGTTCCTTCCTAGCTTAGAAAAGCTAGCCAATGTTTTCTTTTTAATTCAAATTGGTTTATTATAAGGATTTCTATGGATTTATTTTGCAGGTAAAATATACCCAGGACCATAAACAGATGAAAGGTAGACCAAGTCTGATTTTAGATACACCTGGTATGAGACATGCTAAAGAAGCACAAAACCTTATTTCAATGGTAGGATACAAGCAGAACATACTTCCACCACTAAAACATGCTAAGGGATGACACAAGAGTGTATGGATGATGTTTGTTCACTGCTAATCTGGATGACTAACAAAGCATGGAAACGTGGATGAACTCTCTTTTGTGGGGAGGGGCTTTATAATCAAACTGAAATGTAAATTAATGAAAAGATTTGTTCTAATAAAGTAATTTTCCCCAGCGATGTTTTCTGGTGTGTTTTTATTCCTAACGTAGCTACTCTAATAAATGTATTTTGTGAATGACGTTTTCCAAGACTTCTTTCCAATTAATTTTAAGGCAGACATTGGTATATTTGCATGTCAAAAAGAATATGAAATAAGTATGTTGTTATGATCATCTTTACTTTGAAGTGTTTAATTCAGTGGTTTGTAGTATAATTTATAAAGTGGTATAGCTATCTTGCAATTTCAGAACATGAAAAAATATGTTTTTGCAACCCATATAAGCTTTTTAAACTATATAGAGAATCATAAACATTATCATCTAACTCTTAATCTTACATGATACTGTTTTCTTGAATAATATGTACAAATAGCTTATCGCTTTATTATATATCGAAAGTCAAACAATGGGAAGTTGACTTGTAGTTAAATGAACATATCTTAGGAGGCATCCAGGAATTCACATATTTATCTTACTGATCCTTAAAAAGAAGTGTTACTAGCTATAATGTTTAAAAGTATGGTGGTGAGAATACCAGCTCTGGCGTTGTGGATTAAGTGGAAGAGATAAATATATAGAGAAAATACTCTAAACGCCACTGCCACAGTGACAAAATTTGTAACAGATAACAAGAATGACAACTTGAGTTCATGTGGATTTTTCCCCCCTCTTTCAGGTAAAATACCATGAAGACTTTGAGAAGACCAAGGGAAGGGGCTTCACTCCCGTCGTGGATGATCCTGTGACAGAGCGAGTGAGGAAGAACACGCAGGTTATCAGCGATGCAGCCTATAAAGCTGTCCAGCCTCATGTGGTAGAGATGGACAGGAGACCGGGAATCATTGTTGGTAAGTAGAGCTTCTACGTGGTCGTGGAAAGTCCTCGGGCTCTCTACCACCTGTCTGGTCTTCAGAATGTCCTCTCTTGTTAAACACAGGAGCCACCGATCCAGGGCACTCAGGCCTGGTAGAAAAATTGTTTTGCCTTCCTTTAGTCTGTATGCTTGGGCAGAGTGTTTGTGGTCTTGGGAGGCAGAAGGAAGTATACTTAGGTCCTTTTACCTCAGGACTATGCACCAGACAAATTCTGATGGTATTGTGTAATATGAATCTTTTGTCGTTTTTTGAATATTATTTCTGAATGGGGAGATGTGAAAAATATTTGAAAATACAACAAATTAAAGATCTTCTGTTCTTGAGGCCTGATCTTTGCAGTTAGTCAAGGGAACATCTTCAAGGAAATTATTGAACATAGCTTCAAATAACAGCTGGAATAATAGCGAAGCATAAAGCAATGCTGGAAAGGAAAAAATCAATGATTTTTAAAATGTATTTTGACTGTTCCCTGACTCTTGTCTCCTTCAGAGCATTCCGTCTCTGCATTTTATAGCTACTATAACAGTGGGACTTAAAGACTATTTTGGCTGACTGTACATATACTTCTCAGGAATGTCAATGTTACGTTTTCTTCACCTTTAAGAGTAAGAGTTTGTCTTTGGGGATAACACTAGTGAGAGGCCATTTAGAGAAAAGCTAGGAGGAGGGGAAGAATATATACAATAGGGTAATATCTCAACACAAAACAAGAGCACTAACAGCAGAGCCTCAAGAGACTGGGTATAGTGAGTCTAGTAGAGTTTCCTAAAGAAATTCTGCAAGTATATTTACAGACAGCTGATGGCTTAACCCAGCACATTAAGTTGGATGGTTGAACTGTATTCAACGTAACACAGAAATACATACCTGTTGGGGACCTACTGTGGGGTCAATGATCTTGGATCTGACCTTGGACCTACACAACTGTATACACAAGGAAGTAACTCTGATCAGGATGACTTTAAGCAAAGTCAATCAGTTCTTATCAGGATGACTTTAAGCAATGTTAATCCTTTCTCATTTATCCTATATGTGACTTGTTTACTATTTTGTATGAATGTAGCCTCTGGCAGTTCCCTAGTATTAAGAAGAGTATTTAAGGTCGGAACTTAAAATAAACGGGAGAGTCTTAGGCGGCAGTCTGGAGCTCACAGTCTTCTTGGACTGCTGACTTGGGCTGTAGTCCTCCCGAACTCCATCTGTTTGTCTCTCTTCTATTTTTTCCTAGTCCTTGCCCCTATTTCAGGAATCCCAATCCGCGAACCCTGGTTTGCTGCCGGCTGGCTCCGGCAACTGGCGCCCGAACAGGGACCCTGAAAATCTGGGACGAAGGCGGAGGACCCCGCTGTGTCCCATTTAGAAGGTCGAATCAGTAGATTGGAGAGAGAACTCCGAGAGCATCAAGGGAGGCACTTGGAGCAGAGAAAAGAGCCTCAAGAACCTACTAGTAAGGTCCCAGAACAGCAGAGACAGATCACGTTGAAAGCTACTGCAGCTTCTGAAGAACGAGGAATTGCCAGCACGTCAGATCCACCAACAGCCAATATCAAGCCAACTGCTGTTGTTTCTACTCCAAGTAAAGTGACAACTGAAGCTATGGCTGGGAACAAATCAACACCTATGGCCAGTAGCCGTCCAATGGTCACATCTGCAACAGTCACCAATCGAACAACTCCGCAGATCTAAGCCCTAGATGGATGAATTCCCCCCCGAGAGGAATCGCAGTCAAGGATGGGATAAGAGGGGACGCTCTCTGACCAACCTAAGACAGGGCCTTCAGCTTGATCTGAAGAAGTTCCCCATGATGGGTAAGGCAGAGTCAGCGATCCACCCAACCAAAGACAAGCAAGTCCGCATCTTTTAAAAGAAAGACGGGGGAGATGTTGGGGACCTACTGTGGGGTCAATGATCTTGGATCTGACCTTGGACCTACACAACTGTATACACAAGGAAGTAACTCTGATCAGGATGACTTTAAGCAAAGTCAATCAGTTCTTATCAGGATGACTTTAAGCAATGTTAATCCTTTCTCATTTATCCTATATGTGACTTGTTTACTATTTTGTATGAATGTAGCCTCTGGCAGTTCCCTAGTATTAAGAAGAGTATTTAAGGTCGGAACTTAAAATAAACGGGAGAGTCTTAGGCGGCAGTCTGGAGCTCACAGTCTTCTTGGACTGCTGACTTGGGCTGTAGTCCTCCCGAACTCCATCTGTTTGTCTCTCTTCTATTTTTTCCTAGTCCTTGCCCCTATTTCAGGAATCCCAATCCGCGAACCCTGGTTTGCTGCCGGCTGGCCCCGGCACATACCTTCCTTCCTTTGTGATGATCTCTCATAAAGGATACTACAGGGATGTAAGCCATCTCCCTAGGCCGAGCGCTTACCTCTGGGGAGGAACTCTAGCGAGATGATTGTGAATCATGACGCTACCTACAACTTGGGCTCTCAGACTGGGTGTTTATAACCTAGAAGGTAGAAACTGTTACTGTATTAAAACATGTAAGATGGTTTCCTTTGAACTACTTACTTACTGAGTAATTCAGTAGTTAGATTATCTCTTCTTATTGGTGCAATCTGTTTTCATCAAAGATTTACCAGTGAAGGTAAGGAATTGAAGTAAATTTAGTAAACATTAGATTTCTAATAAGCCAGTCTCAGTATGCGAAGCACAGAAATACAAGTTTGTAGATTTCCCAAGTCATACAGGCTAAAAAAGTTCATGGCGCTTCTATTTTCATTAATCAAGTGTCCTTGGCCAAGCTACTACATTTATTTCTGTATCTCAGTTTTCTCATTTACAAAATAGGCATAATAATAATATCTAAGAATAATGCTTGACATATAGCAAACATTAAAAGCTGTCAAGACAGTCTCCAGTTTCAGTTTGCCAATGGGTTACTTCTACTGTAGTCTTATTCATGTCATATAGCCATAACTTAGTTTCCAGTTGTATAGCATTACTTAGCTCATTTTTATGTTCTCATACCCATCCGTTGGAGCAAGCAATGAACGTAGAAATGATTAAAGGTATATTTTATCTCCAATTAAAATAGAAGGACACATTGGCTTGCTAAAAATCTAAACCATATTTCTATTACTGTGACAAAATACTTGAGAAATTAAAGAAGGGTGGGGATGTTTTGGCTGGGGTCACTTGGCCCCCTGTGGCTTTGGGCCTGGGTGTCACAGTACATCAACAGCAACAGGAATGAGAGAAGGGGCTGGTCCCAGTATTTCCTGAAAAGAACAACAACAACAACAAACCACAGCTCTAGGGTTCTAACTTTCTCTTACTAGGCCCCTACCTTGTAATAATCTAACTTTCTCCTACCAGGCCCTGACTTCTAACTTTTTCACACTAGGCCCCACCTTCTAGTGATCTAACTTCCTCCTTTTAATCTTTTCCTTCTAAAGATCTAACTTCTTTCTACTAACCCCCCTGCCTTCTAAAGTTTCTGTCAACTCTAGAGAACGCCACTGCTAGAATGAGCCTTTGACACAGGATATTTGGGGACCATTTTGAATCTAAATGGTAACAATGATGTGAATATGGACTGTGTAAATAAACCAATCTGTGGTCCACTGAAGTGAACCAATCTAGGCCAGCTACTCCTGTGCATAGTTGCCAAACAGTGCCTTGTTCACAGCACTTGTTGACAAATCTGTCTTGCATGGCTTCCTGGTCTTTCAGAATGAAAACTGGGCTTCTTACTTGCTTACATTTCTAGTACTCAATCCCGTTTTATTTCTGGGGGGGGGGGTGAGGGATGGGGGAGCTTCTTGTTTGTTTTGAGCAAAAGCATCTCAATTGTTTTCTAAAAATTACCCATGTGTCCTTAATTGGGAACTTTAATCAGACACTATGCCTGTTTCTTGGATGCTGAACTTGTGTTTGAGGGGCTGCATGTAAGGGCCCCCTGTACTCCTGACGGGCTGGAAGGATCACAGGTGCTCAGTAAGATTCAGCATAACCTCCCAGGGAAGAAACCAAGCAACAACTTCAATTTAATGGCAAACTTTTTTAGTGTGAATACATACATCCTATTGTTCTCTGAATTCTGCAGCACAGTTGTTTTACGTTTTACTTGCCTTTTGCTTGTCTTTCTTTTGCTGCTCTGACTTGGAAATGAAAATTCCTTCTTTATCTGTTGATTTCTTCCTTTTGGTGAAAGATCTCAAAGTCTGGCGCACAGATCCTGGCTCCATCTTCGACATTGACCCCCTGGAAGACAATATTCAGTCTAGAAGTCTACATATGCTCTCTGGTATTGCTCATGCTTTGAGTTCGTTTGTGTGTCTTTTTCTCCCCAAAATGAAGCTGCTCTAAACTTTATCGGCACCTTGTAACAAGAGTACCTTGTAGGTTTTAAAGTTGAGGATAAACCCAAAATAAATACATTGCTACATGAAGATACCATTAATTATTCATGAAAATAAAACTTGCAGAAGAGCTTTTTAATAAATCCTAGATTAGTTTCTCCCGATTCATGTAAAATAGTGTCTCAAGTTTACTTACATTTACTTTGTGCAGGTAAATATGGTTTTATATTCCTTCTGGGCTTATAAATACAGTTATTTGGATGCATAAACTGCTGGAACATAAAAAAATTTTCCTTTCATGAAATATACTATAACAGCATTTTTTTTTTGTGTGTGTGTATAGGGATCATGGGGCTTGAACTTGGCCTAAGCTCTGTCCCTGAGCTCTTCAGCTCAAGGCTACCATCCTACCCTGGGCCTGGGAGCTGTTCCTGAGCTCTTCAGCTTAAGACTATCACCCTACTCTTGAGCCAAGCCCCTCGTCCCATTTTCTAGAGGTTAACTGGGAGATAAGAGTTTCAGGTCCTCTTGTGCCTGGGATAGCTTTGAACCTTGATCCTCAGATCTCAGCTTCCTGAGTAGCCAGGATTACAGGCATGAGTCACCTCCCCCGCCAGGCCTGTGACAGCATTTTAAAGATAGAATCAACAAATTACTGTTCAGACACTATAAAGGTTTTCTGTATACCATCACAAATATCCTACAATTAAACTTTAAGTATTTAAAATTTATCTCTACATTTCTGTATAATGGAAATAAATATAGTTTTCCATAAGGAGCTTATTTGACTTTTAGCTTACATTGCATATATATATAATTAAATGGAAAAAAGAAAGCAATGGTTATCACAATAGTGATAACATGATTTGACATTTCAGACTTTCAAACTGTGTTTAGAAAGTATGGTCTGAAAAGCTTTGATAGCTAGGCAGTTATTTTAAATAGTATAAAGGCTGTAAATATATCATTAAATTCTTTACTCTTTGAATTTTAGTCTTTGTCGATTAACATAATTTTGAGTCCCCAATGAAAACTAGAGATTCTAATACTTCTATAATTAATTTGATCCATGCTGTTAGCCAAACCATATCATTTAACTTTCTAAAAACAAAGGCAACAAATACTATATACCTCGGGATATTTGAAAGCCAATATTTATAAGCAGATGCTATGTCTGAAAGAAACATTCATTCTTCCCAGGGTATTCTTGGTTCATGTCTGTTTCCTAAATCTATGTCCCCTTTGAAATTCAGACTTTTAAATGATTGTAAATAAGCTTAAATCCTTTATGTAGTGAACAATGCATGTTCTGGTTTGGGAAGAGTTGGCTAAGACCATGTAATAGCTGACATTAAGGATTATTACTAAAAAGGAATATTTTCCCTTCCCTGTGAACTTTATAAGTGATTGTTGTGGTTTTCACAGCACTTATTCATGTGTCTGGGTATTTCTCCTCTATAGAAAAGGCAAGTCAATATAGGAAACACCGCTCTCGATCTCATTCCAGCAGCACTTTTGGTACAGGTCTGGGAGATGACAAGTCAGAAATCTCTGAGCTCTACCCTAGCTTTTCTTGCTGCAGTGAGGTAACAAGACCATCTGATGACGGAGGTACATACCACAGCCACTCACAAAGAAAAGTATTCATTTTCAAATGTCACCAGAATGTCCCTATTGTATTTTGCACTTTTGCATGAACATTTAATTGGAGACCTACTATGAAGTTTAGAAAGTTGACTTTTACTTAAATCACTAAACTTGCATTTTTGCATGTATTGTGTGTGTGTGTGTGTGTACATGCGTGTGTGTGCACATGATTCTTCACTGTGATCACTGCAAATGCATCTGTAATGAAAAAAGTGACCTTGGGATTTGCAATGTGAGTGGGAGCTGTATGTGATGATTCTACACAGTCGTAATAGAAACTAGAGTTTGGCATAATTTGTATCTGATTTCCATTAAGAGAAAAAAAAACCAATCGTATTGTAATATTTGAGTGACCAGAGGTCTTTAGGAATCAGTGAGGGTTTAAATATTGATATAATTGTGTAGAATGAGTTAGATTTTTCAAAAAAATCAATATATGAGGTATGAAGTTTTTTCTTAAATTTCCTAAATGGAAAGTAATAGTCAGTGTTAATCTTTTGGTCTATTTTATATAACTATCCTCTTCCTGCTTTTCTCTTTCCTCTATGTAAGCTGGTAAATTTTATTTACAACTTCCAGGGACTTTCTTGTAGATGCTAAACTGCTGATAAAACTGTTATTTAACCACTGGGGCAAATCCTGCCCCTTCCTGTGGAAGTTGGGTTTTGATGTAATGAGAAAGATGAAGGGAAGAATACTCATTTATGTCTAAGAAAATTGTCCTATAGTATTTGGTGGTCTCAAACCATAGATATGACGTTGGTGGTTAGTACATTGAGCAGGGGAAGAGACATTAAAATTGAGTAAAAACACTTTATGGCTCTAACTCAACATCAGTGAAGAGAAGAGTGTAGAATATGAAGGATAAGATGTATCCCAAGAGAGTTTCCATTTCCTAAACTAAGGGCCATATATTCAAATGAACTCTTTCCTATTCGTGATAAAGTTCTGAAAGTGATCTTGGAATTAAGTGGTGGGCAGATATGAAGCTATATGTTGAAGTCTTTCTTATACAATAGAGAATATTCTCACTGTTAGAATAAAGGGTTAAACAATCACTTCATTTCCTCCAGGCAAAAGTAGAATGCTTTCTCATTCACATTTGATTTTCAAGAATACAAACATATAAGCTTTCTCTAGCTTTGATGTTTTTATCATTGTTTTAGTTGTGCTTTTTCTCATGAGATTTTCTTGTCTTGCTTTGATTGCTTGATATTTTTATTCTCTTATACGATTATTTCAGGCTTTTAAAAATTTTTTGTAGCCTATTCGCCAATGGATTCAGTTACCAAAGGGATTTCATTTGTACATCTCTACTGTGTTACTTGGATTCAATTACAGAGACTTTTAGTTAAACTTCATCCAGTTGCGTTTTGATTCTTGAATAATATTTTCGGAAATTATCTTTATAGCCTCCCAGTATTAGATTAGTTCAACCTACTTTTCATGTGACACTCAGTTCCCTTCGTGAAAATAATCCTGGTAGTTTCTGTTGATTTCCCTGGGAGGTTTTCTTTCATCTTGGGGTTTGTTTTTAGTTTAGTTGCTATGATATGGTCTGTCTCCCAGGAATGTTTTTTGTGTCCCTGGCCTCTCTTCACTTGTGTTGTGTCTCTGTGTGTTTTCATTCTGTGCATTTGTAGTCTCAGCTAGCATTTTCACCCTCCTTAGTTTGAACTTGTGTTCCATTCTCCTTCAGGTGTTTTATGCATTTCTATTTTCCTCTGGAGCATGAAAGGGAGGGCAAGGGGAATGAGAAACAGATGCACTTTTCAAAATAGACATGTTCAATGTTTCGACCTTATGAACCTTCCCCATTTTTTGCTGGGAAAGAATCTTATTGGAATGACCTTGGTCCTGCTTTTACTGACTGAAAACAAGTTTCTGAATTCTCCAGCGTTTAACCCAGGATAGATGTGCTTGTAGCACTCCATTCCATGGTGTTTGTCTTACAAAGAGATTAGGTTGGAAGAGAAACTTCTGTATACCCTGAAATTCTTGGCCCATTGTCCACAGGTGCACAGGTAGCTAACTGGTGTTCAGGTGGCTAACTGCATCTGTTCAGTTGCCATGCATCTGATCTCTCCCCTATGTGTGAGATTCTGGGAGAAGGCACAAATAAAAATCCAGCTAGGTCGTCAAGGAACTCATCCAATTCCGGTGCATGAATCAGATGCATAAAATTATGGAGCTCAGAATGGCATGGTGATGGAATAGTGCCTAGGGTTAGAGTTAGCCTAGCAAAGTAATAGATAAGGACTGCTTCAGGCTGAAGAATGGCAAGGGACTGCATAGCACACTGGTGGTAGTTCAATGCCTTGGAGCCTAGCCTAGGGGCTTTGTGGACCTGAAGGACAATGTGCTGAGTAAAATAAGCCAGACAGATAAAACTATGGCAAAATTCATCTTATATGTAATTTTTTAGAGAATTGGTCATGGGGCTTGCACTCAGAGCCTGGGTGCTGCCCTTAAGCTTTTTGGCTCATGCCACTTCAAGCCACAGCTCCATTTCTGGTTTTCTGGTGATTAGTTGAAGATAAGAGTCTCATGGGCTTTCCTGCTTGGGCTAGTTTTGAACTATGATCCTTTAATCTCAGCCTCCTGAGCAGACGGTCTACACCAGTGCCCTGCCTATAAAACATTGTTTTTAAAGAGTTCAAATACACAGACTTTGGAGAATATAGCTGTAGTTACCAGGAATGGGAAGAGAGTGGAAGTTATTCAGAATGAACAAATACAGAGGTCTAGTGCACAATTGTTAGTAAGTAAAGCCATTCTCTATTCATGCTTTTATACATGTGGGATGACTGATATTTTAGTTTGCTTTCTTCTTCCAATCATTTTACCATCAATATGTATCCTGTAACATCATCTTTTAAGCTTTGAATTCACACAAGAACTATTTTTATTTTTATTATGTATTATTTCTTTTTATTATTATCTTTAAAGTGGGCATATAAAAGCATTGCCATTATGAATACATCATAACTGTCATCCATTTCAACGTTCTCATCCATCCCTCCTTCCCTCACTCTTAACTTTGTAGGATATACATTGGGTTCCTGGCTACATTTTCTCCTCCTCTCCTCTTGATCCCACCCTACCCTTTTTTTGAGTACCTGCTTCCTGGTGTTTTATTTGGTGGAACTTTGATTTCTCCTTTCTAAGGAATCATAATATTTGAATTCTGTCTTGAATTTACCATATTCGAGTTAATACATTTGCAAAACTTGTGTACTACCCAATGCATTTACTTATAAGTTTATAAGCTAAATCTAGCTTCCACGTATAAGAGAAAACACTCATCCTTTGTCTCTTTGGGCCTGACTTACTCCACTTATATAATTATTCCAGGCCTTTCCATTTCTTTACAAATGGGGCAATATTCTTTCCAATGCGTCAGTAAAACTCTTGTGTACATATACCACATTTTCTTGATCCATTTATCCATTGAGGGGCATTTGGACTGATTCCATAGGAAAACAAAGCACACTTCGGATTTAGAGTTGTCCATTTTCATTTAAAATAAGTGTGTGAGCATTTCTACTTTAGGCAATACTTTAATTTTATAATTACTGATTGATAACTTCAATTGCATCCCTCACCTCAAATCCAATTTCTTCCTAAGCTGACTTTTCTAATGAAAATGCTTTTAAGTACCAAGTCTCAATTGTGTATGTGAATTATTACGAGATTATCACTGACAAGTTTGTTAACTATCAAAAAACTGGTGTTAATAGTCAATAGAAGCAGGAGTTACAATTCCTTTCTAATATGAAATCCAGTTAGCAGGTGATCACACGAGTGTGCTTAACCATCTGTCTGGCACATACAGTCTACAAAAAGCACACATTATAAATTGTGTGAACATTTGAGTCTATTATGCCCCCAAATGGGTCAGGTTTGTCATTGAATTTGAACTCTTATGAGAAACTCATATTTCTCATTCTCAGTGGGAATGAAATGAAGGAAACTTCTTTAGCTTTCGCTTCTGTGTGAAGTTGGATATTGGATCAAACACAAATAAATAGCACTTGCCCCTGGATGCGCATGTGTCTTTCATTGATATGCGAGGATCCAATCAAAGGGTCCTGGATGCCTATGAAGAAGAAACATCTGACAAAGTAGCAAACAGTGAAACATTTAAAGTGTATTTCCTGCAAGGCTGAGAGGATTGGGAGAACCAGGTTTGAGTGCCAGGAAGGATATCAATGTGTGTGTAGCATATGTGTCCAATGAAAAGACTTTTGAGGAATTGCTTCATAGATTGCAAAGTGGAATGCATGCAAAGAGAGTCTCTCATTTTTTTAGCTTGAACCTGAGCCATGAAAATGAATATTAGGAGCATTGAGTTTTATGCATCAAATGGATGCCTAGGTTCGGATAGCTAACCGGATACACATATTTACATATATATGAGACTTTAAAGGGAGTAATATTACTCCTGCAGTGACAAATTTCTCCACTTTTCTCTCACTTCCCATTTCAACCTAGTGCCCTGTTGTCCTCTTAGGCTGTGACTCAGTCCTAGTGAGGTGTGGGAATTGGAGCCTGGCATTATGGGAACTCTAAAATTTCCATAGTTTGGAATGATACACCACCAGCAGTGGTGTATCATTATTGAGTTTTAGTTTTTTTGTTTGGCTATTATTTCAATTTACCTGGGTTCTATAGCCTTTGATTTTTGTCTCAGGGCCATATTTCCCATTCTTTATTATCTACTTTAATTTCTGGCCTGTTCACAGTACATTTTCCAGTACATTCTAGTCCTTGCCGATTCTTTATCATTTTCATACACTATGTATACTTGACCCAGGTGTGCTGATAATTGCCTACTTGGCTGTTTCCTTTTCCCTAGCTCCTGCCTGCATATCCTTAAAATTGTACACATTTGACCACCATGACCTGTTTCTGTGACTAGTCCCTATCTGACAGTGATTCTTTATACGCCTCTGTTTGTTTCGGTCCTAGCTCGACCAAGAGAACATGGACTCTGTCAGGCTCCGATGGTCTGCTACACATTAATTTTCTTAGAGGTTTCCACTTCCACTTCAAGTCAGGTGTCTCTATGTGGTGATTACTGTAGCTTGTAGCTTGTTATTAATGATATCCTGTCTAAAACTGTATTTGGGAACTCATGGATTGACACTAGTTCCCAAGAGTCAATATTCTAATCCAAAAGCTCACGAAAAACCAAGGATATAGTCCAGGCTTTAGGTTTTTTTTTTTTTTCTAATCCTGCAGCTTGAACTCAGGGCCTGAGCAATGTGCTTGGGTTTCTCAAAGCTAGAGATATACCTCTTAAGGCACAGTACCACTTCAGACTAACGCTATGTATGTGGTACCAAGGAATAAAACCTGGGTCTTTGTGCATGCTAGGCAAGCACTCTACCACTAGGCCAAACTCCTAGCCCAAGGCTTTAATTTTTTAAAAATACATTCATTATACACATATACAGGTGTCTCCCACCTGTCATGCTAGCTACTCGGGAAGCTGAGGTCTGAGGATCCCAATTCAAAGCCAGCCCTAGTAAGAAAGTCGGTGAGATTTATCTCCAGTTGATTGACCATCCCAAAGTCATAGGTAGAGCTGTGGTACAAGTGTTTGAGTGCCAGAGTTGAGTGTAAAAGCTAAGAGACAGTACCCAGGTCCTGAATTCAAGCCCCATAGTCCATGTTCTGTCCAGTCAGTATTTAAGGAAATTGATGTCTGTTATAGTCTGATGCTTTAGTCATGGTATAATTTGAATCTGGAATTTTCTTGGGTTATACCGTGGGAGCAGCACCTTTGTATACCTGTCATTCTTACATTTTCCATCACTTTAATCTTATAAAACTGCCCCCTCTCTTGTCATGCAGTTCTTTTTAGGAAACTCTATGTCCATCTTGTGCATTATTTTTCTTTTTTGTGTCGTTCTGGGGGGAGTGTACCCACATGTGTGTGCACCCAGATATACACCCTGGAGATTTTCTGCCACGGAAATATCACGAAACACTCTGTAATTCTGGGGAAGAATTCATGTCTCTTCCGCAGTCATGATTCTGCGTATGTTGGTGTTTTTTCTAATTATTCTAGTTACATATCAAGGAGTTTATTCTGGCTTAGACAGCTAAAATGAGAAAGAAATCTTGAAAAGACAGAAACATTGCAAGTTGAAATTCAGATCCTAAATGTAGGAATCAATTGGTTATATTACTTTCAAGCAGAGTGGTAGAATTCCTTACATTTGAAGATAACCTATTATACTTAAACCATATTATGTTGAGCTTAGTTCTGTCAGAAAACATTCACAGATTCATTTTTTTTATAGAGAAAACCCAGTTAGCTTTGGAATCAAAATATACTGCTTTTCTGGGCTTGTGAGACTAGTCAAATTTCACTGGCAAAGTAATTCAAATTAGAGCTAAGTTTTTAAAAAAATGATATGGAGGAATATTTTGGAGATGTTAGAAGTGCTAGGGCCAAAAGTGAGATTCTATATCAAAAAAATAACCAGAGAATAAAGATGAAGATGTGAATGCTTGCAAAGTAAGCATGAGTCCCTAAATTCAAACCCTACTATAGCTCACCCCCAAGCACTTACTAGGTAATAGTACTTAAAGGAAATATTAAGTGTGATGTATTGTAATTGAAAAAGTATGAGGCCTGTAGATATCCTTTTGCAACTGACAAATGATCATCTTGAAATATCCAATTTAATTAGTTTATATTGTAAATGATGTTACCAACTTGGTTATTTAAATTTTGTGAGGGAAATGGTTAGATCACCTCCTGGATTTACTTGCGTTTGCAGCCAAATTCTCAATACATTGGTGGCAACAAATATTGTCCTTGTTTTCATTCCCATTCAGAGGAAGGGTGTTCTCAATCAGTGCTGGGCAAAGTGATCTTAAAAGTGATTAGGAGACACCACTGTAGTGGATGAAATCACTGAAGTCACGTCAGAGGCTGTGGTACTGAACAGAACCTGGAAGTTATTCATACAGGATACTGATTATTACCCAGCATAAAATGAAGTGGGGTTGGCAATGGGGAGAGGAAACAAGAATTCCCCCTTCCCCTCTCTCTTTCTTCCTTCCCACCTTTTCCCTTCTTTATCCATATTGCCAGGACTCACATCCATCTAAAAGCCTGAGACCGGTACTAGTTTATATGGTTTTAATTTGCTTTTCTCAAAATTCATTGCTTTAAGAGATGTTTTGGCACATTTTGTCAAACACACACACACACACACACACGCACACGCACACACGCACACATGTAACTTCTTGTTGAATTTATCCCTTGACACTGCCCACCCATCTCTAAGTCAAGGTCAATGGAGTACTCAGTCCCTGTATGACTGGCCTGAGTTGCTCATCTCCTCCAGCAATTGAATACCTTTCCTTGTGCTTTTCTCTTCTTGCCACTTCTGTCTGGGTATACATCTTTTTATTGGGACGTTATCAGTCCTGGAAGCTTCTCTGCTCTCCAGAGTGCAGTACTGTTACATTTCCAAATCCATAGTGATTAAATGGAAATTGATCTTACACTGTCTTCTCATTTCTTCCACACTTATTTTGGTTTAGTGTAGTCAAGAGTTTGGGCAGTGGACTAAGGTTGTTGGCACTAAATCCTTGATCCCACCTTGCTGTGATAACTTGACTGCATTGCTTTATGTCACTGATTTGTACATTCTCTCTGCAAAGTAAAGATTATGGTGAAAAATTGCATTAGCTAAATCAAGTGATGTGTTTAATACATGCCAAATACATTCTGAGTAGGGGAACTAAATGCCTCAAATTGTCTGACATTAAGGTGTTCTCGGGAAATTAGACCTTTAGCACTGAAAATAGGCAAGTCAAATCAAGCTATGTTGGTACTTTCTAGGTGTAAGCATTTAATTTGTATTATTTATCTTCTGTTTTGTGTGTATTTTCTATCTTCTCAACAGCAGAGTCTCACGGCACATCTTTGCTCCATTATCATTCACAGGGTTACATACCTATATACCTATATGACATTTTCTTTTGGGGGGGTACAATTTTCTATTTTTTATTGTTGGGATAATGTATAGAGGGGTTACAGTTACATTCGTCAGGTAGGAGGTGCATTACTTCTCACACACTGATACCCCCTTCTCATGTTTTTTGTCCCCATTTCCCTCTCCTCACCCCCTCCCAATCATCTTGCTTTCTCCCCTTCCCTTTCCTATTTCAAATAAACAAATAAATGTATACACAATATACCCTGTAACAAAGTCAGATCATTTATTACATTTTCTTAAAAGGGACTGTAGAAAAGCTAAATCAAAGGTCAACACAATCAACACCAAGAAATACGTACTTGAAAGCGTCAAGGGAGAGGCAGAAAAGTCCTCAAGACTCTCCCTTATTAGACAGCAAAAAATTACACTGGAAGTATGTCTCAAGTGGTTGTGTACCAGATGAGAACTTGTGTGAGACCCTGAGTTCACTAGTTGGCACTAGTTAAAGCAAAAGCATCAATAAGAAGAAAAAATGTTGTCTTCTTTTCTTTTCCATCTTCTGTTGGAGCAAAAACTCACAACCACCTTAACTACTCACTTGCTTATTTTAGTTTTATCTTCTCCATTTAAAAATAAACTTTCAATAGAAAATATTAATATTAGATGTTTGTGGAAGAACTTTATTATGCAGGAGAAGAGACATTTTGGTTTTATAAGCATCATAGGACATTACAAATAGAGCCTGAAAGGTGTGGTAATTTGGTCCACTTCTAGATCTGGGATCAATAAACCTCAGCAATGTGAAATGAAAGTTGCATAGCACTTCTGTGTTTTGTCAGTGCCTTAGGATAACAAAAGCTTTTGAAAATTTTTAATGTTATGGAAATAAAAAAGACAAGCCCTGGTTCAGTGGTTAGAAAAATCACTGAACTTTTATCATCACCCACCAGAACTTATGAAGTCTGACCACTAATTTCATAAAAGGGCATTGTGTCCTTTTCTCTAAAAGTAGTCCTTGGTTGTTGCAAATTAGCCTAATATCTTGCTTTTTGTAAGAACAGTTTGAAGTCTTAAATTTCATGGAATAAATCTCATAGAAGAATAGATTTCAATTGAATTTATTATAATCTGAATTTTCAAAGCTATCACCTTAAATTTCCTTTTGCTCATTTGTCCAAGTTTCAAAAAATTATTCTTCATGTAACATAACAACGATGTTCATGTCTTCTTTAAAATTAGTGTTTGCTTTGCTGAATTGTTTCCTCTGGGCTCTTGGTTATGGTTTTCATAGCCCTTCTAAAAACTCTTTTAATGCACCAGGTATAAAGGAGATCCAAGGTTGCATCGCCCCAGAGGAACTTTAGTGAAGGAATTCAGGAAAATGAGATCACTGAAAGCATGATGAGAAACCATGGCGCTGAATGACTACAGTCACTCTAAGGTGGCTGCTTTACAACTCCCTCCCCTATTTGGCACAGCATAAATACTCAGAACCATCACCTTCCTACCTTTTCTTGCTGAGTTCAGAGTAGCTTCTGGATTCCTGTGAAGGGTGGATTTGAGCAATTGAACACATTGAAAAATCCCCGCTTACTCTGTTCTCAATGTACTCAACTTCCCTTGAACTGATGGTGTTTGTTGAGAATTGAAGGAGAGAATAAGAAAATAAGAAAAGGCCAATGCTGCTAGCTTCTCATACAGAAAGGCCTCTTTCACCCAGCCAGGAAAAGCAACTTAGATATTTATGAAACATTTCATTGTGTTTTTCTTCATGAGTGGGTTTCAGCAATATTCTTGACATCTCTTCACATTAAATATTTAATTGAGTTAGTAATCTTAAAAATACTGCTGTTTTCAGAAGTGTTTGATGTTTCATCATGGTTTAATAATGAAAATGCACTCCAACTCAGCAAAGACATTGGCAAACTCTCTTTAATACTGTATCTGGACAGAAAATAAAATTAGCAACATCAATGTAATATAAATTCACTCAAGAACTACTAAAAATCCTCTTCAATCTAATGTCATTATTATCAGAACAGCACAGCAATGTATTATAACTTTTGATTACTAAACACTTTTAAAGTATTGACAATCTTATGTGTCATTAGAGCAAAGTTGTCATTTATTAAATATTAGTTGTTGATAATGCTCAAGAATTTAATCTACTTCTTTCTTCCATCATAAAACTGTCCTGAATAAATCAATCCAGTATAAGTACATAGTAAATATGATTAAACAAAATGGCAGGCTATTATAGATTTAATAGGACATGGATTGTACAGCTTTAATGAGTTATATACTTATTAAAAATACAATAAAGGGCATGGTACTAAATTACCTTTGCTTATAGCTCATGCTTCTGGTTCTGAACACTAACACATACAAACATACTTCCAAGTATAAGTGACGTTGATTATGTGTGTGTATATGTTTAAACGCATGTCATTGTTGGTTTCTGTAGAAATCAGAGATTATTGTAATAGAAATTGTGTCTTTTGAATGCTTTAATTAGAAGTAGGATAGCACAAGCTGTTTTGTTTTTAATTTTAACATGGAAAACTGACTAAGAAAATTCTTTAAGTGGTCTATTTTCTTAGACTTTAAATAAAAACCCTGACCTCAATTACTTAGCCTTGATGAGAATCAAAATGAAAAGTGGAATTCCTTATGTTCCAAACTAAGTCTTCTTTAGCAGGTACAGACTTTTCATTCACTGTTGAATAGATATACATTTGTAAATAAAATGTTCTGTTTACCATCTTTGTTAACACTCAGTTGACCACCACTGAATAACCATCACGTAATGAAAAGCACCCTGTATTAACAGCTATACTTTCTTTCTGGTTGAGCAATCCAATTAAAATCTCTTTCAACACCAATTCTTTACTTTGGTAAAGACCTTAAAAGAATGATGTGGCCAAAACAACCCATGACTGGGAATTCTTTAGTTTTGTTGCATTCTTTGTTGTGTGTGTGTGTGTGTGTGTGTGTGTGTGTGTGTTAATAACATCTATAGTAGAGCAATAAAATATCTTAACAATATAACTGCACGGTTAACTGATTTTCTATTGATGTCTTTAATGACTGTGATTTGGACTAGTCTAGGGATTGTTTGCAGCGTTGCTCCTCACATTCCAGCTGAACTGGTAGCAGCCTCTCACCCAGCATGGCATCTTGTTGAAGGGATGGGAAGGAGCATTAATAGGCAGTTTTAAGGACTCTTTGTGCGTGTGTTCTGTGTGCAGCACCTGTCCTTCCTGGAGCTTACCAGCAGAGCCATTCCCAAGGCTATGGGTACATGCACCAGACCAGTATGTCATCCATGAGATCAATGCAGCACTCACCAAATCTAGTAAGTATGGGTTTGCAGTGTTCCTTTAGGACAGAAGTATAGCGCAGTGGAAGGGCACTTGTCTAGTGCTCTATGTTTAAGACACTGAGTTCAGTTTCCAGCATGTGGGAAGGGGGAGAGGAAGTGTCCCCTCTTGGCTCATCTTTCCATTTTACCACAAAAATGTAAGTACAATACAGCATACAGTCTAACTGACTATTGGTCATTTTGTCTATGGGTAAGTAGCCTGTTGCTACTTATGTAGCCTTTTCAGAGGAAGTAAAAAACTTTCAGAGCTGGAGTTGAGTAAGGAAAATAGGAATAAGAATTAAAACAATAAAACATCTTTTAGTATATTTTCTATGATTGGTATTAGCCAATTATGATCTTAATTTTGCCCTGAAAACTTCAGATGTTTGATGGATGTTTGTCATAAGGGCCACGGAAGCCTAAATGTTCTTTACACATGGACATAATGGATTTCTGCAGTGCTCAATCTGCTCATTACCTGACTTATTGTCACTTATTGCATGGGTGACAGAGATGCTACATTATACCTTGTAAATGTGTGCAATTGCTGTGCATCTATTAAAATAGTAACAAACCATTCATTTTAAGATCCCCTTTAAAGGAAATCTTGGAATACTGATTTATTCCTGCAGTGTTATATTTGAAAGCAGTGTGTGGGCACATCTAGTCACACTTGCTATGTAGAATTGAAATTGCTTCTTCTGGCCCTTTCTTAGCCCTGTCCTGCATGGTCACTTTAGTCAGTCAACAAATATTTTAAGAGGAAACAAAAATTATGAGTCTCTATTTATGAAACATTCATTTTTGTCTGGTTGGAGGACCGGGGACCAAGAGCCCATGGAATTTGGACCTGTCTGTCACTATAGCAAGTCTTATTCTCTGAGGAAAATTTACTAATCTAAGCTTTCTCGAATGAATCCAAAGCCACAATGGGGGTCTGAGGAAAGGTTGGCTCTACAGTTTAAAGGTTGAATTGCTGTCTTAGCCATTGTATGTATGCTTCCCATCATTCTCTTTCCTACTTATTGTAAAGTATGCCCTTATCTCTATGCTAACACTCCCATACTCTGTCTTCTCTTGACCACAATTAAACTTGAGACCAGCATAGGGAGCTGCAAGGCTCTGATTTAACAGATTTCCACACACAGTCTTGAACAACTTTCAGATCTTTTATCTTGTGTTGATTTGTTGGCACTGGAGCTGGTCGCTGTGACTAGATGGATGATCACAATCCAATCCTCTCCTTTGTCTCTCAGAGGACCTACCGAGCCATGTACGACTACAGTGCCCAGGATGAAGATGAGGTCTCCTTCCGGGATGGCGACTACATTGTCAACGTACAGCCCATTGATGACGGCTGGATGTATGGCACCGTGCAGCGGACGGGACGAACGGGCATGCTTCCTGCCAATTACATCGAGTTTGTGAATTAATTCTTTCCTCTTGCCCTTTGAGCTTTATTCTAATGTATTCTACCCTTAATCTTTTTAAAAGATAGAAAAGACTTTTAAGACAACTCAGCAATTATTTTACAATAGCATCGACTCTTCCTTTGACAACTCGATGTGCAGGTACCAGGAGGAAAGAATGACTTGTGGCTGGAAAAACAGCAGCATTCTCAGTAATTCCTGTAAACAAAATCATTAGGTCTGGGGACCTGGTGCTGCTAACTGTGTCGTGGTTTCCTTTGATTGGCTATTGAACCCTTTTGGGAAATGTATTTTTGTAGACTTTAATAGCGATGTTGATTGTTCCCTAAATGTAACACGTGTATGAATATTCTTAGCTGTCACTTTGAGCACTGAAATTCAACTCTCTTAATTCAGTAACACAGCTGATAACTTAAAAAAAAACCTGTTTAGCTTTTGAGTCATTAGGCAATTTCCAACTCTGGTAAAAATTGTCTAATATAATAACTAGAAGCAATGGCAGAATGAGTCTGTGTAAAATTATATTGACTGATGGCCTTAGGGGACCGAACAGGAAATATCCTTGTTCCCTTGGCCGGCTGTGTATTTCTTTCTCATCTGTACCATGGCATATCTGATTCTCCACGTACATTCTGTGGATCTAAACATATGCTTGGTTCCACAGAATGTTAGGACCAAATAGCTTCACAGCTACTCTTGCAAAGGGCGAAATTTGATGTCGTCTGTATTATTCCCCTAGTTGCCTTCGCCCTGTTGCATGTCATGTGGGTTTGAGCTTCTGCAACATAGGCAGTTTCCTTGCCTGTTCCTGTTATTAATACCAACAGCGTGGCTCCGGTCTCTAAGCCCTTTCCTCTAGTTGCCAGCTCATCAGGAAAACCTCTTTTGAAAAGTTGCTTGAGATTTTCCTGTCATATTGCACACTAGTTTTGAAGGACTTACACTGTAGAAGAAATACACATATCCTCTAGTAATAAGTGATTTAAGTATTTACTGAAGAGCTTTCTTTCGTTGACTTAATGCTGCTGTTGATTTAAAAGTGAAGGAAAGATCACAGGACCCAGTGATAAAATGAGACGCAGAAGTGATGGTCACACTTTGGTTAAACACAGGGTGACTTCACAGGGAGTTGCCTCCACTGTTTTCTTTTGGAAAACAGTATGGAGACTCTGGAAGAGAAATCTAGCCATTAAAGACTAATGAAAAATAAAAACAAAACCCTCCTTTCTACTTTTCTGCATTTTGTTCCTAAATCCTCTCCAGGGATGGGATCTCCAGGGATGGGGTAGGGATGTCATCAGAGGTTGTTCGGTTTAGACAGGCCATTCACACAAAAAAGGAAAAGAACAAGAAGTCAGGGTTGTAGTTGAGTGTCTTGGAAGTCATCTGATGGGTTTCCAGCCACGTGTCCATGCGTTCAACCCTTACTTGTGAAATTTCACCCCCAGTTTTTTCCCTGATACAGCTCTGTGTCCTGATACAGATCTAGGCCTCGGATCATAACTTGCTACAGAGTAGCCGTGGTGAAGGGTGTGCTTAAAGCAATATGCCGAGAAAAGTGGTTATACAAATGCAATGAGACATAGGGATCTACCTTTTATGATAGAGTCAAGAAAACTCACAGGACACTCTATTAAAAGGGTAATGAGTCCAAGAGCCATTTACACCATTCAATAGTTTATACAAACTTCTGAATATTTTTAGTTTCATATGTTAGAAGTTTTATTACACTTATTTGTAGCTACATGAAATTGAAAATAACTACTATTTTTGGAAAGTGTTTAATAAATGACAGGATAACTAGCTTAACAGATTACCATCATTTAAATGACCAGCTGTGACTAAATTGATTGACTCCATATCTGATGCTTACACATGGACCTAAAAATTGAACTTGTAATAATTTTGCAAAAATTCTAAAAATGACAGTAAGCCTGCTCAGTTTTGATATGTCTTTCTATTTTCTTTCATGTGTGTGCGATTCTTTATAAAGAGTTGTTGATTAAAATTTGGACTAACTATAGGATAGGTACAAATTTTGACAAACATGACATGTATAGGAAACTCAAAAGAACTCATTTGTAATTAGGAAAGCTATCAAAAAGTGGCAGTTGATATTTCATGGTTTTATCTCATTCACTGATTTCAAGATTACATTCGTTGAATATCAAAGTCGATACATATTTAGGAGTAAGTATCTTACAAATGCAAAGCAAGATGTTTCTGCTTCATGACTCTCAGAATTAATAGCAGACCAAAATTCAACTGGGGGCAATTATTTTTCAATAAAGACTAAGGCTGAACAAGATAATGCATGTTCCAGAGGTTATAGTTTGATAATGTTGGTGTTATTTCTAATATTTGTCAGGACATTAAACATCTCAGAAAAATAAAGGAAACACAGATACATCATACCAAAGTCTGCTTTTGTAGCATCACTTAAAAATGATATTCTTGATTACCTTTTCCACTTTCCATATGCCTCCTGCCCAACTTCACTTTGGATATTGCATCTGCAGTAGATAAAGCTCACACAACTCTGACAGCTAAGGAAGAATTGAAAACAAGGCTTTTAGAAATAGAAGTTAAAGAGGACTATGTAAATGCCCAGCCAAGGTCATGTACCTGTTTCTGAAATTTGATGCATTCTCCCGTCTGACCAAAGCACAAAAAGCAGTTTGGCACACTTTTGAAAAGCTCCTAAATACAAAACTGTGTGTGGATTATATTACTGTTAAGGCAAGCATAGCAACAGAATATGTTGCTTTTCATGTAAGCTTTTGTAGTTAAAGTTCTTTTTACCCCTCTATTCTTGTTCTCTAGAAAGCTTTCTATTTCTAATCTATGACAAAATGAATTCTTTGTGCCCTGTTCTTGTTTGCACATTTGCAGTATAGCCCAGTGTGAAGTATTTATCTGTGATGGGCTGTCCAGGAAAATGCTGGATTCTTACCATGTCTTCCAGCCTCTACAGACCATACAGGAATTTGAAGCACAATTTCCACAAGCACGTTGCATGAATGTTGATGAGATGAGACAGCTCCTTTCTTGCTACTAAGTATGTTGCTTGAAGACAATGAGGATGCACTTTTGCCAGTTTCAGTCTAGTCTTTTCTCACCTTCTCTGTACTGAAGTTTAGAGTGCTCTAAAAATTAGGAAGAAGACTTTTTCAAAACAGAAACTCAAGAGGTTCCCCTCTTTCTTTAGTTTCTCCCATCTGCAATGGAATGTATTCAGTGAAAAGAGAAAGAAAATGGGTATCATCTTGAATACACCCATATAGTAAAGTGGATAGAGTTTATACCAAACTTATGATATAGGTAGATACAAAAGCAGGTGCCTTTTTGATTAACCTTTTTGTCACTATAGTCTTGGAAAGAAAACCAAGCAAGCAAGCCTATGTTAGAATGATATTTTATTATACATGATTGGTATTTTTGTGGGAAGGGAATGTGAGATTCCCTTGACAGATATTAGAGGTGATACCTGATTGTAATTTCCCTCTTAAAGACTTAGGGCTTTAGAAACTGTGGACCTCTTCTATTTCTGGAAAGTTCTTTGTGGATTTATATATAGTTGATATGTATAAACATTAACTTTAGGTATGGAATTTGAAGTACCTATTCTAAGATAGAATTTACTTGATGAGGCTGAATTCACTACATAAATGAACTTCATATTATAAGTTAATTATACGTTAACTTTGCTTCTCAGAATCCAAGTTGTGGCTAGATTGTGGTTGTGTTGGGTCTCATGGCCAGTGACCATACATTGTTAGTTTAATAGGAAGCTATGTAAAATAACTTAAGGGTGCTAAAATGGAAGTTGTTTTTCTTGAGTGTTCATGCTTGCTCGGACTGGTTCTTAAGCATTTAACTGTCAACTATGGGTGACTTTAAAAAAGCCAAGGCATCATATGAGGCTATGTGAATGTCATCTCATGACGCTTACACTATTAGATCCCATAGAACTGGATGGATCCTTGAGCAAATTTCCTCCCCAGTTGTTTCTCTGACTTCAGTATATCCATGGAAACTTAATATGCCTTTTGTGTTTGATATGTAGTTTCCAGTTTGCATAGTGTATACATTACTGTAATCCAGTTGCTGTTAAGAATGATTTGTTCTCCAGAAGAAAGGGACATCTGCATCATAGTCCCATTCTTTTGTGTCCATACAATGAATTGCTGAGCATTTTGGAAGCAGCACCAAATATGTAACAGACACGATGTGCATAGAACTGTTGGTATTTGGCCAGTGATAACTGTACAAATTCAAATCATTGTATAGTTTGACTCTGTTTACTTCCAAATATGTAGAATTGTGCTTGATGATTAATTTCTAAGACAATAGTAGCTTGGAGAGCATAGCAAATTTGGAGGGAACACTTAATGTTTTTCAAAGGAATGGGGCTTACAGAATGATTTGATGTGATGAATACAATGTGGCTTTTGTTATGCAAATTGTTAACACCAGCTATTAAAATATATTTTAGTAGAAATGCTTTAATTCATGTTTTCTTTCCCCCCTCTACACTGTGAATCTTTAAGCCTTGGTTGACAAGATAAACATCTTACCAACCAAAGGACTAACTTGTGCAGTTGAGTTTATGTGTTAGTAGATGTCACAGTAAGTGTGAGATAAGACATTATCATCTTATATCAAAAACAGCAGTGTTGGGCACTGAAAAACAGAAAGCCAAGCACCTCACATGTTACCTGCATTCAAACCAACCACTGACATTACTCTTCATACTGATTTAGAAGCAAATCACTGATTTATCTACTGATTTATCTACCTAAAAATGACTTGAAGGGTAGAAGAATGAGACTGAGAAATGGGTGTGTCCACTCTGACTTTCCTGTGGTCTGTGTGCGTATTCACCATGAGACATTTGAACTCTCCCATAGACTCTCTTCTGGGTCTTCCCATTTTGTATTCTCTCACCATTACAACACATTTACTCCCTATCTCCACACACTTGATTTGCGTAAATAAATACAGGGTTTAACAAAATGGTTCTATTTCTTGGCACTCAATGTGGTCTTTCAGAGAACAGGCTATTACAGGAAGTACCCTCCTGATACCCTGATACATTAAAGATGTGCCCTGGATCCAGTGCATTTATATTGGGAATTCATTCACAATGTGTTTTCCTTTCTCCTGAATTAATTGTGTATGAACTGCTAACAATACGATGCCTTTTCAAACTCAGTGTCTTTCAGATTTTATATCAAAGTATGTGATAAAGCATCATTGTAGTTCACTTCTTTCAAGATTAAATTCTTCACATGCCCTCTCTACTACAATTCTAATTTTCTTACATTTATAAGATGAAAGGAATAGCTCAGAGCACAAAACAGAAATGCACAAATTGAGTGCATGAAATGGGAGGCTACTCAAATTTTTTTTTCAGCAAAGAATGGCCCATTTATCATAGAACATAATTGCTTTTTCCCTTGATTTTCCATTATTGGAAATGTGAACTAGTTCCTAGTTTTGGCTTCATCTATTCTTCGCTAGACTGGGTTTGACCCTCAGGTTATTTTCTAAAAGTCCCTCTTTGATGCATAACTGTACAGTGCTAAACTTTACAGGTGATCCCTCATAGAATAAACACTAATTTCTACCGCATTTTAGATTTTCTGGGTTACTGTTTTAAATTCCAGAAGTATGAATTGGATTTCTTTATATCATTAAACATGCTCATAATATTTGAAATGACGAAATAGCAGAGTTGTTTGTTGACTTAAGAATTCACCATTCTTCCCACCCTCCAAAACTTTTGTTTTACTTTCATACTTATAAATGTACTTTTGGAAGTGAGCCACAAAAGACTTAGGAAGACTTTCTGACTTAAAATAATTTATCTATTGACTACACTATACTTATAATTTTGTTATCTTAATTTTCAACTTTGTGAAGGTAGTTTTTTAGATAACTGAAGCATTCTTCAAAAAAAAAATACCCAGACGTTAAAAAAAAACCCAAACTGAAGAGTAGATAAAAGGAAAGTTTCCTTTTTTTATACAATCTGCTTCTTCTGCACAGAGTGATTGAAAAAGTGTTTTGTGATGACAGAAAATAGGATTTGGTCCAAGGGTGGATGACTGCAGCTTGTTTTTTCTGTAGTTTCAGGCAAAATTCTCATGCCTTTGTCTATTATGTGTTCAAAAGCAGTAGAGTTTGGATGAAATTGAAGAGAGAGAAAGGGTTCTGAAAAGTCAAACTTAGAAACAGGGTCCAGTTGCTGATCTTGATTTTTTTTTTTTTGCCGGTCTTGGGGCTGGGACTCAGGCCCTGAGCATGGTCCTTGGACTTTCAAGGCACAGCACCACTTCTGGCTCTTTCTGTGTATGTGGGCTTCGTGCATGCTAGGCAAGCACTCTACCACTGTCCTGGCCCTGATCTTGTATTTATGCTATAGCATTTTTGATCATTGTTGCTTTCAATTTATTATTTTTTCCAGTACCAAACAATGAAGGTGAGTAAGAGACAAGAGAAAGGAGCAACATGTGAACTCTTGTTATTTCACTTGAGAAAACAGAACTTCCTGTATCCCAGCCTTCGTTTACCAGATTGTTCTTTCCATGAGATAGTTTCCTGTCCTTGACCAGGTTAGCCACACTTATTTTCTCAGGGATTTCTGTCTAAGGCCATGTGGTTCTGATCAATGTTTATTCAAAGTGGATAACCATGTCATCACTTATTCTGTACAGCTCTCAAGATTGTCAGGATGACCCAGCGTTCCGTGTCATAAGCACTTGGACTGTTGGGGCTAAGATGACTAAATCTCTCCTGTGTTCAATAGATAGAGGGAGCTGGAAAACTGGTGATATGATTAGGAACTGCTAAGACTCTAAGAAAGAACTGTACAGGAAGCATAAGCTGTGAGAACGCAGAAAGGAAGCTCTGAGGCAGTGGACAGGCTTGAGGTGACAGTGTGAAGAAGAAAGTAGACAGGCTGAAGCCATACAGTGACTAGAAGGGACAGATTCTTGTAAATGGTGCCTTCTTTTCCGAGACACCCATTTTTGCTTCTCAGGAAGTGTTCCTCCTCCACCCCAGGGAGGGGCTGCTCTCCGTGAGTTCACCTGTTCACCTGTGAGTTCACCTGTTCCTGCAGGGCACAGCGGTTGCCTGTTCTTGAGTGCTAGCAGCGCCTTTTTGTGAGCGAAGTCCTATCTTTCTTTCTGCCTTCACATGCAAACCTTCCATTTTTTTCAGATGTGCTTGAGAATCTCTGGGCCTTGTCAACACATGACTTTGATCACAGTAGCCAAGCATATCCACCATCACCAACTCCAGGGTTCATGTTTTCATACCTTCAGGGGCAGTAACAAGGTAACTCATCTGGGCAAGGAGCAACATACATGGACAATGAAAATATTGTATAATGTACTTTCGGGGCAACACCAGATAGATAGCAAAATGGGCCTGAAAGGGCAATTACAGCATCACATCACAATTAAAATGTCACATGAATTGACCTTCAGGTTTTGTTTTGGTTGTCATTTTAGTAGTTAGCATGGGCTTTTCTGGCCTTGAGAATGGTATTTGTGACAAACACTAAAATCAGTGTCACTACTACTAGTAGGTAGGAGTTTCGGGGTCTAGAGAACCTTCCCATTGACTTGCAAGTGGAAGTGGAATGCTGGGGCCATCTTCAGAGCAACACATAGCATCTAGTGACGCAGGCTGGCAGCTGAATTGTTTACAGACTTTTATTAGAAAATTATTCTCCAGGTCTTACCCTGTGATAGATCTTGATTAAAGTGGGAAAAGCAGTCACTTTATTTTAGCATGACACATGTACTCCTTCAGCATTTCGTCTAGTCAAGCAATGGAGGGAAGGAGCGTTCCTCTTCATTCATTCTTATTGGTAGGGGACGACTGATATCCAACTGCTAATTATGTGTTTCTGCAATCAGTTGCTTAATTATAGTGTCAGGTGTCATGAAAGGGGAGCTCAGGGTGAGGGTGAGCTCTTGGAGCTGGGGAGGGGATGAGGCACAGACTCAGGAAGAATAGTGTAGAAGCCATCGTTTGAACTGACTTCTGAGAGCTGTGTGGAGAACTAGCAGTTCAAGTCCATCTCACATCTGCAAACCTGGGAAGAATCCAGGCGCTGGTAGGGCAATAGCAGAAATACCCCAGCACTCTGGCAATGTTTTTTAACTTCCATGACACAGGAAGGTTTTCCTATTTCTAATTCCATTGAAATGCTGGTGAAAAAAAGACCGTACATATGAGATAGTACATATGACCTGTGTATTATATACACTGCTTATTCTAATTATGACCTGTTTTACTTAAAGAACAAAAGCACAGTAAGCTGCACAGTGAATTATATAAGCAAAAGAAGTTTCATAGACATGGAGAATCTCCCAACGTGGAATGGTAGTTTCCATTGTGACATTTCCACATGTACATGTTACATGTTACATGTATTACATGTTCCATTCCCTTGTCTTACCCTCTCTCTTCTTTCTTGTGGTGTCTGTCTCCTCATAGAGGATTTTGTTTTTAAAAAAGTATTTGTTTCAAGACAGTGTCACATAGAGTGATTTCTAGATCTCTGCATATTTTTGTGGGTTTTTAAAAGTCAACATGATCCAGTCAGGTCCTATTTTATGCAGCTTCATTTGTCTAAAAGCCATTATCCTACTGTATGATGTTAATGCCAGTAGCCTGACACCTTGCTTATTTTGTGCAGCTCCCCTAAAAAGGCTTCTAGGTGTGTACTTGCAGTATATAATGAAAGTGGTCAATGGTTGCCCCTTATGCCAGCGGCCTCCTTAGATAGTTAAATGAGCAGATACCTTAGGTATTCTCATTTCTAGGAGGCCAGGGTATCATGGTATCATTCCATAAGTTAGGAAACAATGGCACTTCTTTTAAAGGGTGGATAAAATGTATTTCTGCTGTCCCTGAACTCTGTCCATTTTGCTTCTCTGAAATCTCTCCATAGTGGGGATGAGGTAGATGAGTGTCTGTCTACAGTTGTCTTTGTTGTTCCTTAAATGTCACAGTGAAGGCACAGCTCTTGTCACCAAGGGAAATGACTCAGTAGGCTGTGTGTCTTTGATCACTCAAATCATAGCAAAGACACTTTGGAGCAGAAGGATCTATGGGTCAGACATGCAGAATATAGGGTAGAAAGTCAGTATTTCATTACCTTGAAGACTTTGCAACTGCACATTGAGATAAGAAGAGCAGAGTCTTTGGGGATACTGACAGGAAGCTTTGAGCAGGTTTTCATGTTTCATGTCAAACTTGCTTGGTATCGGGATGAGACTTTATGTCACAAAACAGGACAATATTTGGCTCAGTAGCCAAACATTGCAAAAATACAAGCGAAGTTGTAATGGGGGAAAAGATGAAGAGAGTCAACGCTCATGAAGAAATGGTTCAGCTTGCACACTATTTTATGGCTGAGATGGGATGAAATCTAGTCAATTTCCGCTGGCCTAAGGCATGACCTTGGAAACTGTTTTCCTGGGGGTTTTTGTTTTGTTTTGTTTTGTTTTTTGTTGTGCAAGCACCTTAGCATGGAGATTTACAGGCAAACAGGCACTTGGCTTTACCTAAGAACTCGCTTGAGTCTTTCCTGCTGTCGACACTCATCTTGCACACATGTCTGGCCCTTATGATTTGGTCTGGACCTAATGGTTAGGGCTGGAGGTACCTGAAATGTTGAAAAAGCACAAAAGGGGGGTAGGAACACATAGAGACCCCAGTGGGGAAGAGGCCAGGTTAGCCCTGTGTTATAGACATAGACAATTTTTTTAATTCACATGTCTACACGCACAGCTCAGTAAAATCAGATCTGAAGCAGAAGGCAGCAAAAAGAATAGACACAGTGTGAGAAGAGATGCCATGTCTTTAATCTGATCTCATCCATCCAGCAACTTTGGGTCAAGTGCAGTTGTTTTCAGCAAAGTAGCCTTCAAGTTTCTGCATAGTAACCTAGGCAACCGTTATCACAGTTCAGAAGCATTGTGGGTGGCAAAGCTGCTTAGAAACTGATAAGGCACCGCCTAGCTATGTGGCCTCCAAAATCTGTGACTTTTTTTTCTAAAAGTTAACTAAGAGCAAGTGAAGCTAGAGGGTTTACTTAGCTCTTTTTCTTATCAATAACAAGGCAGAGGGACTCATTTGTGAAGTGGCAGTGATTCTGTTCTGATAGACTGCATTACACCTACCTTCGTTCTGGGCATGGGCAATGCATGAGATGGGCTTTGACATGGGATGAAGTTTGTTTTTCCTTGCTAACACTTTTTTTCCCCAGAAGAGTTGAGTAGGTCAGACAAAGCTGTCATCTGTCTCCCAAGCATACCCCTCGTGGTGCCCTAGCACTGTAAATCAGTTTGTTTTCACGTGATACCAGCAAGCATTCATCCCTCAATCATTCCTCCCACATGACTGTAACAGATTTCAGATTTGTGGCACATTGCAATAAATCATCACTTCCCCATTGTGTGTGGCCTGTTTTAGTTTTCTTTCCTTCTCTCTTTTTTTTGGAAACGATGTGTTGGTTCTTTAACTGTACTTTGATTTATCATTAGACATTGTTTACATGTATCCAATAATACCACAATACTGCATAACATTTTAAATAACAAAAGCCGCCCATCCCCACTGCAGAAATTCAGGAGTTAGAGAGAAGAAAAACTACTTATACACTGGCTGTCAGAAATTATGAGTGTAGGTACACAGCTTTTCAGAATACTTATCATACATATGCATAGATTTTTAAACAAAACTTGTTTTGTAGAAAACTCTCTTATGCTTCCCCCCATTTAATATTATTGGATAAATCATTCAGTCCTCTCCTTAGATGTTTAGGTTGTTTACTTCCTAAAATGTTGCAGTGAATAGTAATATTTTGATTATTATTTAGACTAAATTCTTGAACATAGGATTTCTTAGATAAAAAAGAGCCTTTATAGGCCAGGAGTGTAGCCTAGTGGTAGAGTGCTCGCCTCACATACACAAAGCCCTGGGTTCGATTCCTTGGTACCATAGACGCAGAAAAGGCTGGAAGTAGTGCTATGGCTCAAGTGGCAGAGTGCTAACCTTGAGCAAAAAGTATCCAATGGCAGTGGCCAAGCATTACCAAAGTCACCGTCCAGGAGATTTTTAGCATATATATCTTGCTATCAAGAGTTTGTGCCTTAAAGCCTTTGCTGACATTAAAAACTATTGTTGATTTTAATTTTTGTGAGCATTCTAGAAACGACTACTTGTATGGTGCATAAAGATGACCTTATTTTACACATAAAAATGGCCATACATTAAACCCTAAGACATAATAAACAGAAACAAAGCAGAGTTCATGGGAGAATAAGGGGAGAGAGGAGAAGGACTTAGCCCCTACATACTTAAGATTGCTAAGTGAAAGACTAAATAGAAGACACATAGCAGAAGAGAATGGATGCCCCAAGTTTGTGGCTTAACCAATAGAAATTTATTATTATTTTTTCAGAGTCCTAAAGACTGGAAATCTATGTCTAGGCACTGAAAGACTGAGGCTTGCTTCTCATCTTCTCCCTGTGTCCTCCCAGGGTCTTCCCTCTGAACCTGAGACACCAGGGAGCCAGCTGGTGTCCACCTGTCCAGACAGAGAAGAATTCAGGCAAGACACAAAATGAGGGAAGTTCATTAGGAAAGGAATATGCTAGTATCAGCCACCAGAAACCACATAGAGAAATGATGAAGGGAAGAGAAAGGGGAACATGGAGGTGAGTTTTGGGGGGTACAGACATTGTGTTAGTTTTAAATAGAGGAAGGATGAGAGGCACGGGTATGCAGAGGGGTACACAGAATTAACGTCTCAGCTGCAGGTGTCCTGCTTCTCATTCACCTGAGCTCTGGAGGTGTTATTTGTTGTCCCTGGAGGGGAACTGTGCGTTTGGCAGGAGGTGATGCCTCCAGCTCTGGGGTGCTGCTCAGGCATTGTAGGTCATTGTCCTGGTGGGGGGTCGATTTCTCCCACAAGGCTCTGCTGTTCCTTAAGAGTAGTTTCAGGCCTTTTTCCATAAAGGTATTACCCATCACTCTTGTCTTTCCTCAAATCCAAGGTGGCTTTAAAGAGAATAGCTTAGAACAAACACAAATACACCATGGAGACAGAGATCCCAGGCATTTATCCTGCATTTTAGTTAATTTGTGGAGCCAAGTAAGAAGTTAGCGCTTTTCAGGCAAAACAATTTCAGTACACGTCATAAATACAAAGAAACAGAACATCCATTCATGCTGAAACTAATGAAAAACATTTATTTATTTAATTATGTTTGTGCTAATATTGGGGGCTTCAATTCATGGGCTGGGCATTGTCCCTTAGATTATTATGATTAAAGCTGGTGCTCTACCACTTGAATCACTTCTACTTCTGGCTCTTTGGAGGTTTAAGAGTCTTGCAGACTTTTTTGCTGAGGCTGACTTTGAACTGTGATCCTCAGATCTCATCTTGGGTAGGAAGGATTACAGGTGTGAGCTACCAGCACTGAACTATGGCTGTAGACTTCTAACAGGTGTTTTTTGTTTGTTTGCATTTGTGGCTCAGAGTAGGTGCCTCATACATGGCAATTGAGACTGCTAATTAATCTTGATTGATTATCAACTTGATTGGAATGAGAGATGATTTAGGAGATTGATAAGGGATTATAATAAATAATTTAGGAGATTATTAAAGGATATTTCTAGACATGATTGACATGTTGACCAGCAACTGAGAAGGAAGAACGTCCCTTAGGATGTGGATCCTGCTATCCAATAGGCTGGGCTGGGACAAAGTAGAAGAAGAAGGAAGTCATGAGAAAGAGTATCAATGTATGTGAAGTAATGCACCTTCTATCTGGCGAATATAATGTAACCCTTCTATTAATTACAATAAAAAATATATGAAAAAAAGAAGGAAGTCCATCATAGTGTGCAAGCTCAATTCTGAGTAAGTCCATGACTGCTCACAGCCATCAAACTCTAGTTTCTTCAGCCTATTTCCCCCTCCAAACGCACACCTGTGACTTTCCAGGAAGCTTTGAGTCTTTCAGCCACGGACAGAGGCTTTACAACTGGTCCCCATTGTTTTGAATCATCCAACTTCTTAGCTTGAGCAGCTAGTAAGTTCTCGGTCTCTCCGGTGTACAGCCAGCCATTGTGATCATGTGACTGTGTCTACTAAATCTCCCTTTATCTTCTATCAATTCTGCCCCTTTAGAGAGCCCTGCCTAATAAGAAACCACAATGGCTGTTTGTGAGGGTACCCTGGTCAACTGTTAGGAAAGAAAAGTACCATGGGGTCACAGATTCGCTAGTAGTGAAGCACTGGTGTAAACTCCACTAATTGAATATTAATTAAATATAAGGAGCTGAGATGATACAGAAGCTTTTAAAGATATCTAGATATTTGGATGAGGCTGGAACCTGGACAGAGTATATTACATTGCTTTCCCAATATTTACATGTTCATGCCAAGGAATTCTATTTAACTTGACAAGGAAATCTGATATGTCTTCACATGTGGCACTTTGTGAATTACCATTGAGGATATTAATTTCAGAAGTGGGATGTGGTGACTTTTAAGATGGCAAAGCTATTTTGATCACTTGTGGTTGGACTTTCGCAGATTTGCTTGTTATGGAGGTAACACAAGAGGGCATCTGTGTACTATTTCTGAATACTGTTTGAGACCAGCGAAGATGGGTGTGTGAACAATCGGAATGATCAATCTTGTCTGTGAGCAACTTTCTTATTATACAGATGTAATGAAATTATTTTTTGACTCTGCGCACCTAGTGATGATGCTGCGAGCACCCTATTGGTTGGTGCCTATACTCACACAGAGCCTTTGCTGATGTTCTTGTGAACCATTTGGTCAGAAAATGAGATGGGGAATGGAGGGCTACTTTTCTGGCTGTTGCGGTTTCCCTGAGAAGCATGGGTATTCAAATCAAAAGGACATTGTCTGCAGAGATCAGCAAACAGGGCTAGATGGGAATTCTTTCAGCTCCTCTGTTCACTGACAAGGTTTACTCTTGACATTCTTGTTTGGCATCCTTGGAGACACACAGCAGACAACCTGCATGGCGCTTGAGTTGTCTTGCCAGAGAAGTTTTGCTTTGAGAAAAGGGACCCATTCTAGTGACCAGGCAGTGCCTGGAAGCACTAAGGCACTTTACCATGAGTAAGGGGTCCTGAGGATACCTGGAGCATTCTGGACTTTGTCCGGTGTAAGAGCCTCATTCAGTGTTGTGGGACCTGAGAGAAGATCTATGTCAGCGCAGACCAGGAACAGAGGCTAGGGTGTCGCCACTTACGTCAGCAGTGATGGCTTTGGTTTGAGAGAGTTATATAAGCTTGCTGCAAACAGGCAATGGCTGACCTCACACAGAACCTCCTCCAGGGTGCTGTTCTAGGTGGCAAGGTCTTCTCGTTCCTGTTGCATATAAATGATCTATACTTTGCCTCTTGAGGACACATTCCTCAGGGAAGAGATGCCATGGGTTGGGATGCAGAACCAGTATGCCCCTAGAGGACAGATCCTCTGCCCCTGGAGTCAGTAGTGCAGGCTGTCTTTTGTCATACTGATGTGGCCAATTCCTATTGATATCAACAGAGCTGGGAGTCCACTGGGGAGACACAGTCAGGTTTGTGGTACTCAGGGCATGAGAGTTAACAGTGAGAAAGTATAGAGGAAATAATACTGGCAACTAGCGCAAGTGCAAGGAACAAAGGTCAAGTTCAGAAGTTCAAAGTGGAAATTCAGAATGGAAGGCTATCCAAGAGACATGGAATATGGCTGATTCCAATGAGACAAGGCTCTGAAACTGAAGAGCCAAGGGAAGCATTCAGATTTGATTATCAACCATGCTAGCAGAAATGTGGACACTGTTCATGGCCACACATCAAGGAGCTGTTTGTCATGTGTGCTGGATTAAAAATCATTTTCCTTTGCTGGGTGCCAGTGGTTCGTACCTGTAGTCCCAGCTACTCAGGAGACTGAGATCTGAGGATTGTGATTCAAAACCAGCTTTTGAATCAGGAAACTCTGTGAGACTCTTATCTTTAATTAAGCCCCCCCCCCCCCTAAAAGTAGTAGAGGCTTAGCCCTGAGCAAAAAAAGCTGAGGAACAGAGATCAGGTCTTGAGGTCAAGTCTCAGATCAGTGTGAGTGCTTGCATGTATGGGTCACACACACATGCCCATGCACGCGTGTGCGCGCATGCGTGCACACACACACACACACACACACACACACGCACACACACACACACACAAATCCATTAACATCAAGAATACTCAGCTACTGGTTTGAGTCTCACAATTTTAGCCCGGTACTACAACCTACATAATAAAGAAGGTGTAGCTCATGGCCAGTGGGAATTTGGGCCTAGACTTCATTTGGGTCATGAGCTCACTTCTTCAGGTCACAGAATGCTGAAGGAATGTAGAGATGTAATCGGAAGACAAAAAACATATAGCAAGTGTGGAATGCAAAAAAAAAGGTAGCAAGGAAATGTTGGGAGTTTTCAGAAGTGGATGGCGGAAACTACAGATGAATAAATTTGGTGAAAGTTGGGTCAAATTATAGAATGAATTTCAGGCAGATGTTTGATGAGTACTTTGAAAGGAATGTGTTGACTACTAGAGGACAAACACATCATGGCAGAGCAACCTCATCTTCTGGGAAGGCATTTTATTTGCTAGAGCAGGTCAGTCAGAGAGCTCTGGTATTAGGAAATGGAAAAATATTTTGGAACTGTAGCTCAAGTGGTAGAATGCTATCCTTAAACACAAAGGCTCAGGGACTGCTTAAGACTGGAGTTCAAGCCCCAGGATCACCACAGAAGCACACACACGCACACACACACACGGGAAAATATGGCATGTCTAGATATGCCTATGGAAACAGAGACATGAAAGCATTCCTAAGTAGCTGAGATCTGCATGAAAACTCTGTTCTGAGTGGAAGGGAAAGTCCACACACAGTTCACAATGCATTTGGTGAGGGCCCAATTTGCCTCCCTTGAATGTGTGTGTGTGTGTGTGTGTGTGTGTGTGTGTGTGCGAGCATGTGTATGCCAGTCCTGAGGCTTGAATTCTGGGCCTAGGCATTGTTCCTAAGCTTTTCAGCTCAAGGTGAGAGCTCTAGCATTTGAGCCATAACTCTAGTTTTGGCTTTTTCCGTGGTAAATTGGAGATTAGTGTTTCAAGAATTTCCCTGTCCAGGCTGGCTTGGAACCTGAGACCTAAGATCTCAGCCTCCTGTGTAGCTAGGATTACAGGTGTGAGTCATCTGGCTCTTTCCTTCAAAGGCTTTTGCCATGGTCAGAACCGGGATGAATGTTTTCTAATCGTGACTAATTCATTCCACGAAGGCTCCATAGGGATTGAGATTCTTTTACCTCTTAGAAACAGATAGAAACTCTTAAATTCATGATTCAATATCTATTCACTGTTCCCTCCTAAGAAATCTGAGAAGGAAAGAAGATATCCCATGGGAGTGAAAAAGATATGATCTCAGTTTCTACAAGAAATATGGAAATACAGCCTGGAGCCTCAGAAGCTACTGTGAACTAAAAAACACATTAGTGAGAGCTAGTTGGGTGCAGCGAAAATACTTGTAATCTAAGCTACTTGGGCAATGGAGGCAGGAAGATTTTGAGTTGGAGATCAACCCAGGCAATGTCAGTGAGAGACAGTAGCTCAAAATAAAAGGGCTGAGGGAGTGATTCAAGTTCTCCAGTACTTGTTTAAGATGCACAAGGTCCTGAGTTCAATCCCCAATACCACAAATGCAATAACATGATGAAAGTTATGCTCAAAGGTTGGTGGGCAGATAGGAGGCTCGATTGTTGATGACGTGGTAGAGATACCACCCAAGCCTTCTTTCAGAATTTTTTTTTTTGATCGGTCATGGGGCTTGAACTCTGGGCACTGTCCCTGAGCTCTTCAGTGAAAGGCTAGTGCTCTACCACTTTGAGTCACAGCACAACTTCTGGTTTTCTGGTGGCTAATTGGAGATGAGTCTCACAGACTTTTGTACCCCGACTGGCTTTGAACCAGAATCCTTGGATCTCAGCCTCCTGAGTAGCTAGGATTATAGGTGTGAGCCAGAGCACCCCGCCCAGACCTCATTTTTTCCAGTCCAAGGCTTGAACTCAAGGCCTGATTCTCAAGGCTAGCACTATACCACTCGAGCCACAGCACCACTTCTGTATTTTCTGTGTGTGTGGTACTGAGGAATCAAACCCAGGGCTTCGTGCATGCTAGGCAAGCACTCTTACCCCTAGGCCATGCTTCCTGCCCAGACTTGTTTAATTGTTTAAAAAAATGAATAGAAGTCAGTTATTTTTTGTCTTTGCTGCCAGTAGTGGAATAATATTTCTAAATGAAACAGTTGGATTTCTGGAAACCCACAGATTAGCGCAAGGTACACATAGCTTCACCTTTGGAACAGAAAAGCCTAATTCAGAAATATATGCCTGGAAATGTGAAAGACAATGAAATTCCCCTCCACTTTTGGTCATGAGTACCATTGTCAAAACTGGGGATCCATTTCTCTAGGCCCAGTTCAAATTAAATGTTGTTTTCAAATATCTGTTATAGTTATCAACTGGGGACTGGAGCAAAATCTGCCAAAAATTATTTCAGGCTGACAAAACGAGCTCATCCCTGCCAAAGATGAAACAATACTTAGTCATTTGCAATGAGCATTTTAAAGGAAAGCAGTTAGTATTTCATGAAGTAAATGACAACAACTAATTCAAGCAAGTGCCTTTTCTCTTGAGTCATGAGTTTTCAAAGCTCCAATGAAGTTAAGACTTAACTCTCCTTCAGAATTCCGCAAATGTGTCTTCCAGTGCTATGGATCTTCAGTGTGACATGGCCACTGTAAGAACAGCTCTGGATGTGGAAGACTTGAACTACTTTTCCAAGTAGCTCTGGTACTCTAGGTAAACCTTTTGAACCTTCCCATGCTTCCATGTCTTCCTGTAGAGCTGAGATATGAATATTTATGTCTCAAAGAGGCAACAGTGATTACATCTTGCATGAGACCCTAGCAAAGGGCCCGATGGAGAAGAGGTGTTATTTAACCCACACGCTATTCACTTTGAGTTTCAAGCCATCAAATTGATTACCTGGAATTTCTACTCCTACGGCATCTGAAGAATTGATGAGTGACGTAAAAGTACCTTCAGACTCCATGAAGCATTCCATATTCAAATAAATGAAACATGCATGCTGCTGCTGAGTGAACAACTACCTCGGGGCGTGGGCTTGACATAACCCGGTGGGACTCTGGGAAAGACTTGCTGACAGCTTCACTTTGGATGTGTATGGCTAACAGTGTGAAAAACATGATTGGAATTAAAGACAAAGTATGACAAGTTTAATAATGAGTAACAGAGTATAATTCACTTCGGGAGGAGAGCCAAAGCCTGAGTGGCCCATAGAGAGGGCAGGCCCTGTGTCAACAACAAACCCAAAGAAGTCATTATGGATCGGCGCTATGGCTCGGTGGGGCCAGCCATGGTGCGATGGCCCGGATACAACAGCAGGAAATGGGCCTGCACAGACATCTCTCGCTTCAGCCAGATCATAACTCTGCTTTGCTCTGCCTTTTCTGTGGAAGGATGTGAACATAGTTCGATAGGAGCAAAGAGCATTTGCTTTGGGTTTGGTACGTGCCCTACTCTCAGTGAATCCTCAAAGAACTCTTGTGCACTGCAGGTCATCTTGCTGCCTTTTTTTTTTTCTTGCCAATCCTGGGGCTTGAACTAAGGGCCTGGGCATTGTCCTTGGGTTTTACTCAAGGCTAGAGCTCTACCACTTGAGCCACAGCACCACTTCAGCTTTTTTCTGTGTATGTGGTACCAAGGAATCAAACCTAGGGCTTTGTACATGGTAGGCCAGCACTCTTCCACTAGGGCCGAGCTCTTCATCCCTTGCTGCCTTTTTTATTTTTATTTTTTTTAACTTTTTTTTATTGTAATTAGTAAAAGGGTTACATGATATTTGCCAGATAGAAGGTACATTAATTCACATACATTGATACCCTTTCACATGTCTTGGTACCCATTTCCCTCCCCCCTACACCCCCCACCCATCTTGGTTTTCCCCCCTTCCCTATCAAATTTCAAATATCCAAATACAAATAAATTCAATATATCAGATAACAAAGTGAGATACTATAACAATATGAGATAACCAAGGGACAGCAAAGGAGATGAGAGACAACATAGTACATTAAGGACAACAATCATTCATTATATGGCTTTTGTTTCAATATCCTGGAGGTCCTTTCAATTAGCTTCACATTATATGGCCTTATGTATCAAGATTTTGCTCTATCGCAGATCTCTGCTAGTAGAGCCCAAGGTTTCTACTGATTATGACGAATGAGGGAAACCATTGAGCCCAAGTTCCTTTGAGTCTGGCTTACTTCACTTAATATGACTTTTTCTAAGTCTTTCCATTTGCTAACAAATGGGGCGATGTCATTCTTTCTGACAGCAGCATAGAATTCCATTGTGTACAAATACCACAACTTGTTGATCCACTCATCAACTGAGGACATCTACGTTGGTTCCATATCTTTGCTATGGTGAATAGTGCTGCAATGAACATTGTTGTGCTAGTGGATTTAGTATGTCCTTGTTTCTGGATGGTTGGGTAAATGCCAAGTAGTGGAATTGCTGGGTCATAGGGGAGTTCTATGTTTAGCCTTTTGAGGCACTGCCACACTCTTGCTGCCTTTTTTTAAAGGAATGCGAGGTGCTAAATTGAGAAAAATGACATGGTTCTCCACATGGAGCGAAGACTACAACCCAATGGCAAATGTGAGTCTTTTATGGATTTATGGTGCAACCGGATGTACTGCCTCCCCCCAGCGGGATCACCCTCAATAAATGGCTCTTATTATTGTGGCTTTAACAGAAAGATGGCCCCAAGTCCTAAAGAGGAAGCTTGTTCCTCTGACCTAGTCAGGGCTTCTGGTTAATGTGGAAGAGCCAGCCAGCTGCTCTCCATCTTGCCAGAGTGCAAAACAGAAGGAAATGCGTTTTTGCCACTTGCAGAATCTTTATTTTCATTCGCAGTGAGCTTTCTGCTATCCAAAAAAATAAAAGTAAAAAAAAAAAAGTACATAGCCTTAGGAGACCCACTCTGCAAAAATCAATAAAATAAAGTCAATAAAATAATTAAATTAATGATTGCAATAATATGCACAATCCAAAGCTAGCACTGCATGTTCTCCAGGAACAAGGGTATTCAACTCAGAGGAGGAAATATTTTTAAAGTGGAACATTCTTATGCATCCTCCGTTTCCCCCTCCTCTGTCAATGCCACCTCCTTATGAATGCCACAGAGACTTGTTCTCCTTCCTAGAAATCGTGGTCTCAGGAGAAAGGAAATAAGTCTCTCAGAAAGCCATTAAGAGGGATCGTTCCTCTTAAGGTGAGGGATGTCCAGTCAGGCTCTGGAAGCCAAGGCTATGGTCATGAACGAGGTGGTCCAGAGGCCCTGGCACGCAGATCCCAGGGTCACAAGTCAATAATCTCCTTTGTTGATTGCCTTTGTTTTCTAGTTTGTTTGTTTGTTTGTTTCCTATGGGGTCTGCATTTCTTCCACAGACCTACACAGGTTATTCCCATGGGAAAAAAGTCCATCTCCCTGTTCTGCAGGCTTCTGGTCACTTCAGAGGTTATAGCACCAAATAGTCAGGGAGGACCAGAATCTAGGAAGAGAGTGACCAGGCTTAGATCTCTAACAGCCTCCTTTTCACGCTCCTTGTGCAAGGAATGACATGGAGAATTCTTCCATGTGTTGAACCATGCAAATGTCCCTCTGCCTCCTGCAATCAGGGCTCACCTGGAGATGGAGGCAGGGCAGGGAATTCTATGAGAAGGGGCTTTGATCCTTTATACTACTGCGCACCCCAGGGAACAGCAGTGTACATGACTGAATTCCTGGATGATGAATCATGGTTTAGTCTTCCCTGGTTTCTAACCCTACCTCCTGCTTTTTTTTGCCAAATCCTTTAAACCAGTCACCTTTTGAACAGTTGTGCGCTTTGAGAGCAGAGATTCAGCAAGGGGTGAAGGTAGCTACCATTTATCCATGAACCTCATCATTATGATTTCCCTCTTTTGCTCATAATGAGCCAAGAGCGAGTCTCCAAAGGCCTGTTCCTCCCCACCCCCAATGCATTTTCCCCTTGCAATAGTCATTTAAGTATCTTAGCTACCTACCCCAGGCTCATGATAAATTATTTAGATAATTGCCTTATTTCCCTGCTTCGTTTGCCTAATATAGATATGGCCATGGCCTGTAGATTTATTGCCAGTTCCATGTTTTTTAAGGAACAAGAATTATGAAAGGGTTGATTGTTTGGTTGAAATTTACTGCTGAGGCATTAGAAACAGTGCTATGTTCTCATGTCCTACAATTCATCTTTTTATGAGTGTGTGTCTGATTACTGAGTGAAATAGAGATCACACATATGTGTATGAGCAGTAAACTATTTCCAAACATCATCAGAGGAAGCTACTGTATAGCGCTAGAAACACTGTGTTATTAACTATCACATTTCAGTCAGGCAGTCTCATCGAAGGCTTCCAAAGAACAACGAAGCCTATGCATATGTTTCCCACTAACTGGCTAAGCACGATATGAGATGAATGGTTCCTTTAGCATGGCTTGATGTCTAGTACAAACTCACTAAATACAGCTGTGTGTCTTTGCCGAAGAAGCGCCAGCGTGGGACTGATGCCTCTGCATTCTATTTAGCTTGTGTAATTTGATGTGACTGTAGCCAGAGGCAATGTGCATGGCATCTGAGGAGAGGAGGTAAGTCTATACACTCAGCGCCCACAGTTCTAAATGGATCTTCACGAGAAGGCATGTGGATAAAAGAAACCCACATCTTCAGAGTCCTAGCGGTCCCAGAGGGTCCTGAGTGAGATAAGTAAGGAAACTTCACGAGCATAAAAACGTACAGTATGTACTTAGAAGCAATGGGACTAGGAAGAACGCACATATTTAAGAAATGGTTTAAGGACTTAGACGTGGCCTACCTAGCCTGATTCCATCTCTTTCTAGAGTAGTCTGCCAAGTAAATGGTGAGATGTGAGCCACGCCTCACATTCTTTCTAACTTTTCAAAGATATCTGTTCTTTGCAACCCCCTAAGCAAAGATTTCATCTCAGGAAGAAGGAGGGACATCTAAACTCTCCACTTTAAAACGGTTGAAATAGCTACATAAAAGAAAAGGAAAAACAAAACAAAACAAAGGAATTCCAAAGGCCTTAAGAAATTCTATTTCCTCAAAACCCAGACCCTGTAGGGACGGGAGTCATTCTGAGTTTCACTGCAGTGTTCTACGTGAAAGGTCTCAGAACTTCTTCCTGAGCCATTACTAAGCCTAACAAAGCTTGAAATTTTTCTTTTACATCCAATGACTTCCACCCTGTGGGTATTGCAATACTAGCTGGTGAAGTTAAACTTTTCCAGGCTCACAGCATCTCTTTTGCTATATTAAAAAATAGGCAAAGCAGACATTTGGCTTAAAAAAAAACCCAACTGATCTTTAATGTTGCAAATATTTTCTAAACACCTAAGCCTGAACTAGAGTCTTTTAGAAAAATTCCAATCTGAATACATTATTTAATTTCCATGACATTCAATACAGGGTCAGGGCAAGCATTTGTCTTCTTATTTAAAGTTGTTAATGAGCGGCAGAGGTTGAGTATGTTGTTTTTCTGAAATTCTCTCTGGTAACACAGATACCAGTGGTTTTACTTGGGAATCTGGTAGGGATGTTGTACTTGGCTTACAGCTTAACTCCTGCACACCTTGTCTACATTCCAACTTTTGCTATTGTTCATTTATCTGCTTCATCCAGAAAAGGCAGATATGATTTTTTTACTTCTTCTAACTTCCCTAGGTAATGATTAATGATCTGCACAGAAAAATGAGTATCTGGGAGTTGGGCCGGGGCAATTTCTTACTGATGCCTTTTCTCTCTGGTAGAAGCTTTTGCTCTTTGCATTGTTAAAGGAAAATCTGAGGTGAGTTAAATTTGACAATGTTCATTGAAGCAAGAAAAAATTCCTGGAGCTAGCTGGCATTCCCCAACTAAGCTGGTTCAGAATGTCCCATAGAACACTGTGCAAGCTACATTTGCACAGTGAAAAGGACTGACACAAGCTTGATTGAGTTTAGCAAGCATTAGCCTTATATGGTTGTGTCTCTGCAGTTTCCAACTTCTCATTGGCTGGAGTTTCTAAGGCTATGATTGGCTGACTCTCGATTTGCTTGATTATAAGAGTAGACTTTTAGCTACGTTACTATTTATTTATACGTCAAGCAGAGCACTGGGTATAGAGATGGCCCTTGGTTACCTCATATCGTTACAGCATCTTACCTTGTTATCTGATATATTGTATATATGTTTATTTGAACTAGGATAGGGAAGGGGGGAAAAAGATGAGAGGAGAGAGTGGGAAGAGGGAAATGGGGACAAAACCAGGCGAAAGGTAGCAATGTTTGTGAAGTAATGCACCTTTAATCTGGTGAATATAATGTAACCCTTCTATTAATTACAATAAAAATATATTAAAAATACATACAGTATTTTTTAATTTAAATTTTATTGGAATTATGATGTACAGAGAGGTTTCAGCTACATAAGTCAGGTAATGAGTGTATTTCTTTTTTGAATAATGCTACTTACTTCCCCATTTTCTCCCATCTCTCCCCCCCCTTCCCCCAAGTTGTAATATTCATTTCCAACATAATGTGTAGTGAGCATCTCTGTTCAATTGACCACCATGGCTGATTCCCATCAAAGGATTTAAAATATTTGCTTCAAGATGAAGCATATAGTTAGAGCCAAAGCTTCTGAGAGAATTCAAATGTTTGGTGGCTGTTTATACACTATGGGGCCACTCCAGGCCAAGACCTTCCTGGTTATCAGATTACATATGATTGGAAGATGAAGTTACCTTTCCAGACCACAGATATTTAGGGATGGTAGGGCAGACACTGTACATACTGAGCCAGTCCTTCAGAACTCAGTAGTGTAGCAAACAGGCAAAGAACATCTGGAAACCAGTCTCTAGATGACTCTTAATAATACCAAAGCAAATTCTCCCATTCCTACTCCACGTCAAAATAATCACATCGAACTTTAAGTTGTTTTCTTTCGCAAGTAAGCACTTGCAAAGGAAGCCACAATAATCTCAACAACTATCTCATAGGATGGTGTGCTGAGATTTAAAAATCCATTTCTACTTCAGATGGCAGACAGATGCCATACCATGCAGTAATCTGAGATTTCCTGTGGCATGGTTTGTATTACCAGTCATCTTGGTTTCTTCCTGAGTTTCAGGCCTGCACAGTACCTTCAAATACCATTAACTCCAGCCAATTAAATTATCTAGCACATTAAGTTAAAAAAATCAAATGGCAGGCAGGTACTTCTGGATATAATAAGATACAGACCTAGGTATCCCAAATAAATACTGGGATAAATTTAAAATTGATAAAAAATAGGAAGTTTAGTCATTGTGTTATTGCCACCCAACTAGTGATGTAGGTAAATATTTTGGTGCAGGCTCTGTGATCCAGCCAAAAGGGTATTTAGAATCTCAAAGAGAAAGGATTTATGCAGTGAAATAAAGGAAGTTGTACTTTGCTTTCAGGATTAGTCTCCTCTGTACTGAGAATGAAGGGTTCATAGTGAAATGACAAATGTTCACTTGGTAGAACTGGGTAGAGAGTCGTGTTGAATGTAGGGCAGATATGTACATGTACTGTAAAGAAGGGAATGAAAAATTCATCTTCACTCAACATTTATTCTACCATGTCCTAGATTCCGGGACAGGCACAAATAAATTGAGCAGAGATTTTGCCTACCAGCCATTTATTTCTGGTAGAGGTGAGACCACATGCCCTCAATAAAGGGAGAGCGAGAAGTAGCACAGAAAATTGTGGGGCTATGGAATTTTCAGGACAGTATCAAGTACTTGATATCTTGTTGGAAGATAGATAGCCCTCTTAGGGGAGAATGGAATGCTGGGAGAATTTATGAATTTAGCAACGTGGGTATGAGGTGGAGAGCTTTCCAGATGGGAAATGTGTGAACACTGGAGTGTGTAAAAGAGAGGAAAATGGTACAGATTTAACACATTCTTAAAACTTTTTCAGTGCAATAAAACTTCAGATTCTCAGGAGCAAAGTTCTTGAACAAAATAGTCAAAATTGATATATTGCGGACAATAAATGATGATTCCTTCGGATTGAGGTGTGTTTGTATCAGTATTGTCAAGGTAGGAATGTTCCCTAAATTAATCTCAAAATGTAATACAGATCCATTCAAAATATCACATCTTGGAGGCAGAAATTGACAAGCTGATTAAAAAAATGTAAAACAGACCAAGTGATCTTGTCAAATAATGAGTTTAGAGGATTTACATTATTTGATTTCAAGACTTTAAACTCTGCTAGTAAGGTCATCATGATAATGGTATAATATAGCTGCTGGAATAGAACAGTCTGTAAAGGGCTCACATTTTATGGTTGATTGATTTTGACAAAGATGCCAGTGTAGTTCCATAGGGAGAAGTGGCTGACAACTGGATAAACTGTGTAACTGATGAGAAAATTGGAGAAGGTGGCAACAGAGGTCCAGAGAAGGGAAAGAAATTGCTTAAGGTCACATAGCTGAGCCACAACTCCTAATTTGGTCTTTTGTAATGGTCTCTACATCCCTCAAAGCTTCTGTGCCAGTATTTTGGTACATTCATCTTTGCTTCATATATAATATCACCTGAAGTTATGTGACATAACTGAGCAATTGTTTCAGTATCTTTCTGAGATGTATATTTTTTGGGGGGGTCAGTTATGGGGCTTGAACTCTGGGCATGGACACTGTCCCTGAGCTCTTCAGCTCAAAGCTAGTGCTCTACTTTGAGCCACAGAGCCACTTCAAGTTAGGGGTGTTAATTGGATATGAGTCTCATGGACTTTCCTGCCTGGCTGGCTTTGAACTGTGATCCTCAGATCTCAGCCTCCTAAGTAGTTATGATTAGAGGCATGGGTCACTGGTGCCTGATTGAGATGTATTATTCATTACAAGAGTACTGAAATTCCACAAGATATTTTCCTCCCAAATAGTACATACCCAGCTGGCACTCTGTTTAGTTTGAAGCCCCCAAATGAAAATTAGCCCTGAACTGTTGTCTTTATCTAGCATAGCACTGTCTTAATGCCATGATGATAGATACATTTTATTTTTTTTTGTATCTCTGTTTCGAATTTTAAGTTTCTATTACAAAGCACCTTAAATTGGCAATCAAGAAAATCCTTCGACATAGTTCCAGCTTTTTTCCCTGCTTTGATAGTGAATGAATTATGATTGGATCAAAGTAGATCAGGCAGGTGGGGAAGGACTGACAGTTGTACTTGGGACTGAAAACAGTCGAGTCTGAGCATTGAGTAAGAAGTAATGTTTGCTGGGGCTGGGAGTTTGGCCTAGTGGTCAAAGTGCTTGCCTAGCATGCATGAAGACCCGGGTTCGATTCCTCGGTACCACATACATAGAAAAAAGCCGGAAGTGGTGCTGAGGCTCAAGTGGTAGAGCTCTAGCCTTGAGAAAGTCCAAGGACAGTGCTCAGGCCCTGAGCTCAAGCCCAGGACTGGCAAAAAAAAAAAAAAAGAAGTAATGTTTGCTGAAGGGGTGAGTCCATGCACAAATTTTAAGTGCTATAGCTGGGAACGTTTTGAAAGCCATTTTTTGAGAAGTACCAGATGGAAACTCTTGGAAGTACGGCACCACATCGGAGAAAAAAAATCTCCATGGCACAAATGTTTTATGAAGGAAGAGCAGAATGAGACTGGCACGGAGGTTTTAGAAAAACAGCAGGAAGTTCAGACCCACAGGTTGAAAGTTTATGTCCTGTATCTGTGAGGACATGGGTTCTGATGTGTTCAGCGAACACTGTGTGGATATTTCGTTGTGTGGGTGAAGCATGTCCCAACACTTTGGGACTAAGAAGTATTTGCAGCAGCGGGCATGCTGTTTCACACCTATAATCCCTGTGCTGGGGAGACCATGGCAGGAACATGAAGACCTTCAGTCTACACGGTGACACGTTGTCTCAAAAAGATCTGGTAGAGCCAATTCTATAGAAAAATTTTATACTGGATATGAAGGAAAAATCTTCTTACCTAGTCAAATACATAATGGAGAAACAACAAAGGCCCCCATAAGTTAATCAAGCTGGTTAGACTCAGTTGAGAACTATTCCAGGGTGAGGCTTGGCTCCTGCATACTAAGGCTTGCTGTTCTCATCATATGATGTCATTAACTATTTTAATTTTCCCCCTCCACTTCATGCATGCAGTTTTGTTATTTGTGGGTTTTTTTTCTCTAGCTTGGCTTTTTTTTTTTAACTCAAGGTTGGCACTCTACCACTTGAGCCATACCTCTACTTCCAGCTTTTTGCTGGTTAAGTGAAAAATAGCCCTTCTTTTCTTGTAGTTCCTTTTTTTTTCTTTTTTTTTATAGTAATTAGTAAAAGGGTTACATAATATTTGCCAGATAGAAGGTGCATTAATTCACATACATTGATACCCTTTCACATGTCTTGGTACCCATTACCCTCCCCCCCCCACTCCCCACCCGTCTTGGTTTTCCCCCCTTCCCTATCAAATTTCAAATTTCTTTCTTTCTTTTATTTATTTATTTATTTATTTATTTATTTATTTATTTTTGGCCTGAGATAGCTTCAAAACACAGTCCTCAGAATCTCAGACTCTTGAGTAACTAGGATTATAGACATAAGCCACCAGCAAGCGCCTGGTTGTACACATTGTAGTTTTGATGATGGTGCAGGAGAATGCTAAATGGAACTTTTTTGGCCTTAGAGTTTTCAGTTGAGAATGACACATTGTTGGGGAAAGTCTTGGTACTGGTTGAGCTTCCCAACTGGCCACATTGGAGCAGCCACTTTTACATTTCCCCCAAGAGGCCAAAAACAGTGGACAAGCTCAGCAGCACTCCGCAGAGACTTTGTGATCTCTCTCCTTTTTTTTTTTTGGCAAACCTATAGCAGCCATGAGTCATTTCAAAATGAAAGGAAGTCATAGAGGAAAAGGAACAAATGAGCTTACTCCAGTTTGTGATCATACACTTTGAGCCGTGGGACAGGGAACAGACTTAGCATAATAAAGTGTTTAGTACCAACTAGTGGACTATTTATTAATATCTCTGTGTTCCCCATGATGGGAAAAGAAGAGCCACAAGAACAGACTGAAAAGAAAATGGAGAAGTGTAGGTGGCAATGGATTCTAGTTAATTCCATGAATCAATAAAACCTTTAAATCTCATATGGTTTCAAAGCTGATGGAAATTTGCACAATCCTGAAGTCTGCTTTTTGCTTTAAATTTTTCTTCAGTGGTTATTTTTAGTTCCTTGGGGGAAAGTATATTTTTAGCTTTAAAAAATGCATGATTGCACAAATTCTTTGCGACTCTAGTAATTTGATTGAATGCCTTCCTACATGGGTGACTGTTGATGGTGAGAACGTGGCTTTTGATGAACTATTCTTTTTTCCATGTGTAAGAACCTTTTGGATATATTATTTCCTCCACATTTGGATATATTATTTCCTCCACAGTTATCAGAAAGATAACTGTCTTTTCCAGGAGCTCTGCTGATAGGATTCTTTGCTTTAAGCACATAATCAAAAACATTCCATGTCCTCCTGGTGGGGTGTGTGTGTGTGTGTGTGTGTGTGTGTGTGTGTGTGTGTGTGTGTATTTAATAGACAACCACATGGTTGCAAAGCAAGGGTTTAGGCTTACTTTTGTTACCTAAGTTTCTGTCCTCCTTCCTTACTATGTAGAAAGTTTCAAAAGGAAGTCCCTACTTCTTCCTCTACAAACTTTCTCTCCCACTAGGACTGGCTCCTTTGACCTCTGTCTTCTGGTTGGGTGTGGCCAATGGGGAGCAAAAGTGGGAAGGAGGGCGGAGTGGTCAACTTTTATTTACTTATTTATGTATTCACCTTTCACACCTTCCTCCAAGTGCAGCTACCAGTAGAGGGCCTGAGGACATAGCTTCTGTTTGCAGCCCTCTCTACCTACATTCTGTTTCCATTCTTTCCCTCACCTACCCAGTCCAGGGGTGGTAATGCACTGCTGGAACTATCTCTGGGGAGCACTTACTGTCCTAGGGATTCCCATAATTGCCATATGTTATAAATCATTCTTGGGTTATTCTTCCAAAAATGCCCATTTATAAAAGTTATTTGTTATTCCTATGGAGAGTTTGAAAATCCATTTTCTCTTTCACATTTCTTTGTCTTTCCTGGGAAACCTGGAAGCCTCCATTCCAATTCTCTAATGATCATTTAATTTCAACCCCCTTAGGTTCTTTTTCTGTATCCCTAGTATAGACATTTGATTGTGAATGGCTGCAGAACAGTGATTTGAATTTCTATTAGTTCATCCTAGACAATGAGATCTTCTAGCAAAGCAACATCTGTGTGCCCTCACTTAGCAAAGAGTCTTTATCTGAACATTTCTGATATTCTAATAGGTATATTTATTGAAATGTGCATTAGAAAAGATCTGATAAAATGAACACAAAGCTGAAATGAAAATAGGCACAGTTATCTGCTTTCTGTGTCCTTGACAGCAATTGTTACTTGATTTATTTGATTTGAAAATTTTCTTTTGTGGTCTTGGGATTCAATTCATAGCTTTACATGAGGTAAGTACACATATACCACTAGACAGTACCATTAGCCAAGCAGTTAATATTCCAATGGGAATCAGTATATCATGTTAATCATTAATCAGTCATATCAATAATAATGGAGTACAGGACTCTACCAATATTCCCATTGGTGAAATAACTGAAAGTTAAGGAACCCAAACTGAAGTCAATGGTTGCTTCAACTTTTTCCAGTGTTAGTTAGTGAAGAATAAGGTCAGAGTGGCAGGTGGAGTCTTAGGCCACACTAGAGTCCTAGCTTACAATGGAGACCAAATTTTGTTCCTCATTCTAGTACTCAAAGCATGTATGACCTTGGAGAATACTGACACTGAAAACTTGAACCAAGTTATTTTTATTACCCCCCCCCCAGAAACTGGTCAGTTGCTCAAGAAATGTTATTCGTTTGATAAATATTAGTTAATTTCTCCTCTAGTCTTACCTCAAATCAAGTCCTAAAAGCTAAGAAAGAGACCTCAAAGCAAAGAAAAATCATTGCTGAAAAGCCAGGGCGATCAGTTGTCATAGCAACAAAGCAAAAACTAGCACTGGGTTTTCATTCACTCTCCAGTAATGTAGCTACCAACTTATTGAACATATGAAATATAACTTTGTAAATATAAAGGGCTTCTTTGGGAGCTGAAGTCTAAAATGTCAGATATTCTGTTTCAGGCAGATAGTCTTCTCTTTTCTGAGTTAGGAACTAAGATCTTAAAAATTGGGTTCTTCCATCAAAAATAATAAAGTTTCCAGTTTAACTTGATTTGAAATTTATTTGTTAAAGGTATGAATGATAGCAAGAACATACTTATTTAACTAAGGTGGCAGTTCAGTATTTAGAATTCTAGATTTAGAGCAAAAATAAGGAGGAGGCCATTTCTTAGATCATGTAGCGAATCCATGACAACAAAATGATTGGAATCCTGCCTCAATCCCCTTACCAAGTTCTCTGTTCAGAACCTTGTCATTTGGGGCTAGGAAAAAATATGATTCTAAAAATTCATTTATGTTTTGTGTTAGTCAGATGTTTTTTGCATTTGTGACACATGCCCAAGATGAAACAGTTTAAAAGAGAACAAATTTATTTTGGTCCACAGTTTCAGACTATGGTCCATTGAATTCATTGCTTTGTGCCTGAGGTGAGGCTGAGATATATCCAGGAAGAGGGTGTGATGGAGAAGAGATGCTCATTTCATGGTAAGCAGGAACTAGGGAGGAGAAACAGGAAGAGACCACAGCCAGGATGCCCCCTTTAATGGTGAACTCTCTGTAATAATCTTCCTCCAAGTGGAGCCAACCTTCCACAGCTTATTCAAAATTTGATATGTAGTTGGTACAAAAATCTCCCATTCTGTGGGCTCTCTATGTAGATTGCTAGCTCTTTCCTTTGCCAGCTACAAACTTTTACGTTTAATACCATCCCATTTATTTAGTCTTTCTTTGATTTGTTGGGTCTTTACTTAGGAAGTTTCAACCTGAATGTAGGATTCCCAGTTCTACTCCTCCCTGTACTATTTTCATGGTTTCTGGCCTTACATTGAGGTCTATGATGCATTTTGAATTGATTCTGGTGAAAACTGATCTATAATCAATACGGATAGCCAGTTTTGTCAGCACTGTTTATTGAAGAGGCTGTCTTTCTTTTAATAACCTATGTTTTGGGCTCTCTTGTCAAATATTAGCTATCGGTCTGTGTGTTTATTTCTGGATCTTCTGTTTTGTTCCATTGGTCCTCAGGCCTAGTCTTGTGTCAGTGTCAAGTAATAAGTAAAAGAAGGATGGGGCAGGGAGGGGTGGGTGAGAATGCTGAAAGGGATAACATTGGTCAAGATACATAGTATTCATAAACTGCTTTGGTGAATGGCAACTTCTTTGAACAATTACTTAAAGATAATAAAAACATTTAACACACACATACACATACATACTCCAATGAATCAAACCCATTCTTAGGTCAGAGTCCTCATGATCCAATCACCTCTGGAAATACCCTCATAGCCATGTGCAGACATATGTGATACAAATTTTCTAGGTGTCTCTGAATCCAGTCAGGTTGACAGGGATGGTTTGTTAAGTCATTTTCAGTTGACTTAAAGTAGATGGTAATACTGTATCTTCTGCCATAGCAGAGGAAGACAATGGACTTATGTGATACAAAAATAGCCAGACCCTTAGATACATTTGGGAAAGCAATTAGTGAGACCTTGAGAACTATGAGCCCTAAAGTTTACTTAACTGAATGAGCCAATTTCTTTTAAAGAGCTTGATTGTGTCCTGGCTGGACTGTTTTCATCTAGGAGACTGTGCCTGAGAATTTGCCCAGTGGCTACCTTTCTCCATTCATTTCAATAAATTCTCTTTCATCTCCCAGTGCTATTGGGCAATTGATTATGTGGAGATATCTGGGGAGGGATGGTGCTGTCTTGCTAATGCCTCCTAGTAGATGCTCAATGCACTTATATTGAGCTGAGCTCACTTCAGGAAAGCCAAAGTGACCTTCATGTGACTTTTCAATAAGCCCCGTCTCTGCTACTGAAGGTTTTAGTATTCTGAAATTTGAACAAGGTATGAAAGAGCACAAATGTTTTCTACAGCAAATAAAGTTACATGTAGTATAAAATGTTATATTTTGCCAAGAATATTGATTGGATTTCTCCTTTTCCAGTCTCATAGTCATCATTAAAATAATATTATGGATTAAAAATACTTTTATAAAGCACTAATGCATTCATGTTAAGGAGTCCTGAGTGTGTGGTTTGAAGTTTTGACTGAAAGCACCTAGTTTTCTTCTACGTGGTTTCAATGTCATAGCACTAATCTAAAGAACTTGCAATGTACGCTAGTCAATGGAGCCCCTAGACTCCAATTCTGCAGAAATGTGCTATAAATCTGATCATTTCAAGTTTTATTTCCACTAACAATATCTTAGCTAATTTCAAGAATAATGATGGACTCCTATGGGTAGAAATCAATGAAGAAAAAATGACTGCAATTACTATTTGTGAGTTAAAAGATAAGCAAAAAACTTAGAGACTTAAAGCCACATATTTTTATTATGCTTATGAGTTCTGTAGGTTGGAAATGTGGGAAGGGCTATGGAAAAATTTTGTCCTTGTGTTTCAACAGTCAAATCTTTAGTTGGGAAGATATGATGGCTAAGGAATTGGAGTTATGGGAAATCTTTTTTGTTATAAAAATGGTTTGTGTTAAATGTGATACCTACTGGGTTTTGTGGCCAGAAAGACCTAGATATTAATGTTCCATGTGGCTTGCTCACAGTTGAGTCTAGATTTCAAGAGTGAGTGCCTTGAGAGATCCAGGTAGAAAGTGGCAGAGCTTATAGTGTGGTGACAGTCAAAGATTTCCAGACATATCCTGCAAATGTAATGCAGGAATAATTGACATAAGAGAAATATAGAAAAGACATAGGAGCAAAGCGAAGGGACATGTTACTCATTGGAGCTCATGTAAATGGATTGCCCAGAGCATTGGATTACAAACACCAGATGGCTTTTGCAGATACTGTTCAGCTTTCCTAATAATGACTGAAATAGATGGAGAAACAGATGAAAGAAAAAATACAAATCTCAAGAGTTGGCCTGTGGAGGGAATTATCTATCATGCATTTTGATTCTCTTGCAACCACTTCATTGTCAGCAGCATAAGCTTTGGTATAGGGAGCTTTGCCAGTCTCACTTCAGAAGCTAGATTCCCCTGCTGCCATCTATAATTTACAGAAGCTCCACAGTCCTCATTTGGTTCATATTATACTCAGGCGCAAACAGTAGATTACATAGAGAAAGAGAATGATGCTCCTTGGATTGCTGTGTAAGGTAACGAGTTTTAGCATTGACCTTAACATTTCAATCACCTCTTAAAAATAATTATGTCTGGCTAACATTTTGGAAATTTTTATTTAGCAAGTTTGGGGGACAAATTTGACATTCAGATTTTTTTTTAAGCCAGCAAGAAATTCCAATTTGTATCCTGGTGTTTGAATCAGAGTGATGGTGAGTTTTGTATGTATCATGTTGTTAGAGGTTACACATTTGATCCAATATTGCTTGGGGTATATATGTGAGTGATTTTTTTCTCATTTCCATTTCCTAGAGTTTATTTTGATAAATACTGTTCTATATGATCTGATACACATAGCAATTGAATGTTTGTGTTTGTGAGGGTATTTCTGGATAAGATTAACATACAAATCAGACAAAGCAGATTGCACTGTATAACACAGATGACCTCATATAGCAGAGGAAGGCCAAAATAAATTGTAAGGCCTGATCCTCTTATGAGGAAGCGATATTCTCCCACCTCACTACTTGAGATAAGATATTGGTTCTTTCCCACTTCTTGACTGGCTTGGAAATATCAGCTTTGTGTCTCCAGTAGCCTGCTTTTCAGATTGGAATTTACCTTGCTGGCCTGTAGCTGCTGATGGACCTTGGAATTTCTTGGCCTCTGCAGTGGTATGATGCAGCCCACAATAACATTTTCTTTGTGTGAAACTATTGATAGATATGTGTATCAAATAGTTCTATCTATCTATCTATCTATCTATCTATCTATCTATCTATCTATCTATCTGCTTCCACTGTTTGAATTTTCTGTAGCCAGCCCTGATTGCACAAGGACTGAAGGTCTAGTTCTGTGCTAGATCCAACACTGAGGTAGCCTTTCATATAGATCTAGTCCTCCAAAATGACAATCTTCTCAGCTTTTTGCCTTTGTCCCAAATATGGACAGTGCTCTAGAAGAATGTGTGCTGGGCAAGGTAGGGAAAGTAGACAGAGAAAGAAGCAGCTCAGGCTCCATCACTGTTCTGATGTGCACTGGTCGGGGGAGGGGTGCAGGGGAGGTATCCTGAGGTCACAGTGTTGGAAACAACCATTTCTGGTTATGAGTCTGTGTCTCACATCTTCCTGCATGTGACACCTGCTCACTGCCATCAGGATACAAGATGACTGGCTTGGGAACTGATCCGAGACTGAATGAACGACTCCTTTAGAAGCGTACCCTTTTACAGAGGTCCTGTTTTATCTGTAGTGAGGGATAGGTGTCTACTGAAAGAGTACTGAGGATCCTCAAGTTTAAAAGGAAGGATCTCAGCAAAGCACTAAATAGGAAATCAGGCTGAACATACATAATGTGAAATGTAGCAGTGCAAAGTTTTGCAATTGGTGGGGAAGATCTAGCAGCAAAATGGTCACAATCAGCTCATGGCTGTTTCCCAGTTACGTTGGGAGAGAGCCACACTGTGGTGTGAGGAAATTAGCTCTGCTCATTCTGCACTGATGCTGAAAAGGCAATTGACCTGTTTTGCAGCCTCTGTTTCTATATTCAAACAGGGAGTGATTTTGTCATGTTTATCAGAGACAGTGTTCATAAACCATTTGTCTCCTTGTGATGAGAGGGTTTGCATTATTTAAGCTGAAAATGAAAATGCCTTCTATTGTTTGGTTTTCAGATGATTGAACAGTTACCACAGAAAAGCTGGACTTATCCTGCCTCTGGGCTCAGTTACGATTACAGGCATAAGCCACCAGCACCTGGCCTTGTTTCATTTTATGGGAGCATTATTTTGATAATTCCAACTGGGTTCTTCCCTGGGTACAGCCACCATCCCTGCTGGGTAGGTATTGTCTAGGCAGTGAGTCTCATTGGCATGTGCCTGGGCACAGCCCAAACCCTTTTCCTCTTCTCAGGGTTAAGGGTTAGGACAGGATTACATGTAAATCATGCCAAGTAAGGTCATAATTCTAAAATAGTTGGATAGGGGCTCAGGCTCACAGTGCCTAGCTGGGAAGCAAGATTCTATCCTAAAAATAACCAGTTAGAAGCCAGGCACTGGTGTCTCATGCCTGTAATCCTAGCTACTCAGGAGGCTAAACTCTGAGGATCATGGTTCGAAGCCAGCCCAGGCAGGAGACTCTTATTTCCAATAAATTACTCAGAAAAAGCTGTGAGTGGTGCTGTGGCTCAACTAGTAGAGTATTATCCTTGAGCACAGAGAGGCTCAGAGACAGACCCTGAGTTCAAGCCCCAGAACTGGCAATAAATAAATAATAAATAACCAGTTAGAAACAGGGATGGAGGCATGGTTCAGTGGCAGTGAACCGTTCTAGTTAGCATGAAGGCTTAGTTCTGTCAAAAAGAAAAAAAGAATCATGGCCTAGCATATCTGTACTTCTCATTTCCTCACTATAGAATTGGTAGATCACCTTTATAATAAGAAGAAAACATATATACACATATATATATATATATACTGAGAGAGAGAGAGAGAGAGACAGAGACAGAGACAGAGACAGAGACAGAGAGAAGAGAGAGGGGAAAAGAAAGAGAATTGATAACTGGCTCCTTGTATCCTCCGAAACTTTAGCTCAAACTCTGTGCTGTCAGGACAAAGACTTATCATAATACCCATTAAGATCCTCGTTTACCAAATCTAACACGTCCCCCCCCCCCCCCCCCCCAGTGTAGCTATCTGAGTGGGATGGGAGGATGGGTTGAAGAAGAGTTACTATTTAAGAAAAGTAAGTAATGTAAACAAGTAACATAATATTTATAGAGAAGGAATCTTCCCCTTAGCTTTTTTTTTTTTATAAAAAGCTACTTAGTAAAAAAAGAAAAAAGAAAAAAAAAAGCTACTTAGCCTTGTTTTCAAAGCATAGGCAAAAGAAAAATGACCTTGAAAGTCTTGAGAGATCATTCAACTAAAAGGTTAGCAAAGTCTAAAAAATGTTCTGAAACATGAAGGTCAGAAGAGACTAGAGGATTTTCTGGGAGTTGAAGTTAAGATCCAGCAGGGAGATTCTACCTTATCCCAGTCACCACTGCAGGCAAGCAGGGGTAGTGGGGGGGAGGGTGGGGGGGAGGGAGGAGGTGAGTAGGAACCATTATTCGTCATCAATTAGTGCAGCCATTATGGAAATTCGAATGGAGGTTTCTCAAAAATTCTAAAACGAGAACAGTCATGCAATCCTGCCTTGCCACTCACTGGGAAATGTTTCAGTTCTTGCATCTTGGGACATACACATTAGAATCTTCCTAGAATGTTCTGCCTTGCAGTTTCAAATCTTATCATAAGGGACTTCTTATTAAAAGTGTCAGAAAAATCTCTCTCAAAACTTTGACCTTTGATTTTTTTTTCTTTTAAACTTAGAATGTAGAAGTCAAGGATGATGGCAAGTTTCTAGTGGAATTTTGATTTTCCACTTTTCCACTCTATTGAAATGGCACCTCCCTTTGAGAGAGAAATCTAAAGTGTGTGTGTTTTTTTTTTTAAAAAAACAATGATTTATTTTTCCTCCTCTATTTGGCAAGATCTGTCTCACCAAGTTTGCTTCTAGGATAAACTTTGTTTTTGTGTTTCTCTCTGAATTTTTCATTGAATATGGTTGATTAACGTAGTTGACTGTTAATCAATATTAGCCAGCCCGGATGGTAAATGATCTTTAAAGATAGGTTCCAAGCAACAATCACTTTTATGGCTGTATTTGTTATCACAATGCTGACAATCTTGATATCAGGATTTTAATATCCGGTAGGATAATGAAATTTCTATCCAACATGGACTTCTCTGTCTTACTACTGTAATAATTGAATATTGCTTCAGGATGGTGAACGGTAATATTTTCTTACTCTCTTTTCACATAAAGCTTTTTAGCGGAGTATTTCCTCCCTCCCAAGCTATAGGGTTTCTTAGATGTGAGGATAAGATAACAAAGAAAAAATTCTTATCTGAGGAGAGGAAATTATGTTCAGTTGGCCTTCTATTTGGTCTTTTGCTTCAAGTAGATATGTATTGAGTTATGTATGGGCTCTTGATATCTCACCTGCATTTGCAGGAAAAGCAAGAAGAATCTAAGGGAAAAAATGCCTTTATTGAGGTGAGAAAAGCTTAGAGGGAAGTTCTCTGATAAGATTGTTTCACAGGCACATAAGTTAGGGTATCAGAGGATCTCTAATTCGGATGAATTATTGCAATTGGTGGGTCCTGGGAGGGGAAAGGTCCTGACTCTGTTCATCTCGCTTCAGCTCTTTGCTGTTAGTGACTCACTGATTAGTAGTAGAAAGAATGGCCAGTTATGACATTGTGAGAACCAGTTTCTTGGGCTGTTCATTGCAAATTTTGGAAGTTATTTGTTATGTTTTATTAAGTGGTATTAGTTAATGAACATTGACTGAGAATCATCTGTGTTCAGTACCCTTAATCAGAGACTTCCAAATTTCAAGCTTGTACCTGTTGGCACGTAATTCTATTCTATCCTATAATGACAGAGAGGAGTTGTCATAGCCAGAGACTATATCATGTTTTCTCTTATCATTGGAAAATAAAAATCTAACCAAATTTCTTCCTGGAAACACCTGCTCTGTGAGTAACAAGAATCATTTGAGCAGGTTAGTCTTTCCTTATAGGTGGTCTGCTGAACACTAAATATCAGGATTTTTTTAGAATATAAAATTCATAAATTATAAGTTTATAACTCAGCAAAATTTTATAAACAAGGTAAACCCAGGCATTGAATACCAAGAGCAAGAAACACATGCCCCATTCAATCAATACTCTCCCCAATGGTAAGCCTGTATCCTTCATTTCTCCATTTTGTGTACTAAAGTAAAATCCAATGTAGTTCTTTTGGGTCTGATTTTTGCTCAACATTTCAAGATTTATCCATGTGATTATGCGCAATACTCATTGTTCATAGGCCATGTGTAATCTAGCCATTTGTCTGTTGATGGGAAATTGTCCAATCTTGCCATTACCAATAGAACATTTTCTGATATATACAAATTTGCATTTGTTGTGGAAAATTATATATGTATCTTCAAATACTGCCAATTTACTCTTCGCACCTTTGTATGAGATATATCTATATATATTAAGATATAGTTTAACATTCAGTGACCACCCTTGAAGCACTGACTCTCTTGTCTGAACTAGCTTGTTCTTTTTTTTTCTTTTTTGTCCTTTTCCCCTACTGTTCTTCTTTGGTGTTAGAACCTAGAGTTCTTTTAAATTCATTTTTCTTACATTGTTTATTAACACCAATTATCTTGACTTGTCCATATATTCCTATAATGTATCTTTGTCAGGACCCCTCTCTCTCTCTCTCTCTCTCTCTCTCTCTCTCTCTCTCTCTCTCTCTCTCTCTCTCTCTCTCTCTCTGTCTTTTTCTGTCTGTCTTTATCTCTCCCCCACCCCTCTCCCTTAGCTTCCTTTCTCTCCTTTGTAAACCAACCTCAGAAAACATTGTTCGATTTTCCCATGTCCTGACCATCTTCATCTTCCTGTAACTCTCTGTTTTCACTCCCTCTCCACTAGCACTTCAACCCACAGGGCCTGTTGTACACTCCTGTCATGTTAATTGGCCCAGGAGGTTTCACCTTATCTTGCACGTGTATATACAGTACTTCAATCAGGCCGACTTCCCTTTCACGTTCACTCTTCCTATCCCCTCACTCCTATCGTTCAGCAGTTCTCAGTGAATGTCAAGAAATGTCAGAAATTGAAAGGTCCCGATAGTGATTGTTGTATGAGAAGACCAAGGAAGTTACTCTGACTTCCAAACCTGAAGAACATCAGAGACTTTGCTAAGATCCTGCTGATAAAGGTAAGGGTAGCTAACACTGTGTGAGAGTCCACCATTATCTTTTCCTACAAGCACACACAGGTATTTAGGGCTGAATCTGGGAAATCCAAACAACATAAAGACTCAGTGCTCCATCGTTGCATGGAACACCAAGTGGAAACAAACCAGTCCTCAGAGAGTTGGTCAAGTGCTCCAGTCACAGCTCAGAGTTACAGCGGGAGTAGAATGGAGTCTTTGCTTCTCTTTCTGGTGCAGTATGTCCTGTGGTATGAGCAATTACCTTGGGTAAATTTTGTCAGTTGTAGAATGGCGATTAGTCAGCTCAGATCAGGAACAATAGATCTGAGATTTGAAATCAGAAAAGCATGATGATGACCATGGGGAAAAAAAAGAAAAAACAAAACTGAACAAAACCCCAGAGCCTACAAATTCTGTTCCATGAACCATGCTTTGACGGATGCCAGAATAAAGATGTTATACTCATTAGAGCTCCTTTTGGAAGTGGTTTTAGAAATGGAGTCAGCTTGGTGCATATTAGAAAGAAGAGTTAAAATTCATGAGTAGAATGCAGTAGCAACTTGTGAATGCCTTTACCAGACAGCATAATTAAACACAGTGGACTTCCTTTAAACAGAGAAATCAATGCAAGGGGTGGCGTATGTTACTTCAGTTTGAACTTAGGAAAATCCTACTAGGGTCTAGGAGATTAGGAAGTTGTGGGCCTGAAAAGATATATTAGTTTAGGGAACAATCAAGATAAAAAGTGATGATGACCCCAAGAGCTGACTATGAGATTGAAAGAAATTAAAAAAGAATTGTTCTGAAGAGATATCCATGAGTTTACACACTATGAAAAAGAAAGTGCAAATAGTGGGTATGGTCAATGTGACTTCAGGGAGAGACATGAGAGGAAAATATTGGCCTTCTCTGTTAGCAGGGATTTTAATGGGGGAGGGAAATGTGGAGAGAATGAAACACAATCCTACTAAATCAACACAATGTTTTTTACTATCTGGGAAAAAGGGAGAAGGTCAGAGATGGAAGGAGTTGTATAAAAGCACTGATACAATGAGAGGCTGTGACAGGAGGGAACAATTGTCTGTGGAAGCTCTTGAACCTGTCTACAAACAGAAGTATTTGAATTAAGCTTACGTACTGTTACTATGGCTCCCCAATTCCAGTTGTCTGAGATCCTTGTCCTCACACCAGCTTTTTTCTTCTGTGTGTTAGGAACACAGGTACTTACCTATATGGCTAAGAAATGAAAAGACAATTGAAAATGTTCTAAATTTCCCATACGTGGCTGAAAGGAATTCAGCTGACGTGTTTGTTTTTTTTTTTTAAAGCTACAAGGGAAACTTCCTTGATGATGGGAAACTGGACGGTGGACTCTTAGAGTATTTACAATAGGGACACACATAGTTACTCATGTTCACCGAGTAATTTAGTGGTTAACTCTGTGATTGAATACATGGAAGGATGCCAGTTTGCCTGGCAAATATAATGACATTATTTGGTATAGCTTATTTTCTGTCCTTGAGCTTTTGAATGGGTTTAATCTAAACTCATTTTTGACTTTTCAAAGCTTGTGATCAATCCTGTAAATGTCTTTTGTGAATTGTCAGGCTGGGCAAAGTTTCTTGTTTCTGTCTTGATTCCTTTCTTTGCCGAAGGTCAGTGCAAGATACAGTTCTCTGTGGATGAGGAATGATTTGATTTTTTTTCTTGGCAATTAGGGACCGTTAGCTTAACTAGAATTGAGGAGAAAAAAAATAACAAGATTTATACTTAAAGTTTGTATTCTCTTTTTTCTATGTATATGTTACTGAAGAATCAAATCTGGGTCTTTGTGCTTGCTAGGTAAGTACTCTACCACCAGGCCAAACTCCTGGCCTTCAAATTGGTATTCTCTCTAGCAAACTATCTTCTATTACCCTCCTCTATTGAAGAACATATGGTGAAGCTCATTTTCTTTACCAAAATGATCTTTGGGTAGAATTTTTATTTGTTCACAGAAGCTTTATCATGTCTGAAATGTTTCAAGTTTCATAACCAGATACTGGGTCCAGCCCTATATTTGAAATCCATAAATTCGGCATGTGGAATTCTGAGCATAGGAATGAAAGCCTCTCCCTTCTTCCACAATCACCCATAATATTTATTGATTGGGATCTTTGTCCAGACTAACATCCTGTCCTGAGTTTGTACGCCTGAATTTGTATACTGAGATAGGCAAGCATCCTACTACCGAATGTGTCACAGATTTTGCTTTTTGAAATATGCTGTAGCCGTCTGTTGTAAGGTAAGGGCTACTTTTTACCTGTTGATCTCAGAGTGTTCTCTTTGCAAATAATATCCTTTTATTGGTGACTGACATCTTCTTCCTTCCCTCCTCCTCCTCCTCCTCCTCCTCCTCCTCCTCCTCCTCCTCCTCCTCCTCCTCTTCCTCCTTCTCCTCTTCCTCCTCCTTCTTCACTTCCTCTTCCTCCTCCTCTTCCTCCTCTTTCTCCTCCTCCTCCTCAAAGGAAGGGAAAATGAAGTGGAATACAACCTGGACTACTTCTCACCTAAAGTCATTACTTTTTACTATTTTGAAATTACTCAGTCTGAAAACCTGTACACATGATTTTAAAGTAAGAGTCATTTTATGAAAGTGTTTATAAAAATGTCCAAGTTATGAAAAATGTTTTTTTCTAAACACATACATAATAGCTTAAAAGCTGAGAGTGCAATAGTAAAAATCAGTAGCTTGGAGGTTTGTGGATTGCTATAAAAATACACACTAAGGCTTAAAGAAAGGAAGGGACAGGGCTTTCCTGGGGTTCTGACAACTCAGCAAGAGAACTTTCCAGCACCGTGTGTGTGTGTGTGTGTGTGTGTGTGTGTGTGTGTGTGTGTGTGTGTGTGTATACACTGCAGATTGAACTCAGGGCTTTGCATTTATAGCCAAGAATACTATTCGTTGAGCCATACCATCAACACTTTTTACTTTTATTATTTTTTTTGCCAGTTCTGGGCTTGAACTCAGGGCCTGAGCACTGTCCTTGGGTTTTTCTCCAGGCTAGCGCTCTACCACTTAAGCAACAACACTACTTCAGCTTTTTTCTATGTATGTGGTACCGAGGAATTGAACCCGGGGCTTCATGCACATTAGGCAAGCACTCTACCATTAGGCTACTGTCTTGCCCCATTTTTATTATCTTTTTTTTTGCCAGTTGGGGCTTGGACTCAGGGCCTGAGCACTGTTCTTGGAGTTTCTCAAAGCTAGAGCTCTACCACTTGAGCCTCAGCACCACTTCTGGCTTTTTTTCTATGTATGTGGATCCGAGGAATTGAACCTGGATCTTCGTGCATGCTAGGCAAGCACTCTACCACTAGGCCAAACTCCCGGCCCCATTTTTATTATCTTTTAAACAGAGTTTTACTGTCTCCCAGCCTGGCTGAGACAATGATCCTCTTCTACACTCTGAATTGTTGAATAGCTGGTTCAGATGAGATCCGGTAAGCCCAGGCTGGCTTTGAACTGTGATCCTCTTAATCTCTCAATCTCAGCCTCTGAGTCACCAGGATTACAGACATAAGCCACTGAGCATGGATCCTGGATACTTCTGGAATAGAAACCTTTTCCTTCATGACACTAAATGTTTTGTTTCTGGGAAGAAATTATTTCTTCATAGAGCACAAATTTGTCCCAGGACTGGGACACCAGAGTAGCTGGAATCAAGAATGGAGTCATACTCAAGAACAGGCCTGAAGACCAATGGAATAGAACTGAGGACCCAGATATTAAACCACAGACCTATCACCACCTAATCTTTGATAAGGGACCCAAAACAATAGAATGGAAGAAAGACAGCCTCTTCAACAAATGGTGCTGGCAGAACTGGTGAAGCACCTGCAGAAAACTAAAGTTGGATCCTTGTTTGTCACCCTGCACCAGGCTTAACACTAAATGGATCAAAGACCTGGAGGTAAAAGCAGATACACTGAAAACTTTACAAGAAGGAATAGGAGATACACTAGGTCTTCTTGGCACAGGTTGCAACTTTCTCAATAAAAACCAAGAAACACAACAAATCAGAGAAAGTCTGGATAAGTGGGAATGCATTAAACTGCAGAGCTTCTGTATGGCAAAGGACATAGCTATCAAATTAACTAGAAAGCCTACAGAGTAGATCTTCACTAACCATACAAGGGACAAAGGCCTTGTATCTAAAATATATCGATAGCTCAAAAAATTGAATCACTCCAAAACTAATCTCCAAAGAAACAACCATCCCATCAAAAGATGGGCCAAAGACTTAAAGAGCGTCCTTTCTGAAGAAGAAATAAAAATGGCCTATAGACACATGAAGAAATGCTTGACATCGCTGACCATAAAAGAAATGCAAATCAAAACAACTCTACGATTCTACCTCACTCCAGTTAGAATGGCCAGGATCAAGAAATCTAATAACAACAGATGCTGGAGGGGATGTGGCCAGGAGGGATCACTACTACACTGTTGGTGGGAGTGCAAACTCATTCAACCACTATGGAAAGCAGTATGGCAGTTCCTCAAAATACTAAACATAGAGCTCCCCTGTGAACCAGCAATTGCACTACTTGGCATTTACCCAACCGTCCAGAAACAAGGGCATACTAAATCCACTAGCACAATGATGTTCATTGCAGCACTATTTACCATAGCAAAGATATGGAACCAAACCAGATGTCCCTCAGTTGATGAGTGGATCAACAAGATGTGGTATTTGTACACAATGGAATTCTATGCTGCTGTGAGAAAGAATGACATTGCCCCATTTGTAAGGAAATGGAAAGACTTAGAAAAAATCATATTAGGTGAAGTAAGCCAGACTCAAAGGAACATAGACTTAATGGTTTCCCTCATCTGACATAATCAGTAGAAACCTTGGGCTCTCCTAGCAGAGATTCACAATAGAACAAAACCTAGATACATAAGTCCATATAGCATGACGCTAAATGTAAGGACCTCCAGGATATAGAAACAAAAGCCATAAAGTGACTGATTGTTGTCCTTAATGTTCTATGTTATCACTCATCTCTTTTGCTGTCCCTTGGTTATCTCGTATTGTTACAATATTTCACCTTGTTATCTGATATATTTTATATATGCTTAATTGATTAATTGAAATAGGAGAGGGAAGGGGCAAAATCAAGATGATCAGGGTGATGGGGAGAGGGAAATGGGGACCATAACATGAGAAAGGGTATCAATATTTGTGAAGTAATATACCTTCTATCTGGTGAATATACTGCAACCCTTGTATTAATTACAATAAAAATATAAGAAAAAAAGAATGGAGCCATAGACTTCTGACCTTAAAGGTGAAATCCATAGTCCATTTCAGTGACGTTCAGCCCTTCAGAAGGAGATCAGAAGCTTGTGGTTTAGTCATACCCTGCAGGCGATTGTTGGCATATTGCTTGCCAGAGTGGATGATATTGAGCAGCTGTTGCCTAGAGCAAGAGGAGAGCTTAAACCAGTAAAGCTCATATTGTTACACTTGGACTGTGCCGTGAACGAGTTAATCCTTGCAACCCATGGTTTAAGTACAGACACTGCTGTTTTTATGGGCCTGATCTCCAGGTCTTTATCTCATGGGTACAGCCCTGCCCTTGGGTTAAGGGCCAGACCAGGTTCAGAACTACCCACAAAGTTTAAGGTCAGTGGCCAGACTTGAAGTGGAGCCATGGGTAGTAATTGCACAAGTCCATTTTCAGGCAGTGGCTCATTCTTTGTTGTGGCTTCATGATTCTACAAGTCGTGATGATTGTTGATGAGCTCTCTTCATTTAACTGCCACCTCCAATCAGTGTGTGCTTAATGAAGTCCACACAAATTAATTAGTGCAAATTGTCAGTGACAAACAAGCCCAAAGCAAAGCTGAAGGGGCTAAGAAGGGGATAGTGCTTTCTAAGAAAGAGACTTGTTTTCATTCGAAATGGCTTGGGGGGCAAGAAATATTGTGCAAAGACAAATGAGTGATGCTGCTATTTACACTCAGAGAATTATTTGTAGAACGTATTCACCGATTGTAGAACTGAGTTGTTTAGGAAGGCTGTTCTGCGATGCTTAAATCATATAATATTTCAGCATGTGAATCATTAACATAGAAAGAATGACAAGGAGACATACTTGGTTGATTTGGACACTGTTGCAAAGTACAGGTATATTTCTGATGTTTTCTGTGTTCAACTCAAAAAGGAGCATGAATGCTACATAGGACGGGCAGAAAGAATCTTAGATATTATCTAGCTCTCTTCTTCCAGTTGAGTAAACACAGATTGCTTTTGGAATGAGATAAAAAAGAAAAAAAAATCCACCTCTTCAGTAAAGGGACACTGTTACGGGTCAAGAACAGAAACTCTTGGATTTCTTTGTTGTTATTTTTTTTTCTTTGTGATACTAGGCTTAAACCTTAGAGCCTTGCAGTTCTTAGGTAGCTTTTCTCCTCTTCAGTCTCCTATTGTGATAGGGAGGGTCTCACTTTTTTCCCAGCCTAGATTGGACTTGGAGCCTTCTAGTTGTGCATTCCCCAAAGCTGCTGTGATCAGTACATGCTTCCATGTTCAGCTTTGTCTTCTGAGTTAGGGTTTAGGGAACATTTTTTACCCAGTCTGGTCTCAAGTTTTGATCCTCCTGGGCTCTGCCTCTGGGAAAGCTAGTATTCCAGATGTCATACCTGTCAGAAACCTCCCCTTTTAGTGCCCTCAAACAGTCTCACTCTCCATGTTGCCTTAGGTTTATCATGGTATCCTCATAGAGCTTCTAGATCTTTCAGCAATAAAACTAGTATTTTGAGACTACTGCCCACTGATAGTAAGTTGCACACCAATGTTATATGCTCCATAGAAAATGTGTTAAGATGTCACTCTGAGAAGTATGACTTTTCATTTAGAGTGAATGGCTATTCTAAATTCTTTTGCTCACAATCTTTGGCATAGGGATCAATCTTTAAGTGGGTAATGCTTTAGCATTAAGATTAACAAAGAAAAAGGCCAGATCAGTGAAATACTAAAGAGAAACTCAACTGGATTGAAAATATCAGTCGGCAATTAACTGTCATCTGGAATAAAATTATTTGTCTTTTAAAGGAAGAGAACATATTCTACTCTCTACTTCCTATCATCCACAAGACTTAGCACATATTTAGTCAAGGAGGCAGAAAAGCATGGTACATGGTAAAGAAAAAAGTAGGCAATAGAGCAAACTGACATGACCTAAATGTTGCCATTGCCACATAACTACCTCAAAACTTTAGACTAAATATATACTTCAAGACTTAAAGTAGAATATGAATTCAATATGTGAAACAATAAAGCATCTTCCTTCTTTTCCTAGTTTGTAAAAGAAAACAAGGGGCTGGGATTTTGGCCTAGTGGTGGAGTGCTTGCCTAGCATGCACAAAGACCTGGGTTCGATTCCTTGGTACCAAATACATACAAAAAGCCAGAAGTGTACTGTGGCTCAAGTGGTCAAGTGGTAGTGTTATAGCCTTGAGAATGCCCATGAACAATGCTCAGGCCTTGAGTTCAAGCCCCAGGACTGGCAAAAAAAGAATAATAAAAAAGAAAACTAAGCAGAACCTATAATATGCTTAGTGGGGATTATAAGTTAAAACACATACTGCTATGATATGAAATGTTTCATAACCAGCTCATTGGAGAAAAAGATTTATAACACTTGACAAATAACTAGATGCAAATACTTTCACAATTACTGATTTACGGTACCAATGTGATGCTGATCATATTATTAAATTCACAGAAAATTAACAGTCACATGATGAGCCAGTTTATGGCAGCTCCAGTGTCATATTGAAAATATGACAGAAGTAGCATAGAAAGGGGTATACATAGAATTATACTTCCTTCAATCTCTTTCATTTCTTCATACCAAACAGCATGATATCAGCTGTGAGTGGGCTCTGTCATGTTAAGCCTTTATACTCCTAGATGAGAGCATTTATAATAATATACAAATCGATGGGCCAGGCATCATGGCTCAAGCTTGCAATCCTAGCTACTAGGGAGAATTCAGGAGATCAAGAAAATGACAGTCAACACCAACTTGGGCAGAAAGAGTTTGGAAGATTCCATCCCAATAAATGAATGGGTGCAGTGAAGCATGCCTGTCATTTTAACCATATGGAGAAGCACAAGACAGGAGAATCACAGTCCAGATCAGTTCTATAAAGCAATGCTCTGTCTTAAAAATTAACCAACACTAAAAAAGCTGACGGAGTGGCTTAAGTGGTAGAGTACCTTTCTAGTAAGTGCAAAACCCTGAGTCCAACTTGTCAGTACCACTCCTTCAAAAGATGTACATCTAAAACATTAATAGGCAGTCTCAGTTTCCTTACTAAGACTAATACAACACAAAGCAAAAGAGAACAAGAGGAATATGGGATAAATAAAAAAATGCTATATATCAATAATCCCACTGAATAAAAATATACCATTATTGTTCAAAATGGTTGGTCTATATGAAAAGCAAGATCTAAGTAACACTCTCCATATGAAATTTGCTTTAAGTACAAAGGTACAGATCACTTGCAATTAAAAGGATGGAAAATAAATATAGCTTAAGTTGATGTGACTAAATTAATGTCACACAAAATAGAACTCAAGATAATTTGTGTTATTAGTGATTAGAGAGATGTTTTATAATGCTATGAAGTTTACTTCTGTAGAAAGACATAATATTCCTAATGTGTATTTACTTCTAATTATATGGAAGTCCCTAATTAAAGTACTGCATGAATAGAACGGCAAAAGCTTTAGTTTTGGAGATTTTTTTTTTAGCTGATTGTAAGTATTGAAAAAAAGGCATTAAGACTCATCCCTGACAAAGCAAGGGCATTTCTTAAAAGATAAGACCTCAAGTATTTAACAGTTTAAACATTCTTTATTGTTCTTTAGAATATCTTAATTTTGATTGTATTTTATTGTTGGGATAATGTATAGAGGGGTTGTTTCCTATTTGAGGCCATTGTAAACAACCTTTGAGGGTATTCTATAATATGTAAGATTGAATAATAAATCTTGATGGAAGTATTTCATTCTCCTGAAGTATATACAGACTCTTATCTCTGCTTCTGCACACACACACACACACACACACACACACACACACACACACACACACACGTGCACACAGAATGTATTCCTCCATGCTGAAAAGTGAGAAGTACAAGAAAATAACAGAAATGAAAAAACAGGAGAAGTCAGTATGTTCTTATTTTCTCCTCTCTTTGCTGAGAAATACTAGTTTTACAATTTGGAAGGAGGAAAATCTTCACAAGGTAAAGACCTACATTAAATAACAATGACAACAAATGCATCTTTGCTGGACTACCTGGAATGCTGAAGCATAGAAATGAAATGAGAAAATGAATAGGAAAAGTCCCACTCTAAATTCACCAACTTACAGCGTGGATTTCATTTATTAGCATTCCATTTTTCTTAGCACTGAAATATGTTGTTAGTTGGAATTAAGGACAGGTGAAATATAGACTGCAATGAGGAGAAAATCCTAGTTATGCACACTGCGAAGTGGTAGGTGCCAGATACAATAGTCCATCATGAACACACACACACACACACACACACACACACACACACACGCCTACACACCTCAAATCAATAAACTTGGGAGACAGTCAATGTCGTTATCTGAATGCAATCCCGAGAAGAGAGAGAAAACTGAGAGAAGAGACCCCTCTACCTCTCACAACAAACCAACTCAACAAACCCATGAGAGTGTATGAAAAACTAGATGTCAGAAAAAGTATTGAGGGCTGGGCAAAATGATTCAAACCTGAAGGGAAAAAAGATACACAAGCAGGAGCTTCTAATCTATAGTTAGATTTAGAATATTTGGCACTTCGCACACACCTTGTTGTTGAAAATCTCCGATGCTGAACTCCTTAGGGTATTATTGAGTTCTGGCAAATATTTCACCCTTTATAGATGCAAGTCTGATGCCTTTCAGTGGCTTGCCAAATGGATGTTCAATGGCGAGATAGACTTGGATTTGATTAAAAGTTCATTTTTGTAGCTACCAGGAGAAATGTCAATTAGGCACTTCTCCATAACAGAGAGCCAGAGTAGAAAGGAGAAAATAAACGAGTATACATCCTTTGAGACTATGGCTTATTGATATGTTTTCCACATGAAGCCTGAGTGTCTTTTATCACTTGATACTGAATCTTGATATTAAAGGGAAAGTAGCATTTCCTTTTAAAGCCAGGCTATAAACCTTGTCTATACACAATGTACAGGGCTTTCTAGGCTACAGACTTGAGGGATAGTTTAATTGTGTAGTCCTCACAGTGTGAGGGTCTTATGGATATTTATTACTATGGTAAGTATGGATGGCTGGTCTGGTCTCTATATTTCAATACAGTCACATCCTGGGAGGAGGATTAGAATATTGGATATTTGCACGGGAGCACTGAAGTGGAGTTGTTCTCTCTCAAATCACAATTATCTTTTACTGCCCACTCAATTCTCATTTCATTGCTCCCACTTACTTCCATTGCCTGTGGAGCCTCCCAGATTTCTTTCTCTAGATTCGCAAGTGGGGATATATTATTGTAATGGAGCTGGGCACTGGGAAGTGTGGCTCAAATATCTAATGTGCCTGGGATCTACTCGGCAGAAGGTTAGTTATGTGAGGTCTTTCCATTCCCCTGTTGGATATCTCTCCTTTTACCTCTGGTCTTTGTCTAACACTTACTGTTTTTTTTTCCTATTCATTTTTCCTGGGGGCCTGATGCTTTTTATCTGATGCGAATTCTTGCCTGGCTTCTAAAATTCCATCTGAGAACCTTCTTTCATCATTTGGCCATTAGAGGCTGAAGTATTTGTGGACACACAATGAATAGTTCTCTCAGACAAAGTCCTTAACCTTTAGCCATGAATTCTTCCTATTTTGGTACAAAGGAGACTATCAATTTTATCTACGATGTCAAGCTAATTGGGAACTGTTTTTGGTGTGGGACTTTGTCCCCACCCCTATATACCAGTGTTAGTATGGAAATCATACTTGGTTCATTTCCTGTATGCTCTGGGCACTGCTTTGCTTTATTTTTAAAGTGGGAAAGAGTCACCTTTTGAAAATCCTCTTCATCTCAAACTTTCCATTCAGTCCTCTATGCTGGCAAGACATTGAAGATACAGCGGAATTTCCTGCTGGTTATACTTAAGTCTCAAGGAGTGATGTATCCTTATTTTCCCCCCAAAATAAAGCTGGGATTAGCAAACTCCTCTATATTGAATTCATATGTTCCCTTTTCTTCTCAATTCATTTGAACTTTATCTCTCAAGTTCACAAACAGTAGTGTGTGTGTGTGTGTGTGTGTGTGTGTGTGTGTGTGTGTGCATTTCCTGAGGCTTGAACTCAGGGCCTGGGTACTATCCATGAGTTTTTATGCCTGGGGTTGCTTTGAACCATGATCTTCAGATTTCAGTCTCTAGAATAGCTAGGATTACCAGTATGCACCATTGGTGCTTGACACATTTTAAGTTTTCCAAAGAAAGAGAATAAAAAAAATATAGGAAGGTGGGAATCCCTTATGTTTTCTGTTACAGCTCAGTTAAAGATCTCTAGTAGTTCCTATAGCTCATCAAATCCTCATTAAATGCTAGCTGAATCAGATTGAACAAAGATGTTTTTGAGTAATGAGAACTTCACTTTGACACCTACTCTGTTTTCATGGTTTTTGAAAGCATAGAGTTTTATCAGCAGCTGCTCTGCCAAGTACAATGACAACCGAGGCTCTGGCGCCATACACTAGTCCTCTTGGGTCAGATCATTGTCTCTCTAGGCTCATTTCTGATCTTCCCCTGTTTCCAGAAATATGACTTTCCTAGCACATTCTTCCACTTCACAAAAGTGCCTGAGAGTCAGTTTTATGCATCACCTACTTTAGCTTTGGAATCTCCGGGTTGTGGCTTATTTCTTGCAGAGCTTGGAGAGCTAGGGTTGGTAAACATTGTCAACATTGCTTCGTGGATTTGATTCTGCTCGTTGGCTTGGGTGCACATCAGAAGCACCACAGACACCGAAACCAGCCTTGTCATTTTGGGCTGCACCTGCTCAGGCTTCTGCACTCAAGGGGCAGAAGTTATTGCAATTGTGTTTCTTCACAAACATTGTGCTGTTTCGGATTTGTGTCCATCCGTATAATTTTGTGGGGGAAAACAGGCTTCAAAGCCACACTTGTTTTCATACTAGGTGCCTTGTGATTCCCTTTATGAACTAACTAGGACATATTTAGATAGCAAGCACTTTAGGTCTCTGGCAAATGAATGATTTTTTTCTTAAGTTCTGTGGTTAGAAGCATATAACCATTTGGTATATCACTGGAGACCAAAGATAACACTTCTATTTTGTAAGATATTGTGATTTTAAAGTACCCCTAGAATGTCTTTTACTGTTATTTTTTATTTTATTTTTGATTATCGAGGTAATGTATAGAGGGGTTACAGTTACATTCGCCAGATAGTAGGCGCATTACTTCTCACACATTGATACCTCTTCTTATGTTTTTGTCTCCATTTCCCTCTCCCCACCTGCTCCCAAACATCTTGTTTCCCCCCTTCCCTTTTGTATTTCAAATAAACAAATAAGCGAATATACAATATACCAGGCAACAAAGTCAGATACAGTAACAACATGATTTACTATTATTTTCTCCATCAAAATTCATACTGGCAATTGTTTTATATTTTAATGGATATGAAACTATTCACATACTATTTCTCTACTTTTATCAGAGTTGAGGTATAGACTGTAGTCAGGAAAATATCGTATTTGCAACTTAAAAACTTAATTTGGCTGGGAAAGCTGGTGAATGAGCTGACATGTAGCTCAATGGCAAAATGCTTGCCAAGCAAGTATAATGCCCTGGGTTCGATCCCCAATACCAAAAAAAAAAGAACAGGAAAAAACAGTTTAAAACAGCAATAACAACAAAACCCCAACCAAACAAAGGAGTCCTCCTGTTGCAGGGGTGATTGGCCTGGAGCGGGAGCAGGGCAGGGGACTTGAAGCTACAGGAGCTAGGGGGGGTCACTCAGCTTTTTTGCTGGCCCCGGGCGAGATTTTAGTGATGTGAATTGCCTTTATGCTTACATGAAATTTGAGGACTGAATGGTTATCTGGATTCATCTATTCTTCATTATAAAAAGTGTTCCATGATTTTAATAAACAAAGCTAATAGGTCACTGGTAAAACTTGAATTTCAGGTATAAAATCAATCAGGCGCATTTTTATTTTTTTAGTAGAAGTATAGTGCATGGAATCCATGGGCTAATGTTCATGCTCAAATATTCTCTGTGTGTTTGAAATCTGAATGTTGCATTTTTTATTATGGTAACCTTAATCTCAAGGCAACCAATGTATTGGATGAAATGTAGTGTCTACTCTTCTTAGTGTTACTTTCTGATTTGGGACTTCAGAATAAAGAAAATCCTCCTGGAACATTCTGCTCCAACATCCCCGAAAAGCAATATTATTATCACCTGCAAATACATGGCAAACCTTCACTCCATACTCCTTGCCCATTTTACCCCAACTCAAGTCATTGCTCTGAGATTTTGCAGCTGTCTGAGCCAGCTGTTGTTACCTAGATTCAGGTGGGGATAGAAGGATATTTACAAATTTTATGTCAGTGTTCCTTTCCAAACCCAGATACATAAATATAGGAACAGGTGATACAAAGAACTAGGGAGAAATGTTGAAAACAGAGAAAATTTTCATCATTTGGGCAAATGTAAAATGCAAAATCTCATCAGTGGTTTCAAATGGTGGAATAGAAGCACCTGCCACTTGATTTCCCCCCAGGTGGGATATTTTATATCTTCAGCGTGCAGATGGGAGAGTCTCAGACAACCTTATTGCATCACTGAAAATGGGCCATCAGAGTCCCTCAGAGGTATAAATTTGTCTATTGAAATGGCCAAATTACTAAATTTGCCTCTCGATTCTCATGTTCAGCCCATTTTCAGAGTTATTAGTTAGAAGAACAAAGCTATTACATTGGGAGTTTTGACAGAAGGCAGCCCGTCATTCCTTCAGAAACGTCACTGTGCTAGGCCCTGCACTTCTGTCAGAGATTTGCAATATTCTGGTACTCTACACTTGTGGTTGCACCTGCTGGCAGGGCAACCCTGTGCCTGCATTTCAGGTGAAAGCAAACTCTCATTGTTAAGACACATGGAGAACTGGCTTGGACTTCTTATGCCTATTTGTGATGTATTCTTTTGGACAAGCTGCTCATTTAAGCACCTCCCCAAGCTTCACATATGTGTCAGCTGAGAACCACACACATTGTGTTTTCCCTTTGAAATTAAGTTTAATCTTTGAAAAGCTTGCAGAGGCTCAAGCCTGATTTCTGAATGATTTCCATGTGTTCACACAACATTCCAGCGATGAAAGAAACATCACAGGGTCATTTTCCATAGCCTCTCATGGTTAGGGGCTTTTGGTATCCAGCCACAGAACAGAATTCTGTTTGTATTTGTTTCCTTCGAAAATGACCGGTGTCATAGAGAGTTTGAGAAGTGATATATTCCCAATGCATACCCATATTTCTCTACATCCCTAATGCCTATGAGAAAATCTCTACCCAGTCCTCTTTAGCTACAGAACCATGTCCCAGCTGTAGAGCTGCACATTCAGGACCAATCAGTTTCATTGAATCCATCTGACATTTCAACTGGACAAATTTCCTCATGAGGGGATTGCCCTGAGCATGGCAGGAGGTTTGGACTGTGGTCACTCGGGGAAGCATCAGGCACTCATGCCAGGCTTTGTTTGTGGGGTGAGCTGTAGAGTTCATGTGTACAGGCATTTGACATCTTTTATTTGGTATCTTGGTGGATTGGTTCCAGGACCTTCTTCTGCACCAAAGACCCCCCAAATCCGAGGATGTTTGAGGATTTTATATGAAATGATGTAGTATTTGTGCAAATCCATGAAGCATTGGGATGTACATTAAATCACAGAAAGATTGCATATCTTGCCTAGAGCCAATTCCATTCAGCAGCTACTGTGATGGAGGAAAAAAGGATTACTGTAGATACATCTTGTCAAGAGAGGCAAGAGTTTTTGGGACAGACTCCATCCTTCCTTCCCCCTAAACTCCCAGGCTTCTTTACGTCTCAGTTTTTAATGGGTATGTGTTAGCTTGGGAAGGTTTTGGGTTACAGATCAAAGGGCGCATTCCCAGAGGTAGATAACAGGATGTCAGGAAATAAAGATCAGGCTCACTAAAGAACAGGCACTCAGCCACTTTTTGGAAAAGATCATTGTAAAATGTCAGACACTTGGAATCTTATGTCTTTACTTAAACACAAGATAAGGCAAACACACAAACCAGACATTTTCCACTGGCATTGGACTTTCTCTACTTATACAATTGATTCATACTTCCTGTACCCAGTCAGATATCGCACGTGGCTCTTGAGTCACCCCATTCATTGTCAAGTACATTATTTGAATAATAAAGACAAGACAAAAGTCTGTACATGTTAAGCATAAATGCTTCCCCCCCAAATATTTTCTTACGATAGTGGATTAAATCCATTAATGAGGAACCTGTGGATTCAGGTCAACTGCAATTATTTATCTATTTTAAACAAGAACCATTATCTCAGCAGACCTGTAATCCTAGCTACTCAGTAGGCTGTGATCTCAGGATCATGGTTTGAAGTCAGCCTAAGAAAGAAACTCTCTCTCTCTCTCTCTCTCTCTCTCTCTCTCTCTCTCTCTCTCTCTCTCTCTCTCTCTCACACACACACACACACACACACACACTCACACACACACACACACACACTCACACACACACACACACACACATCAGAAGTAGAGCTGTGGCTCAAGTGGTAGAGCACCAGCCTTGAGCAAAAAAGCTCAAGAACAGTACCCAGATCTATTCAAGCCCTAGAACTCACACACACAAAAACGAAAACCACTCTATCCTCCTGTTTCATGGACGAAAGCCTCTGTTATTGTATTTTTGTGTTTGCTACCATTTTTGCCAGTAAAAGATTTTCTAGGATGATTTCAGATTAACGAGAGAAAGGTGTTCTGAATGTCTCAGAACTTTTTCTTATGTAAAAGGCAAATATAGTTTGTTTCATTTTAATAGGCTGACATAGAGTTTTGGATTTACTTTAAACCTACTAGTAACTGCCAGAATGTTTATTTGCTTGCGTGCCTGCATGCGTGTGTGCATGCTTGCATGCGTGCTTCATGGGTGTGTGTGGCAAGCATGCGTGCTTCATGGGTGTGTGTGGGTGTGTTTATATAGCTAGCTTCTATTTCTTTAGCACTGATGACATTGTCAGTGGACACATTTAGTCTTTGTTCTATTATCCCTTAAAAAAATGATAGAACACTGCAGTGAATGCCTGTTAGTCGCATGGGCAATGAGAAACCCAAAGTAAAAACTCTTGATTCCATATCAGTATCTACCACACAAAGGCCACTAATTCCTTTGCAAAAAAAAACAAAATCTGAACCCGGGGTTGTTCTGTCATGCTATCCTTGAGGCTACCAGGCTCCTGCCAAATGACTCCCATTAGAAGAAGGGCAGCTCAGAGCTGCAGAAGGCTCTGGAACAAAGGCTTTGTCTCTAGTCTCTAAGCTGTCAACCTACATGCCCAGACTTATCACAGTCCACAGAAAACTGGAGAAGAAATATCTTCAAATCCTCCTGGGCCCTGAGGCTCCATTCCCATCAGCAGAAACGGTGAGTGAAGAATTACCTTCCATGAGCACAAAACTGAGCTCCTTTCTGTCATCTAACTGCAGGGTCTGAATGTAGGTGTTTCTCCCTTATTGAAAAAGAGGAAATAACTGAAGGTCACTGGGCTTTGCTTTAGGAGGAAGGCAATTAAGTGGTTAAATTAACTTGCTGTTTGCCCCAGGGTTTATGGGAAATCCTGTTGGGAAAAATTTTTATAGCTCAGATGGTCAAGATAATTAAGCTGATTTCATGTTCATATAAAACCCACTTAATGAGGTGACACTTTTACAGATGTGCCAAACTTTGAGCAGCCACAAATTCATATTACTAATGTCTTCACTTTCTAATTTAAACAGAGAGGAGGGAAAAAACAAAACCAAGATTTCTTCTAGTTGCTCTGCACAATTTGGGATGTGGTTGAGGCTCTACCTTAGACTTAGGATGAAGAGGAGCACGATCTGTGGTGTTAAACTTTCCCAGTTGTGCAGGCTGTGACTGGAGTGGACACAACAGGAAAGCAGGAGCAAAAAGAGAGCCATCAAATTACCTAGTGTATGTATGCATTGCTCTTTGGGCAGTTTAAAATGAATATTGGAGGTCTGGGCATGGTGATGCAGGCCTATAATCCCAGCTAAGCAAGAGAGAGAGGGAAAAATCATGGTTCAAAGCTACTCTGGACAAAAATGTTAGTGAGATCCTATTTCAAAAACCAAGATGGACATAATGGATCAAATTTGTAATTCCAGCATCATGGGAAGCTGAGTAGCAGGACAGAGGTCTGAGAATAGCTTAAGGAAAAAAAAACAATAGATGAGACTTGAACTGAAAAATCAACTAAAGCAAAATAATTAAAAAGCCATATAACGAATGATTGTTGTCCTTAATGTACTATGTTGTCTCTCATCTCCTTTGCTGTCCCTTGGTTATCTCATATTGTTATAGTATCTCACTTTGTTATCTGATATATTGAATTTATTTGTATTTGGTTATTTGAAATTTGATAGGGAAGGGGGGAAAACCAAGATGGGTGGGGGGTGGGGGGGAGGGAAATGGGTACCAAGACATGTGAAAGGGTATCAATGTATGTGAATTAATGCACCTTCTATCTGGCAAATATCATGTAACCCTTTTGCTAATTACAATAAAAAAAGATAAAAAAATAAAAAAATAATTAAAAAGGACTCAAAGGGTGGCTCAAGCACTATAATGCTTGCCTAAGGCAAGGGTCTGAGTTCAAACCCAATATAACCAAAAGACAATAAATAAGTAGTAAACACAGAGGCCTCATGCAAAGTTTAGAAGAGATTGGTAGGACCTTGCCTAAATCCTCCTCCAACCCAATCCCATTACAACTCCTTATTATACCAAGTTGACTCATATAAGATTCTAAACATGTATCTTTGATTAGCATTCTGATCATTATGTGGCAACAATGCTTTGAGGCCATGATTTTCAACTTTGGTACTGTGAATGTGCTGTGCTGGGTAATTCTTTGTTATGGTGACTGTGGATTTATTTTGTTGCTGTTGTTGTTTTTGCCAGTCCTGGGGTTTGAACTCAGGGCTTGGCCACTCCATGAACTTTCTCAAGACTAGTGCTCTACCACATAAGTCACAGAACCACTTTCAGCTATTTTTTCCTGTGCATGCATACTGAAGAATCAAACCCAGGGCTTCATGTAGGTAAGCACTCTATACCTAGGCCACACACCTGGCACTAGCTGTGGGGTTTTTAAACTGCATCCCTGGAATAGAAACCCTTTCTGTTTCCCATTCTGGCCAATCAAAAATATCTTGAGTCATTGCCAAATGTCCTGGGATAAAAGGTGGGGGGGGAAACTATTTTAATGTCTATTGCACTAATTAACATTTACTACATAAAGTAACAGCCTTAAAGAAGTTAAGGCATTGATCTGCACATATTTCCTGCTGAGATATTCATTCTGAACAATGATGGGAACTCAGGAATCACTGTTGGATGAGCTAAGAGCCCTCATGGAGGCTCTAGTAGTAGTTAAATGAACAAACTATGAAGCAGAGTCAGTACCAGCATAGAGCTTGTAGAAGTAAAGTTGCCTGCTACAAGTTTTGCTTTTTGCCTGCCATCTTTGTTATAAGAAATCATGAAAGGACTAATAGACATTTTGAAAGACTGTCCTTCTCCAAAAGACAGGCATGCTGTTTATTTGTTATTTATGTCTCCGCTAATTTCAAAGGCGATATAAGGATTTTAAATAAAATTATTAACATATGCTCATTTTCTTTTCCTGGGAAAATTCATTCAGGACATCAACCATCAATTCTATTGAGGCAGATTTCTTTTTGGGGGGGCCCAAAAATATCTTTTAAATTGAGATATAAATCACATTGCATCAGTTACATATAGATCCACAAGCATAAATTTTATGCTGTTAAGTCCGTAGCTTTTCAGAACATTTAGTTACAGCGTGTGACAACATCAACACTAACTTCAGCACATTGATGTACCCCAACCTCATGCTCATTAGTGTTTAGACCATTTCCCCTTATTTCTGACATCCCTCTTTTTCTCTGTGCATGTGACAGTTTTGGTCTCTCAGCTACTCCAGTTCAAAGTCAGTGGTGCCTGGTTAACTAAACCATAATTCCATAGAACATTCCCATCATCATCTGTTTCCTCAAGCCCTCTCTGGGTCCAGGAATCCTGGCTTGCTACCTAAACTTTTATGCTTTTCCTCTAGACTGTTTCGATAGCCTTGGAACAGGTCACTTGGTTGCAGGTTCACTCCATTCTACACATTTTCAATCCTCTTTCCATATTGACCTTTGATTCTAGCTCTCCTCCTCTCTCCAGCTTCAATTTTGTACTCTGGGACAAAGCCAAACGATGGATCCTGGTCTCTAAAGTCTGATCTTGTTCTTCCTCATTTCTCTCCCCTGTTCTCTACTTTCTACCTTCTTCAGTAACTTCTCACACTTTAGCTAGAACAAACCTCCGGCACTCTCTCTCACACCTTGTGTGCGTGTATGTATGAATTCTGTCACTGTTTTTGACATGATGAAGGAACAAGTTATATTATTCGTTTAGGAGGAAAGGCCTGCTTCTTCTGCTACAAGCCTTCTTTGACGTCACCTTCCCTCAATCTGACAATGCTGTCAACACTGTCATTGCTTTTTTGTGTGATCTTACCTACCTTTTCCTTTAAATTTTGAGTTCTTTGTTGAAGGAGTTATGCCCTTTTGTTCATTTACTAGGTTTTGCCAGGTAAAATACCCATAGAATATTTTTGCTTGCACAGGATATTCATTTTCTTACTGGATGTCCAACTTCCAGGTGTTGGCAGCAGGTGTGTTTTCTGAGCCTTCTCTCCTTCTGTCCTCATATCATGGTTGGGGTGGCCTGCTTGTAGATTAAGGCTCACCCTAAGGACCCTATTTTAATTTGAATATCTCTTTCAAATCCCTATTTCCAAAGACAGCCATTTTCTGAGGAACTAGGTTTTCCAGCTTCAGCATCGAAAATCGGACTGGACAGTTTACCTTACCATGCCCTTTCATTTTCACTTCACAGATCAAATTTTCTTTTTTCTTTCTTTATTAAGTCCTTGTACAAAGAAGTTACAGTTTCATACCTCAGGTGATGATCTCGATGAGTCTTGATCAATGTCATGTCATCTCTTCCATCGTTCTCCCTCGTTTTTCTCCTTTTTCAGTTTTTAGACTTTCTAGTTCTTAGAGGATTTAGCAAAATGAGAATAAGTAAAAGATTCTATACTTAAAAGCCATAGGGAAGAAAGTTATCAGAAAGAATAGAGAACAGAAGGAAGGAGCTAGAAAATGATACAAAAAAAATGCATGTCAGGACAAATGCTAAATTTTTGCACTGTGTTTACCATTGAGCTGATTTCTGATTTCCTAAGCCTTGGAAAGAAAACAGTAAGAATTGTTTTATACTCTATAGAATTTATTTTCAGTATAGGGAATTAATAAAATTTAAGAATTTGTATATATATTAACTTCAGCACTAAAATTGGAATGATACAGAGAAGATTAGCATGACCCCTGCACAAGGATGACACACAAATTCATGAAGCGTTCCATATTTTTGAGAAAGGGTATCAATGTTTGTGAAGTAATGCACCTTCTATCTGGTGAATATAATGTAACACTTCTATTACTTACAATAAAAATATATAAAAGAAAAAAATTGTATATTTGTGTGTGTATATACACACTTTTAAATGTTTACTCTCCTTTTCTTTAAGAATAATTAATTCTGCCATTTTATTTTGGTAGTATTTAAACTTAGAAAAAATTTAAAAAAAACTTGGCTTCAAGGGGTGATAAACTTAATTATAAAATATAATTTCATTCATCCTCTTGGCCAGGTGAAGGAAGGAAAACAAATGGTATTTCAGTATAATTCACTTCTAAAACCAACTTCATTATGCTTCATTTAAGCTAGATTGTCCCCATGTTGTCTGGGCCCACCCTCAAGGTCATTAAGTCCTCCTACAGAGGATTTAGCACTGACATTTGAAAGGAGGTGATAGGAGTGGAGAAGCAGAGAGGAAGTGATTCATTAGCATGGGTTTTGTTTTAGGAATGAAGCCTAGCTCAGACTTATCTAATGTAAGAGCTTAGGAAGTCTTCTATTTAAGGCCCCGAGGACCTTAAAAAAAACCTTAGAAATTGTGGCCTCTGGCAAGACCAAAGCTCTGTTGGGTGCTCAGCTTCTCTCTCCTACAGATGGAGGAAATTAGATCAAGGTCTAATTAGACATGAGACCAGGCCAACACTCTATTCAGAAGCCTTATGGATCCAAGAGAAATGCATAAAGGATTCTGCCTGATGTTTCCCACAACATCTCGATGTAATAATGAGCATTTTTGCAGCCATTCTTTTTGCAAACATGTATTGAATAGTAGGTGCCCAAGCTGTGTGAAATATCTTCTATGTAATATATATTTATATAACCAACTGCCAACATTACCACTGGGGTAAGTGCAATTATACCTTTATTTTACAGACAAGGTGATGGAGTTTAGAAAGAATTGATAGGTTCCAGCAAGAAAGTAGGGGTGTATCCATTGACAATAGCTATGGATTTGGCTAGAACTGAGCTGTGATGGGGCTTCTTAGAGCAGAATTGAACAAAACATGGTTCGTGGTACAGGTTTACCTAAGTCAACCCACAATGATGTTAGAACTTTTGAAGCCCAGCTGGCAATGATTCCCTGGGACCTTGGCTAAAGCAGAGTGAGGATTGTGGACTTGCTTTGGCATGAGAAAGTACCTGAAGAGACTGTGTGGCAGCTGGTGAGGGGGAGAAAAAAGTTGACACCTCTGGTGTTTGGAGTTTGGGTTTATGCCATCTGCCAAAGATGTGCTGAAATCTTCACTCTCCCACAGCTTACCTTAAAGTGACTTGGGAGCAAGCTTTCTAGAGGCAAGCCAAGTCATAATTAGGTATTATTGTGGCCTCAATCCAACAGGACCTGTATCCCTATAAGAAAGGAGAAATTGGGACCAGCAAAGAAGGAAGAGTCTAGGAAGATGCTGGAAAAGGCAAACGTGACTGGAGTGTAGCACTCATCAGCAAAAGAAAGCCAGGTACTCCAGCAAACACGAGAGAGATTTCCCCTTGACATGTTTCGGTTTAACATTTCCATGCTGCAGTTTTACCTTTCCAGGCTCCAGAATTGTGAGACAATGAATGATTGTAATTGGAAGCCACCTCATTTTGGAATTTTATTACAGCAGGCCTCAGAAACTCGAGTGCTGAAGGGAACTGAGCATGAGGGTGTGAGCTGGTGGCCACCATTCAGTGCAGTTACGGGGTTTTGCTCAAAGCACTGGCGTGAGAGGTTGACAAGCCCTGATGGTTTAGAAGGAGCTATCATTGGCCATTTTGCAACTGCTCCTTGGATTTGCATACACTTTAGAAATACTGTTGACAAACTGTTAGGGACATTTCTGTTTGTAAAGACAGTTGATTTTTTCAGATTCTATTTATCTATCTACCTAGCAATCCTTTATTTTTGATTTACCTAGTAACATACAGTCTCCTCTTAATATATTTCAGCTAAAGAAGCCAGGTATGGTAGCTCATGCCTCCTAGCTACTTAGGAGTTAGTAATCAGAAAGACTATGGTTTCAGGCCAGTCTGAGCAGAGAAGTCCACAAGCTCCCATCTCAACAGAAAAAGCTGGGTGTGGGGGCACTGCTGTACCCACTATAACAAGAAGCATGTATAGAAGGACCAAAGTCCAGCAGGCCCAGGCAAAAAGTAAGACTCTATTTCAAAAACTACCAGAGCAAGAAGGGATGAGTGTGTGGTAGAGCACCTGCCTGGCAAGTATAAGACCCTCAAGTTTAAACCCCAGGATTGCCACAAACAGACAAGTAATAGGTTATACGCAGGGCAAATAAATTACATAATAGAAAAGGGGGCTGAGACAGAGAAACAATGGTGATGGCAGGACTTGAATGGCTAGCAGATGTTTAGGAAAATACACAGCAGGATGATCTGAAAGAAAAAGAAAAGCTGCTTTTAAAAAATGTTGTGGGGCTTGAACTTTGGACTTGGGCCCTGTCCCTGAGCTCTCCATCTCAAGACTACCACTCTACCACTTTGAGCCACAGTGCCACTTCTGGTTTTCTGATGGTTAATTGGAAATAAGAGTCTCATGGACTTTTGTACCTGGACTGGCTGTGAACCTCAATCCTCAGAACTCAGCTTCTTGAGTAGCTAGGATTCCAGATGTGAGTCACAGACCCCTGGCTTAAAAAAATAAGGTTGGAGTCTTTATCTCACATGTTTATTTGCAAGTATTAAGAATTAAAATATGTAAGCCCTTCCATTGTCTATGTGGTTATTGTAGGGATGGAGAATGAGAACAGAAAAATAAAAAGATAGAATTGGAGACAGCTGGGATTAACTCAGTCCAAAGCATTCATTTTATTTGCCTACACAAAAATATTTTTATCTGCTATTTTTAAATCTTTCTTTCATTATAAATTTATGGCTTGCTTGGGCTAGAAACATTCTTATCTTAGATACAAAACTATGCTTTAGCTTTAAATTTATTTATTTAAAATGGACCGTGTTAAAGTAAATAACCAGTCTTCCTTCTCAGTAATGCATTTATTTTGTCTAATTTTAAATATCCTTGGAAGAATCATAAGATTTTCTTTATACTTTAGTGTGAATTGTGAATATCTTTTTTTCCTCTTCCTTTTCCTCTCTCTCTTCCTCTCTCACTGTCTCTCTGTCTCTGTCTCTAGCTCTCCTTCTCTCTGGTGTGTGTGTGTGTGTGTGTGTGTGTGTGTGTGTGTGTGTGTGTGTGTATTAGAGATGGGACCAAGAGCCTCATAATACTAAGCAAGTGCTCTACTAATGAGCTACATCTCCGTCCTGAAACGATTTCCTTGTCATTTTCTCCTAAAACCTGGCTGATGAAGTTGCTGGGCAGGGCTGCAGACCTGAACACATTTCTTCACTGAGGACTGAGGGCTCTTTTTATTTTCCTACTTCCCATTGTTTCCTCTTTATTCTTTTCCTATCCTCCCAACTATTTTTTTCTTTCATGCACTTTTTATTGTTACTATAAAAGTGATGAACAGAGGGGTTACAGTTACGTAAGTCGGATAAAGAGTATATTTGTTTTTGAACAATGTCAAACCCTTCCCCCACTCTCCCCTAGTTTTTCCTTTCTGTTCTCACCCATGAGTTGCCTGAGTTGTCTAGCTCATTTTGAACCTAGTGTCTAGTAAGTACCATTGCTGTATTTCTGTGTCCCTTTTGCCCTCCCAAAGATGGATAAATGAATGAACAAGATTTCAAGGAAGAAAACAAAAATATCAACAAAGAAACACCTTTTGTTTCCATTTCCTGGAGTTCATTTTGATAAATATTTTATATGATCAGAAGCACATAGATAAAAGGCTACAGACACCCAGGACAAAGAGCTAGAAGTTTGGGAAGAGAGTTATGGGAGATAAGCAGACTGCAGACTGGAGTCATGTTTCTAAACTTCCTTGGGGCAAATCTGCAACAAGGGGAAGGCCAATCAATTCACTCTCCACCTCTCTCAGCCCCCAGTTACCTGTTTATGTTGTCAGGCTGAAATCAATATCAATCAATATCAAGAGCTCCTCCCCACTCTCTCTCTCTTTCTCTCCCCCCCCCCCCCCTTCTTTCACTAGGAGCCTTGGAGCCGTCTGTGCTTCTTCTGCTCAAGCCTGGCATTCTACCACTTGAGCAACAGCTCCCCTTCCTGCTTATTTGGTAGTTTGTGATGATAAGAGTCTCATGGAATTTTCCTGCTTGGCTTTGAACTGTAATCCTTAGAACTCAGCCTGCTGAATAGCTAGGATTACAGGCATGAGCCACTGGTGCCTGATAACATGTATATCTCTTGCCTGGAGAGTAGGAAGGCTGAGTTTGTGTACGATGTTAATGGTACCTTTAATGTCTGGAATGTCCCTAATCTCCATATTCTTACGTTAAATATGAATCCTTAACACAACAGAGTTAGAGGGTGTTAGGAAATTATTAGAATGAGATGAATGTCCTCATGCAGAAACCCCCCCAGGGAGTGGGGTTGACCTTTGCCTTATGGCAGGACACAACCAGAACTTGACATCTACGAGGCACACAAGTGAATCCTAACGGGACACCAAATCTGTTGTACATCCTTCTTGGACTTGCCAACTTCCAGAACCATGAACAATTATTTTACATTGTTTATACATTACCTAGCCAAAAGTGTTTTTTATCATATTATAGCTGCCAGGGAGAAAAAAAAACTCCAGATCACAGTTTCCCATTTCTACCATGGTCTTGGGAAAGGCTTTTGCTTGTAAGCAAAGATTTCTCCCATCACACCTGAGGCTATCAAGCTAGAAGCAGGCACCGATGTTAGCAAACAGCGAGAGAAGATAAACTGCATTTGCTTTATTATGCTATATCGTTTCCTTAATTGTTCAATCTCATTAGTAATACTCTTAAATCTGGAGGCCTGGATGCCATCAGCCACAGGTTAAGTTTTGATTCATAAAGAATCATATTTTTCTCCAGCTCTCACATGCCCTGTCACTTATTCTGCACATTCTATCTGGCAAATGTCATGTAATCCTTCTATTAAGTACAATAAAAAATATATGAAAAAATAATGTGATAATGGAAGTAAATAAAAAAAGAATTCCATGATTAATTGATTCTCAGTTTTAAGGTCTCATTTATATACCATGAAATCTCACCACTTAACAAATGCATACAAGATGTTTGATTAACCCAATCTACTAAAGCAGTTGAGTATTGAATGAAGGTGTTTCAATATTTCCCAAATTGTTCTCATGTTACTAGGTGCCCAGTTGCTTAACCAATCTCTGGAAATCACTGACTTTTTATTTCTATCTCTATGATTCTACATTTTCTGAATTATCATATAAATTGAATCATACACTTTATAGCTTTTAGTCTTGCTTCTTTCACTTAAATAATGCATTTGGAGTCAGATGTGGCTGTGTATGCCTGTAATTCCAGGTTCTCAGGAGGTGAAGGCAGAAGTATCTGAAGTTTGACATTAGCCTGGGAGTAAAGCCAGTGGCGAGATACTGCCTCAAAGCCATAACTCAAATCCAACCACAAAGTCAAAGGGCTGTGAGCATTATTCAATTGCGAGCGCACTTTACCTATCACACAAAAGGCATTGGTTCAACCCTCAACACCACAAAGTACTGATAACAAAGTAGTTTCTGAGTAGGACTGGTCTTAGAGACTGGTTTTTAAAAAGTAATATGGTCTCCTTTTAATGAAGTTATACTATACCCAGTCCCCAGATAGTGAATAGTTAAGAGAGTCTTAGCTGTTAGCAATTATGAATAAACCCATTATAAGTAGTATTCATGGGTACATTTTTGTTGGGGTTTTTAGTCCTTGGTCCCTCCCGACCTGCAGGAGGGATAGAGAGAACATGCCCCGACCAGGACAAGCTGAGAAAGGAGAGGCCAAGTGACCGCCCGCACCCAGCCCCCCATGGCTGGAGGACAATCAGACGAATCAGGGAGACCTGTCAAGGCAGGAGCTCGTTTATTGAGGGAGTACATTCAGCTAATATAGGGTGCAGGAGCCTGTCAGCACAAAGGTGGGCAGGGCGAGGGAGGTCCACGTGTTTACTCTCTATAGGTAAAGAAGGGGAATCATGTGCTGTCCATGGGGGCGGAAGGGTTCGGGGTCTATCCCAGAGGTGACCTTACTTTACATCACAATCCACAGCAACGCCTTCTGACCGGGTGCATTTTATCCAGGTGCTATCCCAAGACCAGGAAGTGAGCGCTGAGCCACGAGTTAGGCCTTCTTTTCTACAGTGTAGGTTTCCATTTTCCTGATGTGACTGTGCTCCACACATTTTTTTTGTGAACTTTTAATGTGAAATACACATTAAGAGAATCTCTACCATTGAAGAATCTGTAACAACTTAGGTAAGCAAACAGAGGCAGGTAGGTATCTCATACAATCCTTATGGGGTCAGGAAGACAATAGAATCTAGTCAATTTAGATCTTTGTTTCTCAGGTACCTACTGAACCTACCCATATTTATTTTGGAAAACATAATTTGGGAAGTAGATCCATGAATCAAAGTAAAAGAAAGTGTTCGTTCAGGTGAAAGGAAGACCCAGGACAAGATATCTTGGGTAAAGAAAGTAAACAGAGTATTGATCAAATATGCAATGCTTAACTAATCTTCCTTGCAGCCTGAACACACTAAGGGCAAGTTAAACAAGGCTTTCCATCTTCCAACACAGATATTGATATGTTTTAAAGCGCTGAAAGCATGAAGTCTGGAATGGTTCTACCCAGCTAGCTCAAAGTGAGTTGTTTAATGATGACAACGTTGACATAGCAGCCACGTTTCTACCCACAGGGACTTATAAATTCTTCACAGTTGTTCAGTGATCCCAGCTCCCAAGTAAGGGAACTCATAAACAAGATCCTTTAAAAAGTGAAATATTTTAACTTGTTTTTCCTGCCAGTCCTGGGAAATGAACTCAGGGCCTGAACACTGTCCTTGAGCTTTATTGTTTGCTCAAGACTAGAATTCTTGTTTCTGGATGATTGGGTAAATGCCAAGTAGTGGAATTGCTGGGTCATAGGGGAGCTCTATGTTTAGCCTTTTGAGGCACTGCCATACTGCTTTCCATAGTGGTTGAACGAGTTTGCACTCCCACCAACAGTGTAGTAGTGATCCCTCCTGGCCACATCCCCTCCAGCATCTGTTGTTATTCGTTTTCCTGATCCTGGCCATTCTAACTGGAGTGAGGTGGAATCTTAGAGTTGTTTTGATTTGCATTTCTTTTATGGTCAGCGATGTCGAGCATTTCTTCATGTGTCTATAGGCCATTTTTGTTTCTTCTTCAGGGAAGACTCTCTGTAAGTCTTTGGCCCATCTTTTAATGGGATGGTTGTTACTTTGGAGGATAGTTTTGGAGTGATTCAATTTTTTGAGCTGTTGATATATTTTAGATATGAGGCCTTTGTCCGTTGTATGATTGGTGATGATCTCCTCGCACTCTGTAGGCTTCCTAATTAATTTACTAGCTATGTCCTTTGCCATACAAAAGCTCTGAAGTTTAATGCAATCCCACTTGTCCAGCCAACCACTAGCACAACGATGTTCATTGCAGCACTATTTACCATAGCAAAGATATGGAACCAACCTAGATGTCCCTCAGTTGATGAATGGATCAACAAGATGTGGTATTTGTACACAATGGAATTCTATGCTGCTCTCAGAAAGAATGACATCGCCCCATTTGTTAGGAAATGGAAAGACTTAGAAAAAATCATATTAAGTGAAGTAAGCCAGACTCAAAGGAACCTAGGCTCAATGGTTTCCCTCATTGGTCATAATCAGTAGAAACCTTGGGCTCTACTAGCAGAGATTTGCAATAGAGCAAAACCTTGATACATAAGGCCATATAATATGACGCTAATTGAAAGGACCTCTAGGATATAGAAACAAAAGCCATATAATGAATGATTGTTGTCCTTAAGGTACTATGTTATCTCTCAGCTCTTTTGCTGCCCCTTGGTTATCTCATATTGTTACAATATCTCACTTTGTTATCTGATATATCGGATATATTTGTATTTGGTTATTTGAAATTGGATAGGGAAGGGGGGAAAACAGGATGGGGGGGTGGGGGGGAGGGTAATGGGGACCAAGACATGTGAAAGAGTATCAATGTATGTGAAGTAATGCACCTTCTATCTGGCAAATATCATGTAACCCTTTTATTAATTGCAATAAAAAATATAAAAAAAAAGACTAGCATTCTACCACTTGAGCCACAGCTCCATTTCTGGCTTTTTTAAAATGATTTTTTTTTTGGATAAAGGAGTCTCATAAACTTTCCTGCCTGGACAAAAGTAAAATATTATTATTTTTAAAGATTATTTTCCTAGCTCCATTTTTTCTGGGTTTCCATGCAACTTTCTCCCATTTCTTTACATCAATAGATTTCTGCATGGAACTTGTGAACCACTGGAGAAACAAAACAAAATTAAACACAAAACAAAAAAAACCCCACATTTCCCCACATCTCTTTAGAGATCAGAAGAATGACAATTGAGTGTTTTTGTGTTTACACCATTTACAATGTATGGATTTGAAAAACTGTCTCAGGCTCTTCTCATCAGAAACACCATTGTCAGAGTTACAAATACATAGGTACTAACACCATGATTTTACTTCCTTCCCAGGGAGTATTTTTGTACCTGAGAAGATGTGTTTGCTATTAATTGAATCTAGTAACTTTGGATCACTGGCTCACCACCTGCAGTTTGCTTTCTTTGCTATACCACTGGTTTTTTGTTTTTCCCATTTGCTGCTAAGGAAGCTAAAATGGTTGCAAGTTGTCTTGCCAACCCAGGGTCCTTTGAACATCTGTCCAGTCATATGCTCATCTCTTCCTTCCTCCTACTACACAGTCCCACAGAGACAGATCTTGCCCAGGTTTGCACATACTGTTCATGTTCCCAGCTTGAAAGTGTCCAAGCTATTTAAGTTTGATTTTCATTTTAATGAAAGCTCATGGTTTTGCCCAGAGATGAAAGGAAAGTGTTAGAAATCCTCAAATTTCCAGGTTGTGAGATCACTGAAACATTAGTTCAACCATGGCTGCTCTATTTTTTAGCAGAAGCACATGTATTAATGAGCACAATTCAAAAATAGCCAAGCTTAAAATTTTAAGAGAGTCAGAAATGTCCTTTTGGTGTCTAGTTTCAAAAGTTCTTTTGAACTTTTCAATTTCCATTTTAGTGGATTATATGGTTACCAGATAGTTTCTACAAACAATCAGAGAAGTAGTTCATGGAAACTGGGAATCTCTGTTCATAAGTGCTGCCCCTAGCTTGAGGCAGTATTCTTAAGTTGGGAAGGTGTTCTGTGTTGGACGTTTTCTGTGGACATTGGGATGGATCATCACTGGTCCTTTGCATTCCTCTGTGTTGTTATGGTGACACTTGGAGGACAATGTAGAGTTATAAAAAGATTGCAATTGAGAATGATGGCACTCATGGCTTTTCCATCTCTAAGTCCTTGTGGTACATGTTTGGTTTCTACAAAATGGAATCTAACTGTGAAATGACAACAATAACTCACTACATAGTTAACAAAAGTACAATATTCGGTAAATCAGGGACAATTCTACTCTGACATGAGCCTTATAATTTGCTTCTCATAGAAACTAATGAAAAAAAATTACAAGTATTTTTATTTGACTCCTTTCCCACCTACTCTGCCTTCAGTTTCTCCTTTGACTAGGGCTTGGGAATTCCCCATTTTATTTATTTATTTATTTATTTAGCCAGGCTGGGGGCTTGAACTCAGGGCCTGGGCACTGTCCTTGAGTTTTCTCAAGGCTAATGATCTACTATTTGAGTTTTCTGCCTTTTTCTGTGTATGTGGTATCAAGGAATTGAACCCAGGGCTCCAGTGAAGCAAGCACTCTACCACCATTAGGCTACACTACCACCCCCTAACACCCTACTCAGGTTTACTATAAACATGAAGTTTCTACCAAAAGTTCTCCAAGCTATTTATTCTCCATCTAGTTGTTCATAAGTGTACCCATTGCTGTCCATATTACTCCAGGAAAGGTTTCACTGGCAGTGTCCCTGGGCTTCTTTTTGCTCAAGGCTAGTATTCCACCATGTGAGTCACAGCTCCACCTCTGGCTTTTGGTGCCTAATTGGAGATAAGTTTCATGGACTTTCCTGCCTGTACTCGCTTTGAACTATAATCCTTAGATCTCAGCTTCCTGGTAGTGATGGTTCCAGGCACGAGCCATCAGTGCCTGGCTAATGCTGCTGTTTTCTTTCATTCAAGAAGTCTATGATGGCACTAGTACTGGATGGTTTTTTCATACACCCATGTTTAAATAGTACCTACTACTGAAACAGGAATATAACACAAAGATTCAAGTTAGAAAAGGAAAAGAAGAGACGGAAAGAATATTTTCTCCCTATTTTTAGCAGGATTGGGATTTGAACTCAGGGAGATCTGTTTGCCAGGCAATCACTCTACCACTTGAGTCATGCACCCTAAGCTCAAGAAAAAAAAATTCTTTCCTTTAAGAAACAAAACAAAGTATAAAGAGCAATAAACAAGGGTTAACTTGTCAACACTTTCCTTCTCTGAGTTTCTTCTGATGGACTGAGGTTCTGCTGGTTTGGCTTCACGTGTTGATCTGCCTGTTCTCTGTAAAGCAAAGCAATGGTCTGAGTCCATCCAAGCCTCCTGGTCAGTATTTTCCCCTTTCCACCCACACCACCCATGCAGCTGGGAACATCTCTGCATGCTTTGTGTGACATCCTCTCCTCCTCCCCCATGAAGCCAGCTCCCACGCCCTTTTGCAGCTGCACAAGCCATCAGAAGCAGGGTCCTATTTCTTCACAGAGGAGCAATGGCTCAAACCAGGAAGTCACAAGTGAGAAGCACACACCCATTTTTCAGTCTGAAGACTTTAAGCTGACAGTTCAAAATCTAGACTCATGAACAGGACTTCTGTAAAAGATGGTGACAGAATTTATAAGGGAAAATCCAGGGTAATAGCTAGAGCAAATGGTGTTGGGGAAAGGAAAATTTTTACACAGGAGGAAGGTTGATTCTGTGTTCTGTCATGCTTCTAGGTTTATTCCGGGTTTATGGGGAGGGGAATGGGTGGCCACCAAATCCCCAGTTTAGTGTTTTGGCAAAAGCAAGGGGCCAGATGGGATTCAAGAGTTTTAGCATCTTTCCATGGTGCTTTTTCGTAACTTATTTGATCTTGAGCGACTTCCTCTGAGATTCAGCTTTCCCTGAATTGTAACAGAGGTACTTCTTATTAGAAAGGCAAATTACTTTGTTAGAGAAGTTGGAAGCATGCCATGTGGCTTTCAGACATTTTTTTTTAATTGCTGTTTTCTTTTTAACTGGTTTAACTCCCTTATGGGTCCATTCCTCTTCAAGGCATGGAGCCATTTTTCCACTCACCAATGCCCCATCCTTTTCTCCACACCTGTCCTCTCCTGTGTGTGTTCCACAGCAATGTAGCAATGTAAGAACCCTCTAGGCAGATCATCCATTCATATCTTCCTATCCTTGATAAGGAGAGAGTGTTAGCAAATATGTCCTCACTCATGAAGTTGCTTTTTTAAATTTAATTTCTTTTGGTGCTGGTCCTGGGGCTTGAATTAGGACACTATCAGCTTTTATGCTGTTATGCTCTACCACTTGAGGCACAGCTTTACTTCCAGCTCTTTTTTGCTTTTTGGTACCTTGGAGATAAGAGTTTCACAGACTTTCCTGCCTGGGATGGCTTTGAATTACAATCTTTAACTTTTAGTCTCCCTGAGTGGCTATGACTACAGTCTGCTTTTTAAACAGAATAGTATAAACTCCCTACTTAATATATCTGAGATAATGTGAATTCTCACATGCATTCTCAATTTCATTTGAGGCTATTGTGAATCACACTGTGTTTTTGTGTATGTTTGACTATTCCTGAGTGCTACAGTACAAGGATGAAGAAAACTATCTTTTCCTCTCAGGTCATTCTTTTCTGGAAATAAAAACAATAAAAAGAACCACCAATTTATTTTTTTCTCTAGCTTTTCCCGCTACATTCTAAGCCCATAGTGGCTGTCTAAATTCCTCTAGACAGGTTATATCAGTTCTGAAGTGATGTTTCCTATTGTGCTCTGGACACAGTTCCTGTGATCCACTGTCAGTGATGGCTCTCACTGTGACTTTTGCTGGTCATTCCTGATGCTCCAATGTGCAGTGGCATTGTAATGCTTGGGTCAGGACGCAGTTTGGCTCTCATTGTAGTTGACAATACATGGTACAATGAAGCTCTGTGCCAGACTGCTTAGAAGGGACAGATCTCCGATGTTCAATTAATTCATTTAAGTCACTTCTCACTTAATGATCAGATTGGAAATGGAACCATCCATTGGGGCTACATTAAGACAAGGATTCAAAAGAAACATACACACAAATAAAGACAAGAATTTGGGAGATGGGGGGATCTACCGATGTGATTTTTCAACTTGCTACCATCAAACAGAAAATCCTCCTTGTAAAAGTGATTTTGAATTTTTTTTTTAAAAACACATTTTTCTCTATTCCTATGACTTATCTAACCTATTACTCCTGCATCCTGCTCTGTAACCTGAATGACTCTCTCTGGGCATGTAGGAGAGATAAACCCAGTTTCTTAAGTAGGATATGACTGAATCCACAGTGGTGTATTCCTTCCCTCCCCATTTTCCTTCCTTTTGTAGGTTATATATGATCTTTGTATGTAATGTATGACATTATGGGACTTAGTGACTCCATTACTTGGCATGAAGTGTTGGGGGTGGCGAGGGAGGTGGGGACTTTACCTGATACTACACTGGTTTGTTTGATTAAATCTCTCTCACTAATGTTCGTTTTCTGAGCATAAGTAGGTAAGCTACGCTGACCTATGATGTTTGGTAGGTTAGAGGTAGGTATTTAATGAACTTTTAACCATTAGTATTTCTAGCTTAGCATCATCAGGACTTAGCTCCATTGGGGAATGGCTGTATGGATCTGGTATGTATATGTAATCCTGCCTACTGAGTTCCAGGCACATGCGCATTAAGAATCATTGGTCTAATACATTGACATTGTGGTCTCATTTGTAGAGTTGTTCCTGTGGCTCATTGAGTAGGACTGAGGATGTGTACAAAGTGAGTTTTACTTTCTAAGTTCACCTCACTTCTGCTCCATGCTTTTACTCTCTGGGAAACCCATAATAACTTGGTTTTGTAGAGGCTTGCTTCTCATTATATAATCATAGACAGGCTTTTCAGACTCTGGGAACTGGATTTAGGCAAGTATACTTCTGAGAGGTGACAGAACTACTTCCAATGCACTCGATAAAATCAAATGTCTTAACCTGCGAGCCCTAAATCAGACCTAGTTGTGTGGGGAATTCATCATGTTCCCTTAAGGTAAACATAACCTTGTATGAACTCTGAGTACAGCCAGCCACAATCAAAAGAGAAAATCTTTCTGTAGAGTAATTCCAGTTTGCAATTTGCTATAAAAATATAGCAAATAGCTATTGTCCGTAGTTTTTTTTTATTAGTTTAGATCAAGTTCTGCTGAGTTATACAATTGTTTTTTTCAAAGAGGAAAGAGGAGAAGGGGACACAGTGCCCAGTCCTTGTTGTATGTAGCATGCAGGATTCCAAAAAGCTATTTTACATTCATATAAAATGCTTTCATCTATTTTTAAAATGCCAAAATAATCCCCCAAACATCACTTAGACTAATTCTTCTACAGCAGAGTTAATAGCACATGTATCAGGCAAGTGGCTTTGATGGATGAATTGCCATCAACATTCGCAAAAGAGATCCTGCTGCTTGTTGAGTCTTGAATGCATCTTCCCACTTCTGTGGCTGCCACTCAAATGAGTCTGGTGCAGTGTGAAGATGCAGCATACTCAGAGAGCAGAAGCTCCCCCAAAGGTAGATTTGAGAACGATTATGATGGTTTTGGAAGGAAGCTAAAGTGAGATTGACAGTAATGTGCCTCTTTCATTTTGGAAGGAAGTTTTCTTTGGCCGGGCGGTGGGAGGGGAAGGAAAGGAGGGGGATCAGCATGTTTTACCATTTATGAATGCCAACTAAATTTCTTCTCCAATTAGAGAAGAATGCGAAAAACATTGATGCAGTTCCTTTTCCTTATCAAATTAAAAAATTTATGATTCAGGACAGTCGAATCATTCAAAAAGAATGACTGCCTCCTCAAGAAAAGAAAGTGTGTGTGTGTGTGTGTGTGTGTGTGTGTGTGTGTGTGTGTGTGTGTGTGTGTGTGACAATAGAAAGATAGTCTCATGCAGGCTGCCTGTATTCAACGTGGGGCAGGTGTGTGGGCCTCCTTGCTGAAAAGTGAGAAAGAGACAGAACGAGGTGAGTTGAAGTGAGGGAAATAACACAAAGGCGCCTGAGCCAGTTGGTGGTTGGAAATGGTGATGGCGAGAGGAAGGTGATAGTTAAAGTAATCATGGCCAGACTTGGCCATCTGCCGGTGATTCTGGCATGGGGTCTGCCTGATGTGTTTGGGTTTGGGGTTAGGTGTCGGTTGGGGATGTGATGAGGGGTGGAGATGCATGGCATTGAAAGAGGAAGGGAGTCATTCAAGGAGGTAAGTTTTCTGCTTGTAGCTGGATGTACAAGTAAGAGGATCCAGTGGCGTAGAATCTCAGTCCAGTTGATTGGAGAGGTCCCTCCCCTATGGACTTAGGCTTCTATCCTTTTCCAATAGACTTGGACAAAAGAGCAAATATGAATTGATGACCCAGGAACAATGGGTAAGCAAATGGCTTGGGTTCACTCTGGTTTCCCTGGAGGCTGGATAGATCAGTGACAAGCATGGCTTCTCATGGCACTCGCTGGGAGCCCAGAGGGCCCCTGACCGCAGTCACTTGGGTGGTGATTGATTTAGGAAGCAGATGTCTGTATGGGTTAAACTAACACTGGCTAGAGGAGTCGAAAATAAATATTGACTCCAACAGATTCCTTCTGCTCTGATCTGGAAACCAAATATCAAAGCCAAATGTCTGATCCCTAAGACGTTAGGTATTAACACAAGTGAAGACAAAGTTGATTTATTTCTTTGAGCTCAAAGATTACTTTGCTGAATTTGTCTCCCCAAGGCCAGCCCAGTTCTCAGATCTGAAGTATTCAAGGTCTATGTGAAGCAGAGAGGGAGGTCAGTCCCTGGACTGGGTTGATTTTATTGTAACTATGCTCAGCAAATCACGTGTTCTGTGGAATATTCTCCTCTCAGCAGACATATCCAGCTTGATAACGTATCCCCACCATTCAGCTTGGTTTTAAATTGTGAATTGTGTATGGACGACCCAAATACTATCTATAATCACTCTAACTTTGGAAACTCAAAGAAAATAGTTATGTGCCCATGAGTCTTCAGACATCCAATATCCTTGAAATATTGCTGAGTTTTTTAAATCTCCTTTTATTTCTCTCTATCATGGAGAATGCTGGGAGAAGGGAAATATGATATGTAGTAGTCCCTCTGGCATTGAGATAGACTTTATTAAACTATTTCAGCTTTTGCATGATTTTGCCATGTCTTGTTCTCGTTCTCTCTCTCTCTCTCTCTCTCTCTCTCTCTCTCTCTCTCTCTCTCTCTCTCTCTCTCTCTCTCTCTCTCTCTCTCTCGCTGAAGGCATTCCATCCCTCCAATATGAAACAAATTCATTCCATCCTTCAAAATATACCAGATACAAAACTATGACAGCTGCGCAATGTTACTGATGTTTTGTAACACTGAGGGTGCTTATTTACAACACTGCCCCTAAGTAGTTACAAACAGATCACCATCCCTCATGTTATGTGCCTTCCAGCATTTGTCCCTTAGATTTTCTGCCTGGCCCACTTCTCTAGCATATAGCCTCTTCATATACTCCTCTGTTACTCCCTTTCTTTCCCCTCATTGCCTCCATTCCTCCCTTCACTCTCAAATACTTATTGACACTTTATTCAGAGAAGACTGGCTTTCTCTTTGATTTACGGATTCATTCTAGACTAATACTTTTCTTGAGTTGCAGGTTATGACTAATTCATGGCTCTAGGAACCCACTCCATGGGGTTTTAGTCCATTTAGGCTATTGTTTAAAAGCACAATAGACTGGGCAGCCTATAAGGTACAGAGACTTTTCTCTCACTGTTCTGGAAGCTGATCTAGGTTCCAGGAGATCTGACTTTTCACAGACTGACCCCTTCTTTCCACATTTGCTGTGTAGTCTTGGGCCTAAGGAACTCTTACTCTGGGGCCTGATGTCATCACCTAATTCCTTCTCAAGGGTCACACCCCTAAATGAATTTAGTTCTCAAGATCTGGAATTCAGGAGAACACAAATATTCGATGTATTGTACATGGGCTGAAATACGAATTTTCCAAAAATGAAATTGAATTCCAATATACAAGATCTAAGTGCAGTGCTTGGGGCAAGACAAGATTTTTCTTTGGATTCAATTAGATTGTAAAACATATTACTTTCTGTGGATCACAAGTGAAAAGAGATTTAACTACACAGCACAGGGTATTCAATGTGGACTGGCTTTCTAACTATAACTGCTAAATAAAGAAGGTTTTCTGCTACTTATGTTGTCAGATATCAAATGTAACCACTCATAAAACATTGTGCTCTATAGTTGCTATCTTTGACTGGGGCCTCAAAGGCTTTACAATTTGTCCACCATGCAAACCTCTCTGAGAACCGACTTTTATTTAGATGCATGTTGAGCATTATTAATGAGCTGTTAATATCCATGCTACTCACTTATTAGAAAGCATTTAAAGGAGAAGGTCACTTGCCCAGGCACAGGTGTCACTCTGCCAAACCAAAGCCTAGGGTGCCTAGAGGAGCACCATTGGTGTGGACTGAGGTGGGAAGTTGGCAGTACATAGTGAAAGCAAAGGATTATAATTGGATAAGCAATTAGGGATGAAATCATATATATTTTTCCTTTTCGTAATTGTTTTTCCCCGTTTTTAATCCTAGGCCAATAATTTCTGTTTGAAATAATTATCCATGTGGAAAATGAGCTGTACATCTTGTGGGTGGCGTCAAGAGGAAAAAACTGGGAGAGAGAAAGAGAGAGGGAAGTGTGACGTGATTCATAAAGAATTGTACTCATTAGCTGATTCATGTGACTGCAATCTCTCTGTATATCAACTCTGCAATAACACTAAAAATAAAAATAAATTAATAAAAAAGTTAAAATGATTACCTTTGGAGAATGGTGCTTCTGTATGCGATCAGTTCCTAGAAGATCGATCTGCTTAGAGTACATGCAATTGATTTCCCAATCAAATTATAAACTCTCCTCAGTCAAAAATGATTATGAGAATGATTGATATAATACACATTGGTATGTTGTAAAGAGAAGTCTCCGTCCATGACAACTTCAACAAAGTTCTACTTTCCTTGCTGAAGGAGATTGCATCATTGATTGATCTTGGCTGAACCAAAGCAAGATAGCAGAGTCTCACGCATACATAATACATTCAGATGTTTTTATGTCCCAGTCCAGTGTTCAGATGCACAGAGAACCAGTTCTTTGTAGCTCTATTCAGGATGGGGGAAGAGGTACTGAGTTATAACATTAGTAAATTATACTCTTGGAAGAGGATTTCTAAGCCATAAACTGTCCAGATCTATTCGTAAAATATATTGATAGACTGATAACAGTACTGCATTTATATTAAAATCCATGATGCTAATGCAAGCTAGACTAAGATGGATCATAAAGTTTTAGAGCCTCTCCCATTCATTGTTGGTCTGTGGTTATTTTCAATTCACTGTCCAAAAAATCTTTATGAAAGTTTGATTATAAACAGTTGCTGTCTACAGCCAACTCCATTTATAGTAAATGCTGTTTTAATACATGACAATGGAGGTGTCTATTTTAGACAGATGGCAAGGAATTTCCAGTGTCAGCAGCAGCAACAAAGCTATTTTTCAATTACTAGGATGCAAGGCAGTGTTTATTCCTCTTTATGTTTCTGGAAAGAGCACCATATGTCATTTCACTTCCTTTGGGGAAATGTGCTTCTTACTGAGGCACACTTGGTCATTTTATTTGCTACAAGGAGCAAATAATACATTCTTTTCCCTCACTAAATTTTAACCCATTATTTTGAAAAATAATATTTAAATGTAGGAATATGTGTAAAACCATATTTTTGAAGGAAAAGGGTATTTCCAGGTTCTATTTTTTCTTTAAAGCTGTGACTCACCTGTGGATGCAAACAAATTGAGAACTGAATTCCTAAAAGATGAGACTTCCTAGACAAGGAAGGAACAGAGAATGCAGTTATCTTTTGATTGGTTTCTAAGTGGATTGGGCACCTTGTAGGTGCCATTTCATAATCTATGTCATTTCTCCTCCATACTTTTCATGCCTCTGGGTTACTTAAAATGCCTGATTCAGTGGAAATGATTTGGACATAGTTGATATGCACTCTTTAGGGAGTAACTACACAGGGAAAAGGATGTTCATATTTGGGATAGATGCAGTTTTCCCCCAAATATTTTCATTCTGCAGTTGGTTGAATCCATGGATATGTAAGTCTAGGAGATGGGAAACTGTTCTTGCAGTTTCTGAGATTGGAGTAGCTTTAACATTGAAAGCCTATAAGAGAAAAACAATTCTCCCTCAAAAAATAAGCATCAGGTCATTTGACTGATGTATGCAATAGTATATTAGGTTTTAATACAGACATTTATAGATGCCACAGAAGTCTTGAGTATGAGTCCTGGGTCCCAGGATGTGTTTATAAACATTTTAAAATGTATCTTTACTATGTGTTGTGAAAACTATTGTTTAAATCTAAAGGACTAGCTATTTTTTTGCAGACAAAATAACTATGAGATTTTGCAGGAAATGGAATTTTAATATTGCAATGTTCTTAGGTTCTTGAATTTGTATGTAATTTGCTGATAGAATGTGGTGGCTTATCATTGGAGTGGAAAGCATAAGTATGAAAAGGATAGGCTAGAACATACTCTGGGGTGAGGGACTGGAATTGAAAACATTAGTGTATTTATACGTAGGTCAGGAGATAGAGAAATGTAGATGTAGATGTATATACATATGCATGAGTGTGTCATTTCAGTGACAATAAAATGCCTACCACCCATAAATTCCAGTTTTAAAATTTCTGAATCTTATTTTGAACTAGAAGAAAGCAGTTTTTTAGCTAGTTAGAGACAAAAATCTTGCCTTTCAATAATATAAATGATTGAGAAATGTGCAACAGACATTTAACAAATAGGCTATGTAGATTGACAATAAACACATAAAACAATGTTCAACATGCAAATGAGATCCATAATTAGAGGCTTTCATGTATTTAAGTAACTGACAGTATTAAATGCTATCGAGAATGCAAATCAGCTGACATTTTCATGCATTGCTGTACAATTGTAAAACTGTACATCATTTTGGAAACTAACAATATCAGATGCTGGTGGGGATGTGGCCAAAAGGGAAACACTACTACACTGTTGGTGGGAATGTAAATGTGTTCAGTCATTCTGGAAATCCGTATGGAGTTTCCTCAAAAGACTAAAATGGAAGCCACCTTTTGAGAGGCTGAAATGGAAGTCTTTATTTCAAAGCTGGTGACTACAGGCAGCCCTTGTCACAAAGATGTGTAGCCCATCGAATATACTTAACATTGCCAGGAAACTGAGCCATGAGAGCAGGAGCGGAGACAAAGAGCAGAAAAACAATACCAACAAACCAGATCAAGTGCAGTGGAGAGCTGAAGTCGGATGCCAAGGTGACTGAAAGAGAGCTGGGAGACATGAGACAGGAGACATGAGGCAGGGTGTAATGGTGCTAAGCTAGTCTGGCCCTAAGTAAAGTCAGGGCCAGCAGGCAGGGTCACAGGAACTCCAGAGTCTTGGCAAGTTCAGGGCACAGGACTGATAGGTTCAGTCATCAATCATCCAGGTCACCACCTCTGCATCTGGGAATTCAGGAATGCCCTCATCTGGGTGGGAGGAGGATTTACCTTTCTCTACCATGAAGACAAGAAGCCATAGTTTCCTGTCACTCACTACATGCTCAAGTTGCACAGGTTAGATCAATATCCCCATTTCACCATCTGACCCATCTTTGGTTTCCAAAGAAAGGCATTTAAATGTATGTAGAGTGGTGTTGTAAACTGTTTGGTTTTTTGTGAGAAATATTAACTCATTTTGTTTGGGTAAAAAATTAAGAGGAAAAGCAAAGAATAATCCTTGAACATTTTTAGATAGGGATGCTGGGGATGGAACCCCATTTGGTAGGGGTTTGGGGTCTCTGCTGGCTAAGCAAGTGCCTTAGCTCTGAGCTACAACCTAGGCCTTCTCTCCACTCTCCCCACCTCTGCCGTTTTAATTCCTAAGGAATCCCTTGAATGAGTGGCTGTGTAAAATCCACTGAAAAAAGACAAGTACAGAGTTGACTCTTGAATAACTTGCAGTTGAGATTAAGCCCAAATCACGTTTATCATAGAACTTCTATTGCTTTAATGAAGGACAAACAAAAAAGTAGCACACAAATAAAGATCCTTTTAGCTTCCCGTGAAAGACAAGTACTTTTGTCTTATTGAGTCAGGAACGGAGGCTTCTTTGCATACCAAGGCTCAGGAGACAGGGAATTGGATTGTAGATAATGATGATCAAAGATGACCTCTGTATTATTCTTGTCTAGGTCAATTAATTGTATGGGATTTGGGGGGATTTACTTCCTGCCCATGGCTCAGGTTGTTCTTGCTTAATATCAGGGCTTAGAATTTCTAAGTGTTAATGAGAAATACATAAAAATTGCCAAATATAATTTTGTTTTGTCTCTAGAATGAGTATCTCTGCCCTATGCGGAGATAATGAAAGCCAAGACAGAGCAGTCTGGATCCTGAGATAATGGGGGATTTGGTGAGGCTCAGAGAGACCAGAAACAAGACCACCATAACTAGGTGTCCAATGGATGGAAAAAGCCAGACTTCCAGCCACTGGTGATATGGGTTGCATTCATTTAATTTAGGTCTATTTTATGGGATGGGAGATATGAGAAAAGCATTAGGACTCTAAGATGTTAAATTGCATAAATATATATATACATATGTATACATGTATATATATATACATATATATCAAAGGTGATGAACCAGGGATTTACAGTTATAAAAGTAAGGTAATGAGTACATTCCTTTTTTGAACACTGTTATCCTCTTCCTCATTTTCTTCTGCTTACCCCTCCCTACTTTTCCCCCAAATTGTATAGCTCATTTCTGACATAGTGTTTGGTGTGTCTCATTCTGTATTAGTTCATCCTTTGTTCTGTTGTTTCTGTGATTCTCTTTTCCTTCCACAGATCAGATAAACTTATATACATGACAAAGGGTACAGAAAATGGAAATAGAAAAAAACAGAAATAACTGCATACAGGACATAATAAGAACTTCTTGTTTCCAATTATTGGGGTTCATTTTGAGACACTTTATTATATATGATCCTATGTACTTAGAAATTGAAATGACCACAAACAAGACCATACTAAAGCTACCCATACAACCATATTTATTGCAACATTATTTACCATAGCTAAGATATGGAATCAACCCAGGTATCCCTCAGTAGATGAATGGATCAAGAAGATGTGGTATATATACACAATGGAGTTCTATGTTTTCATCGGAAAGAATGGCATCACCCCATTTATAAGGAAATGGAAAGACCCGGAAAAATTATATTAAGAAAAACATGCTTCCCCTAATTTGTAATAATTAGAAAAATAAATTTTGTGCCAGTATTTGGGCTTGAATGCAGGGCTTGAGAGACATCTGTTAGGTTTTTTTTTCTTTCACTTAAGACTGGTGCTCTACCACTTGATCTACAGCTCCAATTCTGGATTTTAAATGTGATATAAGAGTAGCACAGACTCTTCATCACAGGCTGGGTTTGAACTATGATCCTCAGATTACAACCTCTCAATGAGCTAGGCAATAGTTTTCAAAGTGTGTTCCAGGTGCTGATTACAGGAAGAGATAAGTAAGAGGCTTAAAAAGTCTTTTTATTGTGAAAGTGATATGTAGAGGGCTTATAGTTACGTGAGTCAGGTATTGAGAACTTCTTTTTTTTTTGAACAGCATTATCTCTTCCTTGTTTGTCTGAGTTTCCCCCCCCCCCCCGGATACTTGCTGCCCCACAAATTGTATATTTCATTTTCAACACAGTATCTAGTAAGTGTTCACTAATTCTAGTGAATTAGTTCACCCCTTGCCTCAACACTGCTGTGTTTCCACTTCCCTTCCCCAAATCAGATAAACTTACATAGAAGACAAAAGATATAGAAGTCAAAAACAGTCTTTGCTCATTTGCAAAAAAAAATGTACTCAAGGTCTGAGCATGGTGAGTCTTGCTTGTAATCCCAGCCAGTGAGGAGTCAGAGATCAGAACTATGATTGTTTCATTTTATAACATCTATATTAAATATATTTTGCTTTATTTTGTTAGTCACATTTGGAGCTACTAGATCTGTCCTTTGGAGAAACAAATTTGTTTGGCAACAACAGGCTGGTTAAAACTTTATGTACCAAAATTTCATTTCCCCTAAACTCTTTTTTATAGGTTCTAACTTTAGGTTTTATAGTTTCTCATTAGGGTTTTCCTTTGCCCTTTTATCAGTAGCCTTGACTTAAAAATGAAACAAAGAAAAATAAACAAAAACAAACTCTCTTCTTGGTTAAAAACCCAAAGAAATACTCTATGACTGGCCACCAGATCCTAATACAAGCTGTCTGAATAAAATTTATTTCACTTTCAATCTCATTTTTGGCATTTTTTCCAACAAGGAGCTGGATATTTTCTTCATTTGCTGATATAATCTCGCATGGCCTTGATCTTTGGACTTCTGCAAGTATATTTTTGTGTTTAGAATTTCTAAGAGGGAAAATGTTTCCCCTTTACTGTTTCATTCCTTAGCAAAGTAGTTTTAATGGAAATAATAATCACTCATTCTTCAATACTTGTGACCTAGAAGACATTCCAGCAAGCACTTTTCAATCTGAAGCATTATTTCAAGATTCCATTCACATTGAAATTAGCTTACCAGATAAAAGAGATTATTTCAGTCATTCTTCTTAGGAAACCTGTTTCCAAATGACATAGCTCTGACACATATTTAACTAACAAATAAAGAAAATCAAGAGGCATAAAATGGCATTAAACTATATGATAAATGTAAGATCTATATTTAGTGTGTGCTTCTGAAAAATTCAAAAGCACTCAGTCATTGTCTTTACTACAAAAAAGAAACTTTAAATATGACTTTCTGATTCTTTCTTTCAAAAACCTGTTGTTCGGAAAGTGGCTCACAGCACAACACAGAAGATGAGACTTCTCTGACTAGCTCAGTTCTTCAAGGAGATAACTTCTGACTGGTAATTTAATTATCTGTACCTGCCACACTATTGTTCCTTCACAAAGCAGGTTATTTTGTGAGATGCTTTGGTACAAAGTAATTACTGGTCCTTTTGAAGACAGTTACATAGTGAAGAAGCTCACTGAGGGAGGAGATCAGAGAGAATGTTTTGTATGTATGGTGGTAAAGGCAGTTGATTGCTTGGCCTCTTTATCTTGGCAAGTAGGTCTATCCCCAGTTACTTAATCTGTAAAATAAAGAAAATGAGACTAAGATAGTCCCTTCAAATTTAAAAACTAATTTCCTTTTAATTGTTGTTCAAATGGATTGGTTTATAAATACCACAAATCTGGGCTTATGTATAATGCATTGTATAAAGATACTATCTCATCTCTTGACTTTCAGAAGTGGTAAGATGACCAAATATGTCGCTGAAGACACAAACAAGCATTTTGCTCTCTGTATTTCCTTTAATGAGATCTGGTGGCTGTCAAAAGTGACGCTGGGAGAGTTTCTAGATGACATGTGTCTTTTCAGCTCTGTTCTAAACAAGCAGTATTTTTATACATGGAATGTCTGAAGTTAATTTAATGATGTGGCTGATGAAATACAAAGAGAAGTGTCTTGTTCCAGTTAAGCTACACAAATTGAACCAGTTGGTTGTGACTTTAAAGAGTATAGCTTTCAGATCTTGATAGAGACAGATCTTCATAGAAGGTATCTGGAGTGAGAAAGAAAAAAAATAGACTTTTTTTGGGGGGGGGTTAGTCCTTAGCTTGAGCTCAGGGCCTGAGCACTGTCCTTGGACTTTCTCAAGGCTAGAGCTCTACCACTTGAGCCTCAGCCCTACTTCCTGCTTTTTTCTATGTATATGGTACCAAGGAATCAAACTTGGGTCTTCGTGCATGTTAGGCAAGCACTCTACCTCTAGGCCAAACTCCCAGCCCCCAATATATACATTTTTTTAAAAAAACATTTGAACTCCAACTTTATAGCTGAGATAATTTTCCAGTTTAAAACAACAACAACAAATTGCCTAATATCAGTGGTCCCTGCTTACAATTTTAGCTGCTCAGGAGGCTCAAATCTGAGGACTGAGATTCAATGCCAGCCTAGACAGAGAAGTACATGACCCTCTTATCTCCAATTACCCATGAAATAATGGGAAGTAGAGTTGTGGCTGAAATCGTGAGCATTTTTTTTTTTTTGGTCAGGGTTAACAGTCTATGATGTTTTGATGAGATTAAAAGATGACAGCCAGTGTTGGGGTGAATTAGTTTGGCACCTTTGCAGAGGTGAAGAGGCAGGAAAATCTTAAGTTGGAGGTCATGATGAGTTATATAGAGAGATCCTATCTCAACAAACAAACAAACTGGCAAAGGCTGCCCTGGTAGGAAAGAGAGTTAAGTGCCTGGAAAGCTGTTGCATTCTGGGTGGTGATAATGTTCCTGCTATGGTTCTTTGTTCACAGAGGCAGGAGAGGCTGTCTATGACAAATTTCCTAAGGTTTTTTTTTTTTCAAGGGCAGGCATAGGGTGTGGACAGTGTAAGAAGTGACTGGTGACTTCAGTTGGAAGCTTAGAATTTACAGATAGAGACTTACCTTATGGGGAGAAAATAGTTCTCATTTAAAGAAGCAACTGACTTGTGTACTATCTTGCAGAAATTTTAATAATCCAAGCCTAGAAAAAAAACAAATCACTCCTTATTTTTTTCCAAAGAAGTTTGTGCTTTAAAAGACAAGATAACAGCTGACAAACAAGGTGGCGACTTGTCTTTGGTTCCTGCAGGGTTGTGGTTGTGTGGTGGGACACTTTTCTGCTATTCTATGTCACCTTTTCCCAGGTGGACACCTGAACCTGGCACAGGCTGCATAGATATGATATGAACTGTGAGCCTGAACAATGTGTCGATAAAGTGGAAGCACTTGCTCCAATGCTATCCTGAAACCATCTTCTGAATTTGATGTTTGAAACCTTTCAGTTATCATGCTTTAGCTGAGTCCGCAGGGCGAGCAAAAAGAATGAGCACATTGCATTCTATTGCTGCTCAAGGAAGCAGAATTGGGCTCCAAGCACCCTTTGTGCCTGGTGTATGAATCATTGTTGTGTCGGGGAAGGCTGAGGAGAGGTGGGGAAATTGTCAGGAAAGCAAGACAACAAAACATCATCAATGTACAGTTGACTTTATTTGGTGGCAAAAGCTTGTGAATGATGGATGTGGTATAGCTGGTAATACTTCTTAAAAAATATGATAGTCATGATTCAAGAGTATCATTGTGTATTCGGACAAAGACATCAAAGAACCTGAGAGAGAGGCAATTTCTAAGAAAAATAAACAAGTAACAAGACAAATGAACTTCTAAAAAACAAGACTGGGAAGACAGGGCATTAAAGGAAAAATAAAATAAAATTGCTCAGCTAATAAGGCCTCATTTGAAACTAAGTTTCCAGTTTTGAGAAAGCACATGTTGCAAGGTGAACTGAAGGGCATCAGAATGCTGTTCAATTCAGCACCAAGGCCTAGGAGCCGCTGTAATCTGCATGGTGCTTTCTGTTCTTTTCTATAATTATACTGTTCTTCAAAGAGGAAGCCAAGTAGGCTGTGGAGATTTCTCTGAGACAGAAAACCTGAACAATCCCCACCGAGATGAATCCTTTCAAATGAAAGAACCCTTGATCGTGATTCTTTTTTTAGGTCATTTCAATCCTATCGAAGAATGTTCCTGAATTCAAGAGGTGATATACATTATACAAGCGGTGTCCTGAGGTGGCGTGGCTCTCTTCCAGGAAGAGAGTTGGGGGTGTCAGGGTGGTTCAGGTAGAGCTTGGGTTTTCCATCACTGAAGTGAAAAGTGAAAGGCTACAGGTCTGAGCTCTTGTTTAAAGACCCTTCCTTATTTGGGTCTTAAATGAAGATTCCTTGGGTGGAGGCAAGTCACTTCTGAGAGCTGTTTCTGCACCCTGGAGAAGACAGTAAAGAGGAAAGGAGAGGGAAGCATGGGATTCTGAATGCCATTCACCACCAGAGCAATTCATTTGCCTGTGCTGGATTTCCCATGCAGTTCTGCTTACTGAAAGTTGCTCAGTATAGTGGACGTTGCATGTGAAGGAGCTCATGTTGTCAGCTGCCTCGGCTCACCTGATGAGACCGTAGCACCTTTACATGGGGAACTCATTGCTAATGATGGACTCAATTCTCAACCTCCACATAGGCCCATGAAGAGCCAAACCAGCTTCAGAGCTCCAGCAGACCGGATGCCTGTTTGCAACCATCTACTTTCTCTGCTCAGTATGCTGCCATCTTTGTCTTGCAGGAGTTGTTCCTGAATATCTACCCAGTAAACCACCAGAACCTTTACTTGTAGCTGAGAATCTGCATCCCAGGAAAACATGGCAAGTAAAAGTGAGCTTTGAAAGTGACTGGGGTACAAGACTACAGTCTTGTGCATCTGTGTTTATTCAACAGCTGTTAGGGAACAAAGTCTGTATTATGGACCAAAGACCATTCTATCAATGAAGATGGCACAGGCCTTTAAAGCATTCAAGGTGCCTTGATACACCTGACTTTCTCACTGAATTGTGTGAATCATCTGTGCGAATCAACTGTATGAAATCACCACCCACAGAGAGTCTTATAATACATTTGGTAGCCTGGAGGTCAAATCTCCTATGCTATTTTTTCTCCATGATATGTGGGATGGTTCTAACTTTTTTTTGTACAAAGGGGCATTTCGTTACATTTCCATCCATTGCGTATAATATGTCTCCATCAAACTCACCCCAGTATTTTTTCCTTGTCCTTCTCTTCCTTCCAAAACAATTTTTATCAGGTTTTATGAAAATTAACCACATTGGCTCTATTATTGCTATTTTGATTTAGTTACAAGTTTTAAAGATAAGATTTCACATCAAATCAAGACTCTCCTGCTATTAAAAATAGCAAATCCTCACTGGGTGCAGTTGGTCATATTTAGGATCAAGTAAAGAAGGTAGAGAACTGTATAGTTTGAAGCCAGCCCTAGTGAAAAAAAGTCAGACTTCATCTCAATCAACAATCCAGGGATAATGGCTCATACCTATGCAAAAAGCATAAGAGCCCATCTAAAACACTGCAAAAGGCAAAAGGGAGTGGGGCATGGCTCAAGTGACAGAGCCACTACCTAGCAAGCAGTGGGTCCTGAGTTGAAGTCAAAAAGAGGAGGAAAAAAGGGAGGTACGAGGTCCCCCACGTGCAGCACAAGATTAGGTGACCCTTCATCCCTCCCATTCTCTTGTGCTGATGGAGAATTTATCCCTTACAAATCTCAAGTTATTGTAAGTTATGTGGAAATTGGAAAGCTGAGATTTATGTGGACCTCACCCTGTCCTAGACATACCCCTTCCTCTTGTAACATGACTATTTCACTATTTTGTCACCGCAGTAAGGTTTCGTGCAACTAACTCATGCTTCCTCAACTTCTCATAGAATAAGTATTCTATCTTTCTTTGGGCTGAATTAGTGAAGGGGCTTTGATTTCTAGTCATTTCAACCACCCACTCGCCTGTAAAAAGGACCGTAGATTTCACATTTCTATTACTCTTCACATTTCTACTGTTTTGAGGAGTCTTGCAAAAAGGTGAATTTCACTAGGTAAAGTTTAGTAGGGATCTGTTTTATAAATTAAGACAAAGTTGGGAGAAGAGTTAAGAGATATTGACAGAGCTGTGGAGGAATAAGCACTCAAATATACCTCTTCAGATACAGGATGGTGTAAAATGAGAGAGGATTGGCATTTGTAAATGTCTTTACCACTTAACTTGGCAGTTGTATTTCTTGGACTTTATTGTGAAAATATGATTGTATGCAAAATGTACAATATGAAAAGTTATTTGTCACAGCATTATTTGTAACAATGTAAAATTAGAAATGACCTAATTTGTATGATTAGAAAAGTATGGTGGAAAAAATGGTATCTATATAAAGGAAACTTGTGAGTCTGTGAGGAAGAAAGAAGATTTGCATGTGATGTAGAAATATCAACAGAAAGCAATGTTAAATAAAAATAGCAAGATAAGACCAGTATAGACAACATATGGTCAGATCTTTAAGAAAATAACTTACAAATGCCTATATTCTAAAACTAAAAATAATATGATATCCAAGGGAAGACATATTTTCAAATTAATTTTAAATCTCTGAATATATAATTACAAATTAGCAAATTATTAAGAATGAAATACCTAGGAATCCACTAGTATCCACTAATGTTAGTAATATTGGTATAGCTTTGTATTCCCTTTGTGCTCTGCTCTTTACATTTTTTTGTGTGTGAAATGATTTGGAAAGTTTATTAGTAAATAATCTTATTTATTTATACAGTTCTCCCTTAAAACTGTTTGAGGACATAGATGGCAAAGGAGATGAGTTGTTACTACTTAATAAAAATGGCCTTGTCTCAAGCACTGAGAACGTGAGTCTGTCTGAGAAACATAATTTTCATGTTGTGCACTTTTAATTTGAAATAATAACGCCAAGTGGAGACAAAGCACCAGTGTATTGTTGATGAATATTCTGATCAGGATTGTTTTTTTTTTTTCATGAAATAGTTTGGGAATATTTTTCCCCAGTGAACATGAGTGGGGACAGTCCCAGGCTGTAAAACAATTATTCTAGACTGGCTAGCTCAGGATGAGGCCATATTAAATTGCTATTGAACTCTGTTGGTATCAAGCTACCATGATCCTGTGATTATTAAGGAGCAAAGCTATTTTAAAGAGGGAGATCAATTAGGAAAATCACTATGGGGTCACCCACACAGACTTTAAAAAATTATATTGGATGCTCTAATTGTCTTTGGAAGAGTGTTAAGGAAGGCCAAGGTGCAACTTCAATGAAAAGCACTTCTTTCTGACATTGTGAACTGGAAGGTACTTACAAATGAAGATGTGAGAAGGAACAGTCAGAAACAAACCTGGGACCTTTTGGCCCAGCTTGTGTGAAAGAGCATTTTACTGTGGAACACATGGTATTTCTTAAAGTCTTTTAATCTCCAGAGGAACACGTCTTTCAGCAATGAAAATGTAATGTTACAATTGTTCAGTGCTCCTATGAATTGGTGAGAATAGGAAAACACAAAAATCAGCAGAAGATACCCAGGCACTTATGGGTGGGTTGCTGGACAGAGGTGAGGAATCAGAGGAAAAAAATCTTTTTAAAGCATTATTGTGTAGCTTCTCTAGTACAGACTTGGGATATTCTGATGAAGGCCTCCTTTAATATCAAAGAGAAAATCTCCCACCTCATTCCAAGGATGCACATAGGGAGCTAACAAGAACTAAATAAACAATGGTCTGTTTGCTCAAATATTTAGCAAATAGCTCAGGGATTACTGCATACACCACCATGGCGATTTTATCCAATTCTCAAAGATGTTTCTATGCTCGGCTAAGAAAACAGCTCATGTATGTATAATGGCACATTGTAATTATTTCCACATGGTTAGCACTTAGACAAAAAAAAACAGAGGGAAGAAGGTCAACATTTAATAAAACTTCATCACAAATCAAAATTAATGGCAGCACAATTGAAACCCAAATCCAAGGCAAGATTAAAAGCAACAGAAGTAATCATATGAAATATCTGTGTATTTTCCTTTCATTTCATCACTGTTTTCCTCTGGTTATTATCTAAGAAATGCATAATATGTTGCAGGAAATAACACACTGAAGCTTTATAGATAAAATCTTTCTCAATATTTAGAGTTGGGTTTGTCTACTTTAGCCGTGTATATTTAGCCAAGTATTACCTATGATAGAAACATTTGTAGTAGAAGAAAACAGAAATCATTCTTTCAGTTCAGCATCTGGGTGATGGGACTGTATCCAAGTGATTATGATTTCTGACTCCAGTCTCAAATGAAACCTTGTTTTGGGACTAATTCCTCTTGCTTCAGAAATTATTATACATAGTAGACATTTCATATGAGGTAATGGAGTAATAGAGAGAGAAGAAGAAAAAGGATTTCAATATAAAACAGCAGTATTATTATTTTTAAAAGAAGGGTACAGATTTTCATAAAAGACTTAGTGATTCTTATACCTCAAACTTGTTAAATATATATGTGTTTATATGGAATCAAATTACAGCATGGATTGTTTTAAATGGCATTAGGATTTACTCTGCTGCGCAAAATGCCATCCACCAAATAGAATTTAGTGTTTATTAATATTATGTAACAACTCTATCCCAATTGGTCACTTTATGTAGCCAAGGGGCTAAAGTAAATATCTTAATATTTCATTCATTCATTCATTTACTCATTTATTCAGCAGATATTTATTATTACTTGACAGATCCCTTCACTAGGATTAGAGCAGAACAAATTATCAGCTCGACTAACTTGGGAGTGGAGTCTATAGGGTTCTTTAAATACCGAATCATGTCATCTGCACAGGGGGAAACTTTGACCTCATCTTTCCCTATTGGATCCCCTTTATGTTTGCTTCCTGCCATATTGCTTTAGTTAAGAAGGTAGGAGGGGGACACAGAATTGAGAAATGTAAGGGAACAAATGGGGTGAGGTGGCTGAAGATGTTGAATTAATGACACAGATCAAGATGCATTGTGCACTAAACTGCTTAGCTAAATTACAAAGCAGTCAACAGATAGGCTAAAATTAAGAGAAACAAAGCGCAGAGTAGGTTGGGAGGGGTGGGGAGAATGTTGGGAGTGGAAGCAATGCCATCAGTGAAGATGCACGGTATTTATAAACGGCTTGGATGAAAGGCTACTCCTTTATACAACAAAAAGAAAGAAAGAAAGCTGTTCGGCTACCTTCCATAAACTATTTTGTTGATATCAGAGCCAAGCAATGGGATGAGTAATGGCTTCATTCTGGATGCGTTTGCATGCATACTAGAACCAGGAAGGACAAGATGTTTCTGCTGAGTTGAAGAGGTGGGTGCAGGGGAGAAGGAGGCGTTGAGGATGATTTCGAAGGACTTGACCAGAGCCACTGGGTCATGGTTGAGCTGAATATTCGTTCTTTTCTCTGTTATTTAACAAGAACAGATTTGGACTATGTGCTGAATTGGGCACAAAAAAAAAGATTAGAGATCTTTAGGAAAAAAAAAAGAAGAGTGAGCATTACTTGTCAACAAATAAATGTTAGAAGGCTTCAAGTGTTGTGGAAGACATAATGAAATGATTTTGATAGCAGACTGTCCTTTAGTCAAAAGGGAGACCACGGAAGGCTCTTTGAGACTAGGAATCGGATCCAAGCAGGCATAGGAATCCAGTGGGCTCACAAGAAGGGCAGAACACCCCCCAGCTTCCCAATGGGCAGATTATTTTATAGGGCTTTGAAAGGCACTGGAGATTCAACTTTTGTTATAAATGAACCGTGAAGTCACTGGAGATTTTCTAGCAGAAGAGTGACATGATGTGATCGATGCTTAAAATTTCCGTCTGGCCATTGCTTTAAGATTCTATTCCAGGACATCAAATATAGCACAGATGAGAGTGTGCAGGTGATTTGGCTGAAAGTGACACTAATGAAGTTGACAAGTGATGGGATTTAGGATATATTGAAAGGTAAATCCCTCTTGAATTCCAGATATTTCCAGATCACGGAGCAATGAGTGGGTCAGAAAAAAAATCTAGAAGTCTGGATGGAATGATGGAGTTGGAATACCAAATAAGATGATGAAGATTCCTGTTCAAGGGTTTTTTGTTTTGTTTTTGCTTTTAGGTTTGATATGTCTGGTAGACATCACTGTGAAGGAATCTGGATGGCGGTTGGGTATTCAAGTGTAAGTCTCTGGAGAGAACTTTGAGCTGTCATAGGTGGAGATTCATAGCTGTCATTGAGAACAATGAGCAGTGGATAAAAGAATGAAGAAGGGGAGGAAAAGGCTGTCCAGCAAGAGGGAACGCTGAGGAAAGATAGTGGAAGCAGCTCAAGTGATTACATCTGTTGTGATTAGTTTTCCTTGTTAGCCACTTGTAGCCAAGTTTTGAGGCAAATCTGCAGCAATGCTGAATCATTTATTTTCTCAGCGATTAGCACTTAATCATTTCATTAAAATATTTATTGTTTTATTCAGAATCAGTTTTGTATTTCCTTGTTTAAGCCTTCTGAAAATTCATCTTGCCAAAAGAAATATGAATGCCTTGTACTGTTTTTATGGCTCAGAGACAAAGGATTCTTTTCTTTTTATTGAATTATTTGTACTGCTGAGTCTGGCTGTGTTCTGAATCTTGTATTGTAATATGTTAATATTTATTGTGTGCAAGCCCCCAATAATGTCGTGCTTGGCATTGAGTGAACTATAAAAATGATTAGATTTGTTAATAGACTTTTCCAAAAGAAAGACAACGACTATGATTATTCAAACACTTTTTAAATGACAATACATAGGTGTGTGATGTCTGTGATATTGTTTTATATTTAGTTATTATATTGTTGGTATTTTTCCTTCCTAATTGAATCATAAATTGTTGGAAGGCATAGCATATGCCATGCCTATTTCTCCTAGCACAGAGCTAGTGCGTATTAGACCCTATGGGCTTTTCTGTAGAATGATGAATACATGTGTATTTTTATTTTTATTTTTGCTTTCATTATGTTGTGCTGGGGATTGAACCCAGGGCCTCGCACATGCTAGACAAGCACTTTTCCAGTGGAATGATTTCCCTTGTCTACTCTTTTGTTTAAAAGCTGAGTAGTAATGAAGGCCAATGCTGCTCTTTTTGGCAGGACCTAAATAGCATGACTTCCATTTTGTGCCTTAGTTAGTTTTCTATACTGCTAGTCATTACTGAAACTAAATCATCTATCTACCTATCTATCTATCTATCTATCTATCTATCTATCTATCTATCTATCTATCTATCTTAGGGTCTCTTTATATTATCTGTTTTTCTAAAACTTCATTGAATATTTTGACCATTATAATAATTAAACCTGATATTTGCCAGATAGAAGGTGCATTAATTCACATACATTGATACCCTTTCACATGTAACCCTTCTATTAATTACAATAAAAAATAAAAGAAAAAAAATAAAATAAAATAATTAAACCTTTTGGCAATGGAACATGTTGTGTCTCTTTCATCCCAGTTTGTATTTAGTTTAGTGCAAGTAATTGTATTTAATCATCTCTTTGAAATAAAGACATTTAATGGCACTTGTGAATCTTGTAGTCAGTGAATAAGGATTGATAAGTATTTTGATTTCTAGTTTATTAATATAATTGTGAATATCTTTGAAATGATGATTTTTTTCCTATTAAAGATTTATCTGTTCCAAATAGTAACAAATTCTTCCAAAAATATGCAATTGGATTTGGAGATTACATAATTTCATATGGTCCTTGTAACTTAAAGATTGGTCACTTATAGTTTTAAAAATCTAAGTCCCTGTAAAAAATGCTAACTTTGATGATCTTCCCATATGAAATATTTTTTTATAAATAATTAGAATAGATTGGGTAAATATTGCAAACTACAGAGAATAAAAGAGCTTAATTATCAAACTAATTAGGTAATTCTAGAAAGAAACATCTGAATGTGGAACTTCTATGGGTGTTACAGTTGAAGAACATCATAGAAAATTCTTTCTGGAAAGAGACTCTTGGCTTAGCTCATTTGCTTTTTCTTCCAGCTCAAAAGCTATCATAATACTTCTTAAATCCTTGCAAAGCAGTTAAATTCCTCTTTGGTCCTTAAAGGCCTGATGAAGACTTGGAAAACTAATCAGTACAAGCCAAACTTGAATTTTTGAAAGATTTGGTAGTAGAAACATTAGGTTCTAAATTTCTGTTCTTAAAAAAAAGCAATTGAGGCCTATTTTGGCCTCATATTTGACAGCTTTTCATTACCTAGTCGTTATTCTTGAGCCTTGTCATGATTGTAGATTTCCATCAGCAGATTATAATTCTTCAGCTTGAAAGTTTCAGGACATTTATAGACAGGTTTTATGGTGTTAAGACAGTGCTATCAGGTATCTTCCTCAGCTTATTCCTTTTCAGATTTATTTTTATTTATGGTTTAACGATTCTGAAACAGAATAACGATCTGAGAAATCAAAACATGTCTGTTTTTATACCAAGCGTATGCTCACAATTGTCAAATGTCATTATCTATAATGGCCAGGTACTGTGTGCTGTAGATGAAATAAAAAAGCTAAAAATTTCTCTCTCCTTCCTGTAGAATTATAGGCTAAGATGATCTTTGGCAAAGGGTTTTGGCTGGGTATGGCCAATAGATAGTTACAGACTGGGGACAGAGATGGTTAATAATGTAAGTCAAGGTCTCATGTAAGGTCAGTTCTGGATGGCTGAAGGTCATTGCTGAAGGTTACAACTTCTCACAGTTTGGCCTCTGTATAGGACTTTGTTTTGCAGATGCTAGCAGCTTTCTTCTACCTCATGACCTGGGCCCACACATTACCAAGAGCAAGAAAGTCAGCATTTCCTTTGTGGTTCTGTTGAACATTATGCATACCTTTTAAAGAGGGATCCCATTATTATTCCATGATTCAGTTATTCTGGTTGAAATTACCTATCAGTTTTAGGTGAGGATGGAGGTTTAGGAGATTCTCTTAGGACTTTTGGAGGAACTGAGGATGCAGATGGTATTAGGAAGCTATGGGATTGTATACTGAATGTTAAGAACTACTCCTTCTCCCTCCTCCCCCACCTCAGCCACTTGGCTTCCAGTAGAGTTCCAGGCTCTTTCTCACTCTGCATCTATCGGCAGAGTCTACTCTAGGCAACCAGAGTAGGCCAATGGGAGAAAATACTGTTTTCAAGATCTTCAAACAATACAGTAGATCTCTAAGCAACAAAGGACACAGTTAATACACGTCATTCACATATGGGCCTTCAAGTTAACATTTAACATAATTCTAAACTCCATAGGATCACTGATCATCAGAGAAGAGCATGCAATAAAAAGTACACAATGCAAACAAAGCAGAAGCTACTCAGGGGAGAGCAAAGTCTTGAGGAGGAAGAAAATCATCACTCTTATTTTAATAAAATCATAAAAGATATGGCATGTCCATGGTATGAGTGGATTGTGTAAAAGCTGAAAAAAAATGAGAACCAAGATCTTTAGGAAGAACAGTAACATTCAATGGAAGACATTCAAGACAAAAATGAATTATCTAAGAAGGGGGAAAGTGAAAGGAGAGGATGATAGAGTAGGGGAGGGATGAATAAGATCAAAGTACTTTATTTTACTTTATTATCTTGAATTCTTTAGAGCATCTGGAACTTCTGAGATGGTTTTATTGTCTTAGAGGAATTCTCATCATGCCTAGAAGACTTGGCTTTCTTGGAGATGGCATTCAACACATGATTTCCTCTATAGAAGATAGGTATTGGCTACCTCTCATTCCCACTGTGAGCACAATGCAGAGAGTCCAAGATCAAAGTATTTTATAAACCTATATGAAAAGAGAAAAATGAAACTTGCTAACAATTGTTTTAAAAAGAAGGAGACAGAGGATAAAAGAACAGTAATGAAGGAAGTAAATTTTGATCTGGGCACATTATAAGCAGTTATAGAAACATAATGAAACCAAACTATTTTTGTTGGTGTACAAATAATCTACACCAATCAAAGTTAACTCACTGAAGGAAACTACTAAAGGTTATCTACTAAAGGATTATTGAAGAAGAAAAATAATTTCACGGTTTAAGAAAAATAATTTCAACTTTAGGTTGTGGGTTAAGAAAGAACTATCTGGGGACTGGAACCCTCTGCCCCTAGAATAGAAATGGTCAAAGGAGATATTGCTAAAAGCTAAGTTGTTAGACTCCAGGCTGCAGGTCAGTTCAGTCACTTGTTTCTGTGTGCCAGATAAAGAAACATAGCTCTCTCTGAAAGGGAGATTTTGATGTGAAGGTAGGAGAAAATGGCTGAGATCAAAGGACAAGGTGCAAAGTGGGGGAAGGGACCTGGATACTCAGCTTTTATCCTGCTCTTAGTTAATTCCTGAGTCCAGTCAACCCATTTGTAAGTTACCTTTGACATTGCCAACAAGATGAAAGTGATGAAAGTTAACTCCTAAAATTGAACCTTTGAGCTCAGGCACATGAGGGAAAGTTTGTGGATAGTGAACAAATTTTGTACAAAGACAAGCAAACAGAATGACATCCAAATCAAATCAAAATATTGCTCAGCAAGGAAGGTAACAGTTATTATTAATTATTGCAGGAGTCAGAATATATACAAATAAGTGAATAGAGTAAGTGTTCAATAGTGGTATGTTAAATTTGTAAAATGTTAGGAGGAGTTGTGTTTACCGGGAAAAAAGGACTGAAATTTTAAAGGAAAACCCAAGGAGTCTTCTTGTTGTATTTCTTTTCTTTTTATGTTGATTGTGAGTCCTTCCTTCCTTCCATTTTTCTTTTCTCAGAATTTTACACTTGATAGGCTGGTGCTTTACTTCTTGAGCTACAATCCCAGTCTTAGTTTCTGCAGGTTAGTTTTGAAATAGGATTTTATATCCTTACCAGATGCTTGCATGAGCCATGGTAGTCTGCCTACTTTTGATTTTCTGTTGTTGCTGGAACCATAGGCATGTACCAGGCCATCCAACTTCCTTTCATGAAGACAGAATTGAACAGACTTTTTGGCTCCAGGATAGCCCTGGACCTCAGTCCTCCTGTTCTTACCCTCCCACAGAGGGTTGAGATGATAAAAACATGTGCTACTGTGCTCAGCTATGGGGGCTTCTAAGCATTTTTGCCTGAGCTGGCCTCATACAGCAATCTTCTCTACCTTTGCCTTTATACTGATTAGTCTTATTAAAAGAAATATAAAAAATAACAGAATAGGCTATTTGACAATGAGGCAAGTAAAAACAATGAGCATCTGAAAGAGTTCAAGTGACTACCTCTAGAAAAGGAGAAAGCACACAGATGTGGCTATGAGTAGTATTCTTTTTTTTAATATTTATTTATTTATTTATTTTACTGATAATAATACTTATCTTTTATTTTATAATTTTGTCTGAAAGATGATCATGTTAAAATACTCTGGAAATTATTAAAAATAAGGAATAAGCTGGGGGGCAGGGGATGTAGATAGGGGTAGAATGTATGTTTAGCAAACATTGAAGTATTAGATCCAATCCAAAGTTCTATTACAGAAAATGCCATACCTCCAAAGCAATAATTTTTAAGAAAATCTATGAAACCTATCAACCAATTCGTAGGCACTACAAACAAGATAGATTCCCTTTTCCCTCTATGCTCTTTCTTTCGTAAAGAATTAAAAAAGCATTCTTGCCAGATGCTAGTGGCTTATGCCTATAATCCTGGCTATGTGGGGGGTGAGCTCCGAGGACTGCTGCTCAAAGCCAGTCTGGTCAGAAGTCTCTATGACATTTATCTCCAATTAACCAGGAAAAAAAGCCAGAAGTGGAACAAAAAAAAAAGCCAAACAGGTACACAAGGCCCTAAGTACAATCCCCATACCAGTCCCTCCACATTTCTTGGCGTGTGGAACTATATTAGTAGAATTGGGAGACTTCATGAAGAGATTATTGTACAAAGAACACATAGCATGTACTTTACAGTTAAAATATAATTTTACATGGAGAATGTGAACTTTCTTTGCTGTTGGTGTGGGTGGACTACTGAAGAGTTAAGCCTTAGCAAAGTCAATAGTCAACCAGACAGACAGTATTTGATATACTGTTTTGACATTTTTCACAGTACCAGTAATTCGGCAATACATGTAAGTACTGCATTAGGAACACTGGAAATGAGCATATATACAAATCATACTTAATAAGTACGCTTTTGAGAAAAAAAAAGCTTCAATGTGTTTGAAGGAATTTTTTCTTTTGCTACATCTTCTACTTGCTCATTTCAGTTTCTTCCTCTTTAGTCACATAGTAGTAGTTGTTGTTGTTGTTGTTTTGTGTGTGTGTGTAGATGTATAGGTTGTATGGGCTGGAACATGGATCTGACCTCAAAGACTAGCATAGATTAAGAAAGAACACCGTGCCCAGAAGCAAAACACCACATCATAATCATGATGCTGTCATTAAACAAGCTTGTACCACTGAAGGAGTCCACTGCCCCTAACTCAGGTATAAATCAACTCTGACAATAATCATTTAGCTAATCTTCCAATGTTTTGAATTTATTTTAAAGTTGGTTTCTGTGGAAAAGAAGCTCATCAGGGACCGGGAGTTTGGCCTAGTGTAGAGTGCCTGCCTAGCAAGCACGAAGACCCGGGTTCGATTCCTCGGTACCACATACATAGAAAAAGCCAGAAGTGGTGCAGTGGCTCAGGTAGAACACTACCCTTGAGGAAAGCCCAAGGACAGTGCTCAAGCCCTGAGCTCAAGCTCAGGACTGGCAAAAAAAAAAAAAGAAGCTCATCAGAAGGAACATATCTGGTATGTTACCTGACATTCCAGTGAATCAATTGTTTCTCTAATAAAATGAGTTCTAAGGAAGTAATGACTTGTAGACTTGTTATGTAAACTGATTATAGGGGCTTGGAGTATCAAGTCTTTGGAAAGCTTCATAATTCCAGGGCATTTCCAGAGAGTGACTTTTTTTCTCCATAAAACCATGTACTAAATATCTGTCTCTATTGCTTTATTTTGGAGCCCACAACACCTGCACACTTATCCAGTGAAAGATTTTCTGCTTCTAAATATAAATTCATTCTCCAATGACCCATAAATAGAAATGTGCTCACTTAATAGCAACCAAGGTGGAAGAAAGAAAAAAACCTTAACTATCACAACCATCAAATGTAAATGTGTATAGAGTTGCATATAGGGCTGAGTAAAAAAAAAAACAGACCTTAGTGTATTTATTCAGTTATTTGTATATAACATGCCTAGGTCAATCACTTTGTCTGGAAGGAAATTGCTAATAAACATCTACTTTGTCTTCTCAGGTATTTGCTAGCAATGCTGAAACTTATTTGTCAAATTTTGGTTTGAGATTGTAGACCGTCTCATGGACTAATTCTAGTCTTTAGAATTATAAAGCACTTTTCCTCTATATAATTTCATGATGGTTGTAAACTATGTAGAATAAGATTAGTTGTAATGAATGGGAGGGAAAAAATGGGGAATAGAAGTTGGGGTAGATTTTAGATCATAGGTAAAGACCAAAAAGAAAAAAATCTAAAGCAGAAATAGTGCTTGTGAGCTCCTGTTTACATGTACATCAAAAAAATCTACTGTAAATTGCAAGCTAGAAGTATTACCTCTATCCTAGTATGTTACTATGATAGTCTATAGTGATAAAGATTCAGAGAATTCAAGGTCAGTTTTGAGTTAACTAGTGTTCATATGGTTCCCATCTTACTAGTGAGAGGAGGTCTTGGAGAAAACTCAGGTTCGTCCTGTGTAGAATTGTGCTAATTTTCACATGTAATGCCAATAGTCACATGAGTAACTAAGACAACAGCATGCTGGTGGGAAGATCTGATGGTATGACTCATGACATGTATTTGGTTCATTCAATGAACTATGAATTGGCTAAAGAAACTATTTTTAGTTTCGTTGGAAACTAAAGAATGTCTCTTGGATGAGAAGAGAATGGTCAGAGAAATAAGGAGGAGGAAGACAGGTAAGTCTGGGGGAAATTGATGATAGGAACTCAGGCTCTATATTCTCCAGTTCCTTCACATCTGATTGCAATGAAGAATATGTTTGTATGAAGTTGTATAGTAATTAGCTTGCAGATGTCTCTAAATGTAATTCAGGATATTTCTGTTTTGGAAAAACGCAAAGTAGATGATGCAAGGAGTAGAATGATTGCTGTTAGTGGAATTCGATTGTCATGAGTTTGGGGGGGGAGTTGTACGGTGTAGACATAGTTCTGGGAGCCCCCTGGGACTAAGATGCATGAAACAACTCTGTCCTTACAGCCTCTGGGAATCTGAAAATCACATCATTTCACTTCAGTTCAGTTCAGTTCCATTCAATTCAGTTTATTTTAGTTCATTTCATGCTTCAGCCAGTTGTAGAATGAAAATGGATTCTAAAAATAGCAAAAATTATCAGACTGTTTTGAACTTAGGTAGTTATACTTCAGCAGGAAAACAAAAAAAAAATCTGCTATTAGCCTGTTATCTTCTCTGCTCATCTGATTGTAAAATGAAAGGAAACTATCCAGAAATTAAACGAGCTGAGATGTGTCACACAAGCAATCATAAAAGCTGTACTTATCAAAGAAGAATAGCCACCATATGATAAAGATGATCATGAATTCTCAGAAAAAGATACATTCTCCAAACCAGAATTACCCAATAGTCTCCTCTATCCCACCAGCTGAGTTCTTTCTGTTTATATCCAAGCTATATAGGTATATTCTCTTTTCTTACTTCGTTGGGATTTTTTTGAATTTATTATAGTATAAAAATTGAGTAGCTTAATTGTATTAAATTACTAGAAACAATTAAAATCTAAGGTTAAAATTGAAATTTAAGCCCGGCAACAGTGGCTTACCCTTGAGGTCTGGGGAGGTGGTTTGAAACCAGCCTGGACAGGGAAAGTCTGTGAAACCCTTATCTCCACTTAACCACCAAAAATTCCAGACATGCACCTATGACTAAAGTGTAAGAACACCGGTCTTGAGCACAAAAGTTCAGGAAGAGCACCCAGGTCTAGAATTTAAGCTGTAGGACTAACACAAAAAAAACGGGGGATGGAGAAATTTAAGGGGTCTCATGAGTTAGTGTTTTAGTTCATGGCAATGAGAGTCTTAGGCAACTCTTGTTAAAAATCTCCAACTTGTAAATCTAGTGAGTTAGCCACAAATCTCTAGAGACAAGACTGGCATGTGACAAAATCTGGCTTAGGATTCATTGCCTTGAAAGAGGACCCCTAGGAAGAGAGAGGAGAGTGGCCAGCGTGGAGGAAGGAACTCTCACCAGGCTGAAGTCCTCAGGGAATGGGGCAATGGAAACCAACAGGAATCATTGTGGATTAGTTGGTGATTCTGGGGTGGGATTAGAATCAGTGAAGATTAAGAATTGTGTCCCATTATTGGGCGAAGGCATTTAGCATCTGTGCATCCCCAGGAACAGAAGAGTCCTTCATTGTAGCCAACTAGGTACGCCTACAAGCACCATTGGTACAAAGTAGTAGTCACTCAGTGAGAAGGTTCTTGTGGCTCTGGATAGTGGCTATGCGACTGAGAGAATCCTGTTAGTGACAACAACTGATTCATGATCTTGCTTGTCAGATTGATGAGCAACAGGAATAGTTGCCTGGCTACGATATAATCCCAGCAACTCAGGAGGCAAGGTTAAGAAAGATCATAGCTCAAAACTAGCCAGGCAAAAAGTTAGTGAGACCATATCTTAGTGAAAAAGCTGGTTGCTGGGGCACATGTGTGTCGTCTGGAGGCACAGCTAAAAATATTGTGGCCCAGGGCTCTTCTGGGAAAAAAATGAGAGACCCTACTGGAAGATCAACTAAACCAAAAAGGGCATGGCTGCAGCACTAGAGCAAGGAAACAAGACAGTACAACCAAGTAACATAGAGAGAGGAACAACACCATTCCATATTGCTTTTACTCTCTCAGTCTGAATTGCTTTCATTCTTACATTATGAATAAATCCTCTCTCTTTTTATACGCTTATATAGAGTACAATATATGTAAATGTTGTATGAATGCATGCAAATTGTGGGAGAAGACTTTCAATGTACTTATTCATTTATACAAATATTCAAATCTAGTGCTAATAGATGCCTACAGGTTTCAGGTCACAGAACTTTTCTATTTTGAAGCTAAAGAGATGCAGTGAATTGGAGCTGCATCTGGGAGATCTTAATCCATTGTTTCCTTTAAAATATTCAGAAGCACATTGTTTTTTTCCTGTATGGCTTAGCAAGAAAGGAGTGTGGATAGATGGAATCTTCTGTCTTCTAGGAAAAGCTCTGTGCAGTCATTCCTGAAACCATGGCATCATCACAAGCAACGCTCCCAGGATTACAGAGGAGAAGGTAGCTGCTGTTGATGAAGAAGAAAAATCTACCTACCCCACAGGCGTGACAATCCACGGAGGACTGAGCGTATGCACTGTTTCCCTTCTTTCCTGGCACATCAAAAGATTTCAGGACATGGTAGAGAGTTGGTAATTATTTCCATGTCGTGAGATGGAAATCTTGATGATGGATGGAGAAACTCCATTGGCAATTTATAAGTTATGTGACCAATATGTTTCTCTGGAAATAGATAAATGTCTTGTTTTGTCAAAATCCCATTATCCTGATTTATTTCGCCAACTTCTATGCTGTCAAAGGAGTAAGTTCTGTGATGGATTGGAGAAAATTCACTTTTATTATTTATTTATATTTATGCTCAAAAACTAATGTGCTGCCTAAAAGCCACCTGAAGTAGAGATGTGAATACGATCTTTTATACTTTTCTTTTCTTTTTGGCTGGTTCCAGGATTAAACTCAGTGTCTCAAACTTTCAATCACATGTAGAGGTACTTTCCCACTTGGGTCATACCATCATCCTGGTTTTTTTACAACTTACATAAGACTGAGTCATTGTGCTTTTCTACCTGCGGTGGCTTTGAACCACAGTCATCTAGCTTTCAGCCTCCTGAATAGCTAAGATTATACATGCATACCACAAACACCTAGTTTTTCTATGCTTCTACTATTACTTGCTGGTTTTCTGAAAACTAATTATAAATTACTTTGAGCTAATAATGCAGTGTCTCAGTAAAAAAAATTTTAGGATTATAATATGAATCTCTTTTCCTTCCTTCCTTCCTTCCTTCCTTCCTTCCTTCCTTCCTTCCTTCCTTCCTTCCTTCCTCCTTTTTCTGGCCTTGTAGCCCAGATTGGCCTTGAACTAAAATCCTCCTACCTTATCTAGAAGGATTATTGTCAATATAAAATAATACTCGCTTAGTATAATAAAAGTGAAACAATTCTACCTCCTTCATTTAGAGAAACTATACTTCTTTTTGGCCTTAAAAACCATTACTAAGGGCTGGAAGTTTGGCCTACTGGTAGAGTGCTTACCTAGATTGCATGAAGACTAGGGTTCAATTCCTTGGTACCATATACATAGAAAAAGTTGGAAGTGGTGCTGTGGCTTAAGTGGTAGAGTTCTAGCCTTGAGAAAGCCCAAGGACAGTGTTCAGGCCCTGAATTCACGCCCCAGGACTGGCAAAAGAAAAAAACAAAAGATTACTGATTTGAAACATTTTTCTTTGTAAAACATTTTTTTTGCCAGTCCTGGGGATTGAACTCAGGGCCTGAGCACTGTCCTTGGGCTTTCTCAAGGCTAGCATACTGCCACTTGAGCCACAGCACAATTTCTAGCTTTTTCTATATATGTGTTACCTAGGAATCAAACCCAGGTCTTCGTGCATGCTAGACAAGCACTCTACCACAAGGCCAAACTCCTGGCCTCTTCTTTCTAAAACTTTTGACATCTTATTGTTTTGCATATTTAGTTTACAGTTTGTATTAGGACTATTTCCCAATATCACTAAATAATATACAGAGGTTGATATGTAATGGCTATTATATTATTACATCATATCAAAGCACCATTTTTCTCCCAGTTTTAATTATTAATTTTTTTTACTTTTCTTTTGACAGTCCTGGGGCTTGAACTCAGGGCCTGAGCACTATCCTTGGACTTTCTCAAGACTAAAGCGCTACCACATGAGCCACAACATCATTTCTGGCTTTTTTTTCTATTTATGTGGTTCCGAGGAATTGAACCCGGGTCTTCGTGCATGCTAGGCAAGCACTCTACCACTAGGCCAAACTCCTAATTAATAAGTTTTAAAAGATACCTCTTTAGTTAAATATTTTTCACAACTGTGCAGATAAATGTAAGATGTTTCACTTAGTAACTTATGTGGGGCTAAGTGAAAACACGTCTAGTTTTTAGATAAATGTTTAGCTTAGTTTACAAAAGGCTTTGAAACTGTCACATGTATAAAAGTGGGAGAGAAAGAGAGAAAAAGGAAGAGAGACAAAATACAGTGATTGAACTCTGGGTCCCATACTTGCTGTGTGTATGTGTGCATGTGTGCGTGTGTGTGTGTGTGTGTGTGTGTGTGTGTGTGTGTGCGTGCGCGCATGCATGCACACAGGTCCTAGGGCTTGAATTCAGGGTCTGGGTGCTGTCTTTGAACTTTTGTGCTCAAGGCTAGTGGTCTGCCCCTTGAGCCATAGATCCACTTCTAGGTTTTTCGTAGCTAACTGGAGGTAAGGGTCTCATGGACTTTCCTGCCTCAGCTGGCTTTGAACCACTGTCTTCAGCTCTCAGCCTCCTGAGTAGATAGGAGTAGAGTCATGAGCCATTGGTGCCTAACAGACACATTTGCTTTATTTGTTCACAGTTGGTGCCACACTTTTAGTTTAGCTTTGTCCTGGTTAGTTGGAGATGGAGTTTCAAAGATTATTCTGCCTGATCTTGCTTTGAACGTTGATCCTTTGATTTCAGCATCCTGTGTAGCTACAGTTACAGGTCAGTGCTACTGGTACTGGACCAAAATTGTCTTTTATTCATGCATTTCTTTTTATTCGGTGCTAGGGATCAAAACCTCAGAGCCTCTGCAGTTTATTACATAAGTGCTCTGCCATTAACCTAAGTTATTATTTCTTTTTAGATATTCTTTGTAAAATTTAAGTTAAAAAAAGTCCATTGTATTTCTAGGTATTTAACTTTTGTCATTGTGATATAATTTATTCTTTATTGAATTTAAATTTAAAAATTAAAGCATTGTATTTCTAAGTCTTCAATTTGTGTCACTGTGATTTAATTTGCAAATTCTTTAAGTTCCTCTGTCATTTTCTCCTGTGACCTCAGGAACCGCTGAAATCATAGCTTAGTGAAGAAATAAGCTAGAGAATGATATGAAGATGTAGAAGGTGGGAAAGGATGACATTGATCAAGATACCTTGTATTCATAAACTGCTTTGTTGAATGGCAACTCCTTTGTACAATTACTTAAAGATAATAAAAATATTTGTTTTCAAAAGTGAAGGCCCATTAAATCTTGAAGAGAACTGGCATTCACATGGAATCGCTGCAATTCTGGATTCTGCTCCACTTCAGAGAACACAAATCTGTTGGTCAGTAGGATTAACTCTAAAGCACCAATGTCCAGGAGAATCGGGAGTTGACAGAGAAGAAAACAGTTTCCAGAATGAATGTAAATCCCATGAAGAACATGAATTCAGAAGAAAGAGCATTGGGTTAGACAAGACTTGATTACAAAATCTATATTTCCCCTTTATGTGTGCCCTCTCTTCCTCTCCCCTGTACCTCCAGTGTTTACATCCACAGTAGCATGAAATTTAGAGCATCCCTCATGGAAGCATTGAAGAGGGGATTGTCTGGAGTCCAACAAAATAGTTCATTGCCAGTTCACAGCATGGTAGATGTTGAAGACAGGGGAACATTATTTCCATTGTAACAGCACTCTATCTCTTCTACAGAATCGTTGCAGCCATGAAGACCTGTTTCTTTTACTCATTTCTCGATTTGTAGACAATAGGCATTTTTCCAGGAAAATCGCCTTGTGAAAGGTCTTACATAGAAGACTGAATGAAAGAAAAGGGAACAAAATATAAAATCCAAAGAAATCTTATCTTCAGTTAAGTGGGATCATTTCTGTAGTTTCATGATAACAGCTTTATTTTGCATCTTTTTTTTTGCAGTGCTAGATATCAAATAGAGGGCCGTGCCCATTTGAAGCAAATAGTCTACCCCTGAGCTATCCATTAAAATATATTTTTCTTTCTGCTACTGGGATTTTAACACCAGTGTTTTTTCTTGCTCAGCAGGTATTGTGTGGCTTAAATCATGTTTCCAGCCAGCTATCTGTGTTCTGGTAATTTTGAGATGGGGTTTTACTTTTTGCTGGAACTAGTCTGGACCTTGATAGCTGCCATAGCTGTGATAACAGGTATACTTTTCTGTCTGATTTTTTTTTTTGCCGTTCCTGGGCTTGAGCTCAGGGCCTGAGCACTGTCCTTGGACTTTCTCAAGGCTAGAGCTCTACCACTTGAGCCTCAACACCACTTCCGGCTTTTTTCCTATATATGTGGTACTGAGGAATTGAACCTGGGTCTTCGTGCATGCTAGGCAAGCACTCTACCACTAGGCCAAACTCCCGGCCTGTCTAATTTTTTCTGTTGAGATAAGGTTTCAAGAATTTGTTTTTATACTAGGCTGGCCCGGAAGGGTCATCTTCCCAAATTCAGGATTTCTCAATGCCAAGATTATAGGCATGAGCCACTGGGTTCCAACTTATATGGTATAGTTTGAAATTGGCCATTTGTAATGACACTGCTATCTATGTCTTTAGACCGTCCTGTATTGTTGGTTCATCATAACTGATCAGTATGAGCATGTGCCATGAATGAGCAAATGTCTACTTTAAAGTGTCAATTCTGGACCCGGTATTGGGATTTCTAATGACAGAGAACAGAGTTGTCTGCAAGATTGGCTTTGAATGAGAGCCTGGCCCTTGTCCAGCTTCTTCCTGTCCATGCTGAGTTTCAAGGTTATGGGATGGAGTCAGATTTTCGCCTCCCTTTGGCAACAGTCAGTTGACTTAAGGAAGAACTTAAAGAAGAACAGCATGGGCCAAGTGTCTTGGCTGTGTGGGCTCCATTTAGCTGGACTATATCTTTGATTTTCATATGTCTAGGGTTAGTAGTATGGGGTAAAGATCTAGTAAGGTCAGAAAATCAAGAAGGATCCTGAGAAGAATTCTAAAGAACTGATTATCTACATGTGGGAATAGACTCTGGCAAGGTGTCCATTTGCCAATAGAATTTGCCCACACAGAAAAAAAACACAAAAATGTTTGATTTGGAATTCACAAATAGCAAATGAATGACAAGCAATATCATGAAGACTAAATTAAAATCAGAACGGGCTTGAAATAATGTTCAAACCGGCTTTGGTGAAAGTCAAAGAAACTGTTACAAAATGAAGTTTGCTGGTTTTAAGTTCTCTGGCTCATCATGATAGATGTTTTCCTCTTAACTGTACCTGTTTGCTTGCTTTATGTAGAATATTTGCTGCTCCAGAAGCAAAAAAGAAAAGGTCTTGTTTGATCTGAAGTTTCTCTTGATCCCTTAATCTTTTCTAAAAACTTTATTGCATATGTGGAAAATGAAATGAAAGTTCAGCTACAATTTCCACAAGAACCAAAGGTCTAAGAAAATAATAATAATAATTGCTCCATGAAAGGCTTATCACTGTCATTCTGCTTCTTGGGCAGACCTCTTGCCATTTCCTCTCCTACTGGGTAGGTTAAGATGGAACTCCAAGCCTCATAAAGACAAGCTAGTCTAGAAGAGAACTGTGCAAAGGAATAATCATGTAATTTTTTTAATCATCATTTCTTTTGAAGAACGAAGTAGAGGGATGACTCAAGTTTGTGGTGTGAAATGCATATCTGCTAATGTCAGAATTGTTATTCTTCTACATGTTATTTATTGCAACAGGATGATTTGCTCAAATTTTTAAAAAAATGAAGATATTTTTCATCAAGCTACAATGAGCTATTAGCCCAACTTCAAGTATGCTCTGCTATGAAGCTGATAATATGGTGATAGAGCTTTTCTATGGAAGGAAAAGAATGCCAAGCTGGGCCTGGTGACTCACGTCTGAAACACTATTTACTTGGGAGGCAGGAATGGGGACAGGGGTTGGGACTGTGACTGAAGGGCAGCAGGAGAAAGAAAGTGTGGTGGCATGTGCCTGCCTGTTATCCTAGCACAGGGAGGCATAGTGGCCGAGCAAAGTGACAAGTGGCTGTCATCCTCAGAGACACAGGGGACCATAAACGGGAGGATTAAAATCTTGGCTGACACAGGCATAAAGTAATATTCTGCCTCAAAAACAGCCAACACAAAGAGGTGCTGAAAGTACAATTGCCTACCACTCAAGAGCAAGACCCTGAGTTAAATTCCTAGCACCACCAAAGAAAAACAAACAATTTCAATTAAAATATATACACTCAATCAATATGTGACATGGTAATAATATGGCAATGAATGACTTTACGCTTACCACAAGGAAATAGTTCAATATTTTGTCTCAGTTGTCTTTGAGTCATGCTTTCTATACTGCTAATAGATGACAATCAAAAAGTTCTTTTGAATTTCTGACGAGATTTGGGATCCTACAACATTATATCAGAGAAGGTCAGAGAACTACTTCCATCCCAGTTATCATCTTCTTTACCATTGTTTTGCATTGTCTCCTCTGTGAGGCTAATTTTTCATCAATCTAATTATATTTGATTTTCCCAGCCCATGTTTCCATTCCTCACTACATTGTCCTATCAGTATATTGTTCAAAATTAAGAGTACACAAAATTGAGCAACTTAGTGAACTCAAGAGTACCCTGTGAAGTATGCATCTGACTTTCTGTTCTACTTAGACACCCGTTGTATATTTGCATGATATCTATTTAAAAAAAAGCAAAAAAACAACCATGGGGGTCTTGGAGTTTGGCCTAGTGGTTAAAGTGCTTGCCTAGCATGCATGAAGACCTGGGTTTGATTCCTTGGTACCACATATATAGAAAAAAAAGCCGGAAGTGGTGCTGAGGCTCAAGTGGTAGAGCTCTAGCCTTGAGAAAGTCCAAGGACAGTGCTCAGGCCCTGAGTTCAAGCCAAGGACTGGCAAAAAAAGTAGAAAGCTCTGTGGGTATAAAAAAAATAAAAAAAAAAACAACCATGTTCCGAATATACTTGGAACTTTATGACTAGAAAGGACACTTGAACTTGCTTCAGGAAGATACCTTACTCTTCTTCAAGAGAATTTAGTACAAAGAAACTAGAACTGATTTGCTGCTCTACTGGGCTGGGTGCTGGTGTTTCTTTCTCTTTGTTATTTCTGGGAATTCAGCCTTACTAGGAAAGTCTCATCACTTTTGCTCCTGTTTGATGTTAGGTATGAAGCCTAGCTATCCTTAGTAACCTTTGAACTTCCTAGCATAACTTTAAAATCTATCATCTCAGGAAGCTTAAAGAAGAGGGAAATGTAAAGGTCTGATTACTGCTGGCCCACTGAGAACTTGTTCCTTTTGTAACAAATGCTAAAACACCTTCCAGGTAATGCCTACATCACTAAAGATGTGGAGAGGGATGGCTTCTCTGAAAAATACTTCGATAAGCTCCTTCAAAAGGAAAATAGAGAGAAGAATAGGTGTAGAAAAGTAGGCTTAAGTTTGATGAAATTATTCAGTGATTATATAGCAGTGGATACTTGAATTAAACATTTTTTTTCAAATCTCCTAGAGCCGCACCACACACAGCTGATTCTAATGTAAGACCATGGAGGCCGGATAATAGTAAGTTGTCAATACTGGCTCATCAGTATAGAGTGGTTGTAATATATTAATTAAATAGTCTAATAGAAGAAATAGTGTGGCAGAGAATTTAAACATAAAATAAGTGTGATTTAAACCAAAATGAAGCTAGTTTTTTTTTTTTAGAATGTTCTGTTTAAAAGTTTGTGGGTCTTTGGAGCCAGGGTGCTGTTCTTGAACTTACTACCTAGTCCAAGCAGCCTCTATATCCTGGTCCTCTTCGTTAGGGCCCTTAAATGCTGGGATTACACATACATGTAATAGCAACTAGAACAGAGTCTATCATTCTTTTGAAAAAAAAAGAAAAGCAATTAGAAGAACCCGCTCTACTCCAAATAAATGCATGAGTCAGTAGGAAGAGATGGTCATTGTTCCTAAAGTTCATTCCTAAGTGCATAGAGCCATTCATGTAATACTTCTATTTTGCAGGGTGGTGTAAGTTTGTGACCAGGACTAGAATGCTCTGTGCTGGTCCCAGCCAGTAGAAATTATGACGGCAATGAAGGATTGCCTATGCATTGTCATTTCATATTTCATATTCTATATCACCATAGGAAGTAAGGAATGAGCTTAATCAAACAGACATGATTAAACCGCAGGGTCTTCTCAGTCCACTGCTTCTAAGGGGTGAGGGAGTATGTGTTTGCTAGAGGGAGGCACATTCCAACAGATACTGATCCTTTTGACAGGATCACTGTGAAAAATAAAACACCCAGAAACCCGTGTCTTTACTAAGGCATAAGGCAAGCAATCACACCAACAGCAGTTTTCCGCTAGCATCAGCATTTTTAATGTACTCTGCTCTACTTCTTAAACCCAGGAATGATTCCCACAAGCCTCTAGGGTTCCCACAGTTCTGGACGATTCGAAGATATTCATCTCTTAATCATCCTAAAGAACATTGGTTTGGCTAAAGCACCAGATAGCAGGCCCAAGTGGCTGTGTGTGTTGGTCTGGGTGGTTGGTTCATGCTACAGCTAATTTGGAAGTGAGTTCTGGCCTATTGTCCCAGCTTTTGGCTGACAAAAGGCTCCTCTTAGGAGAACCTGATGAGATCCGAACCCAGTGGATCATCTGGTTGACCAGACAGAAAGGTGAAGGCCAGACAGAAATGCAAAGTGAGCACAGACTCATACATCATCTACCCTGTTTTTTCACAGAAGCGTTGGGGATCTGTCACAGAACCATTCCATCTTGAATCTGTGTTTCATGTGGATTTTGAGATTTACATGTCATTCTGTCAGCCACCGAAAGCCATATTCATGACGTCTTAATTTAAGATTATTATCTATTATTATTATTTATTATTATTATTTAACCACAAAAGAAGTTTCACTTGATCTCAAAACAAATCAAAAACACAACTAGCTCTTTTGTTTCTCCACACTTAACAGATTTCTTGCATAGCTCAAAGCTCTTCATGAATACAGAAATATTTAGTAGATGACATTAAAGCTGTCCTATGAAGTAGGCATGTGTTTGATTAAAAACATTCTCCTTTTCCAGATATGAATGCTGAAACACTTAACAAATGATAGCAATGCTAAATGCAGAAAGGTATATTTACTTTTATAGTGTTAATAGAAAAGAATCTGAATACATAACCTTTTTTCATACATTAGTTTCAAGATTTCTATTTTACCAGAGTTTGCCCTAAGATCCTTGAATTTGCTCAGCTTACTATTAGGCCAAAGTCCTATCATTTGATCCATTCCTCTCTCCTGAATTTTTAGTGGTTATTTTTGAAATGAAGACTTGTAGACTTCTCTTCCCAAGCTTAGTTTTGAACCAAGATTCCCTGCATCTCAACCTCCTGAATAGCAAGGGTCAGGAGTAGAGATACTGGTGCCTGGCTCCTGTAACTTTTAATAATGATATTTCTTCACAATTCTGAGGTTGCAGAAAGAAGGTAGGCAGATTTAAATGGTAAAAATTAGTGACTAGTCAAATTGAGAAACAGAATATTTAAGTTAAAGAAGGACAGAAATGCATCCAAATAACAAAAATCATTTTGATTTAAAATATTTATCCAAAGCTAAAGGCTAATCAAGAAAACCAAAAAACCATGCAAGATTTTGTATCCTCCATTATTTTAGCTGTAGTTTCCAGGACTCAGTAGAACTGACCACAATATACTTACCTCTTATTATTTGTTCGATTTAAATTTCTAAATGTTGGAACATCCATATTGCCACCACTCCACTCCTCACCTCTTCTCCCTTGATTCACCTGCTCATTCCAAGGATCCTCTTATACTAAAGGCCCTGGTAAAGTATTTCTTCCCACTTAACATGTCAGAAACTGAACTCTTAATTCCCCCTGCTCTTTCAACTCACGCTCCTTCTGTAAATGCCAATGCTTTTCTTCTAGTGACTTCAACTGAAATGTTGATCTGCTTTCTGAAATAAAAGTCCAGGGCACTTGTAAAAAGCCACCCCACCGTAGTGTTGAAGAATGTGCCTCTCACAGCTAATTCTCCAGCATTGCTGTGCGATTTCAGCTTTCTGTGGATTTCTGGGTTGAATGGTCTTTCCTGCAGAATCAGAGCACAGTCCAGGAATGTGGAAGGAATTTGGGTGGTTGCTAGGTGACCCAGTACATTGCATTATCCCCACTGTTTCACAGTGAAGATTCACAGAAGCATGGGATTTATTTTTCCAAGAGGAAAATAAACTCTTCTGAGGTTTTCTTAAAATAAATCAAGTAGTAAGTGAAAAAATCTAACTAGGAAAAATGAGTTCTTTTCTTCTTTCCAGAAAAATATATTACCAACTGCATAGAAAATAGAATTGAAATAGGACTGAGCTTCCACTAAAATAACACACTGGACAGAGGACTCAGGGGATGGAAGATTTCATTTAGATAGAAATGTGAGGAAAAACAAAGCAGGAGGGGGGAACCACTATTTTAATATAATGGGTTGAAGATACTGTCATTTACCATTCAAATAGATGAAGGTGAATAATTGTACTGTATCCAGAATATCTAGAGAAATATTTTTGGGGGGCTTTATGAAGAATGGAAGTAAGGCGCCTGGATATCTGGGTGCAGTACTGGGAGATGTTTGCCTGGTTCACTGTGGATTTCTGTTTCATTTCCCACAAAGTCTACTGAAGTTTTGTGTTTGTCTGAGGAACTCTTCATCTGAACCAGAAGTTTCAAGGGGTCTTCTAGACTAGGTTGCTTATTCCTGGGGACTAATGGCTTTGTTACAAATATTTGCAATGCGTTTTTGTTCCTTATCTTACATAAACTTATATTTATTTATGTCCCATATACCTTTTACCACTTCACTATACACAGAGAATAGTTAACATGAGGAAAAGCAGTTCCAGCAAGCGAATGCAAACCACGGAAGTTAACCAGGCATGCCTGTAACCCAAGCACTTGGGAGTCTGAGGCTGGAGGATTGTTGAATTTGAGGCGAGCCAGAGCTACACAGTATAGTCTTCACTTACAAAAACAAAAATCAAACAAACAACAGTATAGAAGGTTAAATGTTTGTATAGAAATACTATCTTCCCTTAACAATCCAGTTAAAAGATGTTCCATATACGATCATTTCAGATTGCTTGCTTATTTATATCCAGTAATAAACCATGAGATTTAACAGGCAAAAATAATATGACTTCACATGGAATGAATAAAGCAGAAAAGAAGAGAAATTTTATCTAAACACTCTGTCTTGAACTTAGTCTAGAAATGAGAGCCAAGGAATTAAAAAAATAAAGTCTCAGCCTGAATAGGTGATCTAGAAATCATGTCTAACAGTATATTTTAAAGAGCAAATTCAAAAAAAAAAGCAACCTTTTTTGAAATTAAGGTTTTGGTTTTTTTGTGAGTGGTACAGAATTTTGAACTTAGGGCTTCTTACATGCTAGACAAGAGGCCTTACTGCTTGACCTGTAACTTCAAATTAAAAGTAAATGAGATAGATATGGTTTGTGTGCATTTGATTCTCTACTGGTGTCTAAAGTTGAAAATGAACTATACAGCTTGTGAGTAGAAATGGGAGGGAAAAACTGGGAGAGAGTAAGGGTCGGGATGACATTGTTAAAAAAGAAATGCACTTTTTACCTGACTTACATAATGGTAACTTCTCTGTACATCACCTTTAGAATAACAATAAAAATGCACGAAGGAAAAGGCTCAAAAAGTAAACATTCACGGGATATAGTTTCACATCTTTTACATCTCTTGATTGTCTTAATCTCTGTTCTTTCATTTTTTTCTTTTTGTTCTTTCCTTACTAATTCCTTGTCATTGCTTATTCTACTAGGGGTTTGAACTCAGGACCTCACATTTGTGAGGCAGATACTCTGGCCATATCTTCAACCTTTTTTCAGTAACTATTTTTGAGATAAAAACTTGCTTTTTTACACTATTTACCACAGCAAAGATATGGAACCAACCCAGATGCCCTTCAGTTGATGAGTGGATCAACAAAATGTGGTAGTTATACACAGTGGAATTCTATGCTGCCATCAGAAAGAATGACATCCCCTCATTTGTAAGGAAATGAAAAGACTTAGAAAAAAACATATTAAGTGAAGTAAGCCAGACTCAAAGGAACATAGGCTCAATGGTTTCCCTCATTTGTCATAATCAGTAGAAACCTTGGGCTCTCCAAGCAGAGATTTACAATAGAACAAAACCTAGATACATAAGGCCATTAGGATGAGGCTAAATGTAAGGACCTCCAGGATATAGAAACAAAAGCCATGTAATGAGTGATTGTTGTCCTTAATGTACTATGTTATCTCTCATTTCTTTTGCTGTCCCTTGGTTATCTCATATTGTTACGGTATTTTACGTTGTTATCTGATATATTGTATATATGCTTAATTGGTTATTTGAAATTGGATAGGTAAGGGAGGAAAACAAGATAAGGGGTTGGGGTGGGGGGAGGGAAATGGGGACCAAGACATGAGAAAGGGTATCGAAGTATGTAAAGTAATGCGCCTTCTACTTGGTGAATATAATGTAACCCTTCTATTAATCACAATAAAAATATTTTTAAAAAACTTGCTTTTTAGACCTATATCTAGACTAAGATTCTCGTGTTTTAGGCTTCATGCTGTACTTGGATCAGAGTGCACTCCAGTGTATTGAGAAGATATGTCAGGAACTTATTGCCTGGACTGGTCTTGAATCATGATCCTCCCATTAATCTTCCAAGTAGAGATTAATTCTCCAAGTAGAGCCATCAGTGCTGGTCTTTTCTTACTTATCTTAACAAGAAAGACATCAAGATTATTTTAGTTGATTAAGTGTTTCAGAGAGAGAAACTTTTCTGTTTGTTTATCTCTAGTGAAGGTTTAGATTTTCACATATCAACTGCTAAAACCTATAGATTTCCCTTAAGCTACTGGAGGTGTCTTGTTCCTTTCCCAAATTTGTATAGGAGTTTATAGAACAGAATTTCTAGATCTGTATCTTCCTTTATAGTTGCTTATCATAAGAGAACTGCAGAGATTTTTAGCTTCCTTATGATGCTTTCTTCAATTCCCCTTACAGCACATTGCCCTTGCAAAACAACCTCGCTACTGAATTCTTCCAAAATTGTCCTGAAAAGTGGTAAGTGCTTTGGGATGGGGGTGCATGGTAAGTACAGATTTGAAGAAAATATCTGCAGAGATCCTCTGTGAAAAGACATGGTCCCTTAGTGGTGGTAAGCTTTGAATAGGTGGTAGAATATTTTCCTTTGGAAATGGAAGGGATTTTCATAGTCATCCCAATGGATTGATTTTAGTGGAAAGTGGATTTCTTTGCCTTTTAGTTTGTTAGTGATACTTTAGCTTCACTGAACTGGTACTTTTAACTGGTATCACAGGAAATAGTTCAAAGATGATGATGATGATGATGATGATGTTGAAGAAGATGATTAGAAACTACCTACTCTGTTATGAATTAAATCTAAACAGATATTTACCATTTTACATAGGCTTTGGAAAAAATTCCAATGAACATAAATAATACTGCCTGCATGAGGAAATATGGGAGATATTGACTGCATTTGATAAATCCACTGTCTAAAATACATATACAGGCTGTAGGTATAACTCAGCAGGAGAATACTTTCTTAGCATGCTTAAAGCCCTGACAATATCATCAAACATTTCAAATACTGTCACAATAAATAATTAAATCATCATAGATTGGGAAAAATAACACTTTGTCGTGTGACTCAGTAAGGGATTATGAGAAGCAATACTGGAATCAAGACAAACAATTCCATAGATGCAGTGGCATTTAGGCAGTACCTTGAAGAGATTGGTGTTTGATCTCTGCTCTGTCAGCACACAAATCTCATTCTCACACTGGGATAAAAATAATGAAATCCTCCCTGAAGAAAGAGCCGGAATTATTCATATGCCCTTAACGGACCAAACACAACATTGGTGTGGTACAATGGCTTCTAATGATAGCAATAAAAATTTATGGTCATTTAATTTTTAATAAAATAAGCAATAAAGCAAGAGCTCCAGATCTTAGCAGAGACTTTAGTATGGGGACATTTCATCAGTGGTAAAATAGCTTAAGATTTCTCTAATAGATTCTGCCAAGTGACTCACTGAATCAAATTTCTTTGTGCACAAATGAAAACGAGTTTATAAGAACTGTTTCAGAACTGTGAGTGCCTCCAATGCAGACACAGATTCACAGATAAAGAACCACAAGACTTCGGAATCCTCAAACAAGGTATGAGGCCAGTCAGTCCTTTGGGAACAAAATGTCCCACCCTTGTCACTTGTGATTGGACTTGAGTGGAATGGACTTTTCCATCACACATCTAACTCTCCTGGTAGCAGCCTGGGACTCAATTATGGAACTGACATATCTAGTTTGTCTGAAATTCATGAAGAGCATCAAGGATAATAAAATCTGGCTTCCATCTCACTTTACCTCTGGAATTTTCTTGCATTCCTGCTATTCTTCTAGAAAGTATCATTGAGACTTAGCAAGTCACTAGAAACTTTTCTAGTGCTACTCACTACCGTAAAACTCAGACAATTGTCCTTTCCTCTCAATTCTCATGACTATTATGGTGACTTTTCATTTAGTATAATCCTATATACATATCAGCATGCTTTTTCAGCTACCCAAATTCTTAGTCTTAGTGAGGTTTGTTTCAATATCTTTCTTTCTCTTTTGTTTCTTATTCTTTTTTTCATATTTTTTAATTGTAATTAATAGAAGGGTTACATGATATTTGCCAGATAGAAGGTGCATTAATTCACAAACTCCCGGTGCCTATTCTTTTTTTTAAGATGCTGATTCTAGGGTCTTGAACTCAGGGCCTTGGTTCTGTTCCTGATTTCTTTTGTTCGAGGTTAGTGTTCTACTATTTGAGCCACAGTTCTTCTAACTTGTATTGTGTGGCTATTTGGAGATTAGTCTTTGGACTTTTCTTGCTTGGGCTGACTTCGAACCATGATCCTCAGATCTTAGTCTCTTGAGTAGCTAGGATTATACATGTGAGCTACCAGGTTCTGTTTTCCTTTTCCTTTTTTTTTTACTTTAAAGTTTTATTCTACAGATGTTGTACAGAGTTTATAGTTACATAAGTCAGGTAATGAGTACATTTCGTTTTGAACAGTGTCACCCACCCCCTTGTTCTCTCCCACATTTTCCCCTCCTGTCTCCTCTTGCCCCATCAAGTTGTATAGTTCAATTCCAACATAGTGGCAATGAGTATCACTGCTGAATTGATTCATCCTTTGTCCTCCATTTCTGAGCTTCCCCTTCCAGTCCCCAGTCTGACAGACTTATCTCCAAGACAAAGGGTACTATTTCAAACTCCTTCCCATGTATCCCACTCTGTCATTCAAACACTTCTGGACTTCTATACACTATAACAACTAACTAGATGGCAATCAGCTAGACAAAAATCATCTATCATTGACAGATTGCTCCATGTCATACTACTTATGAAGTATCTTTGACATTTAGCCAATTCTTATTGGCTGTACATAGGACACCAAGATTGATTTTATCCAGAGAATGTTTAGCGTGCAATTCAAAGACTCTGTAGCTTATTACTAAGGAGGCTGATTTGTTCTCATCTTAGATTCAGTCAGGGTTTTCTACTAAACCGAGCTGAGATGTTTCCTTATTACATCAACTAATTGGACATTAGGTTTCCCAAGGCAGAACTAAGCAAGAGAATCCTTATTTTTGCTGATGCTTTTGCTACACTGAAGGTCAGCTTTCCTATGTCCCTCTGACTCTTCCTAATATGTGCTCTCCTGCTCTCCCTGTTCTTGAATTAAAGATGATGATTTCTGTAACGAGCAAAGTTCTGAAAAGACTTTAGAATTCTTCCCTCTCATTTTCAGTCTCTTCCTTCTTCTTTATCTTCTTTTTCTGCTTCAACCCCTCTCCTTTCTCATTCTTCCCTCTTTCTCTTGGTGCTGAGGATCAAACCAGGGCTAAGTAAGCATATACTAAGTTCTGTTTCTTAGTGAGATTCTTTATGTCTATGATTCATCCACCTCAGAAAAGTATATTTTCCCTTGATAGCCAAGAACTCAAACCTGTACTTTCTAAAATGCCATTTGTTTATGGCTTTGGAATTTAAAATATTTTTGGAGTTATTTTAATTGTTTAGACTAGAAGTGCTCAATCGAAAGGAGTTTTAAAACCATGTTAACCGAGACCTAAAAATGAAGTGTAACTTGGGCTGCTGACATGTGTGGCGTTTACAGTGAGTGGATTTCAGTTAATAGAGCTCAACAAGCATCTTTTTTTCTCTTCCTGAGTTGATTAACTCTTGTATTTGTTATAGTGATACAGCACTAACATAATATTCATTAATCCAAAATGATGCTCTCAAGTTCACGTAGCTGGGAGCTTACTTCTTGGTACTCGAATATTTATTTTGAGAATGGAATTGGAAAGAGGAGGGCTACTGTTGATGGTGAGAGGTAGAACGGGATCCTGCCAAGCAACCTGGAGTTGGAAGGATACCAGGCTGAGGGCACTAGTTACAAGCTCTAGCAACATCGTCTCTCCTGCTTCCTTGATGGGTTGCTGATCCACACCGCAGCCCAGGACCGAACATTGTCCAGGCTAAGTGACCTTGGAATGGCTAATGACCATGAAGACAATCCTGCCTGCATTTCAGGAGAAATCTGTGCTAATCTTGTTCTCTCTGAAGCTTGATTTTCTCTAAATTCCTCTTTGGTTTAGTGCAAGAGTGTCTGGGCAGAAAATCTTTTTCCTTATTTTCCCTTTGTTTTTGTTCAGAAGGTTTTTTTTTTCCTACTTTAAAAATGTCAAAGGGAGAAAGGATAAGAATAACGGAACAAGCTGAACAAGTCCCATTTTCATAACCTTTCTCAGTGCCACCTGATGTAAGTGCTAGAATAAAAACCCCGTGTCCTTGCTCCATCCAGCCTCATTTCAAGAGGCTGGAAAGGTTCACTTCTGACCCCAGTTGATAAGATCAATGGCATTAGAAAAACGAGGTGCCACTGGACAGGACTCTGTATATTTTTTATCTTCAATCATTCTTTTTTATTCTCTTAGTGTTTAATCCATGCAGCAGAGTCTGTTCTGTTTGTATGCCTTCAGGGTTTAGCATTTCATTTGGAATGACATGCTAAGGGAGACTCTGAGTATTTTAGAGGGAAAAGTGGTTATCCCACGGACTGAGTAAGATGGTACACTCTTATAATCCCTGCTACTTAGGGAATGATCAGTCTGACTCTCCTCAGGCAAAATTCATGAAACTATTTCTGAGAAATAATGAAAGTGAAGAAAGGTTTGGGAAGTGGTGCTGGTGGCTCATGTAAGAAAAACCTAGCTCTGAACCAAAAGGAACTCAGGAATAGTGCCCAGGTCCAGAGTTCAAGCTCCAGGACAGGCAAAAATGAAAGTCTCTAATGCTTATTTAGCCAGGCACCAGTAGTTCACATCTGTAATCCTAGCTACTCAGGAGACTGAGAGCTGAAGATTGTGGTTTGAAGCCAGCCTGAGCAGAAAAGCCCCTGTGAGCCTCATCTCTAATTAACCACTCAAAACCCAGACATAGCACTGTGGCTCAAGTGATAAGAGCCACAGTGATAGATAGAGCCTCTTTGTGCTCAAGGCTAGCACAAAGAGGCTCAGGGACAGCACCCAGGCCTGGAGTTCAAGCCCCACAATTGACAAAAATGAAGGTTCATGTGGTAGAAGGTCTGCCTGTAACAAGTATGAGACCCTGAGTTCAAGTCCAGCATAAAAACAGAAAGGAAGGGAGAAAGGAATGGGAGAGAGGAAGATACAGAGAAAAAAGAAGGGAAGGAAGAAAGAAAAGAGAGAGAGATAAAGAAAGAAAATACGTGTGTGTGTGTGTGTGTGTGCGCGTGTGTGTATTCTTGTTCTTATAAACTACCTGGTATTTGTCCTTGGTAAAGGTTTATCTGTAAATGGATGGAAAGGAAAATGTAAAGCTATGGAGTGTTGTCTGACTACTGTTGTCTTCCTGCTGTGTCCTATGGAGAAGCCGCTTGCAGGCCTCCAAGGATTTGACCAGATTGACAGAGGAAAGAGTCCTAGGCTTTGCACTGATGGGAAATATGAGAAATTATTGCAGAGAGTTATTTTTGGTGTAGAAACATAGAGCCATACCAACAATCCCTCAGAGAATTTAAGAAATGTCCTCAACAGCACTTATTTAAACCCTAAGTAGCCACAACATGTTTAATAAAACCTGTTGTAAATGAAGAATGAAGCAGAGCAGTTTAATTCCTCAATTAATTTTGAAGATGTTATTTCACTGGCTCATATCTTATTATATACTATTAGTGTATATATTTTTCATCTTGGAGAAAGCTAGTATTCTGGATTTCCATCAATAACTTCTGCATATAGCAAAATAATTCTCTTTGGTACTTTCCAAATAGGTTTTCTTTGAATTCTTTACTGCTTATTCAAGCACTTAGTTACATTGATAGGGGATGGATTTCCTCAGTAGTTTTGTTCTATAAATCTCTTGTCTTGAATAAAGTAAATTGATTTTTAAGAAACTTGCAATGAGGTATTGATGAGAAATTATTATAAAATGACATTTTATGTTTATATGCTGTCACCTGGAAATTGATCTGCTCAATTTTCATTAATAATATAACCTTTTCCAATTAGCAGGATGGCATTTGCCTATTTTATTTTTTAAAGCATCTCATATTAGAATGATTGGGTCCTGAATAATGCACCTATTTTATAAAAAATCTAGAACTATTGACTGACTAAAAATATGTTACAATATATGTTTGAGTTATTACTGGGTTTTGTTTTTTATTTTTTAAATCAGAGCCCAAGTTTTGGATTTGGAGGTTTGCATATATGTGTGTGTGTGTGTGTGTGTGTATATATATATATATATATATATATATATATATATATATATATATATATCTCACAGAATCTAAGGGTGCCAGGTTTCAATCTTGGAGCAACAGATCCACATATCATTTATTTTCTAAGGTTTCTAAGGTTTTATGATATCACAACAAACAAGGGAAAACAGATATGACATTAAATTACCAAGCTGTTTTCCTATATATGTAGAGGAAAAGATGGAGTCAGATGAAATCTAGTTTATTTTATTTTATTTCTTAGTTGCCAATTGTACTTGTGAGAAATAGGTTTCACCTCAGGGGTTGTGGACTTACTGTTACTGGGCCATAGCCACCTCACACTCAATGGCTTAAGAAATCATTTATTTTAGTACTTATACATTTTGGATGACTAAAAACCAACAGATCTGGTGGGAGTCAACTTTTCTCCTCTGGACATGGCTTGTGTGAATTTTGTTTTCCTGTGACAAGGATTTATATGACAACAGTTGCTGTTTATGACATCTGACAAGTAAGTGAGAATAATTGAAAAGTAATGTGAACTATTTTTCAAAAAAAAGAGTGTTCATCTTGTACAGGACAGCTAATTTTTGTTTTTGTTTTACTAGGAATTATATAAAAGTACCCAAATGGCATATAATTATTTTTAGAATGAATAGCTAAATATATAAATGAATCTCATCCAACTCTCTTCCAGGGAAATTGTTTCCATCTGCTTTATGTCTATAGGAATCATAAGGACCTTTGGATGGAATCAGAAATCTGGTACAAATGAGTGTACATCTTTGGAAATAAGTGTGAGCTTTGAAAACAAACTGCCACTGTGTTTGGATAATAGAACATAACAAAGGCTAATCTTATTTAAAACTCAGCACATTTTAGTTTTCTGGAATGAACTTTAAAGCAATTAGTCTGCTGGGAAAACTTTTAAAACAAAATTGGAATATATTGTTTTGAATAATAGCGTGAAAACTAATTGATTTTTTAAAATTAACATCAATTTTCGAAATCAAAAAAGTCAATGAGGAATACATTTCAGCAAATAAGAAAGTTGATAAACTTCATAATTTTCTAACTATTTTGTATAATCAATAAATGCTAATAAAAAGAATTGCCATAGATCTCTGATTTTTTCAAAATTATAAATTAATAAGTGCAAAATTCAGACCAGTTTTGAGCTGATAGAACTTTCCTTTCTTCTGTGGAAGATGGAAAGGGTGCTAATTAGAAATACAAACCATTATGGCATAATGAAGCTCCTGAGTTATTCCAAATGTGTCCTGAGCTTTCTTAGCTTCAGGCTGTGGTAACAGTTTTATTCTTTATCTTGTGTCCAAGAATCAGCTACCATCTGCCTCAGAATAAGTTTACCTAAACTGGCACTAAATCCCCAATCTAATTGCTTATTTATTGAACTAACAGATTCTGTCCTCATTATGTTTCTGAGTTCAGAAAGGAATATACTGTAGCTTAAAAATATTAAGACTATCTGTTGGGTCTTTTCAGACCATTACTTTCCTATATTCATAGAGACAAAACTAAATATTGCACATTAAGAGATAAAATTGAAGTACAAATCTACTCTACTCTAATTAATACAGCAAAAATCAGCCTATACCTCTCCTAACCAAGTTTGAGTACTACAAAAATACTCTCATAAGTTAATTTTTTATCACTCTCTGCATTTTCCCTGTCTAACTATGGAAAAATAAAAACTCTATTCCTTGAAATTCTCCCTAAGTGTCAAAGGTAAGATATTGGTATACCTGTTCATTGGCAATGTAGAATCATTTTGTTACTAAATCGCTTTTGTTGTGCAGTGCCCTGTGATATGGCTCCAGAGAAAATCTCTGTATTGAGTTACATCTTTTTCTTCTGAGTATCAAGAAATATTATAGACATATACACATGCATAAATCACATAGATATCTATGCCAGTAATACTGTAAATATCAATTACATATATAGAGATATACATACATAATTGGGACATTGTCAATACCACAGTCAAGAAATGTATGATATATAACATAATATATATTCTCAAAACCTGTGTTTTTTTAGGATTAAGTTCTGATTCTGTGAGCTTGATGGCTTTCTTTCCTTCATCAACTTTAAACTATTCAGCATATGTCACATTTCTTCTACTACATTGGCATTTCCTTTACTTTCTTCCTCCCTCCCTTCCTTCCTTCCTCCCTCCCTCCCTCCCTCCCTCCCTCCCTCCCTCCCTCCCTTCCTTCCTTCCTTCCTTCCTTCCTTCCTTCCTTCCTTCCTTCCTTCCTTCCTTCTTTCCTTCCCTTTCCTTTCCCTTTCTTTCTTTCTTTCTTTCTTTCTTTCTTTCTTTCTTTCTGTCTGTCTGTCTGTCTGTCTGTCTGTCTGTCTGTCTTTCTTTCTTTCCTTTTCCTTTTTTTTTTTTCCTGTCCAGGGGCTTGTAGTCAGGGCCTGGGCAGTGTCATTGGGCTTTCTCCAGGCTAGAGCCCTACCACTGAAACACGGCACCATTTTCAGCTTTTTTCTATATATGTGATACCTAGGAATCAAATCCGGGTCTTCGTGCAGGCTAGGCAAGCACTCTACCACTAGGCCAAACTCCCAGCCCCATCCTTTTCCTTCTTAATCCTAAGTAGAAAGGCTGATTGGAAAATTTGATTCCCATTTTGTCTTTCTCCCTGGATGCGAATCAAGGGGATTCACATCTCCTGGTGGTGAAGGAGGTGAGAGAAGTCATCTTATTAAGGTCCAAATCACAAAGCCCAGGAGCTCACAGCCAGCATTTCTAAGTAATTTCCCTGGTCTGAGAAGTGGAACTGTAGAGCACTTCTACCACAACAATGAAATGGTCTTCATAACAGCTAACCTTCTGACAGGTCGAGTTGCAGACCTTTATGTTCAAAATGTGTCCAGAAACCAAGTAGTAGCTACCCATTTTGAAACAAGAAATCTATTTGGAAGACTTGTTTCCAGATTTGGAGCCCATAAATGTACCCTGTCCATAGAGCAAACCGGAAGATGGTGAGGAATTCATTGGATCAGAGGATTCATCGAAATGATGATGTACAGTTTCCATGGCAACCTTCTGGAATTCTCTCGGATGGCTGACGTAGCTGAATATATATTAAATGCGTTCTGTGTGATAGGCTCTGCTGAGAATGCTTGGAGAGTGGTGGCAAAGGAAATAATGTAGTTCAAATCTTTTCAATATTGAAGGCTATTGTGAAAAAGTATTGTCTAGAGAGAGGGAAAAATATGTGTTTATTGCACTTTTGGAGGAAGCAGCTGTGACCTGCTGTTATGAATCAGTGTGGTAGAGTGTCCAGAATTTCCCTTCTTTGTAATGATAAAGATGAACCCAAATGGAATTTGAAAGGTCCTTCCTGCAAATAATTACAATTTAATGGGGTCCACTTCAACTCAGACAGCTAAATGAAAAATGTACCCAAGCCCAGTTTGTATTTCATGTTTCAGTTGAGGCGTTCATTTATTCCACAGACATAGATTGAGTGTCTACATGGGTCGAGAGCTGGAATATTATGATTCAGAAATTTAGATTTAGCCTAGATAGAACTAGAAGTTTCTAAATGAGCTTGGATCCTTCTACCCTCTCACTGCCCTGAGGAGAAGCATGGTCTATAGTGAATCTGCTACTCATCAATCCAGGCTCACTCCGGTCACTGGCCTTTCTAGAATTCTCTGCTCACTCAGTTCCTAGAACACACTAATGGCTCTTAAGCTGAAGCTCCTTCTGCCTCTCTGTCCACAGCTGTCTTTCCCTTCTTGAATTGATTCACTCCTCTCCAGCTGTCTGGAATTCTGGAAGTTTTCTTTCCTTGACAGGCTTTTCCTTGTTCTCCCTGCTAAATTTAGTTTTATTGCCAGGCCAAGTCAAAGCGCCATTGACCTCTCCGTACTTGTCAATTTCCACCTCTGTCTTTGGCTCCCACCCCCTGTCATGCTTCTTACTCCTTCTTGCTCACCCACCTTCAGGGCAGGCCTCTTGAAAACTTTATCAGTAGTTCCTACAGTATCTGACTCATCACAAGTGTTACGGTTTCAACATGAAATGTCTTCCACAGGCTCATGTGTGAGATGCTTGGTCTCTAGTTACTGGTGCTATTTTAGGAGGTGGTAGACACTTCTGAGTAGGCAGAGCCTAACTGGAGAATGTAAGTCAATGGAGATAATGCTTTTTGAAGGTTATTTCTCATTAGCCCTCTCTTTATTTCTCTACCTGTCTTTGGCCCACTGTGAGGTGAGCAGCCGCTGTCATACTCAGGCCACCATGATGCTCTGCCTTGTTTATAGGCTCAGGATCAAGAGAGTTAAGGACTGGGGTTTCCAGGCTAAAACCACTGACACTTGAGCCAAAAGGAAAGAATCCTTCCCTTCACGTTGTTTTCCTCAAGTATTTGTTAACAGCAACAGAAGAGTGACAGGTACACTTCTCCTTCCCACATTCTCTATCCACTATTATCAATTCCCTATTTATCCAGTGTAGAATAGTATGGCCTTAATACAGATGATCTTCCATTTGCACATATTATAAAAACGTATAAGCTGGACATTGCTGTCTCATTGTCTGTAATCCTAGTTACCCAAGAGGCTGAGATCTGAGGATCATGGTTTGAAGCCAATCTGGGTAAGGATGTCTATAACTCTTATGTCCAAGAAAGTCTCAAACAGGTGCCATTTCAATTATCAGTGTTATTTCAATCTTACCTTTCTTTCATAGTACCAAATAAAGAAGCGGTTAAGTAATTTCTCAACATAACATAGCCATCAAACAGGATGGCTAAGGTTCAAATCCAGGCATGGGCTCCTCTGAGCAGTCAAAGCCACTACCAATTTGGGCCTCTCCCCATGAGGTTAAGACCGTGGACTTAAAGAACCATTGAAGCCTTATATTACAGCTTCCTTCCTTCCTATTTGGTTTTTTTTTATTTTGTTTTCACTAAATAGCTATTCTACTGGAGGCATTTTACTGTTGTTGATGCCTACAGAGAAAGCCATTTGCTCAATCAACAACTACTTCTTGTATTCCTTGCATACCAATTAAAAACCAGCTTTGCTTCACCACACGGTGTGTCTCTTGTCTTAGGGAGTTAAGCTTTTCCACAACACTAGCAAATGAATCAGTCATACTGTAGTAGTCCTGGGGAGCCATTCTCCTCTCCAGTGGTTGTTTTATGAAAAGTCTGGCAAAATTTTTTGGTCAGTGAATGAGACGTGAGAGAAGTATATCTTTTTCTGATTGCTAATAAGAATTCTGAGACTAGGGCTTACTTTTTTCTCACACTGTGGGCCTGTGTGAAGATCCGATGGTTGGTACTATGGTATCACATTCAGGACAGGAAGTGAGAAAAAGCCAATGGTAGAAAAAGAAAAGCAGAAAATTCTCGGGACCTGGGGTGCACTTGACCCTCTGGGTTAATTAAGCCATCTATCTATTGTTTGCATGTCCATGTGCATACTTACATATACAAATTTAATTTATATATATATTTTTGTATATTTATACAAAAATATTTTTATAAGCAGACATATAATTTAGAAGTGTGCAACTTTGTATGTATAGTGATAAATATTATAAAGCTATGAACTTTATAAGTAAGCTAGTTATAAACTTTATATAAGGGCTCAGCCAGTTGGATTTTTGTCTTCCATAACCTTCAGCTGAGTAGATCCGCAGAGATGCTATTGATTATGAAATGTACAGCCAGTTTCCCCAGTATTACAAGCTGCTTAACAGTTAGACTTTACTATGACTTTTCAAGCCAGTGGTAAAACAGACTGTACATCACATTACAGATTTTTCAACATATAAACATCTGGAATAACAGGCAATCCTACCAAATGTAAACTTCTTCATCCACTGTGTGAATTTACTATAAAGAAGTAAACACTCTTGAGCATGTAACCTGGATATTATCAACTCTCCAAAATGAGCTCACAAATGAGAACTTATCTTCCTTTTGTGATTGATGATAGCATATTTTTCTAGCAGACTTGCTTTTGTGGTGTCCATGAGTGGAAGCAATTCCCACTTCAACCTGAATTTTCAAATAGATTACAGAGGGAACATGACACATGTCTTGGACTATTTTGATTCGTGGCTGTTTAACTCAATCTTAGACAAGATATGCTTAGTAATCCAAACATATTCATGACTAGAAGAGTGATGACAGTTCTTTTGTCATTAGTAGACATTTACTGAGATCTTGTCATCTGCCAGATATTCAAGGAAGGTAGTGTACCTTGAGGACCTAGATAAGAGTTTGAGTTTCAGATAGAAATGGATTGTGCCCTTAGAAGGCATTGTGAGTTTTCTTGGATAGAAAACTGAAATGATAGTCTGGGAGTGCGGCCTAGTGGTAGAGTGCTTGCCTAGCATGCAGGAAGCCCAGGGTTAGATTCCACAGTACCACATACACAGAAAAAAGCCAGAAGTGGTGTTGTGACTCAAGTGGTAGAGCAGTATCTTTGAGAAAGCTCAAGAACAGGGCCTAGACCTTGAGTTCAAGTCTCAGGATTGGCAAAAAAAAGGAAAGAAAGTAAAGAAAACTTACATGAAAAGAATGTTTCCTACTGGATTCCAAAGGCCAAAAGCCCTGTGAAGATAGAGGAATGAGGATGTAACTCCATTCCCTTTACCTTGTGTTTCTATGTGCAGAATTTTTTTTCCTTCTGAACAGCTCCTTCTTCTTCACACCCTGTTTCTCTTCTGGTCAATGATCACCTGACCTTGGAAGCTGAGCCAGCCCAAGGCTCCCCATGTGTGGTTTAGAAGTTGGCCCACATTTCACCAGGACTGTGACTAGCCACCAGGCCTGTCTCTAATGAGTCTGTTTGGTGTAGCCCGGATTTTATTAGTTATAAAACTAACATTTCATTCTCCCAAACTCTGATATCTAGGTCAGTCTCAATGGAAATCCTAGAAGAAAAAGGCTCTTGTTACCAGAGACTCCATAAGCCATGTTGCCTGTTGTACACAGAAGGAAGTTTCAAGGAAGAAAAAGTGTGGGAAGCCTATTCTTCTCATGTTATTTTTTCCTCTCAAATATGCACAGAACTCATTACTGTTGTCTCTTTCAAGCAAAAGTTCTGGTACAAATTGACTTCTAGGGGCTCTGTTTCATTGATCATCAGACAGGCTCAGAATTTGACAATAGTAGGAATTGACATTTTTATTACAACACTGCTAACTGTGGCTAGGATGTGTGGAAAGCAGTGTCGTGTTGAGGGTAGACAGCATCTCTCAGTGGCCACATCGAATCACATCATCTTGTCCTGCCACTTTTCCTAAAGCCAAAGGGAACAGATTGGCATTATTCCACAAGTGACAAAGTGGCAGACCAGCCCCAGGAGCCATGACGGCTGTTATAGTAACAAGTGAGTAAAGAAGAGAGAACACTTATGATCGACAATTAAAAGACACACCCATAACCTGTCCGTTATGTCCAGAGAGACACAAGATAGAAATTTCAGTGAGCTTATATGATATGCAGTTTAAGAGCTAGAGTTGATGTGATTGAGATCATTACTAATGTGACCTCCACTTGATTCATGGGTTGACAAGAAGGGGATGGTGGACTGCAGTAAAACTTGTCATGTTGATATGTTGGTGTCATCATTCTGGGTACGAATTTAATTTTGGAATACTATGACAAGCTCAATGTTTAGATGTGAATATAACTTTTACTTATTTACAGTTTGTAGAGTTTACCAAAAATTGTATCATATCAGAGAATTTACCTCTTGCCTCCAGTCCAGTTTGTCAGAAGAACTGTTTGAATTCTGAGCCTAGACAACGGTTCCTTACATCCAATTAATCAACGTATCCTGTTGGTGCTACATGAAGAATATATCCTGAATCTTACCAGTTTTTCCTTTGGTGAAGCCACTGTCATCTTTTTTGTCTTTCAATTACCTCTTAACATGGTCTGCTTGTTTGCTTCTACCAAATATTGTACTTTCCATGAAGGTGTATTTTCATCATGGCTCTTGAATTTGTCTTTAATATAAATACATTGTGTCTCTCCTCTCTTAAAGCTCTCTATTAGCTTCTCCTGCACCTTAGGAAAATGTCTTACCCAAAGTTATGCCAATACTCCCCTGAGGAAATCATAATCCTTCTATCTCAATTCTAGTGACAGCTCGGAAGGACGTCACCAGATGTCACCATGGCTGGTTGAATATCTGATCTTCCTTTCAACATTTTCCCTCCAAGTCTCACCTTTCCCCCCCATTCTCTCTCAGATATAAATTGGTTGATTCCTAGTGAGTCAATAAGCTGATTGACTATGATATTCATATTTAATAAAATAATCCACTTATTTGAGTTTTTCAAAATACATTTTTATGGCACGAAATAATGGGTTGCATTATGACATTTCATACACACACACTCATCTATCTATCTATCTATCTATCTATCTATCTATCTATCTATCTATCATGTACTTTGAGCCTACTCTCTATGTCTGTCTGTCTGTCTGTCTGTCTTTCTCTCTCTCTCTTACACACAATGCCCCCCACTGGCTTCTTTTGTTCCTCCTTCCCTTCCCCCCCTTTAGTCTTCAATTTTAATGACAATTATTTAGTTCAGACTATTTTCTCTCCATTTATACACTATTTTTCAGTAATAAAGGAGTTGGTGACAGAGATGCCATCACATTTCTTAAAGCATGAGATTGAATTAGAAACATTCAATTTGGTCCATGGGATTGGCGTGAGACAAATGCAAACATGTCGTCTCTATTTTGTGCCAGGTCCTGGGTCACCAAGGAAGGATAGTCTCCAATCTCCTTACTTGTTCTTAGAATTCCTTCATAAGTGATCATTCCACTCTCTACAGAAATGGAGGAATAAATGGGTAGAAAAGCTAACATCTCAACTCAAAAGTTTTAAAAACCAGCACATTGAATTCTTTATAGTAAATAAGTTTTGATGACTGTCAGGCACTGGAATGGAAAGGTAATTAAAAATCTAAGGCCACCAAGGGGAAAGAAGCATAAGTTTTACTACACTGCATTTCTTACAAGCTGTATTGCTTCTGCTCTTCCAAAGTATCGCCTCTAGCTAGCTAGGATATGGTAATATGGAAAATGAAGACTGTCATTCACATGATCACACTTTACTGAAAACAAATATCACTAACTATATACTATTAATGGAAAAGTCAAATATTACACTTTGAACAGTAAAACAAAGAGAAACATGTGTGCTTATGTAAGTGGCTACATACAAGCTTTCTTCATTTGCTCTAAAGAATCTCAGTCTACTCATCCTATACTTCTACCAATTCAGGAGGAAAGTCTTACTCTCTGCTTTTTTCATGTACATAATTTGCTTTTATAAAAGAAAAATACATTTATAAACTCTTTAAAAATAAACAGCATACCCGGGGACCAGTAATTCCTATTTGTAACCTTATCTACTTAAGTGGCAGAGACCTGAGAATCATTGTTCAAAGCCAGCCCAAGCAAGAAAGGGACTCTTATCTCCAATCAGCCATCAGAAAACTGGAAGTGGTACTGTGGCTCAAAATGATAGAGATCTAGCCTTAAGTAAAATAGCTCAGAAACATTGTCTAGGCCCTTAGTTCAGTCCCATGACTAGCATATATAAATAAATAAATTAATATAGTACAGATTTAGAATTTAATGGAGAATTTAAAACCCACATTTTTATTTCTAGCTTTGTTCATAGGTTTTTCCATTTCAGTTTTAGAAATAAATTATAGCAAATGATATATGAAAGGGGGGGTCTTTATATCAGGAAGCAATTAAAATCTGAAATTTTATTTCTGCAATTAATTCTCTGTCCCATAGTATTATTAAATAGTTGACTATCAAGGCTTTGCATTTGGATTAAGCAGGATTTGGTTTTCTTTAGAGCGTAACTAACACACTTCACTGCCCCAATAACCTTCCCATGCCATTCTCTCGCAACAAATATTGTAGATGTGGAAGCTTCAGGAGTGAAGCCAATCTGTCACTCATTCAGAATTGTAAATGGGAAGATTAGCATGCACCGTATTCATGAAACTGAAGAGAAACCAGAAACTTTATGATCAGCATAAGCTCTCCCTTACTATCTCTGGTTCCTGCTTCTATAAATACAACTAATTTGTCTTCCAAATAGTTTACATAGCAATGCACTCCAAATATAAGTAGTGAAGTTTTTTTTTTTTTTTTTGCTCTGCTTGTACAGGTATATCAACAATGATTGAATACTGGTGGCTCATTCCTGTAATCCTAGCTACTTATGTGGCTAAACTACTCAGCTTCAGATCAAGATAGGAAGGTAGCTCAGGTGGAAAAGTCCAAGATTTGCCATCTCCAAGATAACCAGCAAAAAGCTTGGCTGAAGATTTGGCTTATATGGAGGGGTACTCACTGTAAACGAGGAAATCAAACAATAATAATTTCTAGTTTCATTTATGAACAGGGCTTAGAAGACAGCATATATAAGACATACTTGAGATGTTTTCACTCCAATATCATATAATTGTTACTGACATAATTGTAGCTATGGCACAGGTAGACATTGACTTGCTTCTTTTTGGGAAAAATCGGAATCTGTGCTACCTAATATGACAGTTGTTTTCCACATACTGCCTATATATATATATATATTCACATTTATATACATTTATATCTGCATTTATATATTTCATACATACTGATGAATTCATGTATACATACATGTATAGTGCATACATGTGTATTGGACATATATTTATTCATTAAACATACATATATGCATATGTGCATATGTATTTCATATATATGGATAAATACATATGTGTATATATGAAATACATATATGTACTTAAACACATATGTATATATGTGTATATATGTGTATGTATATATATATATACATATATATATATATGGCAGAAAAGGATTAAAGGCCTGGCTTAAGTGGCAGAGCCATTACTTAGCAAGTATAAGGCCACATGTTTAAACCAGAGTACTATCAAAAAGATAATGATATTATTAGTATTTTAGAACTGAAAGAATCCTTAGTTCCCAGATCTGCTTATTAATTTTCCTTCTTTTTGGTTCTATACTTTAAAAAAAAACAACTTGTTTTTGTCTTAAAGACAATGGTTTACTTTATCAATCTTTAAGTTGTTTTTCCATTCTTTCAGCCACTGACATGATGATGAGGACAGTTTATCATCACACAAGACTGCTGTCATGGATGGTGTCCCTGCAGCAGAGGGAAGGCTTTCCCTGCCTGTAGTTAGAGAAAGGACAAGAAAAGCGGCCAAACAGTGAAACTGGTGTTCCACAGGTCTGGGTGTTGGTTGTTACCTTAGGAAACTTCTGGTCATCCCTAGGCTTTCTGAAATGCTGCATATTGCTCCCGGAGCCAGTCTGACCTACCCTTCAAAAACAGGAAAGCCCGAGTTGTTACCTAAGGCTATCAGGGACAAGCCTATACATTTAGCTTCTATTTATTGCTTTTGTTCCTCTTTTTTGGGGTGGTATTGAGTGGGCTGGAATTCAGGGCCTTGTGCTTGGTAGGCAAGTGCTCTACTGCTTGAGCCATACTCCCAGCTCAGTTGGCATTACTTATTTTTACATGGGATTTTACTCTTTTTGCCTCTAGGGCTGGCATTGTATCATTACCCTCTATGGGTAACTCCTGCATAGCTGGCTTTACAGATGGTCAAAAATTACACCCAACTTATTGGTAGGTAAAGTCACTGACTTTTTACCCAGGCCAATCTTTAATTATGATTTTCTCAGTTTTCAGCTTAGGTGTAGTTAGGGGTTATAGGCATGATCCACCACTTTTGACTCTATTTGTTAATTTTAGTGACCATTTGTAAAGGCATATGACACTATTATTTTTATCGGGTGAAAATATTTGTTTTATCCTGGGAACACTGGAGTTTGAGCTCAGACTTCTGTAGATTATTTGCTTAGCTAGTGTGTGCTTGCAAGGCAAGTATTTATCACTTGAACAACTCCTCTAGCTCAGCTTTTTTTTCTGATTATTTTGAAGATAGAGTCTCATGGACTTTTCTGCCAGGCTGGCTTCTAACTTTGATCTTCTAGATCTCAGCCTCTTGAGTAGCTAGGATTATAGGCAGAAGCCACAAATGCCCAGTTTAATTTATGGACGCTTCCTAACAATGTTTTTAATGCAGTTATTATTGTTTTTTCTACTTTATTGATAAGGGAATTGAGGCCCTGGGAGATGGAGATTATTTCTGGGGATCACATGATGAATCATCAGGAGATTTCATCTTTAAGTCTAAGTTCTGACTCTTGACCTTGACGATGTTTTGTGTTTTCTGAGACTTATTTCTTGGGGCTCATATAGAGTGAAGATCTCACCTGCAGGACCATTTTGAAGTTATTATGAGCCAATCAATATGATACCTCCTTCCCTATTGATCCCTATGTTATTTTTTTTTAAGGTATTAGCTGTGAACAGTGAATGTCTATTTTCTATTCATTCAAGTAAGATATAATTATTATTCAATCATCTTAATTCTGCTTTAAGGATTAACTAATTTTTTTCTAGTTTAACCTTACACTGTAAAGAAAACCAGACAACCATTTCCTTCGATCGACCATAAATAATAGAAAAGGAACATTAGCACCCAAATCACACTAACCTCATAGTAGGCAATCATCAGAGCAGGAGAACACAAAATCCATCTTTCAGGAACTAGAAGGATTGCAGCCTAGTGGGAAAATTATTCATGATTAAAAAGTGGAGAGTTCAAACTGTAGTCCCCTGCTGAGGATAGAAATGGTGACCTCACTTTGGATTTTTATTATTTACAGGGATTTTTTTCCCCTTGCCTTTGTTTTCTCCAGGCAGCCTGCATGTTAAAAGAAAGCAAAATATATTATTGATGCTTTGGTTAAAAAAAGGAATGGCATTGTTCTAAGAGCGTTCCTTTAAGTTAGTTTGTTAGATTCATTTTCAGCAGTCTCCAGAGGTGGTAGATAGGTTTACACAGAAACAACTTCAGCTACCCCATAGTAAATAAAACAACCAGTGGACAATTATTTCATTTACTTCCCATGGCTCAATGGCATGGCTTCCTGTAGGGTACAGGCTCAAATACACCAAATGGGTAGGGCATCATAGCCCTGCCTATTGTGATCTCAAGAAAGTATATTGTTTGTCCTGCACAATCCACCAGGGATGGCAACTTCCTTTTGTAGAACTTGTCAGGATAAAAGTGAGTTTGGTTTCCTGGGGCCTGTGTCTGAAAGAAGGAGAACAAAGAATGAATTGAAAACTATAGCATGTATTAATGCTTGTTTGTTTCTTTATGGTGTATCCTTTACTGGCAAATATCAGTCCAAAATAGAGTCTATGTGATTTCTTAGAGCTATCAGTTAATTAATTCATGTCTAAAACAATGCATTCTAAATTAAGTCACTGCAGAGGAAGGACCTCAGAAAAAATATTTGCCAATTGTATCTATTTAGGATCCTCACAATTCCAATTCTAAATTCCCCAACTTAGAGAAAAAATGTCTTTGTAACTTCCAAACACATCCAAATGAATCTGATTGGTCATTATTAGCTTAAAATTTCCACCAAGATAGTGGCTCATGCTTATCATCCTAGTTACTCAAGAGACTGAGATCTGAAGATTGAGGTTCAAAGCCAGCCAGGGCACAAAAGTTTCCGAGACTCTTATCTCCAATTAATCACCAGAAAACTGGAAGTGGCACTGTGGCACTAGCAAACTGGAAGTGGCACTGTGGCTCAAGTGGTAGGGCAGTAGCCTTGAGCTGAAGAGCTCAGGAACAGCACCCAGGCCCATAGTTTAAAAAAAAAAAGCAAAAGTAAAAAAATAAAAACATATCAGATTGCACATGCATCTCCTAGACAAGTGCTCTACAACTTGAACCACAGCACCACTTTTGCCTTTTGGTGGTTAGAGATAAGAGTCTCACAGACTTTCCTTCCCTTGGGCTGGCTCCAAACCTCAGATCTCAGCCTCCTGAGTAGCTAAAATTACAGACATGAGCCACCAGTATTTAGTTGGGATGAGCAACAATTAACCATCAATTAATTGACTATTAATTGCTACTTGGCAACTGGAAGCTTTTTGTATGATAAATAAGTAATAATTATAATTCAGTTTCATTTCTTTGAATCACATTACCAACTTAATTAGTTTAAAAAACTCTTTTAGCTTGCAATCTGTGGAAAATGGTGTATGAATTACACAACTTTCTCATGACTTGCATTTATTTTATCATACACATAACTTAAAATTACTTTCATCTTAGTTCTTTAATGTCTTGGGAGATACTTAATTCTGAAAGCTATTTCCTAGGAAAGAATATGAAAGTCTTCCTTATTAAAAGGCAAAATAATTGCATTTTTTTCTTTAATAGAGTAGTTTTGTTCTGATGGATAAACAAAGATCCACTCATCACTTGGTCTAAGATTTGTGTTGGAAACTGTGCACATAAGAAACGATCCTTTATGGAATAATTCATCACAACTCACTAGCTGGTTCTCTGCTCTCCTAATATCTGTCACCTTAGATTTTAACAGAAAAGGAAGGAGGAGAAAGACCTCCACATGCACTAATGAGGAAAACAGCAGGAAATAAACGTACTTTTAATTCATATTGCTAAACTAGGAGAAAGAATGTGTTCATAATCTATGTCGCCCCATTATGTGCTAGAAACGCTTTTGGAAAATTAGGTGTTTGTAGATGTCATTTATGTGGTCAAGACATAGTGAAACAATAATCAGGATAATGATTTCCAAACCCTGGATGGAACAAACACAGCTGGAGAGCTGTTGGAATTGTCTGGTGTCTAAGGGCCTCTGAAGCATAATTGGGCATACCAGAGGTCTGGTCATTCAGAATGGTCTGACCTCAGGATTTTGCTGACCTCTGCATATCTATTTTTTTTTCCTCTGCCTGTCAGAATACTCAGCAGACATATATAGTCAGAGAGACAGAGAGAAAAAAGAGCAGAGATGAGAGGAGAGAAAGGCAAACGACAGAAACAGAAATTGAAAGAAGGAATGAGAGGGGGAAAGTGGGAGAGAAATAGAAATAGAAGGAGCAAGGATTTCCATGTACTCGTGTGTGTGTGTCAGAGAGAGAGAGAGAGAGAGAGAGAGAGAGAGAGAGAGAGAGAGAGAGAGAGAGAGAGAGAGAGAGAGAGAGAGAAGAAGAAGAGAGAGAGAGAGAGAGAGAGAGAGAAAGAAGAGAAGAGAGAGAGAGAGAGAGAGAGAGAGAGAGAGAGAGAGAGAGAGAGGGAGGGAGGGAGGGAGGGAGGGAGGGAGGGAGAGAGAGAGAGAGAGAGAGAGAGAGAGAGAGAGAGAGAGAGAGAGAGGGAGACAGAGACAGAGAGACAGAGACAGAGACAGAGACAGGAAGAGCAAGAGAGCATGTGTGTTTATCATGGCAGGGCCTGAAAACTGTTTCTGAATTCTTGCACTCAAGGTTAATGTTCTACCACTTGAGCCATAGCTCTACTTCTGGCTTTGTTGGCAGTTATCCTTTTCGGTCTTGGCTACTTTTGAACTATGGTCCTGAGATCTCAGCTTCCTCACTAGCTAGCTTAACTGTTGCCCAGTTCCAATATCCTCTTTAAAGGCACACTTTCTTTTTCTCCAAATATTTGTTGTTGTAATTAATAGAACGGTTATATTGTATTCACCAGGTAGAAGGTGCATTACTTCACATACTTTGATACCCTTTCTCATGTCATGGTCCCATTTCCCCCCTCCCTCCCCCACCCATCTTGATTTCCTCCCTTCCCTATCCAATTTCAAATAACCAATTAAGCATATATAGAATATATCAGATAACAAGGTGAAATATTGTAACAATATGAGATAACCAAGGGACAGCAAAAGAGATGAGTGATAACATAGTACATTAAGGACCACAGTCGCTCATTATATGGCTTTTGTTTCTATATCCTGGAGGTCCTTACATTTACCATCACACTATATGGCCTCATATTTCTAGATTTTGCTCTACTGTAAATCTCTGCTAGGAGAGCCCAAGGTTTCTACTGATTATGACAAACTAGAGAAACCATTGAGCCTCTGTTCCTTTGAGTCTGGCTTACTTCACTTAATATGATTTTTTCTAAGTCTTTCCATTTCCTTACAAATGGGGTGATGTCATTCTTCCTGATGGCAGCATAGAATTCCATTGTGTATCAATACGACATCTTGATGATCCACTCATCAACTGAAGGGCATCTGGGTTGGTTCCATACCTTTGCTATGATAAATAGTGCTGCAATGAACATCGTTGTGCTAGTGGATTTAGTATGTCCTTGTTTCTGGACAATTGGGTAAATGCCAAGTAGTGGAATTACTGGGTTATAGGGGAGTTCTATATTTAGTCTTTTGAGGAACTGCCATACCGCTTTCCATAGTGGTTGAATGAGTTTGCACTCCCACCAACAGTGTAGTAGTGATCCCTCCTGGCCACATCCCCTCCAGGATCTGTTGTTATTAGATTTCTTGATTCTGGCCATTCTAACTGCAATGAGGTGGAATCTTAGAGTTGTTTTGAGTTGCATTTCTTTTATGGCCACAGATGTCGAGCATTTCTTCATGTGTCTATAGGCCATTTTTGTTTCTTCTTCAGAGAAGACTCTCTTTAAGTCTTTGGCCCATCTTTTAATGGGATGGTTGTTTCTTTGGAGATTAGTTTAGGAGTGAATTGATATTTTGAGCTGTAGTTATCTTTAAATACGAGGCCTTTGTCCATTGTGTGATTAGTGGAGATCTTCTCCCACTGTGTAGGCTTTCTAGTTGAATTGCTAGCTATGTCCTTTGCCACACAGGAGCTCTGCAGTTTAATGCAGTCCTACCTATCCAGTCTTTCTCTGATTTGTTTTGTTTCTTGGTCCTTATTAAGAAAGTTTCAACCTGTGCCAAGGAGGCCTAGTGTATCTCTTACTCCTTATAAAGTTTTCACTGTATCGGCTTTTACTTCAAGGTCTTTAATCCATTTGGAGTTAATCCTTGCACAGGTTGACAAAGAAGGATCCAGCTCTAGTTTTCTGCAGGTGCTTAATCAGTTCTGCCAGCACCACTTGTTGAAGAGGCTGTCTGTCTTCCATTCTATTTTGGGGGGTCCCTTATCAAAGATTAGGTGGCTATAGATCTGTGGTTTAATATCTGGGTCCTCAGTTCTATTCCATTGGTCTTCGGGCCTGTTCTTGTGCCAGTACCAAGCTGTTTTGGTCACTATAGCTCTGTAATAGAGTCTAAAGTTTAGTATTGAAATTCCCCAGCGCTATTCTTTCTGCTAAGAAGTGTTTTTTACTATATGGGGTCTTTTATTATTCCATATGAAATTTTGAATTGCCTCTTCTATTTCTTTGAAGAATGACATTGGGATATTGATTGGTATTGTGTTGAATTTGTATATAGCCCTTGGCAAGATTGCCATTTTCATGATTTTAATTCTTCCAATCCAGGAGCATGGGAGGTTTTTCCAATTCCTCAGTTCTGCTTTAATTTCCTTTTTCAGGGTTTTAAAGTTTTCATCAGAACTGTCCTTTACATTCTTAGTTAATTCCTAGGTACTTTATTTTCTTTGAGGCTATTGCAAAAGGAGTTGCTTCCCTGATTGTTGCCTCGTTCCTCTCACTGTTGGCGTAGAGGAAGGCAGTTGATTTTTGAGGGTTAATTTTATACCCTGCTACCTTGCCAAAGTCTTGAATCAGCTCAAGAAGCTTGGGAGTGGAGTCTATAGGGTTCATTAAATACAGAATCATGTCATCTGCAAAGAGGGAAACTTTACTTCCTCTTTCCCTATTTGGATCCCCTTTATGCTTGCTTCTTGCCTTAGTGCTCTGGCTAGGAATTCTAATACTATGTAAAGAGGAGTGGAGAGAGTGGACATCCTTGTCTCGTTCTGATTTTAGAGGGAATGGCTTTAGTTTTCACCATTAAGTATAATGCTAGCTGTGAGTTTGTCATACACAGCCTAGTTTCTCCAGAGCTTTTAGCATAAAGTGGTGGTGGATCTTGTCAAATGAGAAGGCACACTTTCATGACCCACTTCCTCCCACTAGGCCTCCTAAACTTTCAATTCATCGCAACAGCTTCATTGAAGGACATTAGGCCCATGACACATGAGATTTTAGAGGACATTTAAGATCCAAGCCCTCAGCAAAATCATTTCTAAGCTAGCCATGGGAATACGAGAGTGCAGTGTGGACATACTAAACAGAAGTGGTCCTGAAATGGGCAGACATGACAGTCATCTGTCAGCACACCATTTCGCATTACTCCACATTGTGGTTACGGCAATACTATTCAGTCCTAAGAAAGCATACAGTCCTGCCATTTGTGACAGTGTGGAGGGACTGGAATTATATTATATGAAGTGAAATGAGGCTGGCATACAAAGCCAAGCATCTCATCATGTTACTCCTAGGTGGAACTTTGAAAAAGTCACTCTCAGAGAAGGTGAGAACAAAATGTGCCTAACAGAGTATTATGGAGACAAGAAGGGAAAAGGGAGAGGGGAGAGGATCTCTGTAGACCAAGTTATTCTTTGATAGGAAGAATGGGCATGCACATCATTCTTGACGCAGCATGGTAAATACAATAATGATATATCATGTGTCTCAAAACAGAAGAGACACTGAGAAGCTGAGTCCCTCAGTGACTTGGTTCTCAGTGTGTGTATGGATTAAAGCATTGTGTTATACCATTTACATATACACAAATACTTTGTGAATAAGGAAATATAGGTGTGTGAGAGATGTGTGTGAGAGAAACACGTATACATACACACAGAGAGAGAGACAGAGAGAGAGGAGAGAGAGAGAGAGAGAGAGGGGAGAGGGAGAGGGAGAGGAGAGGGAGAGGGAGAGGGAGAGGGAGAGGGAGAGGGAGAGGGAGAGGGGAGAGAGAGAGAGAGAGAGAGAGAGAGAGAGAGAGAGAGAGAGAGAGAGAGAGAGAGAGAAAGAGAGAGAGAGAATGACCTGGGGCTTAAACTGAAGGACGAGAGAGAGAGAGAGAGAGAGAGAGAGAGAGAGAGAGAGAGAGAGAGAGAGAGAGAGAGAGAGAGAGAGAGAGAGAGAGAGAGAGAATGACCTGGGGCTTAAACTGAAGGACTGGCACTCTACCAGATTTGCAGTTCCAACTTTTTAATGGTTAATTGGGGAGAGGAGTCTCATGGACTTTCCTACTTAGGGATCCTTAGATTCAGTCTCTTGAGTAGCTAAGAATATAAGTATGAGTCACTGGCCACCTGAATAGAATTTCTTTTCTTTTTAAAAAAAATACTATGTTAAACATTAACTATACAACATATGTGGGGACAGAAAGAAATACCTGGGAGAAAACAAGGGATGACATTGTTCAAAAAGAAATGAACCCTTTATCTGACATGTAACTGTAACCCTTCTGTATATCAGCTTAATAATAACAATAAAAATGCATAAAATGAAAAAAAGAACCAAATATTTCCAGTTCCCACTAAGCTGACAATTGCTGGTAAAAGACTCATGTTCAAGCCTCAAATTCAAACAACAACAACAACAGACAAGCCCTAACTTCTTTTTTGTCTTGAACTCATTATTTTTCCTATGCATTGGAATTACGGTAAGAAAAGAAATCATAGCCCAACGTCCAGGGACAGAAGGTTGGGGCTTTAGGGAAACATAAAACAGAAGTGGTGACTCAGCTGGGTCAGGACCCTGTATGCTGCTGGAGGCTGACTGAGCATGCTGATATCAGAGGGGAAACACTCCATCAGAGAAGGTGGCTATCAATCCAGGAATCCACCCACCCACAGGCTTGTGATTTATGAATCTCACAAGATCCTTCCAGAAAAGTGTGGAGAGATCCTGAAAAGTACTTCAAAGGCAGGGACGATGCTTAGGATTAGACATGTCCACTAGATGTTTCTTCTCCAAGAACAAAATTCTTTATGAATTTTGCTTAAGTCCATGGAGGGAAAGAAAATGAACAATCTAAGACTAAAGTGAGAGGCAGAACTATATAGGGACCACCCAGCAATGGGAAACTCACCTTTAATATAAGGATTTCCCAAGCCTTTTGGGGAGGCTCCCCCAAACCCATCGGGAAAGCAGAGCTGGTGGCAACCTACAGAACTTAACCCAGACCCCTCCCACTCTGCTTAAGAAAGGTTGGCAAGTGCAGGGGGGCAAGGAATTCAGAATCCTGTCCCTTGCCCCGACAGCGCTGCCCCCAAGCTATTGACTGGAGACTGATAGGTGAGTGGGCACTAAGACCCAGCACCCCACCAAAGGGGGCAGAGGTGTCCCTGCTCCCACCTGCCCAACAGCCTCCTCTCCCAGGCCACTGAAACTGGAGGCTATGGGGTGCTAAGATCCTGCCTTCCAACAGCGGGTGGGGGTGTGCAGGGGGGGGGGGAGTCTGTAGCCAGCATCTGACTAAGTGAGGTGCCCTCCCCCACCAACCCGCCCCCCCCCCACGGAGTCACAGAAAGACTCTCAGCAAAGCCACTGAAACACAGCAGGCAGACCAGTAGGGGCCAAGCTTGCCTCTGAGAGCCAGAAAGGTGTGGCTCCACCCTCAGAGCTCACATCCTCCGCTGGGTCGGCCCCTGGGAACAGGCTAGGCGCAAACTAGCCACCTACTGGTCTAGCTGAGACTGAAGTGTGCAACTCCATCCTATGGCCCACTGTGAGGCCACTGACTGGACTGAGAGCTAGCTGTGCAGCAGCACATAGCATCTGGGAAAGGGCCGAACACCTGAAAAAGCTGCAAACTCTGATCTAGTCAGAGGCAGAACTAATTTGGCTGAGAACCACACATATACACAGATTCCCAGTATGAACTTAGAGGTAGGCAGACTTTGGAGTATCATCTAACTTAAATTTTTTATATTACAGCTGTGGAAGCTGGACATGTATTCTGATAATTAACCCTGGACAGAAACTGGACAATGAAGACAGAGAGATGCTGAAGACAAATGGAAGAATAAGAATTCAGAGCTATCATCTCCACTAGTCAGCAAGAACATCTGATACTTAAAATAGGTCCCTCTCTAGGTAGATGATTACATATTTGGAATTGAATTATGCTATTGAGAAAAATTGTTCTCAGGATTCTTGCCTTAGAATCACCCAGAAAAAAATGCTTTCTGGTAAGTAGTATAAGTATGCTATGTGGTTTTGTGAAGGCTAATTTTCTGATTCAGAACTTGGCATATAGCACCAATACTGGAATGTGCATAGAGAATGCAGTATGTAATTATGTGAGGTGGTAGATCTCTGATGGAAGAGGTATTTAGAAAACTCTAACTCATGAACCTTGACAATCCTATTACCAACAATTTTTTCTGACACTGTTTCTTGGAACTATTCTATGATCTATTTTCTAAAAGAAGTGCCCCTGGTCAACCAGCATTCTACTTGGCAATGGGTAGAAGAATACATTTAACTTGATTGCCAGTATTGTTAATAGCTTTACAAATTTGTCAAAATCATGCACAGGAAAGCTCCTATTTTTAGAGTAACTTAAAGACACCGTCTGATCATTTTCATTGTGTGAGGGATTTGGGTATTGATAAGGTAATTGGGCCTTCAGTCTGTATAGGATGGTTTCAGTTTATGACTAACCGTCACTGTAATATTAATAGGTCTCCAGCTTCTCACTTTCAAAAGTGTTCCAGCTGGGAAGATGAATTACACAGTTGTTGGAAACTACAGAAATTCCAGCGAAACTGTAACTCATCAGCAAGCTTGTCTTAACTTTTAATTAGAGACCATTTATCTGTGCTAACCCATGATCCTCCACATAAAAATCTGATCCTTAATTATACAAATCAGTTTTTGATAAAATAAATCATAATGGAACCTAATTTTTAAAGGAATATATATATATTCAATTTTCAACAAAAACTTTGTTTCTTGGAGTAATAGGAAAGTAAAAAAAAAATCTTTTTCATTCACATAGGCCAGCATGGGAAAGGACTGATCTGAACCAGATTTGGAAAAGTAACTTCTAAATTGATTTTTAAGACCAGCCTTTCATTAATATGTAGGAATCCAAAGCTATTTAAATCAGTTGTGTACTTCTGGCTCTTAATTTAGAGCATACATCAAGAAACATTATAACTGGGAGAAAGGAAGACAGTATGATGTATTATCCATGGACACTGAGTAAACTATTTCTCTAAAATTTTCAAATAAGTGTTGAATAGTTATTTTCAGCAATCTTTTGAACATTCTGTCTGGGAGGGTTACTTTAGGAAGAATCTTTGAAGTTTTCTTTCAACCTTATAATTATATGTCACACACTTCCAATGTGGATGAATGCAAAAATCTTCTCTGACAGTGATTGATCATTTTCTCCTCACAGGCTCCTGGTCAGAAATGGGGAACTTGTTTCCACTTGTGTTTTTGTATCTTTGAAAGTTCTTCCTCTGGTTTATCAATAATAACACACGCTCCCTTTCTTTAGATGAATTTTATTTTCTTTACCTGAGCATAGTAATAAAAAACTAAAAAAAAAAAAGGTTGGGAGGGAAAAAGTAATTTCTGGAGACTATTTTCTAACACATAGATGTGAAAATTTTATTTCTCATATTGGAGGCTGTATTAGAATAGGTATGCAAACACCAGCACGAGGCATGGTAGCTCTTATTCCTTTCTGCTTTCCCTTCCACCTACCTGCTTTCAAGTTGTGAAGTGAGAATTCATGGAATCTATTCACTTTCTTTCTGAATGGATACATAAATAAATTAAGCACAGTACTAGATTTCCAAATTAACTATTTTCCTGATTGCCTGCAATTAATTCTTGAATAAGTGAATATAAACACCTTTATATGTATCTCTACATATTAATGGAATTTTAAGTTCCTTTTCCTAATGACACTAATTCTGGATTATAGTTAATTCCTGCTTAAATTAGGCCACAAAGGCTTTTTGTCATTTTTCACCTTGTCATCAGCAAATCTTCTTTTCTGTATTTAAAGTCTGCTAAGTAGCCAAGTCTACTAAGTAGTAACTTATTCAGATATCATCACTCTGAACATAGAATAAGTTGTTTCTCAGTGCCCTAAATGTATTGAAACTTAGGCTGCAAAGTTTAATAAATGAAATTTGCGTGACTTTATTTATTCATTCTGCAAATGATATTGAGCACATATACAAATGACAGGATATCTCTAGAGTAACTTTGTATGGAGAGGAGATATAAATGGGAATCAGAGCCAAATCAGATTCCCTTTTGGAGGAAAGGTGCCACTTCAGAAGATTCATGGTTCAAAGCCAGCTTGGATAAGAAAATCCAAAATGCAAGAAGTGGAGCTCTATCTCAAGTGATGGAATGCTAGCCTTGAATAATATCACAGTATCAACACCCAACTCCTGAGTTCAAGCCTAGGCCTGTGTGTGTGTGTGTGTGTGTGTGTGTGTGTGTGTGTGTGTGTATTAAATTACTTTCATTACATAGCTCATGCTTTTAATCATTAATTGTGCTTGATTGCCTAGATTCAACTTTGTTTTCTTGATGCTGTTGGAAGTAAGAGCCATAGTAGTCCAAATTTGCTTTAAAAAAGTACAAGTAGAGATACCCATGGAAGATGGCGGTGGTTCAGTGTGAGTCTTTCTGAGCTCTCATCAAGAGACCAGTTCTAGCATCGTAGGGGAAAGTTCATACACAAAGGTCCATCCTAAGTAAGCTTTAGCACCACAGAGATCTCAGTCAGAGAGGAGAAAGGCAGGAAACCAGAGCAAGAAGACAGCTTAGAGCTGTGCCAGCCACTTGGAGCCTCCGTGGAGACAAAGCCTCCCTCCCGAACCTGAGCAGATGGCGCTTCTAGGTAGCGGCAGACCTGCTGGCTCCAGACAAAGCCTCACAGAGCCTGCGCGAGCCGAGAGCCCACACCCGGCCCTGTGCACGGACCTGCCAGCTTCACGGAACCAGAGAATCCAGCAATTTGTGAGTACCTCTGAGGAGAAGTTTCCACTTCCGCTGGCAGAACAGCATTGGGAAGAAATCCCCTTCCCCACCAGCTGAGAGCAGCGCCATCTTGACTGCTGGCAAAGACCCGGCCGAACCAACTGGAGCCTGAGAAGTGGTGTTGGCAGTGCCGTCATTCAAAAGGGCAAAGGATTTCCCAGAGGCAACTTAGCCTGACTTCCGCCCCAGGCACTAGAGGAAGTTCCTCCCTCTGGGCGGGGCCGCACTCCTGGTAAACAAAGCCTCTTGCAGCTTCACCGTTTTTTCTGCCCAATCAAGCAAACTGATCAGAAAAACCTCAAAGCCAAATCTCAAGAAGTGTTTCGACCACGAATTTAGGTGAGACACAATTTTCCTATCCCATCCCCCCTCCAAAAAAAAACCAAAAACCAAAAAACGAACTGAAGAATATCCCACTTCTTTTTCTTTTTTCTTTCTACCTTATTTCATTTGCATTTTTATGTGTTCTTATTTTTTTGGCCATCGTACTTCCAACTTTTTTTAATGTTATGATTCTTTCCATTTTTTTTTCTTTTCTCTCCCCTCCCCTCCTTTCCTTCTGTCATTGTGGCCGTTTGTAGAAACATAATGACTACATAGGTACAGACTGTATATAAATGATATTTTTATTGATACAGTCACCTGCTTTTTAATCTGTTGGTTCTTAACCCTAGTATTTCTTGTTCAAGAACTCACAATTATGTGGTATCTCCCCCTACCTTTTTTCTTGTTTAACTTTTTTTTGTTGTTTATTTTTTTTTAATTTTTATCATTGAACTCATATACCTTCATCCTGCACTAGAATTAACTCCAAATGGATCAAAGACCTTGAGAGAAAAGAAGATACACTGAAATCTTTACAAGAACTAATAAGAGATACACTAGGTCTCCTTGGCACAGGTTGAAACTTTCTTAATAAGGACCAAGAAACAAAACAAATCAGAGAAAGTCTGGAAAAGTGGGACTGCATTAAACTGCAGAGCTTCTGTGTGGCAAAGGACATAGCTAGCAATTCAACTAGAAAGCCTACAGAGTGGGAGAAGATCTTCACTAACCATACAACGGACAAAGGCCTCATATTTAAAGGTAACTACAGATCAAAATATCAATTCACTCCTAACCTAATCTCCAAAGAAACAACCATCCCATTAAAAGATGGGCCAAAGACTTAAAGAGAGTCTTCTCTGAAGAAGAAACAAAAATGGCCTATAGACACATGAAGAAATGCTCGACATCTGTGGCCATAAAAGAAATGCAACTCAAAACAACTCTAAGATTCCACCTCATTGCAGTTAGAATGGCCAGAATCAAGAAATCTAATAACAACAGATCCTGGATGAGATGTGGCCAAGAGAGATCACTACTACACTGCTGGTGGGAGTGCAAACTCATTCAACCACTATGGAAAGCAGTATGGCAGTTCCTCAGAAGACTAAACATAGAGCTCCCCTATGACCCAGCAATTCCACTACTTGGCATTTACCCAACCGTCCAGAAACAAGGGCATACTAAATCCACTAGCACAATGATGTTCATTGCAGCACTATTTATTATAGCAAAGATATGGAATCAACCCAGATGTCCCTCAGTTGATGAGTGGATCAACAAGATATGGTATTTATACACAATGGAATTCTATGCTGCTGTCAGAAAGAATGACATAGCCCCATTTGTAAGGAAATGGAAAGACTTAGAAAAATCATATTAAGTGAAAAGCCAGGCTCAAAGGAACATAGGCTCAATGGTTTCCCTCATTTGTCATAATCAGTAGAAATCTTGGGCTTTCCTAGCAGAGATTTACAATAGAACAAAATCTAGATACATAAGGCCATTAGGATGAGGCTAAATGAAAGGACCTTCAGGATATAGAAACAAAAGCCATATAATGAGTGATTGTTGTCCTTAATGTACTATGTTATCTCTCATTTCTTTTGCTATCCCTTGGTTATCTCATATTGTTACATTATTTTACCTTGTAGTCTGCTTTATTTTATATATGCTTAATTGATTATTTGAAATCAGGTAGGGAAGGGAGGAAAACAAGATGAGGGACTGGAGTCGGGGGAGGGAAATGGGGACGAAGATATGAGAAAGGGTATCAAAGTATGTGAAGTAATGTACCTTTTATTAATGGAACCCTTTTATTAATTACAATAAAAATATATGAAAAAATAATAATTATCCCTCCCAAAATTAATGTAGGCTTTGGGTGCTATGAGCCTTATAAATATCTTGAATCTTCTCGAAAAAATGTATGAGCAGAGATTTTCTTTATCTTCAAATAATTTTTCTTATATTCTGAATAATCTGAAGCATTTCTAAATACATAACTAAGAGGCGGGGGAAAATTCTGTGTATGCTATTTTTGTCCTTTCCTTAGCAACCAGTGTTAACTAAAATTAGTACTAGTCTGTTTTTGTTATTCTAGGTATTATTTGAAATAGCAGGGCCTCTTTGCTGTTTCCATATAGCATGAACAATTAGCCAAAGCCATAAGCCACAGTGGATTTTCAAAGAGAAATTTTATGATTAATTTATGTGATCTTTGATTTTGAGTCATCTGAAACATTTCAACCAAACTAGATATGTGTGAGCAAAACTAGCTTTTCTACATGAAAAAATATGACTAGAATTCCAACTCAGATTCTTTATTATCAGTTACTGTTCACTTTGTATTTTTTTCTACTTTCATGAAGCAGATACATGTTGAAAAATTCCAGATACCGCTGTAAACCCACTTCAATCAACATAGTTGAATTACATTTTTTTTCACAAATCAAAAGAGCCATTTTGTGTTTCCCTTCCATTACCCCCCAACATACACAAATACATCTATCAAACTAAATGGAGAAGGAGTTGTGGGTTGTCCTGGAGAGATGAAAACTAATACCAAGCTTGCAAGTTGAATTGAAATACCAAAGTTTCCAGGGTACTTACTCCAACTGTGGTCTTGAATCCATTACACTTTGACCTTTGGCTCGATGTAATGCCTTTTCAGGCAGTGTAGTATCATTCTTAAAAGCTCTTCAAGTTCTCCCAAGTGTTTACCATTGGCATGAAAGCAGCCCTCACCTTCTTATCTCTTGGTTCATAATGTGAAATTGATTCAGGCTTTGCTATGTATCCTGTATGTCTAATGTCCAGTTTCAGAACTGGCTAACCCAGAAGAAACAAAAAAGACCTAGTTCTTGGTTTGCAGCAGGAGGACTTTGTGAGTCCTTTTTCTGTGAGAAACGTGTAGGGGCACCTTATACTGTTAAGAGAACCATCAGAACTAAAGCAGTCTAGCAGGTGGGTAGAGGCAAGGAAGAGTGTCCTTTCTGCCCAAGGTATGGGAAGTTACTGAGATTGCTTGTGCCGTGCATGCCAGTTCTTCCTGTTTTTCTCTCCTGGAGAGCACTGTACTGTAAGTTCTACTCATTAGGGAAAGTGGCAGTCAAGACACTTTTATTGCTGAGGGAACGATCAGCGGTGAATTTTCAACAGCTGATTAGGGAGAGCAAAGACAAGCTGATGACTTTAATGTTTCTTATTTATTGCTATAGTCTTGAAGCCAGATCTGGGGAAAATATCTCTAGTAGCCTTCCACATTTCCTTGAGCCCTTTCCCACAAGAAAGCTGAGAAGGACTTTGCTAAGGAGTATAACACACACACACACACACACACACACACACACACAGAGTTCAGATGAAGAGAAACAAATTACTTATCTGACTTATGTATCAGGAGACAGAATTTGCTAATGAAGTCAGTAATATGAAAATTCAGAGAGATGTTTTATATTCAATCTTGTTTTCAGTCCTTTTCCCCAACTCCTTTCTCTCCTGATCACTTAAGAAAATGAAAACAAAACTATCTGGGACAGAGTCTCATTCTACAGCCCCTGCTGGCCATGAATTTATAATCCTCCTTCCTCTGCCTCCTAAGTATGTAGCACCATGTCCATCTTCCTTCACAGTTTTACTTAAATTAAATATCACTGTTATTGGTGGTACTGGAGTCTGAATTCACAATTTTGTTCTTGTTAGGCAGGTGCTCTGCACTTAAGCCATACCCTAAGGCCTTAATGCTTTTGTTATTTTTCAGATAGGTCCTCCCATTTTTCATTAGGACTGGACAGGAACTAGAATCCTCCTATCACTGCCTCTCAAAGAGCTGAGATTACAGACATAAGCTATTGTGCCTGAGCTGTTTGCTGAGATGGAGGGAATCTCACTAACTTTTTGCCTTGGCTGGACTTGGCCTTTGACCCTCCCAGTGGAGTGCTTTGAAAAGAATCTCAAAATCAGCCTACCTCTTGCTTTATGGGAGAAGGAAATCTTCCATTTTGAAACTGATCAGCCAAATAAAAACTGTATTTGTGGATAAATGAAGTGCTAACTCGTAGAGTTAAAAGTAAAAGGCCTGGAGTAAGGAAATAATCTTTATTTCAACTCCAAACTTGAGTATTGACCAACTATTCAGCTTCAATTAATTCTCCTTATACTCTACCTTCTCTTCCATCTGCTTTTCACCCTTTCCTTCTTCCTCCTCTTCTTTCTCCTCCTCCTTCAATATTTCAGTTCGAACACAGGGCCTTGCACTTGCTAGACAAGCATTATACTATTTGAGGCACATAATAATTCTTTTGTTTGTTTTGTTTGAGAACC